>NC_136468.1:36516826-37201826 GCF_902686455.1 Sciurus vulgaris | reverse complement strand
ACAGTGGGCAGGGAGGCCGAGTGATATATGCTAGTCTTGTGCCATAATCTGTATGGAATGTTTTGAAATAGAAGACAGTAATCTAGAGTTTAGTTCACATTTGACTTCAAACACATTCTCAAGAAATTGGAGTGCAATACGGAAAAAAATCATGTGTCTCTCCTACTATGGAAAGTTCACTCCGCATAACACGTCTCCAGAAGGACAGGAACCAATTGCACAGGCTCAAACTCTGGTGTTGCTGATGAGGAAGAGTCCTTGTCTTGATCCTCTGAGATGACTCAGCTTCCTGTAAAGATAATAAAGGTGGTGGGTTCAGGTGAGGGGAAGTGGAAAGACACCGCCAGTATCATAACAAAGGCTCCCACCGATTCTCTTGAACCATTCACATACTTAACTGCAAGACGGCTAAAAATATATTACAACGGATAAGGTGTTTATAAGTCCAGGTTACTAGGGAGGCAGGGTCAGGAGGATCACAAATTCAAAGCCGCCTGGGCAACTTGGTTGAGAACTTGTCTCAAAATAAAGAAAGGCCTGGGGTTAAAAGTCAGTGGTAAAGTGCTTCTGGGTTCAAACTCAGTACCAAACTGTAATGTATAAAGCTGCTCTCCCCACCCATCAGGTACAACTATTTTCCCCGCCTCCCAAACACTTGTCAATCTGTGAACATCCTAGCTAGCTATTGGTTCATCATTCAGCTTGCAAGTATCCTTCTCCGATATTGGTCCCCTGTTAGCCCTGCGGAATTCAACCACCATCTTTCCTCTCTTGCTTTTCTCTCCTACACACTTGCTTTTCCTCCTCCTGGCTTTCCACTCTCTCTAGCCCGCACCCTTTCTCTTTCCTTTCTCTTTCCTCTCATTTTCTCTCTTACCTTGCAGGGAGACACTCTGTTTGCTTAATAAACTCCCTTATGTGATTTCCCATGTCCGGTGTGGTTTCGTGGGATTTCCTTACACAAACAATGAGAACAACAACAACAATAATAATAAAATAAATAACATCATAGAAAAGACATGAGAACACTGTTCCCACAATGTTCTTTACCTGTTTACAATAAGTTGAAAATCTGGTTTTGCTTGTCAGTAATATTGTATTAATCTAGCAAATAAATTAAGACTAGCTATCAATTTTAAATTTTATTTCAAAGAAACTCGATACATGACACCAAGTTTTTTTTTTTTTTTTTAAGTCGGAGGAAATACTCTGATAACTGAAATTTTTAAAAAGTATGTTAATACAGTCATTTTGACTGAAAAGGAAAACTAGAAACCATAGCTGGGAATTCGCGCCCCAAAGGCAAGTGTATTGAATTCCCATATTCTCCCAAATTATAGAGAATTTATTGTGTTTCAAAAATGTAAAATGCATATATGCCACAAAGTTTTCTCTGGTTATTAAGCAATAAAATAAGCATCATTATTGCTGGGCACAGTGGCACTTGCCTGTAATTCCAGATACTTGAGAGGCTGAGGCAGGAGGATCATAGTTTGAGGCCAGCCTCAGCAATTCATCAAGACCCTATCTCAAAATAAAATAAAAGAACTAGAGGTGTAGTTCAGTGGTAAAGCACCCCTTGTTCAATTCTCTGCATCACAAAAATATGAATTAACTAAAATAAAATAATCAGACATTCTTAATTCATAGCTCTTATAAAGTAATTAAAATGGAAGTATGTCTATGATTGGCTGATTTTCATTCTATTCAGAGTCCAAGTTATTTTCCTCATATAATTGTAACACATATTTCCAAATATAGGGTGAGTGTTGTAAGAAATAGAATGTGAAAAATAAATAGCTTATTTTAGACATTTATAATTTTGCTTGATACAAAACAACAGGATTCTTCAGGTATCAGTAATCTGATATGGTCCCCAAGTATAATTGATGTAAACAAATTCACCATAAAATAGTCTGAAAATATGTAGAAAAACATCAAGCCTATGTTGGCTAATTTTTTTTAATAGTCACCACTCAGAGTTTACCAAATACCATGATATCTGCAAGGCATAGGAGAAACTCCTGAGCTCAAGATGCTCAATCTGGGGAAGGCAGCAGACACACAAACAAGTAATTACCCCGGATATGGTCTGAATGCTTATATCCTCCCAAAATGCTTGTCTAAGGAGGTTGAACTTTGGGGAGGTGAGGAGGTTATAGGGGTGGAGCCCTCCTGAAGAGGATGAGTGCTCTCATAAAGAAAATCCAAGAGAGATTCCTGACTCCTTCCACCATGTGAGGAGTATGGGGGTCTGTGAGGCAGTGGGTCCTCACCAGACGCTGAATCTTCTGGAGTCTTGATCCTGCACTTCCCAGTTTCCAAAACTGAGAGAAGTAAATTTCTATTGCTTGTAAACTACCCACTTTATGATACTTTGTAATAGGCGCTCCCAGTTGACTAAGACATACAACATAAATCCTCAGTAGAGGCTAGCAGAGCAGCTCCCAGGAGGAAGATAACATCAGAACCAGGTCTTTAACAAGAGAGTGACCCAGGAGAGGGTGGAAGGTGGAACAGAAAAGAGAATTCCAGACATCTTCACATGAGAGTCATGCAAACAGAGGCATGGTTTGTGAGTAGCAAGGCATGATGGGTAAGGGGTTGTGATAAGGAACCAGCAGCCCCGACTGATGGAAGAGGGCAAATTGGCAGGGAGAGGGACAGATCTGGGAACTGGTGAAGAAGAGAGGAAGGTGTGAGTATTGGCTGTAGGGTGATTAATATTAACTCATACATCACTTATTTCTTAAGCAGCTTATGGTGAATCGGCAAACAAATGTTTTTCTTGTTCAAGTATGTCAGAGAAATGCTGCAATTCTTATCTGTAGAATTTCTCAATCTTCAGTATTCTAGTATATATGACCATACAGACATGTTGATACATGGTGTACAACCATAGAAATGAAAAGTTGTACCCCATTGTGTACAATGAATCAAAATGCAGTCTGTAAAAATAAAAATTTAAATTAAAAAAAGAAAGAAAGAAAGAAGTTTTTAAAGAGATAAAATTTCTCATGCTTTTTTGAGCAGAAGACACTTTTTCCAGCACAGGACATTTTGAAGAGCTAGTGTCCTACATAAGGCAATTGGGAAATGCTACTCCAAGCAATAGAGTAGAATTGGAGGTCTTACTCACTAAAGGTCAGGAAGATTCATGGCCAGATCTATATTCAGAAATGAAACTTTCCAGGGTTATGAAAGAGGGGTTGGAAGTGAGACAGAATTGCAAAGCTAATGTCTAGGGAAAACTCATGGGATTGGAAAGTCTGAGTGTGATGGATTTTCAGAATTAGCTGCACCAAAGGGTTAGTCTACACAGAGAGCATAGACGTGAACAAGGGGGATAAATTAGATGATGAACTAACCAAGTGATCAAAAGTAACTCAATGACAAGATATCACGGGGTCCTGATGTTACACACTGCAGGGACATGACACTATGTGGTACATGACACCACTTATCCACCATGAACAACAATGCAGAAACTGAAACCAATCTAAAAACTCTCTGTGAAATCAATGGACTTCCACTGATTCCAAAAAATATCCATGTCGAGAAAAGCCCAAGAAAGGTCAAAGAACTATCTCAGATAAGAAAGACTCAGAAGATAGGTCAAGTGTGATTCTTCATTGCATCCTGGACCAGCAAAATAGGAAATATAAGGGATGCTAAAGAGAAAAAAATTGAATCATTAGAATAGGTACTATGAATTAGAAAATACTGTATCCAAGCTAATTTTTACAATTCTGAAATTTTACTAATGTAAGAGAATGATTTTATTATTGGAAAATAACACTGAAATATTTAAGGAAAAAATTGACATGAGTTCTATAACCTTAAAAAGAAGAAAAAAACATTATATAATGTATGAACATACAATATGTATTTTATATGAATATAGATATCACACATATACAGATATATCCACAGAATGATAAAGCAAATATGAAGAATGTTAAAATTGGCCACCCATTTGAGTGAAGGGAAAAATTTATGGACATTAAGTAATTGAATCTTAATTGATATTAGGGATCAATGACCACAACAGTATTCTAGACATCAAAGGTAATGAAGAAAGTTTTGTATTATGTCTCAAAATCTAATTGAAAATGATAACCTATGAGATGGGGCTCTAAAATTCCTTAAGAAAAATCAGTCATATGGTTTGAAACTTCCTTAAACGTCATGATCTACAAGAGTTTGCGTTGCAGGGGTCAACTCGGATAACGGTTTTGTGAGGACAAACGACAGTACCATAAAAACAACACTTGCTTTAATAAAGAGTTCTTTTCAATTCTAAAACTCTATTTTAGAAAATGAAGAACACTAAGGCCAAAATAGATTACCCCAGCTCGGCTAAGCAAATGTTGGGTTTTCCAAACCTCGGAGTATAAAAGTGAACAGACTCCAAATGTTTTGCTGAAATAAATATTATCTCAATCTTGTATACATAGGCAATGTCAGCCTTTCCAAAGCCAAATGCTGGATATTTTGGGGTGACTCTTGTTTGTTGTAAAATGCCATAGATACCCTCTCATCACCCTGTGATACTATCTCACGCGAACAAGTAAATATCCCATGTGCAATTTTTTGCATTCCTTGGAGCAATCCTTGAATAAAAGCGGAGAAATTCTTTCATTGTCATCACAGGATTTGAATGTTAATCAGACTATATCAAGCCCAGTGTCAGGACAGACCGCCTGGGTTTGGTTGCCTTCCACTCTGCTCCTTGTGAACTGGAATTTTGGAGAAAATGCTGGACTTTCTGTGCTTTGGTTTTCCACCTACAAAATGGAGCAATGACAGTATTTAGAACGTTGACCACATTATGTGTCACATACATTGGCCAAAAGAAAGTGAATCCTATGTACCCAGAGGAGTAGTGCTGTCTTCCTTCAAGAGCCGATCTTCGGCATCATTAAGAATCTGCCCAGCACCTACTTATATCCTATGGGTCAGGCCTGATGCTTCCTAACCACAATCCAGACAGCATTTCTTGGAGGTGAGGATTCCGTCAGCACTGATCATACACTTGCAGCTTCAGGATGGATGCCATCAGTGATGCTACAGCTTTCCCTTCTGCCACTACCCTGGGAAACTTCCAGAAGCTGAGTGTGGCTCAGCCTGTGTTCTGTTCAACATGACCATGTTGTCCCTTAGAAGAAGGGAACCTGCTTTCCCTCTTTCCCCTTCTACCCAAGACAAATGCAATCTTTAAGTCCATCACCATAGTTCAACTCTAGAAGTTAGTCAATAACTAATTTTAAATTAACCAATCTATTTTAGTATTTTCTTTGTAAAATCTTTCAATGACCATAGGTCATCCTGGGAAAAATCCTTACCGCAGTTCCTTAACATTGTCATCTGTAGTTAGGAATCGCCACATTGTTCAAGGCTATGGCAGAGCAGGTAGATTATTGAATATTACTACAGAGCCCCGTTTCAATTCCACAGGGGAGATAATTCCACCTTATACAAGACACTAAAATGCTCAGGATGTACACACTTTGTAAAATGCTTTGTGGAGTATGTTCAGCATAGACTCCACTGAACAGTTTCTACAGAACAGAGGTCACTTAAGAAACAGCTGTTAAAAGAAAATTAACCATGATTTAAACTCATCTCCTGATGCTGCATGTTCAGGAAGCCAGCCGTCTTGGACAGTCAATGCAATCTATCTGAATCAAATAAAATATTTCTTTGAATCTCATTTGAATGTCCAGTTATTTTTTCCAGTGGTTAGAAGACAGAAACTCTAAGGCCATGCTCAGGAAAGTTTGTGCACAGAGGAACATGAACTGAGTGAGTAGTGGCACTTAGGCTGCAGAGGAAGGAGTTGTGGAGAAGACTGTGACCTCAATAGACTGAAGAAAATGTCTCACAACTTTTGTTACCTCCTCAAAAAGAATTGTGTCAGAGAGTTAACCAAAAAATAAGCTCAAATAGACTGATGTGTGAATTTAGGATAATTCCAAACCCTAATAGAGAAGGCAGTGAAGGGTTTCTCTCAAACCAAACCCCTGCCTCCTTCAGGGTCTTTTGTATAATGCTCATAGAATGTTTTCAATAGAGGCCCAGATCAAAGTTGGAAATATCCTCTGAAGTGTGATATTTCTAGTACTGATTCACCATGAACCTACTTTTCCCCAACTAAAATGAAGAATATTTTTCATAGAAAGTGATTTATCTTTCCAACCCAGAGTCAGTAACCTTAGATGAAATCACAACCAGAGGATGAAGTTATTTCTAGTTGTAGCCCAATGCGAGCTCCCCCAGGACAGTGTGTCTATAGAGAGGGCTGAGGTAGATGCTACCATATCCTCACCCCTTCAGCCCTGGGGGAGCTTCACAAGGCCAGAGATGGCAGAGCCTCCTCTGGGCTCTGCAGAGGGCATCCCAGTGCACACTGTGGGCAATGCAGGCAGACAGCCCAGTGAAGGCCATGCCCGTCACCCTGCTCATGAGGGCCCTGTGTTAGTTATGTGGCTGCTGTAACAAATTACCACAGTCAGTGATGTAAAACTACAACCATAACTGTCTTGCAGTACTGGTGGCCAGAAGTCTGATATCAAGTTGTCAGCAGGGTTGCATTTCTACTGGAAGTTCTGCAGGAGAATCTGCTGTTGCCTTTAATAGTTTCTGTCTACTTTTGGCATTCCTTGATTTGTAGTCTTGAGGCTACATCTGTCAAGTCTCTGTCCCCAAGGCTGCACCATCTCTTCCTCTTTTGTCACCTGAGATTATGGATTTATTGTGTGTGTCCTCTAAAATTCACATGTTAAAATCCTAAATAGAATGTGATGTTACTGAGAAGTGGGGCTTTTGGCATGTGATTAAGTTCTGAGGCTGGGGCCCTCATGAATGAAATTAGTGCCCTCATAAGGAGGTACGAAAAGGAAGGATGCAAGAAGTCAATGTTCTGCAACATGGATGTGGGCCCTCACCAGAACCCAGCCATGCTGGCATCCTCATCTCAGATTTTCAGCCTCTAGAACTGTGAGAATATATTTGTGCTGTTTATATGCTTGATGTCTACATATTTTATTACATGCAACCTGAACGGGCAAAGATATTGGCCCTGTGTAATTCTTGTAAAGACAGATAATCCAGGATGATCTCTTCATCCCAAAATATTTAACATAATTACATCTGCAGATATTTTCCAAGTAAAGTGACATTTGCAGGTTCTAGGAGTAGGATTTGGACCTCCCTTTTGGAGGCCACCATTCAATTGCACAATAGGATCCATGAAGCTGCTAGAGGAGATGATATTCAAGAAGTTCAAAAGCTTAAGGTGAGCTTTATGGAGGGGATCCAGGAGAGGAAGAAAGAGGAAGACAGCCCAGGTCAGTGCTGGAAATGGGGTAGTTCCGGGCAGTGGCTCCACATTCTGACTTCATGTAATTGAAGTTTTTTTGTTGTTGTTGTTGTTCTCAGTCCCTGTGCCTTTTAAAAGTATCATATATGTTGGGTTTTCTTCTCTAACACTCAGACATGTTCTAGAAAGTAACTTTGTTATTATTTTGAAATATTTGATATTAAAAAATTATTCTGCACTAAAAAAGGGAAATTTCAATGCTACACTTGTCAGCTAGGAAAGGCAAGAGCTGCAAGAGTTTTTCAAAAGTTATTTTAACTATTTTAGTATTTTAGAGGCTTTATTTTTAGTATGAAAATAAAGGGTCTTGGCAGTGATGATTATTTAGAGTTTGCAGAGATCATTGTTAATAAGACTTGAACAGGAAGCCTGTGACCCATTTCAGGAATAAAAATATGATACCAAAAAGAAAATGTTCACCAAAGCAAACTGAAATCTCTTCTGAAAATATGTTGTAGTGATTTAGTAGTTTTATAAGAAGGCAAGTGTCAACTTCTTCACTAATACTTCATGTTTTTGTATAAAAACATGTATCTTCATGTTTTTGTATAATAAAGAAATACATAATAGTTTTTTCAAGAAGTGACATGTGTATGCTTCCAAATTCCCTCTAGTATACCCTGGTGTGAAAAAATTAGAATCATTGTATGAGATAAGAACGGGAAAAAAAAAGGTGTGTATGTTGTGCATGTGTTGTGGGGGGGGGGGCAATGACAGAGCGAATGAGCAAGGATTTGCCTCAGAGCCTGCAAAAACTTTATGGAAATTTAATGATAATAAGCCACAAAATGAAGCAAATACCTACATAAGGGACAAAAAGAAGACATAAAGGAAGCAGTATGTCAGTTAAGTAGGAAAATTTTTTCAATGTTCCAGCCAATAAGTGTTGGTGGTCAAAAATGAACCAAAATCTACAGATATTGTTAATAATTACTTTGAAAGATTTAAAAGTGCGATTATGTTCACATAGTTGAATTCACATGGTTGAATACATTAGCGTTAAGAGTAAGCAACCCAACAGCACAACAATGTCAAGGAAGCCTGGCATAAAGCACAAGTGCTGTGCGGTCCCATTGTCCAGTGAACACATCTGCTTAGGGAGCTGGAAAGCAGGACAGTGGGACCTTCTGGAGGTTTTAGACTTAGAAGAGGGTTCTGGGCTGTCCATGAGTTGATGTTTTATAGCTTGATCTGGGGACTGGTTACAAAGTGAGATCAGTTTGTGGAAATTCACTGGACTGCACACTTACATGCACTTTTCTCTCTGTATATTTTTTTCATCAAATTTCAAAAGAAGAGAATAGATTATAAAATAAATGTCTCTTCTATTTTTCTTTCAAGTGATTCCTTCTGATATTGGTAGGGGAGGGGAGAGAATAATATTCAGTTCTACTTATTGAACACCACTGTTTTCACCTAAAATAAAAAACAGTAAACCAAGTTCTTTAGCAAAAAGGATCCATTTAAAAGCTAGGTGTTTGACATGATTATAAATGTGATTGGAGATAGGGGACAGTAGAACTTGATTTTGATGATAAATGAAAATTCATCTCCTTTGCTGAGTTTGAGGCAGAGTCGCACACAGATTTGTTGGACTGTGGAGATCTGTTTTTCAACTCCCTGGTGTATATGGCAGGCCATTGATGCTCCCTCCCTCCCCTGCCTCGCTCAGAGTTGAGATGGGCCACATGACCCGTCATAATCAATGGATTACAGGTAGAAATGGCACATGTCACTTTGGTATGGAGGCATTTAAGAAACAAACACAACTTTTCTACCTCTCAGCACGTTAGGAATGAAGATTAAATGTAACAGCGACTGAGGAGATGATGAGAGAAATCTAAGGAAATAACTACTTATTCACATTAAAACATTAACTAGAAATGTTATAATGTTTTATAATTATATGAAATAAAAAATTGTTTTCTGCTATCTTTTGCTGCTTTCTTTGAAGTCTAGTTAATTAGCACACAGCTTTGATCTTGCTAATGTCCTTTGGGCTTTTCTTTTTGAAATATCACTCAGCAATATAAAATAATACTTTTCTGAAATATTTTTTCTGCTTCTCTCATTCTTTTCCCATATTCATTTTAATCTTATCAAAAAATCTTATTCCATCATCAGAAAATTTGAGGGAAAAAAATTAAAATAAATTAAAATCTAGACCCAAATAAGTTGGAAACCATATATGGATTGTTCACTGTTAACAACCAGCATTAGTATGATTTGGTAATAAAAACTGCTCCTCAATATGAAAACTCAAAGAGGAAAGTAAACAAAAATGTTTTAGTTTAAGAGAAAACAAGAGTGTTAGAAATGGGAAAATACAGATAATTAAGAAATAAGGGTATTTTCAAAATAAGACTACAACTGAAAAAAAGCTCATTATAGAAGTACATGGTTTAGGAGCTGGGGTTGTGGCTCAGTGGTAGAGTGCTCACCTAGCATGTGTGAGACACTGGGTTTGATCCTCAGCACCACATATAAAGAAATAAAATAAAGGCACGTGTCCATCTACAACTTAAAAAAATTTTTTAAAGTACACGTTTTATAGTTTAATGCCTATTCTTCAGTCTACTAATTTGTTAATTTATTCACTTTCTTTATTTTAACGTGCCCACAGTTTCCTTCCAAAACTGTACCGCTCTCCTCAGGTATATGGGTAAAGTATAGACAGAAAGATAACTAGGAAGCAGTCCAAGACCTTATATTGCTAGTTACAGCAGTACCCCTTGTAATATTTTTTTGTTTTGTTTTGTTTTTTTGTAATAAAAGTATGTAGGCCAGTGGTTTCTTCAGAGGAAAGCAATCTTCACATTCCAGAAACTCTTGGGGAGGTCACTGAAAGAACAAGTCGTGCACTCAGAAACACGTGCAGAAGAACCAGTGCCTCCTTGGACTGGAACTTCAACTCTCCTTTGAAATGGCCCAGGGTCTGTTGACCTCTCTGGAGGAAAGAGTAAAGCCCAAGAGGTCGTTCACCTGGGAGCTCAGGCAAGAGCAGCTTGGTGGTGAACCCACCAGTTCGGCTCATTAGCTGGAGGCCATATTTTCATTCAAGGTACTTTGCTCCTGGTGGGGAGAACTTCAGCTTTTAAAGGATCAACTGGTGAAAAAAACAATGGAAAAAGAAAAAGGAAACTTGAGAATTAGGGCAAGTGGAAGACTTTGTAATGTACAAACAATGCCAGGGACTGGCATGGTATGGGATGGTAAAAGTTGACCAGAATTGGAAATTAGAACCCTACACTCTAGTTTGTACCTATTCAAAATTACTTCTTATGTCTAATTGTCCTTTTTTTTTTTTTTTTCTCATTTGGGAAGTGAGCAGATTTTATTAAGTAATCTATGAAGTTTTTCCTCCTCTAATTCAATAAATGTTCTGTGAACAACTTTCCAATTGACTCAAAAGTCTGACTCAGTATCACTTAGTGTGGCTTTGCTCTGGGTTGTCCCTACTGCTATAGCATCCAGGAAGCCTGGGAGAATTCTCCAGGACCTTTCACTCTATGCAATGCTGAGACTCATCATGAAAAAGTCCCTTTTGTTCTCTCTATTCACAGGGATTCGGCCATTGCTTTGCTTAGCTCTCAGGCAGTCCTAACCCATGGAGGGTCTCCTAAGCACCACATTTTCCATGAAGAACTGAACCATGATGTTCTGTGGGGTTTGAATGTCCCTGTATTGGTCTAGTCCCTAAAATTTTAGAGCGAATATTTCTGATCTGAGAATAAATGATTAATATAATGTGTTAAAATTTCTGGGTCATATGCTAGCAATTAATGGGTAGGAGCTCTGACTTAATGATCCAAGAGCGGGTCATGTGTAAGTTGAAAAAAAAAAAAAAAAAAAAAAAAATCTGCATTTTTACAAATAATGACTTTGAATAAATCATGCAAGTCTGGACTGCAGAAGTGCTTATCATAGCACTGAACTAGCTGATTACAGCCCCCATCCCTTCATGACATATTTGTTTTGAAAGCAGTTAAATTTAGTAAGTATAAAAGAGAACAGACAAATGGATTTAGAAAATGTGCTATACATGCACAATAAAATATTACTGAATCATAAATAATAATGAAATTATGACATTTGTGGTGAATGGATGGAACTGGAGAATATCATGCTAAGTGAAATAAGCCAGACTCACAAAGTCAAGTTTGAATGTTTTCTCGATATGTGAAAGCTAATTCAAAATAAGGAGGTAAAAAAGAGAGAAAGGGAAGGGGGGGGAGGTTCCATCAAAATAGAAGAAAAGTTAGTGAACTGGAGGAAAGGGACTGAGGGGAAGGGGGAGAAGGCACAAGATAAGGGAAGAACAGCGGAATGAATCTGACTTAACTTTCCTGTGTACATATATGAATATACCGCAGTATCACAACTATGTATATCCACAAGTCACTAACTATTAAAAAAAAAAAAAAAAAGATCAGGGGCAGGGAGGAAGGGAGAGAAGGGAGAAATACTGGAAACCAAATTAGAGAAAATTATATTCCATTTTTTTTTTTTTTTTTTAGAATAGATCAGTGAGTCTTCACTCTGGCAACATGTTAGACTCATCACAGGAGTTTTAAAAAATTATCTTCATCTGTCTGCTCCCCACCCAATTAGATTAGACTCTCTGTGTTGAGGTCAAGATGTTGATAGACATGCCAAGTTCCTTAGGTGACAGAGATTTCTCAGTGGACGGAACTGAGAAACAGTGCAGTTGGTTATTTTTTGGGGGTCATTATCTAGCACTTCTGTGGAGCGAAAACTGAAGAGATATCGTTTGGGTGGAAGTGTGACTCCCATTTAAATCGTGTGTCCTTAGGCAAGTCCTCTAACCCTTCTTATCCTCAATTTCCAACTAGAAATAAGAAGACAATATCTGCCCAACCAAATTATTAAAAAAGTTAAATAAGGCATATTTGAAAGTATTTGATACATAATAAAATGCAAGAGGTATTAGATGTTGGACTTATTTTCTTTAACTCTGTCAGTTCAATTTTTGGTGGCAACTAGTGTCATGTATAACGAATTAGAATCCTTTTTTTTTAAGGTGGTAAAAAAAGTGACAATAGTCAATAAGCTGGCAGTAAAATACATGTGGAGAATGATGTGGACACAAATTTAGTTTTCGCTTTTCCTCCAGTTAAGCAATCTCAAGCTCTGGACCTGGGGTCAGACTAATTAGAGGCCCTTGATGGAAGTTTGATATACAAGTGGCTTATAGCCAATTTCCAGGTGAGTGATACAGACCACCAAGCTGAGTTCCAAGGTTCCGCTTGCTAGTGACAGCCTAGAGCTAAGCTGAGGGTCAGGCTGGCCTCCTGGGCCTGTTAAGGTTCAGATCCAGCTGATGAGATGAGTGAAGTCAAGAATGTGTGGTAATGGACGCATGAACCGTACATCTCTTTATAAAGAGGTGGAATGGTTCATGATATTTGGGGGAGGTGAATTTAAAAAGAAAATAATAATAAAACATACTTAAAGTTGCAGATAAAATTGTTTATGAGCTGTTTTCCCAAATGACCTATCTGTGTTTTCTAAGTTGTCGTGATTTTAGTTTACATTTTTTAGTTTTCTTAGAATCTGTACATTTTAGAATTTAGAAAGTAAGAGTTCTGAAAATCAAAATTAAGATACAGGGCCCACTGGCTTGATGCAAATATCTCTGCCACCTTGAAATCTGAATAGATTTTTAGAACTTGGTTTCACAAATAAAATGTTGAAAACCTCTCAAAATGAGTACAACCAGTCTTAATTCTGCTCTATTTGCAAATATATTGGCACAATATGTGAAACAAATTGTGTTCTCGTTATTTCATAGCAATGTTGACCTTAAGAACATCTGTAGAAGTCAACTATTGCCTCTCTTCATATCCCATGGGAGCAGAGTGGCTTGCTAAGATAACATGAAGGACCAATGGCAGTGTGGGAACAGAAGCCAGGTATTTAATTTCATTCATACTACAATTACAGATGCCTGCTCTCTGGTTTTGGAGCAGGCTTCCATTTAAGTGTTCTTTTGAGAAATGAACTTTAATTGTTCCAAAAAAATAATTTCCAATTTCATTAAACGTTAATATCATGTAGGATTTTTCAAGGATTCGTAGGTTCTATATCCCCCACGTTCTCCCATGTTTGATAATTTGCATGTTACTTCTATAAACAAATAACTTTTTGGCAGCATAAATATTTCTGGTTAAATCCCTGACATCAGATCTTGGCAGACTTCTTTTCTCCCCCTGAAATTGAATATTAAATCTAGAGAAGTCAAAATCGATCTCAATTCCTGCTGTTGTCTCAATGTCCTTGGTTTTCTCCAGGTTCAAAGAATTCTTCCCTTCTTGAAGTTCAAGTATTTCAGATGACCTCGGTCTAAACATTAATTATCCTTTATTACTTTTTGTGAACTGCATTCTTTATTCTTTTTCATTTCAGAAGAAATGTTCATCTGTGATGCGTTTAAATAACTTCCTTTCCCTTTTGATGGCAGCTTTGCTGTGGTGATACCTAGAATCCTTACCTTGAATTTTGTTTGTTCATCCCACATACCATCATCCTTTCTCTACTTGGTGTAATCTTTGTGAGCATTGTGATCATCTAAAATTCTCCCACTATATCAGAAGTTAGATTTCTAGCCATATGTATTCTTTGCTTTTGCTTTTTCTACTTGAATTATTAT
Organism: Sciurus vulgaris; assembly: GCF_902686455.1. Classification (NCBI taxonomy): domain Eukaryota; kingdom Metazoa; phylum Chordata; class Mammalia; order Rodentia; family Sciuridae; genus Sciurus; species Sciurus vulgaris. Next base: position 37,187,775 of record NC_136468.1, on the reverse strand, counting down.
ACAGTAGTGTTCTGATTTAAAGTGTGCTTGTTAAATGCAGTAATCTTGCTCTTAGCACCATTTTACTCTTGCAAGTTATATTTATGTTTTAATTTCCATATTTATTAATTCTTATTAAATAAATCTAAGTTACACACATGAAGTTATCTTCCTCTCAGATTGAGTTCACCTTTTGTCTTTGCTTGCCATGTTCCTCATTGATCTATAAGTCTATAGATCTATCGATTGACAGGTCACATTTCCATATCTTGGTCATTTTCACTGTGACAACTTGGTAAAATCTGTTTGATAGCTCTTCTTCCCCATCTCTTGGTAAGACACTTTGGGCCTGATTTTGAAAACTGGATATCACATTCTTCACATTGTCTGGTAGGTGTAAATGAAGCCATGTATTTTGTTTCTGCTCTGAAATACTGTTACAGTGTCAGAGCCTGCTGCACTTAGCCAGGGGTATGTGCAACTCCTGCAGGCTTCTCCTGCTCTACACACCTTGTCACAGTGCCCTGGAAATGAGCAGGTTCTCATGCAGTGAGACCACAGTGAGTGTAGACCCACAAAAGCGTTTCCTGTATTTTTCTCTTGACCTTCCAAGGGTACCTCCTCAGTCCACTTCTCTCCTTATGGAAGTTGCTGGTGAAGATATCACAGCTTTGTGGATTCACAGTATTAAGAGATTTTTATTCCTGAAAAATGAGATCAGGGCCAGAACACTGTGCCACACCAGAATCCACTCACTCCTTCAACATGTGTCTTTTGAGTAACAACACCGTACCAAGTACCCTTTTCAGTTTATAGCAGTAAGCAAAACAGACAAGGTGCACAACCTGGGGATATTCCCTTCTGTTAGGGACAAGACAATGTTGAACGAATAACAAAACATAATCGGTCAGGTAAAGTAAGTATTCTGAAGAAAAATACACTAAGTACCCCAGTGAGTGACGGGGCTGCTATTCTGGCAATGGCCTCCGAAAGGTGATATTGGAGCACAGACCTAAATAAAGTAGAGGGGTAGATGATATAGATAGCCAGGGAAGAACTGTCCAGCAGAGGAATACAGATGGAAACCCATATTTGAGGCAGGGTCAAGAGGCCAACATGGCTGGCAAAGAGTCAGCAAGGAGAATGGTAGGCAAGGAGGTCAGTGGTGGTGGAAGCCAGGACACACAGAACCCAGGAAGACATTTTTTTTTATTCATTTTTATTGTAAACAAATGGGACACATCTTGTTTCTCTGTTTGTACCTGAAGCAGAGGTACACCGTTTTTGTAATCATACATTTACCTAGGGTAATAGTTTTTTATTCATTCTGTTCCCCCCTACCCCTCTCACCCCTCTTTTCCCTCTATACAGTCCCTCCTTCCTCCATTCTTGCCCCCCTCTCACCCCCTATTATGTGTCATCATCCACTTATCAGAGAGATCATTCGGCCTTTGGTTTTTTTGAGGTTGGCTTATTTCACTTAGCATGATATTCTCCAACTTAATCCATTTGCCGGCAAATGCCATAATTTTATTATTTTTTATGGTCGAGTAATATTTCACTGTATATATATACCACAGTTTCTTTATCCATTTATCAGTTGAAGGGCATCTAGGTTGGTTCCACAATCTGGCTATTGTGAACTGAGCAGCTATGAACATTGATGTGGGCTGTATCTCCTCAGTATGCTGATTTTAAGTCCTTTAGGTATAGGCCAAGGAGTGGGATAGCTGGGTCAAATGGTGGTTCCATTCGAAGGAAGACATTTTAAGGACTCTGGTTTTGGAGAAAGAACAGAAACCATTTGCAGTTTAGGGTGGTGGAGAGACATGATCTTTTCAAAGAAGGTATTTCTTCTTTTAACTCTCTCAGGTCATTGTTTTCCAAATTTTGTGGGAAGAGGGGTAAACTTTCTTTGTTATGCCACTGCTGGTGAATTTTTAATTTTCTTTTTTCTTTTTGGGTGAAGTACTGGGAGAAAGAAAGGCTATGAATCCACTCACTCTGCCATCTCCTCCCCTGCTCTCCAGATGGAGCATTTTAGTTCCACTGTGCTCTGATGTTGGAGGTTGACAGGAAGGGCCTCGTTCACATCCACTCTCTGGGCCATTGTCACAAAGGGCTGTACCCTGGAGCTCCCGGGTACAGCTCAGGGAGCACCCACGCCCAGCCTCAGCCTCCTTCCACGAGCCTCTGCTACAACCCAGCAGTGCGTGCCTGGGCAAGAGTGCTTCCCAGTTCCATTTTGATGAATACATGACTCATAACAGTATTGTTCTTTGTTTAGCTTTCATCTTTCACTGAGTTTGAAGTGTTTGTAAGAGATTGTTGTAGATTTATTTTTAAAACATTGATACCTTAAATCAAAGAATTATGAAAACATCATTATGCTTCCAAATTACTTTTTCTTATTAAAAAAATGCTAAATTTACAAAATTATGTTGCATTGGCATTAAGGAAGAGCTATCAAACTATTAAAATAATTGATGAACTATTTTAGATACCTAATGTATACACAGAATTTCTTGAATAACTGAAAAGGAGGATTTCTGATAAAAATTCACCATATCCTACTCTTTTACTGGAGCATTTCATATTTATTTGTGCTAAAAGGACTTACAAATTCTCCTCACAAAAAAAATGTTCAGGTCTTGGGACCTGATGTTTACTTCCTTTGAAGTTGTACAAATAATTATGTGAGCACAGCAGAATCAACTGCATATGATTTATTAAATTCTAGTTCAAACTATTTTAACTATTATGCAAGATTTAAAGACTGTATGATTTTATAGATTATCTAAAAAATATGACACAGAACCAGTAAAGGATTTCATGTGATTCTTAAATTTATACTTATTTATAATTTATAATTTTACTTACTATATAATTATACTTATATATAATTTATACTCCTGGCTGAGGTTAAGACAATCCTTATTTTTTGAAGGACATACACTCTGAAAAAGCCTAAACCCTTTATTTACATGTGTGACATATTACACATCACATCAATCAGCTTTTTGTATTATATATTGTGTATTGTTAGTGGTGTTTTTGTCGACATATTTTTATTAAATGTGCTCTGTAGAGAAATCCTGGCAACTACACAAAGGTTGGTCCTATTACCACCTCCAGCAACTGTATGAGAACTTTTCAAAACCCATAATCACCATTCCCTGGTGGCTGAAATCTAGGCAAGCATTGTTAATCTAATATTTGCCTAACAATTTTTCTAAACACAATTATTTTAATGTTTCTACAATGTGTCTAGATTTCAAGAAAGTTGTCATTATCATTGAAAATATTTTTGTGATGAGCTAATGAAGTCCCCCAAATTAAAATGAATCATATTATGAAAGACCTATGTTGACAGACTTCATACAAAACACTCAAGACCTTTGTGTAAGGTTAAAGTCATCTATCTTGTCTCTATTTTAAATAAAACTTAAACAAAATCACCAGAAAGAAGATATCATAACCATAGGAAGTCAATTAGCACTCTTACAAGTTAATATTACTTGAAGTTTCTTCTAAGAAGTTTTGCAAACATTTCCATAGGAAGATTTCTGTCATGTCCTAAGGGTACACAGAATTCTCAGTCCAACTGCAAACTCCCCAATTGTTTCTACTCAAAGTAGAAAGTAAGCCAAACATATTGAAGTTGTGAATCTGTTTTACTCGTTATAAGTACACAACTATAAGCCAGGTCCACTAAGTCATGAAAGGAAATGGTTAATAAACTAATTCAAAATATGAATATTGTCCTTGCTATTTTCTAGTAATTTTCATTTCAGGCTTGTCTGAACCAACATTCTCATATAAACAGGCTAATGGATGCTGGATTTCTCAAAGTGCCTAAGTAAGAATCTTATGCATACCTTGAAAACAAAGCAGATCTATAAGAGAGGCAGTTCTTCCAATAACAGTAAGTTACTGTGAATTTATTGCAAATTAACAAAGATTAAACTTCAATACCCAACACTTGCACAGGTCTCTCCACAGACAATGAATAATGCCAATCAAGCGTATTTAACATCAGTCTCTGAGCCAAAAAATTTGAAACACCATGAAATCTTGCAGCTCATTTATGAAAGAATCTTAACAATGATTTTCCCAAATTCTACAAGAATTCCAAAAATTCACATAGCAGTTCCAATAGGGAGGTGGGAAGGTGGAAAGAACTTCTAAACTAATAGTAAAAACAAAATTTTAATTAACTATGCCAGAAAAAAATTTAAATATCTTCCAATCTAGCTATTGAAAACAAGGTTTCTACATTTCTAAATCACTGGTGAATGAAGAGATTGAAGAATACACTTTTCTCAAAAATCATAGGGAAGAGTATATTTTAGAGACATGTCAGGTAGTTAATTAATACAAACATTATGCTTTTTAAAAAATTTTCTAAGGTTTATGGTGTTTGTAAACTTTTCAAAATTCGCAACTTTTGATTTCGCTTCATCTTGTAAGTAAACATTCGTTCCTAATATTGTATTTGGATTCTTGACATGTCCCCCCAAACTGTATTGGCCTTGAGCCCCACAGAAAGTGTGTTTCCTTGGAAGTCTTATACTCCCAGTGATGAAAGAAGGCGGTGTTGAAACATTTGAAGATTACATTCTTTAGTAACCTCTCACCTCAAGGCAAATGACAAGAAGTTTGATGAATAAAGAGAATGGAGAAGTTGTCAATCACTGTGTCCCCACCTCCCTTTACCTCCCCCAGTTATGAAGAAGGTTTCCCCATTACCTCATCAGATGATAAGGGTTTTGAGAGAAGCAGAAAGACCTTAGTTTGTCTGTGGGGGAAATGGCATTTGAGCTGATGACTGAAGTTGTCACTTTTTAATAAGTAATGGGAAATCAGAGCAGTGGGCACAAACTGTGCTGTCCAAGGAGTAGGGTCCTTGAGTTTCCCAGGAGTCAAACTGTTCCCAGAGAGAAAGCATGTTGGGAAATTCAAAAAGGCCCATGCAAGGGAATTGCCTGGAGAGGCAAGGAGACCCCAGGAGAGCAAAGTTGTATAAAATGTTCCCACCACCACCACTTTGCTTGATTTGGTGGTAAGCAAAAGTTTCAATTTAAATGAAATGTAGAGCTCTGACTGATGCATTGAACTGGGTATTTTAATTATTGAATTGTGACTGCTTTTGTGTCAGAGTGATATGCCTAAGAGATCATTCAATACCTGGGAAAGACTTGTGTCAGAGTGATGTGCCTAAGAGATCTTTCAATACCCTTCAAGACTGAAGGGACTTTGGGGGAAAGAATAAAGTTGGTTTTCTCTGGGTCTTGTGAGCCCATTTGAACAAGCAAAAAGTATAGAAAGGACAGGGGTGTTCAATTCAGGAACTCTAGATAACCTCCTAGGGCCCTTGCAATGTCTTAGAATTTTGCAAACTTTGGTGGTGGGGGGTAAGTCAGACATTATTTCTAGAGAACCAGATATGGGAACTCAGTGAATGGCATTCCCAAATTGGCAAGGTTTATTCAAATTTAAAATGCTTCTACTCCTGGGTCAGCAGTTCCCTCTTTAAATCTATCCTAGGAAAACATTTGTACCTGTGCATGAAAAAAAGGTAAACAGAAACTTCACAGAATTGTTTCAGGAGCAAACACTGGGCAATGAACCAAATGCTAATCAATTGATGGTTTAATTTATGGTTCTTCTATCTTATGAAATATTATGCAATGATTAAGTAAAATATGTATACTGATATGCAAGATCCTCTTGAAACTATAAAAATTTAAAAATGAAATTATAAAACATATATGTAAAGTCTGATCTCATTTCTCAAAAGGTATGTGTATAAATTTACATAAAGTTTTTAGAAGGATATAAGACAAACTTGTAATTTTGGGAAAGGTAAGTTGAGGTGGGGAGAGAGTGCAGAAGGGATGCTGAAGGTGCACTTCTCAACTGATTGAACTTGACAATGAGGATATTCTCATGTGTTGATTGGTGAAATATTATAATAAAAATATGATTTTCCCTGGAACAACTTGAAAGTGCAGATTTTTGTAACATACAGAGTCAGAAAGTGAAATTGAACTTAGTAATGATTACAAAATTTTAAAAGGCACAGTGGCACACAACTGTAAACCCAGTGACTTGGAGGCTGAGACAAGAAGATCAAAAGTTCAAGGCCAGCCCCAGCAACTTTGCAAAACCCTGTTTTAAAACAAAAAAAAAAAAGGGCTGGGATGTAGTTCAGTGGTAAAGAGATCATTCCCCAGTCCCCACCCTGATGCACAACACAAAAGTTCTTATCCGTGAACCAAGGAAATAGATTATATGCTGTTTGTAAATAAAAAAATCACTGGATCAGCATTTGCCAATCTTTAAGTATTTATTAAATATGGATTGTGTTTTCATTACTAAGATACAAATATCACCAAGCATCATAGAATTTCAGAAGATAGACTGTAGGGACATATATCTGAGCAAATCAAAGAGATGCTGACAAATTATCAAATAAATTCATTATCAATATTACAGTAATAAAATCAGAGACTATTAATAAAATATGGCATGGAATGAACAATATTGTCACACTGTTTTATGTTGTCAGAGACTTTAAAGTGTAAATAAATGTCAGAATCACAATTTGATTTTGGGTCTGGTAGGGTTTCATTTCTTCTGTATCAACACCTTCCCACCCATCTGGCAATTGAAAAGCCTTGCAGGAAAATATGAGGCACTTATTTCAGTGCTTAGAAATATAAATAGAAATCTATAGTTAGATTTTCAGGGCTCGAATTATATTTTATTCTAGGTCCCCCTAAAAGGGCTCAGAGCACAAAGGGAACAAATGACCTGTGTAGGTCAAGGAAAATCTTACAGTCAAAACCATATTCCTACCCACATACCTTCCCATTGTTTCACATTTCATATGAAAATCTCTTCTTATCTCTCTCCTCTCCCCCTCCTCTGCTCCCCACTCCACCCCACTCCTAGTTCACCTCTTTCTAAAGATTAATAATCTCCCTCGTGGCCTTTATTGAGGCTTTTCTGTTTCTCTCACTATTTTAGTTTTCACGCCTGTTATGGATTAGGTGTTGCTGGAGTGTCTCCCATGTTCCATTCTGGTTAAAGGCTTGGTATCGTGGTTGATGGTGTTGAGAAGTGATGTGGAATCTTTAAAAGATGGGGTCTAGCAGGAGGTCCTTATCGTTGAGGCGGAGCAGTTCTCATGTGATCCCTGAATTCCCATCAGAGGGTTGCAATAAAAGGAGCAAGCCTGGCTTCTTCTGTCCTCTGTTCCTGGTTTAAGATGTCATCACTTATTTGCTCCCAAAGTGCTTCTACCATTTCTACTCGAGCCATGAGGTGACACAGCCATGCAGCCAGCATGGGGCCATTTGGACGTTGAACATGCAAACCTGTGAACAAAATATACCTCTTATTTTCATAAGTAGTGGTCAGGTGTTTCATTATAGTGACACCAAAGTAAATAATACAGTATGGTCTTGGTCAGCTGTGGTTTTGATTCCAGCCTGTACTCTATGGTGTTCCTATGAGCACCCCACTCTTACTTCATGTGAGTTGTCTCCATGTCAAATCCCTAAGATATCACACACCACTTGGCCTGCTCTGAAGTCTTGGTACAATCAGTTGTTGTCATAGACCATATGACAACGGAGCTGCTGTCTCTGGGGACTTTCAATTGAGTTTTTCCTCCCTCAGGAGAGAGTATATATGGGGAAGAATAATTAGTGTTTTTATAACTATAGCCTTGAAGCAGTAGGTGGAGAAGCCAGGTCTTTTTTAAGGAGAGTTAGAAACCAGAAAATAGGAGACAATCTGTAAGAATAAGGCAGAAGAGCTAGGGGCTTCAGGTGGCAGGAAGGGGCTGGAGAGGGGAGAGAAAACATCACAAAGTCATTTCAATATGGCATGAAGCTCAAAGGAGAAATGCTTGGAGGCAAAAGAGAATGATGCTTCCCTTGTACTGAGGACCAGGACAACTGCCAACAGGGAATAGAAGTGAACATCAGGTGACACTCACCTATGATTCTAGGGACTTGGGAAGCTGAGGCAGGAGGGTCACCAGTTTAAGGCAATCTCAGTAACTTAGTGAGACCCTTAGCAACTTAGTGGGGTCCTATCTCAAAACAAAAATAAAAAAATAAAATAAAAAAGGTCTGAGGGTGCAGCTCAGTTAGTGGTAGAGCATCCCTGGGTTTAATTCCCAGTACCAAAAAAGAAAAAAGAAGGGAAGGAAGAAAGGAAATAGGTAGGTAACATTGTTTAGTGCTGGGTAACAAATCTGCACTGAGTGATAAATTCAGACTCAGACATTGGGTGGAACAGAGAATTCCATAGTGTCTCTCAAAGAGACCAGAGGGGAAAAGGAAGTACTGGGAATTAAAATGAAGAAAATCATACAATATGCATTTATGAATATGTCAAAATGACCCCCACCATATTATGTATAACTATAATCCACTATAATTTTAAAAATTGACCCAAATCTAAATTAAGCTAAAATATGTCTTTTTTAAGTCTCATTAAGACATGTCATCCCATCTTATTTGTTACTTTTAGGATGCATCTTATGCTTTCTTTGTTACTTCATTTATTGCTAAAACTATCAATATTAGTTATCAAGAGATTTATCAAAAGAAAGGAATAGATCACTGTTTCCATCCTACTAGACTCTGAGTAACTCAAGAGGAGGGACAATGTTATTCAACTCTGCGTCCTTAGCAACCAGTCCAGGATCTGGCTCCTTGCAGCTGCTTAATAAATATTTGTTGAATGATTCAGACTTCAAGCAGACCACCCCCGGGACCAGGTGTTGTGTTAGCAGAAATAGACCAGATAAACAGCAGAAGTGATTAAGCAATCAAGGCAGACAGCTTGAGAATGTCAGAAGGATTAACAAAAAAAAAAAAAAAAAAAAAAAAAAAAAAAAAAAACACTGTAAACATGAGTATTTCTGAACACATCAATAGCAGGCCAACCTGGGAATAGACAGACCACTATGCCCGGACTAACCATAATCAACTAATAGAACAGAACTGTTTGACCCAATACTACCAGCAACAACTCGAACTAAAGGACTTTGTGGTGCTTTAAGCCTTTCTAGAAGTCTGGGAGTACCACAAATAGTAAACGGTGCATTCTCCTCCTCCTGAAGACAATTTGCTCAGATCCTCACCCTTTGGTATTTCTACCACTGAGCATCTAAGAAACTTCCTTTGGCAAAATAGTGAATAAGTGTGTAGCCAGAGGCTCTTCTCTGCTACTTTTGGCAAATCACCAAGCAGTAATATATTAAAGTGATTGCATGGGCCAAGTAGAAACAAGCGATCTTTTCTACCAACTTCCCTGAATCCATTAAAACACATTTTATAAAAGGCCTTGCTTCCAATCCATAGTAAGGTCAAAAGACAAAATTGCAATGAAATTTAGTCATAGTTTGAACCAGCTTTTATGCAAGATTAAGGAATCAGGATAGTCTCCATTCTATAAAACAGAATGAGACCCCCACTAGGCAACAGGTGAGTGGTGAGTTTTGTTAGATGGAACAAGAAAACAGATCAATAAGAAAAAAGCTGAGTGTTGAACATCAGGTTACTTCAGGTGACTTTTTGATAGTGATTAAAACAGAGGGGCTTTATGCTGCTGACTCAGGTAGACTGTAATCTCCTGTTTTCAGGAAAAACTTCTCTGTTTGGGGATCTAGCTGCTTCCTTAAAAGTTTTGGTAGTATCTGGTATGAATGACTGTTTTGGGTTGGTCTGGTCTATTGGGGTGCAGTGAAGGAGTTCAGTCTAGGACAATGGCCTCCCAGAATTTTTGTCTCCTTTGACCTGTAGGAAAGTCAAAACAAATTGTAAAGGGAGATTTATTGTTTTTCCTTTTTTCTTTTTTTCAGAATCTTTTACTAGCTAACTAATACAAAGAAAGGAAGTGGGTTGGGGCAACGAGGGCAACCACGGCTAAGTCACTCTGTTACAGTCCCCATATATTTTAACTTAAAATGATTTTCTTTTTTGGTGTGTGTGGGGGAACTGGGGATTGAACTCAGGGGCATTCAACCACTGAGTCACATCCCTAGCCTATATTGTATTTTATTTAGAGACAGGGTCTCACTGAATTGCTTAGCACCTCACTGTTGCTGAGGCTGGATTTGAACTCTCAATCCTCCTGCCTCAGCCTCCTGAGCCACTGGGATTATAGGTGTGTGCCACTGGCCTGGCTAAACTGACTTTAACTAAAATTTATCTACTATTCTTCTTTACATTTTTTTAAAGAACTACCATTTCTCTCATCTCTATACTGTCAAGAAAAAAAATCATCCTTCACAAAAATGTGTGAAATGAATACACAATTTTTAAGTTTGATATTCACAAATGTTTAATTTAATTTTTACTTTAAAAAGGTGCCAATCTTATTGATTTACATATTCTACAGGTTCAGTGAGAATTGGTATATTCTCTTTTTAAAGTATGTCAGAGGATACTCCATGACAATTTCATACTTATTAAAGGATTTATCACCAGTTGTACTTTTAATTCCATAACATAAGCGTAGGGAGAGGGAATGTAGGGGGAAAGGAAACATCTTGCCCTGTAGCTAGGAAATGTTTTGAGTCTGACATCACAATTAATATGAGGGGAAAATGAAATTTTCCTAAAGTGTGAATTGAAAATTCCACAGGCTCTTGCCAGGCAGGCACAGACTTTGGATCATTAGCAATAGTTTCACTAGAGCCAAATTCTGCATTAGAAGCGATAAGAGTAAGACAGGACCTAAATATGTAATTTTAAAAAGCAGAAGATTTTTAAAGAAAAACTGCAAGGCACCCAAGAAGTCCCATTCATTGTCAGAATGAAATTTGGTGCTCTAATAAATTGAAATCAATAACTGTTTTAAGGGATACAGAAACACACGAGGCCAATATTTTGCCTTACCAGCATTTGCAATGAAATTGGGATGACACGTGGATAGGAACTACTTACATATAACGTAAGATAGGTAAAAAACGAGTTTCAAATCAGGTGTAATTGGGGAATACCTTCCTTAGTAAATGTCATTTACACAGAAAGAGGAATATAAATTTGTCAGGCAAAGAAAAGAAAAAAAGACGTTCTAAGCAGTTGAAATGATATATGTAAAAAAGGAAGCCAATGAGAAAAAGAGAGAGAGGGAATAAGAAATGGTCTGGGTGAAGGATCTGAAACAGAACAGATGGGCAGTTTGAAGGAACAGAGGCTGAGGTGAGACGTATGAGTTTGAAGAGGAAGACAGGGGATGGATAATGTGGGCTTGGAGGCCATGCTGAAGCTATTGGATTTAGTCCAGTTGTAATAGGAAGCATTTTAAGCAGGGAAATGAAAAGATTTATTTTACATTGTTAAAAGAATGTGTTTCATATTCCTACAATTTTTTAAGTGCCTATCATATGGACAATGGATTGGAGGAGACAAGAGGAGAAATAGGAAGATAAATAGGTGACCATCACAGTAGACAAGGCAAGAAGTAATGGCGGCATGTACTAAAATCAAGTGATAAATTGGTTGAAGAGAAATTTTTGAAAAGTCAAATTATTCAACTGGTTCTTCAAGTGGAAGTGATGGAGTAGATGAGAGTAAGTGAGAACAATGACAGAAAAAGGAGTGTCCAGGTAATTGCTCTGAGGCTCTCGAGTCTGCTGTTAACAGATTACCACAAACGCGATAGTTCATGGCAACAGAAATTCATTCTCTCACAACTCTGGAAAGCAGAAATCCAAAATTCAGGTGTTAACAAAGCCCTATTCCTGATGAAGGCTCTAGGAAAGAATTCTTCTTCAACTCTTTGAGCTTCTGACAGTTCTAGGCATACCTTGGCTTGAGGCTGTATAAATCCAATTTTCTTCTCTGTCTTTACATGATCTTCTCTTACCGATCTCACTTCTTATCTCTCTGCTTTTCTCTTTTAAAGACACTTGTCACTGGATTTGGGATCCACCTAGATAATTTGGGATGATACCATCTTGAGATTCTTCCTACATACATCTGCCAAGACCCCTTTTCCAAATAAAGTCACATTCACAGATTCTGAGATGTGGGCTTATTTTGCGGAGGGAACCACTATTCAACCTACTGTATTGGCTGTATATCTGACTTGAGCATTTGCACAGGAAGGACAACATTGAAGAACAGATTTCAGGGAGAAATCCAGAGTTCAGTTGTAGACATATTATATGGGAGATGCCTGTAAGCTAAATGAGGTGTCCAACAGTTAATAGCCATAAAAGGTTTATATGTTAGTCACGGGTGTATTGATAGTATTTAAAGCCTTGGAATGGATAACATTGCCTAGGGCAAGTATTTAGTGAGAAGATGTTGGACATAGGTTGCTATTTTAGAATTCCAGGTTTTATACATCTCGTTAGGAGCTGGCAAAAGAATTAAATATGAACTGCCAGAGACGTGTGTAAAGAGGAGAATGTGGTACTTGGATGGTGGTGAGCAAAGGTGAGCAATTGGGTTCATTCAGAGTTTTCAACAAGTGGCTATATAAGGAGAGAAAATTGGTAGTACTTAAAAGAAAAAGAGGTTATTCCTAAAGAGGAAAAATTCAGCATATAATAGTGATTAAAATTGCCAGGATAGAAAGTTAACTGTACAAAAGTAACAGTGATATATGGTACTATATATGACAACTTAAACTTAAGGGACTGGGTCATGCATGGCCTGGTCAGTAACATATTATATTTCATGCTATAACCACTGAAAAAAAGGGAGTATTACAGGTGTCACTAGCAGTTTCACATCCTGTATTCAAAAAAAACAAGTAGCTGGGCCTGGTGGTGCCCTCCTGGAATTCCAGCTACTTAGGAGAATGAGGCAGGAGGATCACAAGTTCAAGGTCAGCTTGTGAAATTTAAGGAGACCCTGTCTCAAAGGGCTGGTGGTATTGCTCAGTGGTAGAGTTCTTGATTAGCTTGCAGGATGCCTTGGGTTTAATCCTCAGCACTGAAATACAATATAAAACAAAAGAATGGGGATTGAAGAAAATAAAAACTTTGAAATATGAGCGGTTTAAGAAGCAAATATAATGCCAGGAAGAATCTGGTGGAGGGCATCATCTCCCCAAAGATTTCTACAGCATCAAGGCCCCTGGTGTATAGCAACTTTGAGATTTTTGAACAAGTAGGGATCTACAAATTTTGTCTGGAATTATATTTAAGATTTTGGTATGAAATCATTATTAGTGATCAAATCATTAGTAAAACTAAGTTTTATATACCACAAACCCTAAATCCTTTATACCATTAGTGTATTTATTTTTTTACCTAAATAATTTCCTTGATTCCACATGCAATTAAATAGTATGTTTTTTTTCTGCAAAATGAAAATGTGTTTTACTTCATTATAAATAGGTCCAAAAATAGTACTACACAACTGAGAAAAAGTAGCAATTAAAACATTGTATGAAATAAACTTATGTGAATAAGTTTAAAAATATTGAATGATTAATATAAAATATAGAAAACTATAAGACCACATTCTGAATGAATTATAAAGCTATAAAATTAAATATATACAAAAGCATTTACTTATATAGAGCAGCTACAAATTAGGAGTGTGCTTGTAATTATAGTATTGATCTTTAGTATATTCAGGAATAGTGTATCCATCATGCAAAGAAAGGATCTCCCTTGTTTTCCAGGGAAGACTGAGTTGATATAATTTGTAGATTTACAGAACTCTAATCTCTGGAATTAGAAGCAGTGTAGGCCTAAAACATTCTGGGAAATATATTGCAGGTCTGCAGTGAATATGTAATAGGCCTCCTTTCCCTGCCTAAACCTGTCTATCCGCTCAGCAGCAGCCACATTTTAAAATCTTTTCAGCTAAGAAGGTTCAGACTAAATGACCCTACTCAATCCCCTCATTCCCACCCCTTGTCACTCTAATTCCTTAAGAGATCAGGATTAGTAACTATCATATACTGGACAATCCTCTTGGTTCTTGTTGTAAAATTCTTGACACAAGACTTTATATTTTCACATTCATTGAAAACAGATAAACAAGCCACATGAACTGTCCAGTGCTTTAAAGGTGTCAATGAGTTTTTTATTTTCTTCCCATACATGTTCAATTAAGAAAATCATGTGTTGTGTGGATGCCATGTGTATGTGTACATCTTATGTATATTTGAGTATAACATAATATTGAATGGTTTGGGGGATATAAGTATTAGTAAAATATAATACAATTAATCTAATACAATATTAGATTTACATATATTACAACTGATCTTATGACAGAACAGAAGCTAGTTAACCACAATTTGTATTTTTAGTGCAAACTCATTATTCTCAACACTGTCAGTATTTTTAATTGAGTTCTTAATTACTTTGAACATGATTTTAATTCACTATCTAGGAATTAGTGGTGTTAATAATCTTCAGTGTGATAGTAAGACTGGTAAAATTACCACTTCAAAGCCTTTAATGCATGAGGAAATATCATCTCATAAACTTCTTTATAATTACTAATGTTCCGTTTAATAGAATACGTCAAAATGTACTTAATTAGAACTTGTCAAGACTTTCCACCTATAACACCATGGGGACATCTCCCAAGCAACAATGATGCATCTGGCCTTCATCTTCTACCTCTCACAGTGCTCAGCATTTAGACCCCCATTAAAGGTTATTGGCCTAAAAGACTAACAAGAAGATCACTCACTCTGAGTTGTATATTTCAGAGGTGGTCATTCTCAGTTTGAATTTACCATCTGAAGAAACATGTTCATTGTATGAAAATATTACTGTCGTAGTTTGATCTCTCACCCTTTTCTCCTCACTTGTATTTTTCCTGAACAGGTGTGTCAAGGATGCCACAATGCCATTGATCCAGAAGTGCAACGGGTGACCTACAACAGCTTTAGCTGGCACGCAACCACAGAGTGCTTTCTGTGCTCCTGCTGCAGCAAGAGCCTCATTGGGCAGAAGTTCATGCCCGTAGAAGGGATGGTTTTCTGTTCAATAGAATGCAAGAAGATGATGTCTTAAGAGGAGAGAGGCAAGCAATATTGAGCGTACCTATCCAAAGTGGTCTGCATTTCTACTGTAAAATGCAATTTGAAAAAAATCATAATAATAAAGGGGGAAACAAAACTATAAAGAGAATCAGATTTTGTTCAGTATCTTTCTGTATTGTTTTTTCCTTAAATTTTTTGTCTCAACTTTAAAAACCTGCTTTAAGCATTTGATTTTTAAAATGGTAAATAACTTTAGCTTTCCAAATATAAAATCTTTGTGTTGGAAGCTTGGCTATAATTAACCTTCAAATCCCTATATCCTTGGTGCCAAACGCAGTATATTAAAAACTCTTAAAAGTTAATTTCCTTAATGGAAAGATGAGCATTCATAGTTTTCTACTTCTTCTTTCCTTCATGTGTGAAGTGAAAAGGAAATTAAATTTGCCCTAATGCCAAGGCTCTATATTTGTTGCACAGTTGATTATTTTTGACAGAGAAAATAGAAATGCAGTGCAATATGTGGAGCTGGTATTTGAATGCCTATGCATTTGCTCTTTCCTGGTTCAGGCAGAGATGGCATTTTCTTTATTGCATTTCTGTGTATTTTATTTGCCCTACCTCTCAGTATTTTCTTTGTAAACTGAAGCTCTCCATCTGTGGCCTTTTTAATCATATATGACATAATGATATCCACACTTTTTAACTTCAGGATTTTTGTCTCAGGCATAAAAGCCATGCTACTCATTTATGTCGTTTTCAATCCAAAGAACATGTCATTTTTGTACACAGAAAACTATAACTTGTAATGATTGCACTTGCCTGTCATGGTTTGAATAAATGTTTTGCATGGTTTTCAGTCTTATCCAATGGATATACTGTCTTATGATACTTTTAAACCTGTTCGTAGATATGTCTTTGCCTATATACTTCCATCCTTAGGTATTTCTGATGTTATTTTTCCTTGTATAGTTCCATACATAGTTATTCACTATGAAAATTAAATGTAATGAATTATATGTGTATTATACAAAATAAAGTCTTGCACTTGAGTAACTGTCTTTTTTTCCCCCTCCACATCCTTTTGAATAAAATAATCCTTCTGCAGTTAAGTGTGTGGTACAGTAGAGGGCAGTGTCTCCAAGGAGAAAAACTATTCAGAATAAAAGGTTCTGACAGAAGAGAAGAAACTAGACTTCATTTTAGAAGTCTTAGGAAGGGTTAAGTTTTATGAAATTTTAAATCAGGACATTTCAGTTATTTTCAGGTCATGCAAGAGTTTTATTTTTTTCTCCTAGAAAAAAATATTTTAACTGAAGTTGGGGAAACTTTTCCGGGAAATACTGACAATATTACTCTTATGCTTGAGTTGTAACTCTCACTTTCTTAAGAAATCCTTTTACAGCAACCTACTGTGAGAAACGAAGTAAATGGGAAACAGTATTCTCTTCCTAATAATCTAAGACGGTGAGTGCTTGCTTGCTTTCTTCAGTCTGAAGTATTTCTCTTACTGGAAGTGGTACTTTTCTCTGACATAATCCCAGAATAATTTGGTTTTATTTTTTGTAGCTCAGGTTAGATAGTGCTTCTCTTATCTCTTGTACCACACATACACATGCATACATACAAATAGACACATTCCCTCCGCACATACCATCTCCAACCATGGAAAAGTTATCTTTTGCAACTTGAATATGTGTTACCACACAGAAATAAGTACTCTAATTCCGCATGCAATTTTAAAAGCTAATATTATAAGGGACTGGGTTTGTGGCTCAGTGGTAGAGCACTTGCCTAGCATGTGTGAGGCTTTCAATTTGATCCTCAGCACCACATATAAATAATGATCCATCCACAAATAAAATTTTTTTTACTATTACAAATACCATTGTGTATAAATATTACTTGATGCTTACCTTTTTTCCTTTATCTTAAATAGTAATAGATATTTTTCACAACATTTTATGCATGAAGTTCAACAGTTTACCTTTCCCAGATGTGGCTAACTGAGAATAAACTGAAGAAGAAATCCCTCACACAAATGGCACGACTCTTGGCCAGCCTGGCCCCAGGCCTCGAGCTGCGATAGAATCAGGCTGCATTAGGGATATAGAAGCCCAAGAAATTTTACCAAATCCATCATTTGCTACCCAAAAGATTGCATGTATATTAGGCCATTTCTGGAAGAAATAAACTGCGTGGAAGATAATCTGGATCTGTGCATTTTATTTCTCCAAATGTAGATAATGTAGGATAATTTTATTCTAATTATTTCCCATGAATCAAATGATAGAAGTTTCATCAGAACCCCGTGTAAATTCTATTTTCTATTTTTATGCTTAATATAAGCATTTAACAACATCTCTGCAGTTAGCAATAGAGATCCTCACATTGGAAGGGAGAAAATGCCACAGTCCATTGATGGCACAACAGAGAAGAGTTGTCCCATCTTGGATATTACAAGATACAATGATGACTTCTGCTTTTCCTATCCCCTGAACAGCAATAGGACTAGACAGAAAAGGGTTGGATGGGGAAAGGGATAATTCTCTCCTGAGATCCAGAAAGTTCAAAAGATTTTGACACATTAATTGCTGAAGCATATTATTGTGGTAATACATTTATAATCCTTATTAGAAGAATTAGCCTACATTAGAAGATTAATCAGGAACTCCATATAATCTGTACCTATCCTATTAATCTTTAAGTGGAAGAATTTTGCTTGGATATAAACTTCTGAGAAATCAGTGGATTTTGTTACTGCTCTTATGAAATCTGAGTTGCTCTTGAGACTCATAATGGCCTTCATATGTTTTATGTTATCTTTTATCTTTTTTCCCCTAGAAATGAGGGACTGAGGATTGTTTTTTCCTTAATCAACTCTAGCTGAAACTTATGTATATGTCTTCAAACATATATTTCCAAGTCTGACTTTGAAGGATTTCAGCCCAATTTTACCAGAGATTCATTATTGACTCATCCTTAAGCAATTTCCTACACTTAGTGTTTAAACTCATCTGACTTCACCATGGTTACCAAAATGACACCACCACCCAAGATCAGTATGAAGCCTTTGTCTCAAGATGCCCTGGCATATCTGAACTTGTCTTCTAGGTATTCATTTAATTCCTTACAAAACTTATGACTCCATCATTGTCTCCAAATCAGAACACTTTACCCAATTTCTTACCAGACACTCTGTCCTTTACTGACCTCCAGTTATCTAACTGCTTGATGCCAACCTGGCGATTTTTACTGAACGTTCACATACATGATAAGGAACCGCTGCACCTGGGGGACGTGGGTGTTTTGAGCACAAACATGAAAGACATTCTGGCTTAAGAGACTCATATTTTCACCAGATGCTTAAATAGCTTTGGCTAATTATTTTGTCCTTTCATAGGGAACATGTCATTGTAGCTTCTCATCTGACAATATATTTTGAAACGCTCAAAACCAAATGGCATTAACCTTTTATACTTGTTTTGAATGGCATTTTATGCTGACATTTTTAAAGGCTGCTATTGATTTTTCTTCCATGATACTTTTCCCCAGAATATCTTGACCTTCAGACAATAAGAAAAGCAACTTGTACCCAGTTATCATTACTAGAGTCAGCCATTATTGAATGCAGAGATGTGGAAGCCGATTTCTCCATACACTGACTGAGGGTACCATGGTATAATTCAAAGGAGGACTGGGTTTAGGAGTCTACACAGATGCCTTCTGGTCAAGTCCTATTGATTCTCCTCCTCCCCACAATTACAGCTGAGTAGGATGGAGGACAAGAGTGTTAAGAAAAAGTAGACACAAGTGTTGGACATCAGTGAATATGTTGAGGTCAAGAATCGCAACAGAGAAAACAAGAATGGGGGTTGTTTAACATCAAAGAATGTGAAGGAGTGTTCTAATTTATAAAAGATGGGAACTAAGCTTAGAAATTGGTGGACATATCTGAGACCATGTACTATATTTCAAAAAGCTGTCATTGTTAGAAACAAACAAATAGTAGAAATGAAAATTGAGAAAGACACCAACCCCCACAGGTGCTGTGGAATGCCTACATGGGAGAAAAAAAAAAAAAAAAAAAAAAATAACCAGCCTCTACTTGAAAGTTGACAAAAAGAAAAAAAAAAAAAAAAAACTTTGGGGATTACCAGGTGTCTGTTGCAGCAAGGAGTAAAGAGTTTTGAATACAAGGGCGTCTGCAGTTCACAGAAGTTGGATCTCAGAGGGTATAGAGGTAGTTAGTGTGGGAAGAGATTAGGTCGGATGAGGATGTTCTTAAAGCAGAACATAAACAGGGCTGGGAGGTATGCTGAGTTTAGTCCTATTAGTCTCCTACAGAAAGGTGAGTAGTTCAGAATGCTTTTGGCAATAAGTGACTAAAAACTAAGAATGGCTTAAACACAAAATGCAGGCTAGCCCAAGTTTGGCAAGTTCGTTGGAATCCTCTTTGCTGCTGTCCTCTTTGTGTGACCTTCCATTCTAAGGTTTGTCCAACATCCAAGCACCATTCCTTCACATGACAATACCAAAGTAAGAGGAGAATAGAGGCAAACACATGTTTACTCTCTAGATGAGAAGGAAAACTCTTCCCAGAACTAGCAGACTTACCCACACGTCCATGTCATTGGTTAAAGCTAAGTCACATGCTTTCATCCCCATCAAAGGCAAAAGGAAACAGAGTAGTCATGACTGACTTAGTCAATCATTCATACCCTGAGGACTGGCCATCTAGCTACCTAGGGTGGGGAATTATTTTCTGATATGGAAAAGGATAAATGACTGCTGAATTGGCAAATGACAGATACAGCAATGGTGAATAATTGTCTAGAAGCGAAGTCTACACCTAGACACAGTATGCACGTATGTGTGGTTCTGAAGTTTGGAGTTTCTTTTGGCTCGTGATGAGATGAGATCTTAGGCAGAAATCTACTTCAGAGCCAGCAATGATGTGGAGTCAGGGTGACGTGGTTTCTTGACTGCCAAGCTGTGCAACCAGCCTACTGGTCCCTGACAAGAAGATGCAGCAGAGCAGTGCAGCAGGAGAATGGGCCTGGGTGGGTTGGAGCACAGGAGGCAGGCACGGCCTTAGGCCGATGGAGCCCACCATGCAGACATGCAGGTTGTGAGGCAGCCTTCCACAGCCAGGCCAGAGCACCATGCAGATACCTGCTGCAGGAGCCCAGAACCTGCAAGCATAGAGCATCCGCCAAACTCGACCTCCTTTTTTCTGACCTGCTGGCAGAAAATGGAAGTGGGGAAGACCCAAATGGAAGATGGAACTCAAGAGTTAACCAACAGTTTACTTCTTTTCCAAACCCTATTTAGCATAAGTTTACAACAACAGCAGTGACTCCAAGTGCTATATAAACCCCTAGACTGACACACTGGGAGGGAGAAAACCTGCTATCCAGTCCCCTGTTGCACTGCAAGAATTGTTTGTTTTTTTTCCTTCAACAAATCCTACTCATACACTCACTCATCCTGATACATGAATCTCATTCTTCAAATTTATAAGACAAGAACAGGGAAAGAAGAAATTGAGGGTGAGCTGCTAGAGTCTCTGCAACACTGGAGGGCACGGCTCACCACTGAGAGCTGCCAATTGAGAGCTGCCAAATCTCTCGGTAGCCGAGGTCTGCGAACTTATGCAAACCCCTCCCGCCAACAGAAGCCAGGAAACTCCAGTCTCACCTGCCAGCAGAAGCAAAGAATCAAGTTTCAAAACTTTGGTTTCAAGAGCAAGAGACAAGGTGATGACTTGGGTGGCTGGTTACTGGATTTATCTTGGGTTATTCCTCCCACCATCTCATTCCCATTTTTAAGTTGCAATCATTGTTATTTTCTCTACCAAATGCAACCCCACACAAGTGATAATTTATTCCATGCTGATTTATCTGACCATTTGAAACACTTATTTGAGTCTATCTCTGCATCTCCTTTACCATACCCAAACTTCTTTTCATAACCTTATCATTTCTCACCAGGTACACTGTAAATTCCTTTAAGGTCTTCTTGTCTGTAGTCTCACCCTTGTTCTAAGTCAGTGGTTCTCAAACTTTAGTATGCATTAAAATCACCCAGTGGGTATCATCCCCCACCCCCTTTTCTTGATGCTGGGGATTGTATCTGGGGTACTTCATCACTATGTTACATCTCCAGTCCTTTTTTTCTTTTTTTAGTTTTGAGACAGGGTCTTCCTAAATTGCTGAGGGTCTCAGTACCTTGCTGATGCTGGCATTGAACTTGTAGTCCTCCTACCTCAGCTTCTCAAGTTGCTGGGATTACAGGCGTGAATCACTGCACCCAGGTCTGCAGAACAGATTACTGGACCTCACCTGTGTTTCTGACTCCACAGGTGTTGGGAATGGCCCGAGGATTTGCATCCTAACAAATTTTCAGGAGATGATGATGCTAAAAGTCTGAATTTTACACTTTGGGAAATATTGTTCTGATCCATTTCTCTTCTTCTACCAGAGTATCAGACAAAGGTGGCATTTCTATTCCCATTTAAAGCACCTGAGTGATCCAGCCTGTTTTCATATCCCTTCCACATTCACACGTTGCTATCTAGACATATCAAAATGTTTCGTGTCTTGAAGGTAGTAGCGTCTTTCATACCTCTGTGATTTTACAAAGGTAGGTAACTTCGAAAAGTTAATCCATTGCCCTGTCTTATCCCAGGTTTAGGACCCATCCTATGTTCATGAAGGCCATGACCTGTACTACTAGCTTTCCAATATTATGGCCCCACTTAGTGAAGGACTATAATTGTATTCATGTTTATTTCCCTAGCACCCAATGAGGACATACCTCATCATATACACTGCACAAATGGCAAATAAGAAAATGAATTAAGCAACACCTAAATAAGCCATGAAATCCAGATTAGCAATTTCTAGTTGAGATGAAACTCATTTGTTCAACTTTCTAAGACATGGAGTAGACAAAGAAACATAGCTCTGTAGACACAGCAATTTTTAAAAAAATCAATTACTTCCATTGACCAAAAAAATGGCAATACATGGAACCAATCATATTACCCTCAACAATACTTAATAAAATTCCCTTTTCTCTTCTGCATTTCTCCTTCATACCTCTAGCTGCTCTCTGCCCAAGTTTGCAGAACTCAGTCCTACCCAATTTTTATTATCTTGCAGGTAGCCATCTCCACTTCTCCATGTTCCTTTATTTATTCATTATTCTCATATTTATTGAGTATTTCTGTTGTGTGTCAGGAATGGTTGGAGAACTGGTACCAAGGTAGAGAACAAAACAAGATCCTTGCCTTCCTGGTATTTTACCTTCTAGAGAAGAGACATGGTGTAAAGAATTCAACAAATCAGCAGTCCAAATGGGGGTGGGAGAGACTCAAGGACAGAGGGTGTACAAATAACCAAAGAAGGCATAAAAATATTAGATCAAAAGGGACTGCATGGTACATGTAATGAAGTTAAAATTTTGTCACATGCACATATCACATTTCCAAGTTTTGGTAGACAGAAGGAATAAGACTGTGGTTGCACAGTGTGGTGATCACAGTTAATAATGCATTATGTATTTCAAAAATTACTAAAAGAGTAGATTTTAAATATTTCACCACAAAAATGATAAGTATATGAGAGGAGGAATATGTTATTTAACTTGATAAAATCTTTCTACAGTGTATATAAAAACAACCCATTGTACCTTGTAAATACATTATTATTGTTGTTGCTGCTATTGTTTTTATTTGATTTTTAAAAATTTAAAAATTTTCCTCTAAGTTTCCTGGCATTACTTTATGTTTTCATGTACGAATTGGGTTCCTTTATGATGGTCTAGTCTAGGAACATTTCCATAAGAATCATTTTTATCCCACTGCCCAAGAAATCACTATCAGATCTTAATGCTAACACATAGCTTCACTCCCCAAAGGAAGACATAGATATTCTATCTGAAATTGAGAGTAAGAGAAACAACCTCAAATTAGCTCCCCTCCCCTTTATCTGCAGGGGATACATTCCAGGGTCCTGCCTCCGTGGATGCCTGAAACTGTGGATAGTAACAAATCCTACATATACTGTGTTTATCCTATACATACAGAAAGAAATGCACTGCCGTGTCTGTCCTAACTAAGCACTTATGCTTTGTGGTCATAACTTTTGCAGTTTGAGGCATGACAGCAAAACTAAGCTGAATTTATTTTTCTCTCTACACAATGTCACAAATAGATTTGTTCTCACCATAGTTCTTAGCAACCTCAACTTAGGATGCTTTTCCTTCCTTACTAAGTCGGGAACTTTCACCTTTTCTCTAGAGGGAGCACTTTTGGATTCTCTTAGCATATCCATATTGCCATCATTACTATTTATAATGTTTTGGATTTGAAGTGTCCCCCAAAAGAGCCTATGTTAACACAGGCAATGAAATAATGAGATCATGAAAGCTAAACTCTAGTCAATGGATTAATCTTTTTATGGGTTAATAGTATGAATGTACCAGGTGGCAACTCTAGGCAGGTAGGGCATGGCTGGAGTAAGTGGGTCACAGAGGTGCTTACCTTGAAGAAAATATAGTTTGTCCCTGACTCCACTTACTCTTTCTCTGCTTCCTGGCTACCATAAGGTGAGCAGCTTTCCTCTGCTACAACCTTCTATCATGGTGTTCTGTCTCACCTTGGGCCTAGAGCAATGGAATTCACTTTGTATTAAACCTTTGAAATTGTGAGTTCAAAATAAACATTTTCTCCTTTAAGTTGTTCTTGTCAAGAATTTTGGTCACAGTGACAAGAAACTAGCATACTGTTCTTGTCCTTTGGGGCCATTATAAGGTAAAATAAGTAAGTGTCTCTTGAGTATAAGCTCTGTGATACAATGACAGTCAATCTGATAACCAAGACTAAATGACTAATGGGAAGGTGGAATTTACAGTGTAGATATGCTGGACAAAGGGAAGATTCATGTCCTAGGTGGGACAGCATGAAACTTCATCACATATCTCAGAATGGCATGCAATTTAAAGCTGATTTATTTCTAGAATTTTCCACTTAGTATTTTCAGACCCTGGTAGATCACTATAAACTGCAACCACAGAAAGTTAAGCCATGGATAAAGAAGGACTACTGTATTTCATTTTTTATTTTGACTTTCAGGGAGCTGTGAGTAGAATCTGTCCCTCTTCTAATGTAGCAACCGTTACATTTCCAGCCAACTTTGTTCTATGAGTTCTCATTTTGTCTGCTTCAAATTCTTTATGGAATTAGATCCTCACCTAATTAGGGGTCTTCATGGTTAGGATTACTTTTTTATCTTTTCCAAAGTCACAAGAAAGTTATTTATTTTAGATACACAGGAGGTGGATAGGAAGTATGCAGCCTAAGAAGGAACAGCCATCACCCTTCTCTCCATCTTACTCTCGTCCAGACTCCTCTCTGAACATTGGCTCCATTTTTCTTTCTCTGTAGGCACATTTCTCTGTCTTCAGTGTATATGCCAAATAAAAGATGGGTGCCCTGAAATTTCTGCATTCACACGTTATAAATCCCATTATACCGAGAAGCTGACTAGCCTATTGGCTTGGATTGCAAAATTCTCCAGAAAGAAAACCAAATGGTTCCAATTGTTTCACACACGACAAAACAGTTTTACCCCAAGGGTAGAGTCGAGCAACTGAAGCACAATAGTTCAAAATCTCCCAAATGAATTTTGTTTGCTTTTTTTCAGGGTTTGGGGTACACAGTGGGAATAAGGGAGGTAAAACCAAAAAGACGCTCTCCAAAATGACTACTATCATTGAAAATAGTAGAGAGTTAGGAGGATAGTATGCCATACACTGGCCAGATGATCATCAAACTTACTTCCAGTGGAACTGTATTTTCCAGCATTCCCTGAAGTTGTGAGGGGCTTTGTGATTGGGATTTTGCCAATAGGGCATGTGTCCTATTGGACACGTGTAACGTAATTCCCTTCCAGGCCATTACAACTACAAAATGGTGGTGCCAAAAGATAAAGAAGCCTCTACCCTCCACATGTCTCTTACTAGACCAAAATGTAAGCAAGAAATGTGTATTTATTGGTTTTAAGCCACTAATATTAGAGTTGTCTATTGTAGGAATTAACCTTCTCTAATGAGGGCAGACCATGTATTCATTCCACAAATATCCCTTAACTAGGCCATGTGTTACATTGTGTTATTGGGGAACTGAAGGTAAATAAAGAGAGACCTCTGTTCTCTAATCTTCATAGTCTCTTGGAGGAGATAGGCAGGTAAAAGAACATAAAAGTAATTAAGATCCATCCCAGACAGAAGATGATGGAAATGATCCCCCAAGTGGGATCCTTGTGATGTTGGAATATCTTCTCTAATATGAGAAGTTATTTTCACTGTTTTCCTCGGTAAGTGGATGGATAAATAGAAATGCTGCAAAAATAGAATTTAAGAGAACTGGTCATAGTAGGATTGAAAGTCAGGGAGAGAAGTCAACTGGAAGATCTGTGGAGATAGCAACAGGAATGGAAAACCCATTGTGTGGAGGAGGTATGATGAAAGGAAAATGATACTTGCACTAGATTATGTCAAAGTTAAGGAAAGTGGTGAGATACAGCAGACAATTTGGGACTGGAAATCTGATACTCAAGGAGAACATCTGGCTGGGGATATACACAAATAAGTCACTAGATAAAAGTTATATTAGCATCTCATGTTAGCTTTTCATAAAACATCCCAGTCTCTTTATGGAATATGACATTTCAAAGAAACTTTTGAAATAATTTCCATGTTACTCTAGGTCCCAGTAAAGACAAGTTGAGTGTATTTTCTCTTTTCTGAAGAACCAAAACTTTTACTAGTCACTTTGGTACTTCCACAATAAACATTGCAAGGTCTGAGAGCTTTAAAATTTCACAGCACCAAATTTACTAATGCTCACCTCATTGAAGCTGTCTCTGCATACATTACACTGCAAAGGATATCAAGGATCTGCTTATCTGACAACTCACTGCAAAAAAATGGTTGTGTTATTCAGTGTTTAGTTGAGCAACACAATTCCTTATTTTCCCCTCCCTAGGCAATGAACAAGCCATGGAACTCTCAGGTTCTAGTTGACAGGTTATTGGGGTTTTATCAACTACTAAGAAAAGTCATTTCTGTGTCTCCCTCATCCAACCTTGCAAATTGTTGTGCCCATTAACTTGATTTGCACATAAGCCATGCCACAGACCAGAACATGCCCCCCATTCCCTGCTTCCCTCCTCCTTTCTCCTTTTCATTAAAGGAAGTTCCATTAACTTCCTTTCCCAACCATTTCTCCTCATCTTTGTTTAACTATTTGACATATTGCTTAATTACCAATTAATAGTTTCATTCATTCATTCATTAAATCCATCAAAGAAAAAGCATTTACAGGAGTCCAGAGGGAGCTAGATAAAAAGAAAAGAGAAATCCAAATATACTACATGGAATCATGCAGGTTTGAAAGAACTTCTCCATTTGCTGGTTTCATTCTATACTCATTAACATTATTAGCTAGTTACTTTCATTACTTTCATTAGCTACAGTTTCATTCATAGAAATAGCCATTTTATTAAGTGTACTGTCAAGAGATAGAAGTTTAATTTCATTTTACTGCATATGGATTTCCAGTTTTGCCAGCACCATTTATTGAACAGGCTATCTTTTCTCCATTGTATGTTTTTGGCTCCTTTGTCTAGTATGAGGTAAATGTATTTATGTGGGTTCGTCTCTGTGTCTTCTATTTTGTACCATTGGTCTGCCTATCTATTTTGGTGCCAATACCATGCTGTTTTTGTTGCTCTATAGTAGAGTTTAAGATCTGGTATTGTGATACCTCCTGCTTCATTTTTTCTGCTCAGGATTGTTTTGGCTATTCGAGGTCTCTTATTTTCCAGATGAAGTTCATGATTGCTTTCTCTATTTCTATGAGGTATGTCATTGAGATTTTAATTGGAATTGTATTGAATCTGTATAGTGCCTTTGGTAGAATGGCCACTTTGACAATATTAATTCTGCCTATCCAAGAATATGGGAGAGCTTTCCATCTTCTAAGATTTTCTTCAGTTTCTCTCTTTTCTGTTCTGTAGTTTTCACCTCTTTTGTTAGATTAATTCTCAAGTTTTTATTTTATTTTTTTGAGGCTATTGTGAATGGAGTGATTTTCTGAATTTCTTTTTCAGAGGATTCATCACTTATGAATAGAAATGCATTAGATTTTTGCATTTTGAAGTTATATCCTGCTACTTTGCTGAATTAACTTATTAGTTCTAGAAGTTTGCTGGTGCAGTTTTTTGGATCTTCTAAATAGAGAACCATCTCACCCTGCACAAAACTCAACTCAAAATGGATCAAGGACTTTAGAATTAGACCAGAGACCCTGCACCAAATAGAAGACAAAGTAGGCCTGAATGTTCATCATGTTTGCTTAGGATCAGATTTCCCTAACAAGACTCCCAAAGCACAAGAAATCAAAGCAAGAATCAATAAAAGGGATGGACTCAAACTAAAAGCTTTTCTCAGCAAAGGAAACGCTCAATAATGTGAAAAGAGAACCTACAGAGTAGGAAAAAAATCTTTTCCACATGCACTTCAGATAGAGCACTAATCTTCAAAATTTATAAAGAACTTACAAAACTTTACACCAAAAATACAAAGAACTCAATCAATAAATGGGACAAGGAACTGAACACACACTAAACAGAAGATATACAGGTGATTAATAAATATGTGAAAAAGTGTTCAACATCTCTAGTAATTAGAGAAATACAAATTAAAACAACTCTAAGATCTCATATTACTCCAATTTAGAATGACTATTAACTAGAACACAAACAATAATAGATGGTGGCATGGATGTGGGGAAAAGGCACACTTTTACCTTGCTGGTGGAGTTGGTGCAGTAACTCTGGAAAGCAGTGTGGAAAATCCTCAGAAAACTTGGAATGGACTCACCTTTTGATCCAGTTATCCCATTCCTCAGTTTATACCCAAAGGACTTAAATTAGCATACTACAGTAATGCAGCCACATCAATGTTTATAGCAGTTCAATTCACAATAGCTAGGTTGTGGAACCAACCCTTCAACAGAGGAATGAATAAAGAAACTGTGGTATATATACACAATGGAATATTATTCAGCCATAAGAAGAATAATAGTATGGCATTTGCCAAATGGATGGAATTAGAGAATATCATGCTAAGTGAAATAAGCCAATCCCAAAATATGAAAGGCAGGATGTTTTCCCTGATAAGTGGCAGATAAATAATGGGGGTGGGCGAGTGGCAGTGAAAGAAGAATGGAGGAATTTTAGATCATGTAGAGGGAAATGAGGGAATGTATGAAAGATGACGGAATGAGACAGGCATCATTACCCTATGTACATGTATGATTACATGAATGGTATGAATCCACATCATGTACAACCACATAAATGAAAAGATGTACCCCGTTTGTGTACAATCAAAATGCAGTCTGTAAAAATAAAAAAAAAAATTTTAAAAGATGCAAATCAATCAAAAATTAAAAAAATGAACTGTACTGTCAAATTTCACTTGCATCCTAGAAAGGATTTTGGGTCAGTGTTTTTGGTGCTATAATTAAAGGACCCAAGCAGAACAACTGTAGAGGAGGAATAGTTTATTTAGGGGTTCAGGGTTTCAGAGGTCTCAATCCATAGACAGCAGTCTCCATTCCTTGAGACTCAAGGTGTGGATGAACATCATGGCAGAATAGCGTGGCAGAGGGAAGTGGCTCTCATGATGATCAGAAAGGAGAGAGAGAGGTGTCTTCACTTGCCAGATACAAATCTATACCCCAAAGCCACACCTCCAATGAACAACCTCCTCTAGACACACCTTACCTGCCACCAGTTACCACTCAGTCAATCCCATCAGGGATTAACTCACTGATTATATTAAGGTTATAACCCAAAACCGAACCATTTCTCCTCCAAACCTTCTTGCATTGTCTTGCACTTGAGCTTTTGGGGGGATACTACATCTAAACCATAACAAAAGGTTAGAAGTCTTATATTCTCATCTTATAGATTGAGAAGAGGACCATTAATGACAGGAAACTCATGCAGCTTTTTGAAAATCAAAAATAAGTTATTGTTATTCATTTAAAAAAACTGTATGCAAAATAGCATGAACTTCTCCATGGTAGCAGTTACTCCTTTGAACACCAGTATTGTCCATTTTGTGAAAAGATAAAAGGAAGTATATGAACTTGCTGTTTTTTCTGAGGAAAATTCTATTCTATTCCCATGTTTGTTATTTAAAATTAGAGCTCAAGTAAGGTCCATATTTTGGATCACTCCATCATATCCATGTTACTTTTCTGTTATGGTTATATAAGAGAAGGTCCTTTTCTTAGAAAAAGCATTAAAGTATTTGTGGGTAAAGGAGCATCAGATCTGCAACTTATTCATAGATGATTTCGGAAAAACACCATAGAGAGAAAACAATAGAATAAGTATGGTGTATGTTCAGAGTTGAAGAAGATGAGTGAAGAGTAAACAGAAATTCTTTGTAATACTATTTGCAATTTTTTCATAAACCAGAAACTATTTAAATGTACAAAGTTAAAAAAAAATTCTTAACTCACTTTTCAGGGGGAAACTTGGAATTTTATTATAATTTGCTCTTATTGATGTTCTCAGTTTAAAATACAGTATTTGGCAAGAGGCCTCACAGTAATATTTTAGTTACAACTGAAGGAAAAATATACTTCACTAGTAGTCATCTCTATGTGTAAGAGGAGCACTCGCATGAAGTTTTGGCTCTCCATGATTGTCATGTAGTGGCAGAAGTTCACAGAGTTGGACTGGATCGTGAACTCTCCACTCACCAGTTATGGGGAACGTGAACAACCATTTAAGCTCTCAGCCTCAAGTTCTCATCTATGAAATGGGAATATCAAGCCTTTTGTGGCACAATACATTTAAAAAATGGTCATAAAAGTATTTCTGGCTTTACGTATTCTTTTGAAACTTTGCCATTCAACATCCAGAGTTCATTTTCCCTGCCCTTGAACCTGAGTGGGACTTTGTGGCTACTTGGCCAAACAGAATGCCAAGGTCAAAAAATGTACTACAACCTCGCCAGGCATGAACTTACATCTCTCTCTCTCTCTCTCTCTCTCTCTCTCTCTCTCTCTCTCTCTCTCTCTCTCTCTCTCTCTCTCTCTCTCTCTCTCTGCTTGCCCTTGGAACCCAGTGACCATACAGTGGAGGAAACACAAAAGAACCCCCTCAGAAAGTCCATGTGGAAATGTTATGTGAGGAGGAGCTGAGGCTCCCAGCCCAGAGCCAGCCCTGACACTTATGTGACCAATCCTTCAAACAATTTCAGCTCCAAGCCTCAAGCCTTCCACCTGAAACCCTTCATATCAGCAGTGATAGCCGAACAGGAATCGTTCCATCCAAGTTCCAGAACTGCAATCCATAAGTAAAATGAAAGCCTATTTCACAATACTAAATTTTAGGCACATTTAGTTTGTATATGCGGTGTCTGTAACACCTACTAAACGTGATTGTTTGATGCATAAAGAAGAATTACTGAAAAATGTGTAATTTTTTCTGTATGCATTAAAACATTCGTACAAATGCATACAATTTGTTATGCATGCAAATGCATTCTTTAGAATACCAAATTTTAATTGTCTTGTTCTCTCATTTACCTTTCTTCTCCCCTTGTTTAAGGAATTTCTAAAGCTGTCCAGTCTTAATAACCTGAAGATAACTTCTATTTGAGAGTGTACAAACAGCAAGAACATGTAAAATAGTCTAGATTCAGAAAACCTGGGGGGAACTGTTTATAGGACGGCATGTTCCAGAAGCATCGTGGTCATGGAGAAAGCAGAAGGCCAGTATTCTCTGGGGAGTCTTCAGATCCTGAATTCCTGTGCTGGACAAAGGGAATCCTCTGCACTCTAGTTGACAGAGAAACACCTGTAGGGCTGCTGAAAATTCAGTGGGAAAGAACTTAGAATACAGGGCCTTGTTTATTCTCCAAGTTCTGATACAAAAGACATTTATTTAAGGAAGATGAATGGATATATATTAATCACACATAAGCCCCCAAATACTATGGGTATAAAATTTTGTACTGTAGAGCTCGCCCCCAAGAAGTCCACAGTCTTATATCTCAACAAATCGTATTCAACAAATCGGCAATCCATTGTAAAAAAACAGAATAATAGAGATAAAAAACCAATGATTAGTCCTCAAGTTTATAAAAACGTGGTATGTGAAAGTAATCATAATCAGTGCTTTACATGATTTCCCACAATTTTTTATCAAATTTTAAAATGAATTATTTTCTTTTAATTGCAATTCATGTAACTTAGGAGTGGTTTGAAAGGACTGAAGGATTCTTAATGGTTGTTCTGCAGGAGTGAGTCCTGCCAGCCCAGTTTGACAAAGGCATATAATACTTTTTTTTTCCCCATGCATATTTTATCTTTCCTTGTTCCAAAATTCTGCTAATGGGTATTAAATGGGGTCAGAGAAGGGGGGGTCAGCATAGGACCACAGAGATATCCAAAACTTTCATTCTGAGTTGATTTTCCACACCCCACAGTATTTTCCACCAAATGGCATTCCACCCAGTGTTTTCCATCAGGAAATACTCTACAGGACCCATAGCTTTTGCAAGATCTCTGGAAGGCACTATTGTGAAAGTACCATCAGCACTCAACTGTTATTGAACCACCCCCTTCCCATTTCTATGGTCCACATGAAACAGCACATGTGCAGATGAAGATCCACAGTCTTCAAGGTTGGGAATGAGTCTTGGTTCTTTACTAAAATGAAGTAGGAATTTCCATTACTTATCTCCATTCAAGAGATAAGGGCTTATGGAGTTTGCCAAATGGAGAAATAATAACATTAGAATAGCGGAGTGAAGTAGCGCATGCCTGTAATCCTGTAAAGCTCAGGAGGCTGAGGCAGGAGGATCGCCAGTTCAAAGCCAACCTCAGCAAAAGCGAGGCGTTAAGCTACTCAGTGAGATACAAAATAGGGCTGGGGATGTGGCTCAGTGGTTGAGTGCCCCTGAAGCCCAATCCCTGCTAACCCCGAAAACAACAACAACAACAAAAAAAAGCCATTAGAATAACTTCGTGTGTGTGTGTGCACGTGTGTGTGTGTGTGTGTGTGTGTGTGTGTGTGTGTGTGTGTGAGAGAGAGAGAGAGAGAGAGAGAGAGAGAGTATTGGGCAAGCATTAACATGTGAGAGTAAATTTGGCTGAAACTATCTTTTTAATAAAGTCCATTTTGTAGTCATGGCTTTTCTTCCTTCCTTCCTTCCTTCCTTCCTTCCTTCCTTCCTTCCTTCCTTCCTTCCTTCCTTCCTTCCTTCCTTGCTTCCTCCTCCCTCCTCCCCTCCCTTCCTTCCTTCCTTTTTTCTTTCTTTCTTCTTGATATCTTTTTAACGCAGACCAGGTCACTGTTTCATTTCAGCTGCTTTATACATAAACACATCATGTCATCCTCAGGACAACCCTTCCAGGTAAGAACTTACATTATTTTCTTTTACAGATAAGGTAACTGAGGACTGTGAGACCATGTGATTTGGCCAAAGCCCAGAAGGCTGGGAAGCAAAAGGACAAGAATTCCACCCTGGCACTCATGCCCCAAAGTCGATTTGCATCTCGCCCCCTAACCCCCATCCTGCCACAAGGCGCACATGTCTTGCACAGGAATAATGCCAGGTCACTAAGTCGGCACCACATTAAGACTAGTGTCTTGCTTGTTTGCGCGTTCCCTGAGATTTCTTCCACCTGCTTTATATCTTCCACAAGCTCTGGTCTGTCCCTTACAGGAAGCACTCCTCTGCCTGCATGGCTCCGTGGAGGACTGACTCAGGGCCACACAGCCAGCCAGAGCGGACAAGGTGAAGCCCCTTTATCTGTCTCCTCAGAATCCTTCTGTATGAGCTGAAGGCAAGACCCGCTCTGCTGGGGTGCCAAGGAAAACATACTTACATTATGAAGTGTTTCTAACAAATGTTTTGGAGGTTTTAAAGGGGTAGCTTTCTAAATATCCTAGGAATCTACAAACAACCTAGAAACGGGGACCAGCTTTGCAGCCCAAACATTGTTTCTGGGTTGCATAATTTTTTTTTCTGAAAACCAGCACAGCTGTTGCAGTGATCCCTTTTGTCAGTTGTCCAATGACACTATAACAAATACTGAATAATCAAAATGGTGTTCCAGGTCTTTGAATTTTTTTTCTTTTGCCCCTTGGTGGAGGCACTGGGGACTCATCCCAGGGCTTAGTGCATGTGCAGTAAGCGCTCTAACACTGAGCCACATCCCCAACCCCCAAGTCTTTGATTTGGAAATACACACATTATTAATATAATTCTGGCATTCTTTAATAGAATTTCAAAGTGGAATCAAGGTTTATCTTTGTAAAGTTTATAATCATTCCACAAAGTTCAAGAAGTTTGGCAGTGCTTGGGAAACTTCAAAACAGCAATAAAAAGGTTACCACGAGGAATTCAAAGCTGCCTTGTATGGTAATGCTGACTCAAGTCATCACATACTTGAGCTTTACAAGTTTAGTTGTGATTTGAGGGTTGGATCAGAACAATGTAGCGGCAGAGATATTTCAGTGGCTCGCCCGTTAACAATGGATGAGGAACTTTGCAATATTTACAATTAATGCTTCTGCTTGAAAACACATTAGAGAAACAAGACAGAGAGGGAGGGAGGGAGAGAATCATGCACTTTTTGACCTCATTTATTAATAGTTATCAGCCTTCTTGGCAGTTCTTTGGCTTCAGCAGCTCTACCTTGTTTGTGATTGTAAACTGCACACTTTTGCCAAACTGGGATCCTGGAATGCACACCGTGTTCCTGCCTGGACCAAACCCACCCTGTTCCCCCAAACCCTTGTATCACAAGCTCTTGATTTGCTGGCAGCCAGTAAAAGGGGTTTCCTGATGAATTACAGTGGGCAGGGAGACTGAGTGATATATGCTAGTCTTGTGCCATAATCTGTATGGAATGTATTTGAAATAGAAGACAGTAATCTAGAGTTTAGTTCAACATTTGACTTCAAACACATTCTCAAGAAATTGGAGTGCAATACGGAAAAAAATCTGTGTCTCTCCTACTATGGAAAAGTTCACTCGCATAACACTGTCTCCAGAAGGACAGGAACCAAGTTGCACAGGCTCAAACTCTGGTGTTGCTGATGAGGAAAGAGTCCTTGTCTTGATCCTCTGAGATGACTCAGCTTTCCTGTAAAGATAATAAAGGTGGTGGGTTCAGGTGAGTGGAAGTGGAAGACACGCCAGTATCATAACAAAGGCTCCCACCGATTCTCTTGAACCATTCACATACTTAACTGCAAGACGGCTAAAAATATATTACAAGATAAGGTGTTTATAAGTCCAGGTTACTAGGGAGGCAGGGTCAGGAGGATCACAAATTCAAAGCCAGCCTGGGCAACTTGGTGAGAACTTGTCTCAAAATAAAGAAAGGCCTGGGGTTAAAAGTCAGTGGTAAAGTGCTTCTGGGTTCAAACTCAGTACCAAACTGTAATGTATAAAGCTGCTCTCCCACCCATCAGGTACAACTATTTTCCCCGCCTCCCAACCACTTGTCAATCTGTGAACATCCTAGCTAGCTATTGGTTCATCATTCAGCTTGCAAGTATCCTTCTCCGATATTGGTCCCCTGTTAGCCCTGCGGAATTCAACCACCATCTTTCCTCTCTTGCTTTTCTCTCCTACACACTTGCTTTTCCTCCTCCTGGCTTTCCACTCTCTCTAGCCCGCACCCTTTCTCTTTCCTTTCTCTTTTCCTCTCATTTTCTCTCTTACCTTGCAGGGAGACACTCTGTTTGCTTAATAAACTCCCTTATGTGATTTCCCATGTCCGGTGTGGTTTCGTGGGATTTCCTTACACAAACAATGAGAACAACAACAACAATAATAATAAAATAAATAACATCATAGAAAAGACATGAGAACACTGTTTCCCACAATGTTCTTTACCTGTTTACAATAAGTTGAAAATCTGGTTTTGCTTGTCAGTAATATTGTATTAATCTAGCAAATAAATTAAGACTAGCTATCAATTTTAAATTTTATTTCAAAGAAACTCGATACATGACACCAAGTTTTTTTTTTTTTTTTTTAAGTCGGAGGAAATACTCTGATAACTGAAATTTTTAAAAAGTATGTTAATACAGTCATTTTGACTGAAAAGGAAAACTAGAAACCATAGCTGGGAATTCGCGCCCCAAAGGCAAGTGTATTGAATTCCCATATTCTCCCAAATTATAGAGAATTTATTGTGTTTCAAAAATGTAAAATGCATATATGCCACAAAGTTTTCTCTGGTTATTAAGCAATAAAATAAGCATCATTATTGCTGGGCACAGTGGCACTTGCCTGTAATTCCAGATACTTGAGAGGCTGAGGCAGGAGGATCATAAGTTTGAGGCCAGCCTCAGCAATTCATCAAGACCCTATCTCAAAATAAAATAAAAGAACTAGAGGTGTAGTTCAGTGGTAAAGCACCCCTTGGTTCAATTCTCTGCATCACAAAAATATGAATTAACTAAAATAAAATAATCAGACATTCTTAATTCATAGCTCTTATAAAGTAATTAAAATGGAAGTATGTCTATGATTGGCTGATTTTCATTCTATTCAGAGTCAAGTTATTTTCCTCATATAATTTGTAACACATATTTCCAAATATAGGTGAGTGTTGTAAGAAATAGAATGTGAAAAATAAATAGCTTATTTTAGACATTTATAATTTTGCTTGATACAAAACAACAGGATTCTTTCAGGATCAGTAATCTGATATGGTCCCCAAGTATAATTGATGTAAACAAATTCACCATAAAATAGTCTGAAAATATGTAGAAAAACATCAAGCCTATGTTGGCTAATTTTTTTTAATAGTCACCACTCAGAGTTTACCAAATACCATGATATCTGCAAGGCATAGGAGAAACTCCTGAGCTCAAGATGCTCAATCTGGGGAAGGCAGCAGACACACAAACAAGTAATTACCCCGGATATGGTCTGAATGCTTATATCCTCCCAAAATGCTTGTCTAAGGAGGTTGAACTTTGGGGAGGTGAGGAGGTTATAGGGGTGGAGCCCTCCTGAAGAGGATGAGTGCTCTCATAAAGAAAATCCAAGAGAGATTCCTGACTCCTTCCACCATGTGAGGAGATGGGGGTCTGTGAGGCAGTGGGTCCTCACCAGACGCTGAATCTTCTGGAGTCTTGATCCTGCACTTCCCAGTTTCCAAAACTGAGAGAAGTAAATTTCTATTGCTTGTAAACTACCCACTTTATGATACTTTGTAATAGGCGCTCCCAGTTGACTAAGACATACAACATAATCCTCAGTAGAGGCTAGCAGAGCAGCTCCCAGGAGGAAGATAACATCAGAACCAGGTCTTTAACAAGAGAGTGACCCAGGAGAGGGTGGAAGGTGGAACAGAAAAGAGAATTCCAGACATCTTCACATGAGAGTCATGCAAACAGAGGCATGGTTTGTGAGTAGCAAGGCATGATGGGTAAGGGGTGTGATAAGGAACCAGCAGCCCCGACTGATGGAAGAGGGCAAATTGGCAGGGAGAGGGACAGATCTGGAACTGGTGAAGAAGAGAGGAAGGTGTGAGTATGGCTGTAGGGTGATTAAATATTAACTTCATACATCACTTATTTCTTAAGCAGCTTATGGTGAATCGGCAAACAAATGTTTTTCTTGTTCAAGTATGTCAGAGAAATGCTGCAATTCTTATCTGTAGAATTTCTCAATCTTCAGTATTCTAGTATATATGACCATACAGACATGTTGATACATGGTGTACAACCATAGAAATGAAAAGTTGTACCCCATTTGTGTACAATGAATCAAAATGCAGTCTGTAAAAATAAAAATTTAAATTAAAAAAAGAAAGAAAGAAAGAAGTTTTAAAGAGATAAAATTTCTCATGCTTTTTTGAGCAGAAGACACTTTTTCAGCACAGGACATTTTGAAGAGCTAGTGTCCTACATAAGGCAATTGGGAAATGCTACTCCAAGCAATAGAGTAGAATTGGAGGTCTTACTCACTAAAGGTCAGGAAGATTCATGGCCAGATCTATATTTCAGAAATGAAACTTTTCCAGGGTTATGAAAGAGGGGTTGGAAGTGAGACAGAATTGCAAAGCTAATGTCTAGGGAAAACTCATGGGATTGGAAAGTCTGAGTGTGATGGATTTTCAGAATTAGCTGCACCAAAGGGTTAGTCTACACAGAGAGCATAGACGTGAACAAGGGGGATAAATTAGATGATGAACTAACCAAGTGATCAAAAGTAACTCAATGACAAGATATCACGGGGTTCCTGATGTTACACACTGGCAGGGACATGACACTATGTGTACATGACACCACTTATCCACCATGAACAACAATGCAGAAACTGAAACCAATCTAAAAACTCTCTGTGAAATCAATGGACTTCCACTGATTCCAAAAAATATCCATGTCAGAAAAGCCAAGAAAGGTCAAAGAACTATCTCAGATTAAGAAAGACTCAGAAGATAGGTCAAGTGTGATTCTTCATTGCATCCTGGACCAGCAAAATAGGAAATATAAGGGATGCTAAAGAGAAAAAAATTGAATCATTAGAATAGGTACTATGAATTAGAAAATACTGTATCCAAGCTAATTTTTACAATTCTGAAATTTTTACTAATGTAAGAGAATGATTTTATTATTGGAAAATAACACTGAAATATTTAAGGAAAAATTGACATGAGTTCTATAACCTTAAAAAGAAGAAAAAAACATTATATAATGTATGAACATACAATATGTTTATATGAATATAGATATCACATATACAGATATATCCACAGAATGATAAAGCAAATATGAAGAATGTTAAAATTGGCCACCCATTTGAGTGAAGGGAAAAATTTATGGACATTAAGTAATTGAATCTTAATTGATATTAGGGATCAATGACCACAACAGTATTCTAGACATCAAAGGTAATGAAGAAAGTTTTGTATTATGTCTCAAAATCTAATTGAAAATGATAACCTATGAGATGGGGCTCTAAAATTCCTTAAGAAAAATCAGTCATATGGTTTGAAACTTCCTTAAACGTCATGATCTACAAGAGTTTGCGTTGCAGGGGGTCAACTCGGATAACGGTTTTGTGAGGGACAAACGACTAGTACCATAAAAACAACACTTGCTTTAATAAAGAGTTCTTTTCAATTCTAAAACTCTATTTTAGAAAATGAAGGACACTAAGGCCAAATAGATTACCCCAGCTCGGCTAAGCAAATGTTGGGTTTTCCAAACCTCGGAGTATAAAAGTGAACAGACTCCAAATGTTTTGCTGAAATAAATATTATCTCAATCTGTCTACATAGGCAATGTCAGCCTTTTCCAAAGCAAATGCTGGATATTTTGGGTGACTCTTGTTTGTTGTAAAATGCCTAGATACCCCTCTCATCACCCTGTGATACTATCTCACGCGAACAAGTAAATATCCCATGTGCAATTTTTTTGCTTCCTTGGAGCAATCCTTGAATAAAAGCGGAGAAATTCTTTCATTGTCATCACAGGATTTGAATGTTAATCAGACTATATCAAGCCCCAGTGTCAGGACAGACCGCCTGGGTTTGGTTGCCTTCCACTCTGCTCCTTGTGAACTGGAATTTTGGAGAAAATGCTGGACTTTCTGTGCTTTGGTTTCCACCTACAAATGGAGCAATGACCAGTATTTAGAACGTTTGACCACATTATGTGTCACATACCATTGGCCAAAAGAAAGTGAATCCTATGTACCCAGAGGAGTAGTGCTGTCTTCCTTCAAGAGCCGATCTTCGGCATCATTAAGAATCTGCCCAGCACCTACTTCTATCCTATGGGTCAGGCCTGATGCCTTCCTAACCACAATCCAGACAGCATTTCTTGGAGGAGGTGAGGATTCCGTCAGCACTGATCATACACTTGCAGCTTCAGGATGGATGCATCAGTGATGCTACAGCTTCCCTTCTGCCACTACCCTGGGAAACTTCCAGAAGCTGAGTGTGGCTCAGCCTGTGTTCTGTTCAACATGACCATGTTGTCCCTTAGAAGAAGGGAACCTGCTTTCCCTCTTTCCCCTTCTACCCAAGACAAATGCAATCTTTAAGTCCATCACCATAGTTCAACTCTAGAAGTTAGTCAATAACTAATTTTAAATTAACCAATCTATTTTAGTATTTTCTTTGTAAAATCTTTCAATGACCATAGGTCATCCTGGGAAAAATCCTTACCGCAGTTCCTTAACATTGTCATCTGTAGTTAGGAATCGCCACATTGTTCAAGGCTATGGCAGAGCAGGTAGATTATTGAATATTACTACAGAGCCCCGTTTCAATTCCACAGGGGAGATAATTCCACCTTATACAAGACACTAAAATGCTCAGGATGTACACACTTTGTAAAAATGCTTTTGTGGAGTATGTTCAGCATAGACTCCACTGAACAGTTTCTACAGAACAGAGGTCACTTAAGAAACAGCTGTTAAAGAAAATTAACCATGATTTAAACTCATCTCCTGATGCCTGCATGTTCAGGAAGCAGCCGTCTTGGACAGTCAATGCAATCTATCTGAATCAAATAAAATATTTCTTTGAATCTCATTTGAATGTCCAGTTATTTTTTCCAGTGGTTAGAAGACAGAAACTCTAAGGCCATGCTCAGGAAAGTTTGTGCACAGAGGAACATGAACTGAGTGAGTAGTGGCACTTAGGCTCGCAGAGGAAGGAGTTGTGGAGAAGACTGTGACCTCAATAGACTGAAGAAAATGTCTCTCACAACTTTTGTTACCTCCTCAAAAAGAATTGTGTCAGAGAGTTAACCAAAAAATAAGCTCAAATAGACTGATGTGTGAATTTAGGATAATTCCAAAACCCTAATAGAGAAGGCAGTGAAGGGTTTCTCTCAAACCAAACCCCTGCCTCCTTCAGGGTCTTTTGTATAATGCTCATAGAATGTTTTCAATAGAGGCCCAGATCAAAGTTGGAAATATCCTCTGAAGGTGTGATATTTCTAGTACTGATTCACCATGAACCTACTTTTCCCCAACTAAATGAAGAATATTTTTCATAGAAAGTGATTTATCTTTCCAACCCAGAAGTCAGTAACCTTAGATGAAATCACAACCAGAGGATGAAGTTATTTCTAGTTGTAGCCCAATGCGAGCTCCCCCAGGACAGTGTGTCATAGAGAGGGCTGAGGTAAGATGCTACCATATCCTCACCCCTTCAGCCCTGGGGGAGCTTCACAAGGCCAGAGATGGCAGAGCCTCCTCTGGCTCTGCAGAGGGCATCCCAGTGCACACTGTGGGCAATGCAGGCAGACAGCCCAGTGAAGGCCATGCCCGTCACCCTGCTCATGAGGGCCCTGTGTTAGTTATGTGGCTGCTGTAACAAATTACCACAGTCAGTGATGTAAAAACTACAACCATAACTGTCTTGCAGTACTGGTGGCCAGAAGTCTGATATCAAGTTGTCAGCAGGGTTGCATTTCTACTGGAAGTTCTGCAGGAGAATCTGCCTGTTGCCTTTAATAGTTTCTGTCTACTTTTGGCATTCCTTGATTTGTAGTCTTGAGGCTACATCTGTCAAGTCTCTGTCCCCACAGGCTTGCACCATCTCTTCCTCTTTTGTCACCTGAGATTATGGATTTATTGTGTGTGTCCTCTAAAATTCACATGTTAAAAATCCTAAATAGAATGTGATGTTACTGAGAAGTGGGGCTTTTGGCATGTGATTAAGTTCTGAGGCTGGGGCCCTCATGAATGAAATTAGTGCCCTCATAAGGAGGTACGAAAAGGAAGGATGCAAGAAGTCAATGTTCTGCAACATGGATGTGGGCCCTCACCAGAACCCAGCCATGCTGGCATCCTCATCTCAGATTTTCAGCCTCTAGAACTGTGAGAAATAAATTTGTGCTGTTTATATGCTTGATGTCTACATATTTTATTACATGCAACCTGAACGGGCAAAGATATTGGCCCTGTGTAATTCTTGTAAAGACAGATAATCCAGGATGATCTCTTCATCCCAAAATATTTAACATAATTACATCTGCAGATATTTTCCAAGTAAAGTGACATTTGCAGGTTCTAGGAGTAGGATTTGGACCTCCCTTTTGGAGGCCACCATTCAATTGCACAATAGGATCCATGAAGCTGCTAGAGGAGATGATATTCAAGAAGTTCAAAAGCTTAAGGTGAGCTTTATGGAGGGGATCCAGGAGAGGAAGAAAGAGGAAGACAGCCCAGGTCAGTGCTGGAAATGGGGTAGTTCCGGGCAGTGGCTCCACATTTCTGACTTCATGTATATTGAAGTTTTTTTGTTGTTGTTGTTGTTCTCAGTCCCTGTGCCTTTTAAAAGTATCATATATGTTGGGTTTTCTTCTCTAACACTCAGACATGTTCTAGAAAGTAACTTTGTTATTATTTTGAAATATTTGATATTAAAAATTATTCTGCACTAAAAAAGGGAAATTTCAATGCTACACTTGTCAGCTAGGAAAGGCAAGAGCTGCAAGAGTTTTTCAAAAGTTATTTTAACTATTTTAGTATTTTAGAGGCTTTATTTTTTAGTATGAAAATAAAGGGTCTTGGCAGTGATGATTATTTAGAGTTTGCAGAGATCATTGTTAATAAGACTTGAACAGGAAGCCTGTGACCCATTTCAGGAATAAAAATATGATACCAAAAGAAATGTTCACCAAAGCAAACTGAAATCTCTTCTGAAAATATGTTGTAGTGATTTAGTAGTTTTATAAGAAGGCAAGTGTCAACTTCTTCACTAATACTTCATGTTTTTGTATAAAAACATGTATCTTCATGTTTTTGTATAATAAAGAAATACATAATAGTTTTTTCAAGAAGTGACATGTGTATGCTTCCAAATTCCCTCTAGTATACCCTGGTGTGAAAAAATTAGAATCATTGTATGAGATAAGAACGGGAAAAAAAAAGGTGTGTATGTTGTGCATGTGTTGTGGGGGGGGGGGCAATGACAGAGCGAATGAGCAAGGATTTGCCTCAGAGCCTGCAAAAACTTTATGGAAATTTAATGATAATAAGCCACAAAATGAAGCAAATACCTACATAAGGGACAAAAGAAGACATAAAGGAAGCAGTATGTCAGTTAAGTAGGAAAATATTTTTCAATGTTCCAGCCAATAAGTGTTGGTGGTCAAAAATGAACCAAAATCTACAGATATTGTTAATAATTACTTTGAAAGATTTAAAAGTGCGATTATGTTCACATAGTTGAATTCACATGGTTGAATACATTAGCGTTAAGAGTAAGCAACCCAACAGCACAACAATGTCAAGGAAGCCTGGCATAAAGCACAAGTGCTGTGCGGTCCCATTGTCCAGTGAACACATCTGCTTAGGGAGCTGGAAAGCAGGACAGTGGGACCTTCTGGAGGTTTTAGACTTAGAAGAGGGTTCTGGGCTGTCCATGAGTTGATGTTTTATAGCTTGA
Source organism: Sciurus vulgaris (assembly GCF_902686455.1). Taxonomy (NCBI): domain Eukaryota; kingdom Metazoa; phylum Chordata; class Mammalia; order Rodentia; family Sciuridae; genus Sciurus; species Sciurus vulgaris. The sequence goes on along the minus strand of NC_136468.1, from coordinate 37,145,273 downwards.
TCTGGGGACTGGTTACAAAGTGAGATCAGTTTGTGGAAATTCACTGGACTGCACACTTACATGCACTTTTCTCTCTGTATATTTTTTTCATCAAATTTCAAAAGAAGAGAATAGATTATAAAATAAATGTCTCTTCTATTTTTCTTTCAAGTGATTCCTTCTGATATTGGTAGGGGAGGGGAGAGAATAATATTCAGTTCTACTTATTGAACACCACTGTTTTCACCTAAAATAAAAACAGTAAACCAAGTTCTTTAGCAAAAGGATCCATTTAAAAGCTAGGTGTTTGACATGATTATAAATGTGATTGGAGATAGGGGACAGTAGAACTTGATTTTGATGATAAATGAAAATTCATCTCCTTTGCTGAGTTTGAGGCAGAGTCGCACACAGATTTGTTGGACTGTGGAGATCTGTTTTTCAACTCCCTGGTGTATATATGGCAGGCCATTGATGCTCCCTCCCTCCCCTGCCTCGCTCAGAGTTGAGATGGGCCACATGACCCGTCATAATCAATGGATTACAGGTAGAAATGGCACATGTCACTTTGGTATGGAGGCATTTAAGAAACAAACACAACTTTTCTACCTCTCAGCACGTTAGGAATGAAGATTAAATGTAACAGCGACTGAGGAGATGATGAGAGAAATCTAAGGAAATAACTACTTATTCACATTAAAACATTAACTAGAAATGTTATAATGTTTTATAATTATATGAAATAAAAAATTGTTTTTCTGCTATCTTTTGCTGCTTTCTTTGAAGTCTAGTTAATTAGCACACAGCTTTGATCTTGCTAATGTCCTTTGGGCTTTTCTTTTGAAATACCACTCAGCAATATAAAATAATACTTTTCTGAAATATTTTTTCTGCTTCTCTCATTCTTTTCCCATATTCATTTTAATCTTATCAAAAAATCTTATTCCATCATCAGAAAATTTGAGGGAAAAAAATTAAAATAAATTAAAATCTAGACCCAAATAAGTTGGAAACCATATATGGATTGTTCACTGTTAACAACCAGCATTAGTATGATTTGGTAATAAAAACTGCTCCTCAATATGAAAACTCAAAGAGGAAAGTAAACAAAAATGTTTTAGTTTAAGAGAAAACAAGAGTGTTAGAAATGGGAAAATACAGATAATTAAGAAATAAGGGTATTTTCAAAATAAGACTACAACTGAAAAAAAGCTCATTATAGAAGTACATGGTTTAGGAGCTGGGGTTGTGGCTCAGTGGTAGAGTGCTCACCTAGCATGTGTGAGACACTGGGTTTGATCCTCAGCACCACATATAAAGAAATAAAATAAAGGCACGTGTCCATCTACAACTTAAAAAAATTTTTTTAAAGTACACGTTTTATAGTTTAATGCCTATTCTTCAGTCTACTAATTTGTTAATTTATTCACTTTCTTTATTTTAACGTGCCCACAGTTTCCTTCCAAAACTGTACCGCTCTCCTCAGGTATATGGGTAAAGTATAGACAGAAAGATAACTAGGAAGCAGTCCAAGACCTTATATTGCTAGTTACAGCAGTACCCCTTGTAATATTTTTTTGTTTTGTTTTGTTTTTTTTGTAATAAAAGTATGTAGGCCAGTGGTTTCTTCAGAGGAAAGCAATCTTCACATTCCAGAAACTCTTGGGGAGGTCACTGAAAGAACAAGTCGTGCACTCAGAAACACGTGCAGAAGAACCAGTGCCTCCTTGGACTGGAACTTCAACTCTCCTTTGAAATGGCCCAGGGTCTGTTGACCTCTCTGGAGGAAAGAGTAAAGCCCAAGAGGTCGTTCACCTGGGAGCTCAGGCAAGAGCAGCTTGGTGGTGAACCCACCAGTTCGGCTCATTAGCTGGAGGCCATATTTTCATTCAAGGTACTTTGCTCCTGGTGGGGAGAACTTCAGCTTTTAAAGGATCAACTGGTGAAAAAAACAATGGAAAAAGAAAAAGGAAACTTGAGAATTAGGGCAAGTGGAAGACTTTGTAATGTACAAACAATGCCAGGGACTGGCATGGTATGGGATGGTAAAAGTTGACCAGAATTGGAAATTAGAACCCTACACTCTAGTTTGTACCTATTCAAAATTACTTCTTATGTCTAATTGTCCTTTTTTTTTTTTTTTCTCATTTGGGAAGTGAGCAGATTTTATTAAGTAATCTATGAAGTTTTTCCTCCTCTAATTCAATAAATGTTCTGTGAACAACTTTCCAATTGACTCAAAAGTCTGACTCAGTATCACTTAGTGTGGCTTTGCTCTGGGTTGTCCCTACTGCTATAGCATCCAGGAAGCCTGGGAGAATTTCTCCAGGACCTTTCACTCTATGCAATGCTGAGACTCATCATGAAAAAGTCCCTTTTGTTCTCTCTATTCACAGGGATTCGGCCATTGCTTTGCTTAGCTCTCAGGCAGTCCTAACCCATGGAGGGTCTCCTAAGCACCACATTTTCCATGAAGAACTGAACCATGATGTTCTGTGGGGTTTGAATGTCCCTGTATTGGTCTAGTCCCTAAAATTTTAGAGCGAATATTTCTGATCTGAGAATAAATGATTAATATAATGTGTTAAAATTTCTGGGTCATATGCTAGCAATTAATGGGTAGGAGCTCTGACTTAATGATCCAAGAGCGGGTCATGTGTAAGTTGCAAAAAAAAAAAAAAAAAAAATCTGCATTTTTACAAATAATGACTTTGAATAAATCATGCAAGTCTGGACTGCAGAAGTGCTTATCATAGCACTGAACTAGCTGATTACAGCCCCCATCCCTTCATGACATATTTGTTTTGAAAGCAGTTAAATTTAGTAAGTATAAAAGAGAACAGACAAATGGATTTAGAAAATGTGCTATACATGCACAATAAAATATTACTGAATCATAAATAATAATGAAATTATGACATTTGTGGTGAATGGATGGAACTGGAGAATATCATGCTAAGTGAAATAAGCCAGACTCACAAAGTCAAGTTTGAATGTTTTCTCTGATATGTGAAAGCTAATTCAAAATAAGGAGGTAAAAAAGAGAGAAAGGGAAGGGGGAGGGAGGTTCCATCAAAATAGAAGAAAAGTTAGTGAACTGGAGGAAAGGGACTGAGGGGAAGGGAGAAGGCACAAGATAAGGGAAGAACAGCGGAATGAATCTGACTTAACTTTCCTGTGTACATATATGAATATACCGCAGTATCACAACTATGTATATCCACAAGTCACTAACTATTAAAAAAAAAAAAAAAAAAGATCAGGGGCAGGGAGGAAGGGAGAGAAGGGAGAAATACTGGAAACCAAATTAGAGAAAATTATATTCCATTTTTTTTTTTTTTTTTTAGAATAGATCAGTGAGTCTTCACTCTGGCAACATGTTAGACTCATCACAGGAGTTTTAAAAAATTATCTTCATCTGTCTGCTCCCCACCCAATTAGATTAGACTCTCTGTGTTGAGGTCAAGATGTTGATAGACATGCCAAGTTCCTTAGGTGACAGAGATTTCTCAGTGGACGGAACTGAGAAACAGTGCAGTTGGTTATTTTTTGGGGGTCATTATCTAGCACTTCTGTGGAGCGAAAACTGAAGAGATATCGTTTGGGTGGAAGTGTGACTCCCATTTAAATCTGTGTGTCCTTAGGCAAGTCCTCTAACCCTTCTTATCCTCAATTTCCAACTAGAAATAAGAAGACAATATCTGCCCAACCAAATTATTAAAAAAGTTAAATAAGGCATATTTGAAAGTATTTGATACATAATAAAATGCAAGAGGTATTAGATGTTGGACTTATTTTCTTTAACTCTGTCAGTTCAATTTTTGGTGGCAACTAGTGTCATGTATAACGAATTAGAATCCTTTTTTTTTAAGGTGGTAAAAAAAGTGACAATAGTCAATAAGCTGGCAGTAAAATACATGTGGAGAATGATGTGGACACAAATTTAGTTTTCGCTTTTCCTCCAGTTAAGCAATCTCAAGCTCTGGACCTGGGGTCAGACTAATTAGAGGCCCTTGATGGAAGTTTGATATACAAGTGGCTTATAGCCAATTTCCAGGTGAGTGATACAGACCACCAAGCTGAGTTCCAAGGTTCCGCTTGCTAGTGACAGCCTAGAGCTAAGCTGAGGGTCAGGCTGGCCTCCTGGGCCTGTTAAGGTTCAGATCCAGCTGATGAGATGAGTGAAGTCAAGAATGTGTGGTAATGGACGCATGAACCGTACATCTCTTTATAAGAGGTGGAATGGTTCATGATATTTGGGGGAGGTGAATTTAAAAAGAAAATAATAATAAAACATACTTAAAGTTGCAGATAAAATTGTTTATGAGCTGTTTTCCCAAATGACCTATCTGTGTTTTCTAAGTTGTCGTGATTTTAGTTTACATTTTTTTAGTTTTCTTAGAATCTGTACATTTTAGAATTTAGAAAGTAAGAGTTCTGAAAATCAAAATTAAGATACAGGGCCCACTGGCTTGATGCAAATATCTCTGCCACCTTGAAATCTGAATAGATTTTTAGAACTTGGTTTCACAAATAAAATGTTGAAAACCTCTCAAAATGAGTACAACCAGTCTTAATTCTGCTCTATTTGCAAATATATTGGCACAATATGTGAAACAAATTGTGTTCTCGTTATTTCATAGCAATGTTGACCTTAAGAACATCTGTAGAAGTCAACTATTGCCTCTCTTCATATCCCATGGGAGCAGAGTGGCTTGCTAAGATAACATGAAGGACCAATGGCAGTGCTGGGAACAGAAGCCAGGTATTTAATTTCATTCATACTACAATTACAGATGCCTGCTCTCTGGTTTTGGAGCAGGCTTCCATTTAAGTGTTCTTTTGAGAAATGAACTTTAATTGTTCCAAAAAAATAATTTCCAATTTCATTAAACGTTAATATCATGTAGGATTTTTCAAGGATTCGTAGGTTCTATATCCCCCACGTTCTCCCATGTTTGATAATTTGCATGTTACTTCTATAAACAAATAACTTTTTGGCAGCATATAATATTTCTGGTTAAATCCCTGACATCAGATCTTGGCAGACTTCTTTTCTCCCCCTGAAATTGAATATTAAATCTAGAGAAGTCAAAATCGATCTCAATTCCTGCTGTTGTCTCAATGTCCTTGGTTTTCTCCAGGTTCAAAGAATTCTTCCTCTTCTTGAAGTTCAAGTATTTCAGATGACCTCGGTCTAAACATTAATTATCCTTTATTACTTTTTTGTGAACTGCATTCTTTATTCTTTCTTCATTTCAGAAGAAATGTTCATCTGTGATGCGTTTAAATAACTTCCTTTCCCTTTTGATGGCAGCTTTGCTGTGGTGATACCTAGAATCCTTACCTTGAATTTTGTTTGTTCATCCCACATACCATCATCCTTTCTCTACTTGGTGTAATCTTTGTGAGCATTGTGATCATCTAAAATTCTCCCACTATATCAGAAGTTAGATTTCTAGCCATATGTATTCTTTGCTTTTGCTTTTTCTACTTGAATTATTATACAGTAGTGTTCTGATTTAAAGTGTGCTTGTTAAATGCAGTAATCTTGCTCTTAGCACCATTTTACTCTTGCAAGTTATATTTATGTTTTAATTTCCATATTTATTAATTCTTATTAAATAAATCTAAGTTACACACATGAAGTTATCTTCCTCTCAGATTGAGTTCACCTTTTGTCTTTGCTTGCCATGTTCCTCATTGATCTATAAGTCTATAGATCTATCGATTGACAGGTCACATTTCCATATCTTGGTCATTTTCACTGTGACAACTTGGTAAAATCTGTTTGATAGCTCTTCTTCCCCATCTCTTGGTAAGACACTTTGGGCCTGATTTTGAAAACTGGATATCACATTCTTCACATTGTCTGGTAGGTGTAAATGAAGCCATGTATTTTGTTTCTGCTCTGAAATACTGTTACAGTGTCAGAGCCTGCTGCACTTAGCCAGGGGTATGTGCAACTCCTGCAGGCTTCTCCTGCTCTACACACCTTGTCACAGTGCCCTGGAAATGAGCAGGTTCTCATGCAGTGAGACCACAGTGAGTGTAGACCCACAAAAGCGTTTCCTGTATTTTTCTCTTGACCTTCCAAGGGTACCTCCTCAGTCCACTTCTCTCCTTATGGAAGTTGCTGGTGAAGATATCACAGCTTTGTGGATTCACAGTATTAAGAGATTTTTATTCCTGAAAAATGAGATCAGGGCCAGAACACTGTGCCACACCAGAATCCACTCACTCCTTCAACATGTGTCTTTTGAGTAACAACACCGTACCAAGTACCCTTTTCAGTTTATAGCAGTAAGCAAAACAGACAAGGTGCACAACCTGGGGATATTCCCTTCTGTTAGGGACAAGACAATGTTGAACGAATAACAAAACATAATCGGTCAGGTAAAGTAAGTATTCTGAAGAAAAATACACTAAGTACCCCAGTGAGTGACGGGGCTGCTATTCTGGCAATGGCCTCCGAAAGGTGATATTGGAGCACAGACCTAAATAAAGTAGAGGGGTAGATGATATAGATAGCCAGGGAAGAACTGTCCAGCAGAGGAATACAGATGGAAACCCATATTTGAGGCAGGGTCAAGAGGCCAACATGGCTGGCAAAGAGTCAGCAAGGAGAATGGTAGGCAAGGAGGTCAGTGGTGGTGGAAGCCAGGACACACAGAACCCAGGAAGACATTTTTTTTTTATTCATTTTTATTGTAAACAAATGGGACACATCTTGTTTCTCTGTTTGTACCTGAAGCAGAGGTACACCGTTTTTGTAATCATACATTTACCTAGGGTAATAGTTTTTTATTCATTCTGTTCCCCCCTACCCCTCTCACCCCTCTTTTCCCTCTATACAGTCCCTCCTTCCTCCATTCTTGCCCCCCTCTCATCCCCTATTATGTGTCATCATCCACTTATCAGAGAGATCATTCGGCCTTTGGTTTTTTTTGAGGTTGGCTTATTTCACTTAGCATGATATTCTCCAACTTAATCCATTTGCCGGCAAATGCCATAATTTTATTATTTTTTATGGTCGAGTAATATTTCACTGTATATATATACCACAGTTTCTTTATCCATTTATCAGTTGAAGGGCATCTAGGTTGGTTCCACAATCTGGCTATTGTGAACTGAGCAGCTATGAACATTGATGTGGGCTGTATCTCCTCAGTATGCTGATTTTAAGTCCTTTAGGTATAGGCCAAGGAGTGGGATAGCTGGGTCAAATGGTGGTTCCATTCGAAGGAAGACATTTTAAGGACTCTGGTTTTGGAGAAAGAACAGAAACCATTTGCAGTTTAGGGTGGTGGAGAGACATGATCTTTTCAAAGAAGGTATTTCTTCTTTTAACTCTCTCAGGTCATTGTTTTCCAAATTTTGTGGGAAGAGGGGTAAACTTTCTTTGTTATGCCACTGCTGGTGAATTTTTAATTTTCTTTTTTCTTTTTGGGTGAAGTACTGGGAGAAAGAAAGGCTATGAATCCACTCACTCTGCCATCTCCTCCCCTGCTCTCCAGATGGAGCATTTTAGTTCCACTGTGCTCTGATGTTGGAGGTTGACAGGAAGGGCCTCGTTCACATCCACTCTCTGGGCCATTGTCACAAAGGGCTGTACCCTGGAGCTCCCGGGTACAGCTCAGGGAGCACCCACGCCCAGCCTCAGCCTCCTTCCACGAGCCTCTGCTACAACCCAGCAGTGCGTGCCTGGGCAAGAGTGCTTCCCAGTTCCATTTTGATGAATACATGACTCATAACAGTATTGTTCTTTGTTTAGCTTTCATCTTTCACTGAGTTTGAAGTGTTTGTAAGAGATTGTTGTAGATTTATTTTTAAAACATTGATACCTTAAATCAAAGAATTATGAAAACATCATTATGCTTCCAAATTACTTTTTCTTATTAAAAAAATGCTAAATTTACAAAATTATGTTGCATTGGCATTAAGGAAGAGCTATCAAACTATTAAAATAATTGATGAACTATTTTAGATACCTAATGTATACACAGAATTTCTTGAATAACTGAAAAGGAGGATTTCTGATAAAAATTCACCATATCCTACTCTTTTTACTGGAGCATTTCATATTTATTTGTGCTAAAAGGACTTACAAATTCTCCTCACAAAAAAAATGTTCAGGTCTTGGGACCTGATGTTTACTTCCTTTGAAGTTGTACAAATAATTATGTGAGCACAGCAGAATCAACTGCATATGATTTATTAAATTCTAGTTCAAACTATTTTAACTATTATGCAAGATTTAAAGACTGTATGATTTTATAGATTATCTAAAAAATATGACACAGAACCAGTAAAGGATTTCATGTGATTCTTAAATTTATACTTATTTATAATTTATAATTTATACTTACATATAATTATACTTATATATAATTTATACTCCTGGCTGAGGTTAAGACAATCCTTATTTTTTTGAAGGACATACACTCTGAAAAAGCCTAAACCCTTTATTTACATGTGTGACATATTACACATCACATCAATCAGCTTTTTGTATTATATATTGTGTATTGTTAGTGTGGTTGTTTTTGTCGACATATTTTTATTAAATGTGCTCTGTAGAGAAATCCTGGCAACTACACAAAGGTTGGTCCTATTACCACCTCCAGCAACTGTATGAGAACTTTTCAAAACCCATAATCACCATTCCCTGGTGGCTGAAATCTAGGCAAGCATTGTTAATCTAATATTTGCCTAACAATTTTTCTAAACACAATTATTTTAATGTTTCTACAATGTGTCTAGATTTCAAGAAAGTTGTCATTATCATTGAAAATATTTTTGTGATGAGCTAATGAAGTCCCCCAAATTAAAATGAATCATATTATGAAAGACCTATGTTGACAGACTTCATACAAAACACTCAAGACCTTTGTGTAAGGTTAAAGTCATCTATCTTGTCTCTATTTTAAATAAAACTTAAACAAAATCACCAGAAAGAAGATATCATAACCATAGGAAGTCAATTAGCACTCTTACAAGTTAATATTACTTGAAGTTTCTTCTAAGAAGTTTTGCAAACATTTCCATAGGAAGATTTCTGTCATGTCCTAAGGGTACACAGAATTCTCAGTCCAACTGCAAACTCCCCAATTGTTTCTACTCAAAGTAGAAAGTAAGCCAAACATATTGAAGTTGTGAATCTGTTTTACTCGTTATAAGTACACAACTATAAGCCAGGTCCACTAAGTCATGAAAGGAAATGGTTAATAAACTAATTCAAAATATGAATATTGTCCTTGCTATTTTCTAGTAATTTTCATTTCAGGCTTGTCTGAACCAACATTCTCATATAAACAGGCTAATGGATGCTGGATTTCTCAAAGTGCCTAAGTAAGAATCTTATGCATACCTTGAAAACAAAGCAGATCTATAAGAGAGGCAGTTCTTCCAATAACAGTAAGTTACTGTGAATTTATTGCAAATTAACAAAGATTAAACTTCAATACCCAACACTTGCACAGGTCTCTCCACAGACAATGAATAATGCCAATCAAGCGTATTTAACATCAGTCTCTGAGCCAAAAAATTTGAAACACCATGAAATCTTGCAGCTCATTTATGAAAGAATCTTAACAATGATTTTCCCAAATTCTACAAGAATTCCAAAAATTCACATAGCAGTTCCAATAGGGAGGTGGGAAGGTGGAAAGAACTTCTAAACTAATAGTAAAAACAAAATTTTAATTAACTATGCCAGAACAAAAATTTAAATATCTTCCAATCTAGCTATTGAAAACAAGGTTTCTACATTTCTAAATCACTGGTGAATGAAGAGATTGAAGAATACACTTTTCTCAAAAATCATAGGGAAGAGTATATTTTAGAGACATGTCAGGTAGTTAATTAATACAAACATTATGCTTTTTAAAAAATTTTCTAAGGTTTATGGTGTTTGTAAACTTTTCAAAATTCGCAACTAGTTTTGATTTCGCTTCATCTTGTAAGTAAACATTCGTTCCTAATATTGTATTTGGATTCTTGACATGTCCCCCCAAACTGTATTGGCCTTGAGCCCCACAGAAAGTGTGTTTCCTTGGAAGTCTTATACTCCCAGTGATGAAAGAAGGCGGTGTTGAAACATTTGAAGATTACATTCTTTAGTAACCTCTCACCTCAAGGCAAATGACAAGAAGTTTGATGAATAAAGAGAATGGAGAAGTTGTCAATCACTGTGTCCCCACCTCCCTTTACCTCCCCCAGTTATGAAGAAGGTTTCCCCATTACCTCATCAGATGATAAGGGTTTTGAGAGAAGCAGAAAGACCTTAGTTTGTCTGTGGGGGAAATGGCATTTGAGCTGATGACTGAAGTTGTCACTTTTTAATAAGTAATGGGAAATCAGAGCAGTGGGCACAAACTGTGCTGTCCAAGGAGTAGGGTCCTTGAGTTTCCCAGGAGTCAAACTGTTCCCAGAGAGAAAGCATGTTGGGAAATTCAAAAAGGCCCATGCAAGGGAATTGCCTGGAGAGGCAAGGAGACCCCAGGAGAGCAAAGTTGTATAAAATGTTCCCACCACCACCACTTTGCTTGATTTGGTGGTAAGCAAAAGTTTCAATTTAAATGAAATGTAGAGCTCTGACTGATGCATTGAACTGGGTATTTTAATTATTGAATTGTGACTGCTTTTGTGTCAGAGTGATATGCCTAAGAGATCATTCAATACCTGGGAAAGACTTGTGTCAGAGTGATGTGCCTAAGAGATCTTTCAATACCCTTCAAGACTGAAGGGACTTTGGGGGAAAGAATAAAGTTGGTTTTCTCTGGGTCTTGTGAGCCCATTTGAACAAGCAAAAAGTATAGAAAGGACAGGGGTGTTCAATTCAGGAACTCTAGATAACCTCCTTAGGGCCCTTGCAATGTCTTAGAATTTTGCAAACTTTGGTGGTGGGGGTAAGTCAGACATTATTTCTAGAGAACCAGATATGGGAACTCAGTGAATGGCATTCCCAAATTGGCAAGGTTTATTCAAATTTAAAATGCTTCTACTCCTGGGTCAGCAGTTCCCTCTTTAAATCTATCCTAGGAAAACATTTGTACCTGTGCATGAAAAAAAGGTAAACAGAAACTTCCACAGAACATTGTTTCAGGAGCAAACACTGGGCAATGAACCAAATGCTAATCAATTGATGGTTTAATTTATGGTTCTTCTATCTTATGAAATATTATGCAATGATTAAGTAAAATATGTATACTGATATGCAAGATCCTCTTGAAACTATAAAAATTTAAAAATGAAATTATAAAACATATATGTAAAGTCTGATCTCATTTCTCAAAAGGTATGTGTATAAATTTACATAAAGTTTTTAGAAGGATATAAGACAAACTTGTAATTTTGGGAAAGGTAAGTTGAGGTGGGGAGAGAGTGCAGAAGGGATGCTGAAGGTGCACTTCTCAACTGATTGAACTTGACAATGAGGATATTCTCATGTGTTGATTGGTGAAATATTATAATAAAAATATGATTTTCCCTGGAACAACTTGAAAGTGCAGATTTTTGTAACATACAGAGTCAGAAAGTGAAATTGAACTTAGTAATGATTACAAAATTTTAAAAGGCACAGTGGCACACAACTGTAAACCCAGTGACTTGGAGGCTGAGACAAGAAGATCAAAAGTTCAAGGCCAGCCCCAGCAACTTTGCAAAACCCTGTTTTAAAACAAAAAATAAAAAGGGCTGGGATGTAGTTCAGTGGTAAAGAGATCATTCCCCAGTCCCCACCCTGATGCACAACACAAAAGTTCTTATCCGTGAACCAAGGAAATAGATTATATGCTGTTTGTAAATAAAAAAATCACTGGATCAGCATTTGCCAATCTTTAAGTATTTATTAAATATGGATTGTGTTTTCATTACTAAGATACAAATATCACCAAGCATCATAGAATTTCAGAAGATAGACTGTAGGGACATTATATCTGAGCAAATCAAAGAGATGCTGACAAATTATCAAATAAATTCATTATCAATATTACAGTAATAAAATCAGAGACTATTAATAAAATATGGCATGGAATGAACAATATTGTCACACTGTTTTATGTTGTCAGAGACTTTAAAGTGTAAATAAATGTCAGAATCACAATTTGATTTTGGGTCTGGTAGGGTTTCATTTCTTCTGTATCAACACCTTCCCACCCATCTGGCAATTGAAAAGCCTTGCAGGAAAATATGAGGCACTTATTTCAGTGCTTAGAAATATAAATAGAAATCTATAGTTAGATTTTCAGGGCTCGAATTATATTTTATTCTAGGTCCCCCTAAAAGGGCTCAGAGCACAAAGGGAACAAATGACCTGTGTAGGTCAAGGAAAATCTTACAGTCAAAACCATATTCCTACCCACATACCTTCCCATTGTTTCACATTTCATATGAAAATCTCTTCTTATCTCTCTCCTTTCCCCCTCCTCTGCTCCCCACTCCACCCCACTCCTAGTTCACCTCTTTCTAAAGATTAATAATCTCCCTCGTGGCCTTTATTGAGGCTTTTCTGTTTCTCTCACTATTTTAGTTTTCACGCCTGTTATGGATTAGGTGTTGCTGGAGTGTCTCCCATGTTCCATTCTGGTTAAAGGCTTGGTATCGTGGTTGATGGTGTTGAGAAGTGATGTGGAATCTTTAAAAGATGGGGTCTAGCAGGAGGTCCTTATCGTTGAGGCGGAGCAGTTCTCATGTGATCCCTGAATTCCCATCAGAGGGTTGCAATAAAAGGAGCAAGCCTGGCTTCTTCTGTCCTCTGTTCCTGGTTTAAGATGTCATCACTTATTTGCTCCCAAAGTGCTTCTACCATTTCTACTCGAGCCATGAGGTGACACAGCCATGCAGCCAGCATGGGGCCATTTGGACGTTGAACATGCAAACCTGTGAACAAAATATACCTCTTATTCTTCATAAGTAGTGGTCAGGTGTTTCATTATAGTGACACCAAAGTAAATAATACAGTATGGTCTTGGTCAGCTGTGGTTTTGATTCCAGCCTGTACTCTATGGTGTTCCTATGAGCACCCCACTCTTACTTCATGTGAGTTGTCTCCATGTCAAATCCCTAAGATATCACACACCACTTGGCCTGCTCTGAAGTCTTGGTACAATCAGTTGTTGTCATAGACCATATGACAACGGAGCTGCTGTCTCTGGGGACTTTCAATTGAGTTTTTCCTCCCTCAGGAGAGAGTATATATGGGGAAGAAATAATTAGTGTTTTTATAACTATAGCCTTGAAGCAGTAGGTGGAGAAGCCAGGTCTTTTTTAAGGAGAGTTAGAAACCAGAAAATAGGAGACAATCTGTAAGAATAAGGCAGAAGAGCTAGGGGCTTCAGGTGGCAGGAAGGGGCTGGAAGGGGAGAGAAAACATCACAAAGTCATTTCAATATGGCATGAAGCTCAAAGGAGAAATGCTTGGAGGCAAAAGAGAATGATGCTTCCCTTGTACTGAGGACCAGGACAACTGCCAACAGGGAATAGAAGTGAACATCAGGTGACACTCACCTATGATTCTAGGGACTTGGGAAGCTGAGGCAGGAGGGTCACCAGTTTAAGGCAATCTCAGTAACTTAGTGAGACCCTTAGCAACTTAGTGGGGTCCTATCTCAAAACAAAAATAAAAAAATAAAAATAAAAAAGGTCTGAGGGTGCAGCTCAGTTAGTGGTAGAGCATCCCTGGGTTTAATTCCCAGTACCAAAAAAGAAAAAAGAAGGGAAGGAAGAAAGGAAATAGGTAGGTAACATTGTTTAGTGCTGGGTAACAAATCTGCACTGAGTGATAAATTCAGACTCAGACATTGGGTGGAACAGAGAATTCCATAGTGTCTCTCAAAGAGACCAGAGGGGAAAAGGAAGTACTGGGAATTAAAATGAAGAAAATCATACAATATGCATTTATGAATATGTCAAAATGACCCCCACCATATTATGTATAACTATAATCCACTATAATTTTAAAAATTGACCCAAATCTAAATTAAGCTAAAATATGTCTTTTTTAAGTCTCATTAAGACATGTCATCCCATCTTATTTGTTACTTTTAGGATGCATCTTATGCTTTCTTTGTTTACTTCATTTATTGCTAAAACTATCAATATTAGTTATCAAGAGATTTATCAAAAGAAAGGAATAGATCACTGTTTCCATCCTACTAGACTCTGAGTAACTCAAGAGGAGGGACAATGTTATTCAACTCTGCGTCCTTAGCAACCAGTCCAGGATCTGGCTCCTTGCAGCTGCTTAATAAATATTTGTTGAATGATTCAGACTTCAAGCAGACCACCCCCGGGACCAGGTGTTGTGTTAGCAGAAATAGACCAGATAAACAGCAGAAGTGATTAAGCAATCAAGGCAGACAGCTTGAGAAGGTAAGAAGGATTAAAAAAAAAAAAAAAAAAAAACACTGTAAACATGAGTATTTCTGAACACATCAATAGCAGGCCAACCTGGGAATAGACAGACCACTATGCCCGGACTAACCATAATCAACTAATAGAACAGAACTGTTTGACCCAATACTACCAGCAACAACTCGAACTAAAGGACTTTGTGGTGCTTTAAGCCTTTCTAGAAGTCTGGGAGTACCACAAATAGTAAACGGTGCATTCTCCTCCTCCTGAAGACAATTTGCTCAGATCCTCACCCTTTGGTATTTCTACCACTGAGCATCTAAGAAACTTCCTTTGGCAAAATAGTGAATAAGTGTGTAGCCAGAGGCTCTTCTCTGCTACTTTTGGCAAATCACCAAGCAGTAATATATTAAAGTGATTGCATGGGCCAAGTAGAAACAAGCGATCTTTTCTACCAACTTCCCTGAATCCATTAAAACACATTTTATAAAAGGCCTTGCTTCCAATCCATAGTAAGGTCAAAAGACAAAATTGCAATGAAATTTAGTCATAGTTTGAACCAGCTTTTATGCAAGATTAAGGAATCAGGATAGTCTCCATTCTATAAAACAGAATGAGACCCCCACTAGGCAACAGGTGAGTGGTGAGTTTTGTTAGATGGAACAAGAAAACAGATCAATAAGAAAAAAGCTGAGTGTTGAACATCAGGTTACTTCAGGTGACTTTTTGATAGTGATTAAAACAGAGGGGCTTTATGCTGCTGACTCAGGTAGACTGTAATCTCCTGTTTTCAGGAAAAACTTCTCTGTTTGGGGATCTAGCTGCTTCCTTAAAAGTTTTGGTAGTATCTGGTATGAATGACTGTTTTGGGTTGGTCTGGTCTATTGGGGTGCAGTGAAGGAGTTCAGTCTAGGACAATGGCCTCCCAGAATTTTTGTCTCCTTTGACCTGTAGGAAAGTCAAAACAAATTGTAAAGGGAGATTTATTGTTTTTCCTTTTTTCTTTTTTTCAGAATCTTTTACTAGCTAACTAATACAAAGAAAGGAAGTGGGTTGGGGCAACGAGGGCAACCACGGCTAAGTCACTCTGTTACAGTCCCCATATATTTTAACTTAAAATGATTTTCTTTTTTGGTGTGTGTGGGGGAACTGGGGATTGAACTCAGGGGCATTCAACCACTGAGTCACATCCCTAGCCATATATTGTATTTTATTTAGAGACAGGGTCTCACTGAATTGCTTAGCACCTCACTGTTGCTGAGGCTGGATTTGAACTCTCAATCCTCCTGCCTCAGCCTCCTGAGCCACTGGGATTATAGGTGTGTGCCACTGGCCTGGCTAAACTGACTTTAACTAAAATTTATCTACTATTCTTCTTTACATTTTTTTAAAGAACTACCATTTCTCTCATCTCTATACTGTCAAGAAAAAAAATCATCCTTCACAAAAATGTGTGAAATGAATACACAATTTTTAAGTTTGATATTCACAAATGTTTAATTTAATTTTTACTTTAAAAAGGTGCCAATCTTATTGATTTACATATTCTACAGGTTCAGTGAGAATTGGTATATTCTCTTTTTAAAGTATGTCAGAGGATACTCCATGACAATTTCATACTTATTAAAGGATTTATCACCAGTTGTACTTTTAATTCCATAACATAAGCGTAGGGAGAGGGAATGTAGGGGGAAAGGAAACATCTTGCCCTGTAGCTAGGAAATGTTTTGAGTCTGACATCACAATTAATATGAGGGGAAAATGAAATTTTCCTAAAGTGTGAATTGAAAATTCCACAGGCTCTTGCCAGGCAGGCACAGACTTTGGATCATTAGCAATAGTTTCACTAGAGCCAAATTCTGCATTAGAAGCGATAAGAGTAAGACAGGACCTAAATATGTAATTTTAAAAAGCAGAAGATTTTTAAAGAAAAACTGCAAGGCACCCAAGAAGTCCCATTCATTGTCAGAATGAAATTTGGTGCTCTAATAAATTGAAATCAATAACTGTTTTAAGGGATACAGAAACACACGAGGCCAATATTTTGCCTTACCAGCATTTGCAATGAAATTGGGATGACACGTGGATAGGAACTACTTACATATAACGTAAGATAGGTAAAAAACGAGTTTCAAATCAGGTGTAATTGGGGAATACCTTCCTTAGTAAATGTCATTTACACAGAAAGAGGAATATAAATTTGTCAGGCAAAGAAAAGAAAAAAAGACGTTCTAAGCAGTTGAAATGATATATGTAAAAAAGGAAGCCAATGAGAAAAAAGAGAGAGAGGGAATAAGAAATGGTCTGGGTGAAGGATCTGAAACAGAACAGATGGGCAGTTTGAAGGAACAGAGGCTGAGGTGAGACATATGAGTTTGAAGAGGAAGGCAGGGGATGGATAATGTGGGCTTGGAGGCCATGCTGAAGCTATTGGATTTAGTCCAGTTGTAATAGGAAGCATTTTAAGCAGGGAAATGAAAAGATTTATTTTACATTGTTAAAAGAATGTGTTTCATATTCCTACAATTTTTTAAGTGCCTATCATATGGACAATGGATTGGAGGAGACAAGAGGAGAAATAGGAAGATAAATAGGTGACCATCACAGTAGACAAGGCAAGAAGTAATGGCGGCATGTACTAAAATCAAGTGATAAATTGGTTGAAGAGAAATTTTTGAAAAGTCAAATTATTCAACTGGTTCTTCAAGTGGAAGTGATGGAGTAGATGAGAGTAAGTGAGAACAATGACAGAAAAAGGAGTGTCCAGGTAATTGCTCTGAGGCTCTCGAGTCTGCTGTTAACAGATTACCACAAACGCGATAGTTCATGGCAACAGAAATTCATTCTCTCACAACTCTGGAAAGCAGAAATCCAAAATTCAGGTGTTAACAAAGCCCTATTCCTGATGAAGGCTCTAGGAAAGAATTCTTCTTCAACTCTTTGAGCTTCTGACAGTTCTAGGCATACCTTGGCTTGAGGCTGTATAAATCCAATTTTCTTCTCTGTCTTTACATGATCTTCTTCTCTTACCGATCTCACTTCTTATCTCTCTGCTTTTCTCTTTTAAAGACACTTGTCACTGGATTTGGGATCCACCTAGATAATTTGGGATGATACCATCTTGAGATTCTTCCTACATACATCTGCCAAGACCCCTTTTCCAAATAAAGTCACATTCACAGATTCTGAGATGTGGGCTTATTTTGCGGAGGGAACCACTATTCAACCTACTGTATTGGCTGTATATCTGACTTGAGCATTTGCACAGGAAGGACAACATTGAAGAACAGATTTCAGGGAGAAATCCAGAGTTCAGTTGTAGACATATTATATGGGAGATGCCTGTAAGCTAAATGAGGTGTCCAACAGTTAATAGCCATAAAAGGTTTATATGTTAGTCACGGGTGTATTGATAGTATTTAAAGCCTTGGAATGGATAACATTGCCTAGGGCAAGTATTTAGTGAGAAGATGTTGGACATAGGTTGCTATTTTAGAATTCCAGGTTTTATACATCTCGTTAGGAGCTGGCAAAAGAATTAAATATGAACTGCCAGAGACGTGTGTAAAGAGGAGAATGTGGTACTTGGATGGTGGTGAGCAAAGGTGAGCAATTGGGTTCATTCAGAGTTTTCAACAAGTGGCTATATAAGGAGAGAAAATTGGTAGTACTTAAAAGAAAAAGAGGTTATTCCTAAAGAGGAAAAATTCAGCATATAATAGTGATTAAAATTGCCAGGATAGAAAGTTAACTGTACAAAAGTAACAGTGATATATGGTACTATATATGACAACTTAAACTTAAGGGACTGGGTCATTGCATGGCCTGGTCAGTAACATATTATATTTCATATGCTATAACCACTGAAAAAAAGGGATAAGCTCTTATATATAACCAAATAAAATGTTATAATCTGGCAGCAAATTGTGTTATATATCTACTACATATGTTACTCTTTCATTTGGATTTTTTAAGTCTCTTTTAAATAGTGAATTTGCTAAAAGCAAGTAGAAATGATCACATATTTCTTTTGTATCATATCGTATTGATGTCTTTTACTCAGTGTAAACCAAAAATCTTGAATTACTTCAAGTCAAGATGATATAACACATAAAACACACAATAGAGAAAACCTCAATGGCTTAACATAATAGGAGTTTATTCTTATTTTGGTTTTTCAGGGCTCCACCTCTCTTCTTCTACAGAGCCAAAGTTTCCTTTCTATTCAGTTAGTGTAGGGGAAATGAGAGGCATATGGGATTGTAAATTTTATTTATATGATTTTTCAGGCAATTGCATACATCCCTTTATCTCAAATTCAATTGGCTAAAACTCAGTCACATGGCAAGGGAGGCTGAGAAAGATGGTTGAATTGTGTGCCCAGAAGAGAAATGGGTTTTGGTCAATATCAATCTACCTCAAGAATCAAGGTTTTCTGTGGAGTTCTTTACCTCATCAACAAAAGATGGATTTGAATTATGTGATTCTCAAGATCACACTCATGTTTGACTCTGAATGAACCTAATACTTAAAGTAAGTTAACATTCTCTTAGTTTATCTAGACTACGTGGGCAGTAAGGGCTTCTAAAATTGAGAGAATAGGTAAAATGTGTGCATCCTGACAAAAACAACCCCCAAACTCACACCTTTCATTTCAGAGATGTTCATGTTTACAAGTTTACTATTCAATGCAAAAATGGGTCTCGAAGCTATACACCTAACTGCCTACCCAACGTGCCTACATGAGTGCTTGTTTGACATTTCAAGTTTAACATGTTTTGGTTCTTCCCAGTTACTCAGCCCTCCTTATACTCCCATGTCCCCCCTCTTCTTTTCCTGGTAAATTGCAATTTCATTTTTCTTCTTACTCAGGTCAAATTTCCAAAAGTCTTTCATAATCTCTGCTTTTCTATTATACTATAAATCCAATTTGTCTATGAATCCTATTAAATTCACCAACCAAGTATTTCTAAAATACATTACCACCACCTAATGCCTGCAAATCATCCTGTACCTGAGTCATTTGCAAAAGCTCCCTAATGGATCTCCTTGCTTCCACCCTTACTCCTTAGGATCTACTCTTCCTAAACAATGTAGAACAATCCTTCTAAAACATAAATCAGATCATGTTATTTCTCAGCACAAAATCCTCCAATTATTTTTCATGTCCCAAAATTAAGTGCTGTACTTCAGCTTGTAGGCCTGACACACTCTTACCCTTGGCTGCCACTCAGACCTCAATCCCCCTTCTCTTCCTGAATTTCTTCAGCTCCAGACACATTGGCCACTTTGTAAAATTCTATGTTCTCCCTACTCATTGACTTACTCCCAGGTATTAGATTCTGCATCTCTCTCAAGTCTCTGCTCTAATGTCACCTTCTCAAGGAGGCTGTCTCAGACCACACTATTTAAAAAAGCACACATTCATATTGCTCCTGGTCACATATTCCCCACCCCAATTTTTTTTCATATTGCTATTCAAGTCACTATTGGATGTCTTCTCCCGCTAGCATGGAGACCCTGTGAATGTAGGTACTTTCTTTTGTCTGATGCTGTATTTCCAGCAAGTAGTATACTATCCAGTACACAGTAGACACTCAATAACCTCTGTCAAGTAAGTGAGTGACATCTACAAATTATTAAATGATTTTAGAAGATACGTTTTTTAAGAAGAAAAAATTCCCCAGCACCACAAAAAAAAGAAGAAAAAATTCTCATATCTATTAATAATATAAAGTTGTACCCCATTTGTGTACAACGAATCAAAATGCAATCTGTAAAAGTAAAAATAAAAATAAATAAAGTGATTATACTTGGACTGGAGTTGTAGCTCAGTGGTACAATGCTCTCCTTGCACCTGTGAGACACTGAGTTTGAGCCTCAGCACCACAAAAAATGAAATAAAAGTATTGTGTCCAAAAAAAAAAAGATAATGTAATGACTTACATATCACCTGAGGGCAATTGAGCCTATCAACGGTGGTGCAATTTGAAAAACAAAGGAAACAAAATTTAAATTGACTGTAACAAAGAAGATGGGTAAATCCAATTTTATTAAAAGATATTTTAGACATGAATGGCATTGCTCTCATTTGTAAAAGTAAATAATTTCCTCAATAAGTTTAAAAAATACATGTTTATATATTATTTGAAATATACATTTAATAATGCTATTAATAATGCTAATTTATGATTATGCTATGACCCAACAATTCTATTCTCAGATACATACCCAATAGAAAAATGTTTGCATGTTTGTATATATAAGCGTTCATGAATGTCCATCATAATATTTCTGGTTGCAGATGACCCAAATGATCATTAATAATAGAATATACCTTTCAATACTGCACACTTCAAAGTTTTACAGAAATGAGAATAAGTTATTACAATCTCATACAACATTATAGATGAATTTCACAAAATACATTAAGAAGTCAGATACAAAAGAATACATACTGTATATTTCATTTTATATACAATTCTAAAAGTCAAATTAATGATTATTCACATATGATTAAAACATATTATATAATATTTGATAATGTATTAAATTTAAAAATTGTGACTATGAATGAGGGGTGGATAGTGATGGGGAGAGGAAACAGGAGGTCTCTGAGATGCAGTCAATGCCCTGCTCCTGATTTGGGGTGCTAGTTTCATGTCTTAATTTTGCAAAAACTCATTGATTGATTCATTTATTATATATGTCCTTTCCTTTGTGCATATTTTATGTTTTCAAAAGCTTTCAAAAGTCAATAAAGCTGCATGTTCAACCAGATCTGAACACTATGTTGATCCCTATTAAAGCTTTCATCTTGCTTTTTTTCCCTGCAAATTACTTTCCAGTAATTTTCGGGTTTACTTTTCATAACATACAGTGTCTTAATACTCTGACAAATATTAAATCTTTCTCCTTTGATGGTTGCTGGCTTCCCTCATTAAAACAAAGCCATTCTTCCCAAAGTCTGAGCAGAAGAGAGCTCCAGAAGGCTGCAGCCTCTGCCCTTCTATGGGTGTGCCTCCCTCTTCAAAGTCCAGTGTACTGATTGTTGACATGAGTTATGCCACACTTTTGATCATTTGTCTACAGCACACAGTTCTTTCTGTTGCTTCTATATAGAAAAGCTAAAACAAACTGACGTTTTCCAAATAAATTCTTCTACAAAGGAATCAAGAAGTAGAAATCTGAACAAAAACAAAAAAAAATTATGCTTACACAGAAAAAGTCATATCTCTGATCCATATTTCTCACCCTATCATCCTAACTCTCCTATCAATTATTTTCCTGAAGGCTGATACCAACTTTGGAAATGGATCAAATCTAGTTTCCTTTCCTCCTTACTCTGTATCTACCTTTTGGTTAAAAAGATCTCAGGCCACACTCTCAAATTAGAAACAATCTATTTCATGAGGAAATAAAGATTCACATCTCTATTTCTTTGCCTGCAATACTTTTAATTCATCTAATAACTTTCATGGCTATATCTGATTGAATCACATGCCTTAATTCTAGCAATGAAGAAGATGGAAATAACAGTTATGACCTCCTAAAATACATAAAAAGTGTTCAGAAAATGTAGGTCAGCTACAAATATAAGTTAACCACAAAAAAAGGGGGAAAAGGAATTTTAAAAAGATACGTCATCCATTCCCTTTTCTTTGCTACCCAGCGATGATATTGATTCTTCTTTCATATTGAATTCCAAACAATATTTTCTTTCTGAATATTATGCAACTATTTATCATATTAATAAAATACACTCATTCTGTGCTGAAAGAATCCCAATCTCATTAGTTTACACAACTGATTCCAAGTTAGAATTCCTCCATAATACTCATTCCCCCTCTATTCCACCATGTTCCTCCCTTGATATTTTGTAATCTAAAGTTAAGTACCATCAAAACTTCCCCACAGAAAATAGTAGGAAAATGGGAGTGATGGTGGGGAGTTGTTTGCTAAAATGTTTTAATGGATATGTGATAAAAAAGTGAGAAAATAGGCATTAATATTAGAATTTTCTTTTGTACTACTGCAAATAATCCTGTAAATTGATCTATATAGTTCCTTTCATCTACACAACAAGAAGTTCATTCAAGGTCTTTCCTTTTAATTTAGTATATAGATTATAGATAACTCCAAGCTTTAGCCAAAAAAAAAAAAAAAAGCAAAAACAAAACAGCTATTAGGTACACTCATACATTGCTGGTGGGTTGCAAATTAGTTAGTGCAACCACTCCAGAAAGCAGTATGGAGATTCCTCAGAAAGCTTGGAATGGAACCACCATTTGACACAGCTATCCCACTCCTTGACCTATACCCAAAGGACTTAAAATCAGCATACTACAGTGATGCAGCCACATCAATGTTCATAGCTGCTCAATTCACAATAGCCAGATTGTGGAACCAACCTAGATGTCCTTCAATGGATGAATGGATAAAGAAACTGTGGTATATATATATATACAATGGAATATTACTCAGCCATAAAGAATAATAAAATTATGGCATTTGCAGGCAAATGGATGAAATTGGAGAATATCATGCTAAGTGAGATAAGCCAATCTCAAAAAACCAAAGAACTAATGATCTCGCTGATAAGTGAATGATGACACATAATGGGGGGGGTGAGAGAGGCGCAAGGATGGAGGAAGGAGGGACTGTATAGAGGGAAAAGAGGGGTGGGAGGGGTGGGGATGAAGGAAAAAATAACAGAACAAATCAAACACCATTACCCTATGTAAATGTATGATTACACAAATGGTATGCCTTTACTTCATGCACAACCAGAGAAACAACATGTATCCCATTTGTTTACAATAAAAAAGAAAAGAAAAAAAGAAAAAAAAGAATTAATGACATTGCCAGCTGCTTGAGTTAGGATATTGAGTAAAGAAATCCTGATAAGTGCTTTAAATCATCTAATTCAGCATCATATAAAATTATGTCTCCCTTTTGGTCTAACTCTTTCAAATTCATTCACACGTAGATGCTCTAGATTTTTGCCATGACAAATTAATAATGCACTTCAAATAATCTAGTATGCAAACTTTTTCCTGCCTCTTTTGTTAGAAATTGACCCCTGAAACTTGCTGGTATCTGGGTATTTGACTCTGATTATACAGCCAGCCAGGAGAGGTGGTATAAGCAGACATGAATAAAGGTGGATTTCCTTTGCAAGGTCTTAGGCAAGGGCATTACAAGTCCCTAAGCAAACCAAGCAGGCACATGACAAGGGAATAAGGTGTGCATCTGCTTACCAAGGAACTATGTGCAACTTAAGATTTATGTACTCTCAAAATCTGACTCTTCCCATTTAACTCTATTTTAACTCTCCATACGTCTCTCCTCTTGCCCAGGAAATGCCCAAACTTTTACACGGGAGCAAGATTGCAAGTTAAATTGATTATGCAACTGGTGACCATGAAGATAAAATTTTTAGTTTTATTTTCAGTTATTAGTATTCCATTACAGGAAATTTTCGAAGACCATTTCATATGATCAAGGAAATCAGCTACTCCTGTATGATTAGAGCCAAGGATTTTGCATGTTGAGCAGATTATCTTTCTGAGTTCTCCAGTGCACCAAGAAACAAGCAACCTCCACTACACTCCTTGCATTTCTCAGGTAATCCTACTAATTCATGGCACTGGGTATTTATTTAGTTCTTAGAGTCTATCATTCCAAGCAAACATGGGTGAAATTTTAATTTGTTGTTTTGCCACTGCTTGCCATGGGTTGGCAAAGTCAATTATCTGATGACAGTTTTATTCTGAAGGCCTTCAGACGTAAGCAGGTCAAATGATCTCAGATTTCCATTTCCTTAAGAATCTGGATGCCTGTAATTTCATCTGATCCCAATTTATTATTGTAAATAGAGCCAACTCATACTACTGTAAATAAGAAATAGATCACAGAATACTAGGTCTCATAGGACCTGTGAATCAGAGATCCAATGTGAGAAGCAGGGGGCTGGGGAGATAGCTCAGTCGGTAGAGTGCTTGCCTTACAAGCACAAGGCCCTGGGTTCAATCCCCAGCACCCCCGGGAGGGGGGTGGAAAAAAATCTCCAATGTGAGAAGCAATTCAGGGTGGAAAATATCTGCTGGTGCCACTCTTACCACATCTCAACTCCACACTGCAACCTTCATAAATACTACAACTATCCATGAAGATGCTTGGGACTGAATTTAAAAACCTGTACCACTGCTGCACATCAACTTCCAGATACTAGATACCACTGTGGCCATCCTCATCCAAAGAGCAGTGATTGGATTTCTTATCCCCTGTGTTTCAGGTCAAAGTCTCACAGAGCTGCCTGCATGGAAACTTGTCACCCATGAGCATCCTAGTTAGAAGGAAAGCTAAGAAAGTGATGTCTGACTGTGACAACTTACATTTTGGTGTGAATTTCACCTACTATAAAAGGGTTACTTAAAAGTTTTGGGGTAGTTTTGGATTGCCTTTTATTTATTCCATTGGTTATAGAAAGATTCTGCCCTATGGTTATATTGCACCCAACTCTGGGTTTATCCACTGTGGTTTATTATTCACATATACTTATAGCCTGGAGAAAGGGGACTGTATGCAAGGTAACATGAAGGTGGCACTTGGAACTACAGCAAAACAAGCCAGGGCTGTGGGAAGCAAGTCTTGCAGATCTAGAGGGTGGGTGACCCTGGTACTAATAGGAGGATGTGACCCACTTGTTGAATAATACTATGGGCTGTCAGAGAAATGAAACTCACTGTTCAGGGGTGAGCAGGAACTGTGCCTGGTGTCTCTGATAAGGAGGGCTGATTAGCTACAGGACCTTATCAGTCTGAAGAGTGAGGAGGAGAACTTGTAGTTAGGTTATCCAAGATTCTCCCGACTTTATAGGATGTCAAGACAGCACATACTTTAAATCTTGTTTTAAGCTTTTTCATATTGAGCATTCAATTTCTAAAATAACTTTTCAATTCTCTATTACATCACAAATATTTTTCAATGTCAAAAATAATATTTAAAATATTGTTTAGGTGCATAAATTTATAAAGACATTGTTCTTCTTTAGGAAAGGCAGTGTTGTACATGAATTTTTCTGAAACAAATTATTTTTTTATACTATGTAGCCTTTTTCCTAATATTAGAATCTGAGCTGTCTGTGACTTTCACTGTGTTAAAATGTGTTATAGTGAACTTAATGATAATTCTTCTTGGGCCAGATTTTTAAAAATGTAGTTAATATGCCAAAGGCAAAACATTTTAAAGATCTTAAAATATTCACTTAGTATTTTAACCTTTTGGACATAGATTTTTTTATAAGAGTAAGGAGAACTAGTACAACTGGTTGAAAATACTAATATCTTACTCACTTGTAATATTTTGAAGACCACTATTTGTGAATAAATGTGGGTCTGCAAAGAATCAGCCTATTTTTAAACAATTTTCCTTTCTTTAGGTGTTAAATGAGTCACTTTCAAAGTTTTCAATTTTTTTCCACTATTTTTATGCTTTATGACTCAGTATTTTTCAGGATCACAATTATGAAAAGTCCTGAAGAGAAAAGAGAATTTAAAATAGTCAAATAAATGGATTTATTTTATGAAGAAGAGGATGAGAGGGTGCCAATGTGGATGTTTACATGGATGAAAGACTATTTTATAGGGAATGAAGGCAGCTGTTTTCTTATTTCCTGATGTAAAATAATAATAGTAATAATAATAACTGATTGATTCCTTTTAAAGTATGTATGTTTGACTTAGTGAAAATGTTGACTGGAGAATATAACCAATGAAAAAGAATTAGCAATGTTATCATTTGACTTTGACAGATATTTCCCTAGCATGCCATCTCTAAAATATAACCACAGTCATCGGTATCAGAGAATGAGGTATGATCACTCTGAATGCATTCAGCAATCATTTATAGGGCCTCATGATGTAGCAGGTATTGGAAATTGTACTTCCAGTTTATTTTAGTCTGCACACAGATAGTATGCAGAGAGACAGTTGGAATGTAGTGTGGGGTTGCTGTGCTAGAGACTGAGAAAAGTGGTGAGTAATCATAACCACTTTTTATTTTTTTAAGTGTTCTGTGTAGGTTCAACATGTATTAATATTTGTGGAATATTATCCATGAAGAAACCAAGGTTAGGCAAGATTTGAACACTGACTGTTTTAGTCAACTTTTTCACTGCTATGCCTAAAAGGATCTGCCCAGCACAACTGTAGAGGAGAAAAGGTTTACTTGAGTTCTCACAGTTTCAGAGGTCTTAGTCTTAGTCCATAGAAGGCTGGCTCTATTCCTTGAGGTTCAAGGTGAGGCTGAACATCATGGCAGGACGAATGGCAGCTTACATCACAGTGATCAGAAAGCAGAGTTTACACCCTTCAGATACAAAATATATACCCCAAAGCCAGGCCCCAATTCCAATCTCTAACCACGCCCTATCACTTCAGTTACCGCTCAGTTAATCCCAATCAGGAAATTAAATCACTGGTTGGATTAAGACTCTAACAACCCAATTATTTCTCCTCTGAACCTTCTTGCATTGTCTCACACGTGAGCTTTTGGGGGACTCTTCATATCCAAACCATAACACTGATCCAAGATTGTACAGATGGTAAATTGCAGAGATTGCTTTCAAACACAGGTCTCTGGCTGTGGAACTCAAAGTTCTTAAACAGTGGGTCAGTCATCTAAATTTGAGAAGAGATGCCTTAAGTCTGCTGAAGAATGGAAATTGAAGGAGTTGAGGAAAGCCTTCAGTAGGAATTGACAGAAATTGGTCAGTGGTTGGGAGGAAGGGTGTAGATTGGAGAAGAAGTCACACTGGAAGAGAAAGTGGCTTTGGAGGTATCAGCATCTCCGTCCTTGTTCTTTAGTTAAGACCTTTTCATTTGTTCTAAGCCCTTGATGAATCCTTTTACATTGAAAGCAGCAGTTTTCAAACAAGGAGTGTTCAACTTATAAGGAGGATAAAGTAATCATGTTCTTTCTTGATTTAAATCACCCACCAGACATCTGAACTTGCATTGCTTTGTCCGTCTTTGACCAAATGTTTTCCACTCCCAGTATCTGTGCCTGGTTTCCCTGAACCTCTAACTCTCTTCTAATGACCCTTAGTTTCTCCTCCTGATTTCTGAAGGAGACTCTCTCCTTCCCAAAGACAGCACCTTCTCCTCTCGTTCACTGGGAAGTTTCTGAACCACTTGTCACAGCCTATGGCACCTCTCATGCTATCTTGTAATTGATCCTCATTTAAATTCTGGAATCAAGTGCACACAGTCTGGAATCTGATTTTACTTCATGGCCTCACAATGTCTACTGTCGGGCCTCCCTCTCAAACATTTGCAGTCACTTTCTTTTGGAAGGAGGAAGGAGGAGCAAAATTCATAATTCTCTTCTTTCAGGCTTTTTTGAAGTTCTGGTTGTTCTCTGGTCAATTGATGCTCATTCAGGTGGAGCCTGTGCTCCCTCCGTGATGGGCCTTTCTTACGTCATACATCAGTGTAAGCAAATAAGTGTGAAGAGATTCAATTTGCATTCTTTCTATGGTTTTTGTTTCTTCTCTGGAAAGTAAATTGTCTTTAATTTTTCTGGTACTTAGGTACACCTCTTGCATCTCACATAATTCTGTATTGTTTTGTTTTGTATTTTGAACTCAGGGGCACTCGACTACTAAGCCACATCCCCAGTCCTATTTTGTATTTTTTTTTTTTTTTTTTTTAAGAGACAGAGTCTCACTGAGTTGTTGAGTGCCTTGCTTTTGCTGAGGCTGACTTTGAACTCATGATCCTTCCGCCTCAGCCTCCTGAGCTGCGGGGATTACAGGTGAGCACCACTATTCCTGTCTAATTCTGTTTTTTTTTTTTTCTTTTTCTTTTTTTTTTAAAACAGCTCCTGGAGCTTTAACAGAATCCATAGACAACAATTCCCTTTCCTACCTGAATTCAGAACCACTGAAAGATGGCCCATTAAAAGTGAATGGAATATGGGTTTAGTTTCATTCTGTTGCATATGGATTTCCAATTCTCCCAGCACCATTTGTTGAAGAGGCTATCTTTTCTCCATTGCATATTTTTGGCACCTTTGTCTAGGATGAGAAAATTGTATTTATTTGGGTTTGTGTCCGTGTCCTCTATTCTGTATCATTGATCTACCTGTCTATTTTGGTACCAATACCATGCCGTTTTTGTTACTATTGCTTTGTAATAGAGTTGAAGATCTGGTATTGCGATACCCCCTGCTTCGCTCTTTCTACTGAGGATTGCTTTAGCTATTCTGGGTTTCTTATTCTTCCAGATGAATTTCATAATTGCTTGCTCTATTTCTGTAAGGTACATCATTGGGATTTTAATTGGAATTGCATTGAATCTGTATAGCACTTTAGGTAGTATGGCCATTTTGACAATATTAATTCTGCCTATCCAAGAACATGGGAGATCTTTCCATCTTCTAAGGTTTTCTTTAATTTCTTTCTTTAGTGTTCTGTAGTTCTCATTGTAGAGGTCTTTCACCTCTTTTGTGAGATTGATTCCCAAGTATTTTATTTTTTTCAAGGCTATTGTGAATATCTCTCACCATGCACAAAACTAAACTCAAAATGGATTAAGGACCAGAATCAGACCAGAGACCCTGCATCTTATAGAAGAAAAAGTAGGTCCAGATCTTCAACATGTCGGCTTAGGACCAGACTTCCTCAACAGGACTCCCATAGCACAAGAAATAAAAGCAAGAATCAATAACTGGGATAGATTCAAACTAAAAAGCTTTCTCTCAGCAAAGGAAACTATCAGCAGTTCAAAAAGAGAGCCTACAGAGTGGGAGAAAATCTTTGCCAATCATACTTCAGATAGAGCACTAATCTCCAGAATTTATAAAGAACTCAAAAAACTCTACACCAAGAATGCAAATAATCCAATCAACAAATGGGCTAAGGAAATGAATAGACACTTCACAGAAGAAGATCTACAAGCAATCAACAAACATATGGAAAAATGTTCAACATCTCTAGTAATAAGAGAAATGCAAATCAAAACCACCCTAAGATTCCATCTCACCCCAATTAGAATGGCGATTATCAAGAATACAAGCAACAACAGGTGTTGGCGAGGATGTGGGGAGAAAGGTACACTCATACATTGCTGGTGGGGCTGCAAATTAGCACAGCCACTCTGGAAAGCAGTATGGAGATTCCTCAGAAAGCTTGGAATGGAACCACCATTTGACACAGCTATCACACTCCTTGGCCTATACCCAAAGGACTTAAAATCAGCATACTACAGAGATACAGCCACATCAATGTTCATAGCTGCTCAATTCACAATAGCCAGATTGTGGAACCAACCTAGATGTCCTTCAATGGATGAATGGACAAAGAAACTGTGGTGTGTATATATATGTATATATATATATATATATATACACACACACAATGGAATATTACTCAGCCATGAAGAATGATAAAATTATGGCATTTGTAGGCAAATGGATGAAATTGGAGAATATCATGCTAAGTGAGATAAGCCAATCTCAAAAAACCAAAGGACAAATGATCTCGCTAATAAGTGGATAATGACACATAATCGGGGGTGGGAGGGGTTATGTTAGAGTTAGAGTTAGGGTTAGGGAGGGGGGCAAGAATGGAGGAAGGCAGGACTGTATAGAGGGAAAAGAGGGGTTGGAGGGGTGGGGGAAGGGAAAAATAACAGAATGAATCAAACAACATTACCCTATGTAAATTTATGATTACACAAATGGTATGCCTTTACGCCATGTACAAACAGAGAAACAACATGTATCCCATTTGTTTACAATAAAATAAAAAACAAAAAAGTGAATGGAAGATGTTGTTTTAGAGTTGCAGTTAAACCCTGAAGGAGCTAGTCAGAACAGTGGTCCAGGGCAGAACTGAGAGTCACGTACCTTCCCTAGGGCTCCCCCTAGAGCCGGCCCTGGTTGACGCACTCCTTTGGGGAGCAGGGAGCAAAGGTGGCCAGAGCTGGAGCGGGCATGTTCAGCAGGGAAAGAGAGATGTTTCCTTGTTGGTATAAGATAATAAACTTATTTTTGTTTGTCCCCCTTTATAACATTAACTCCTGTTTTCTTTATATTACCCTTTTGTGTTTCATTGTATGAAAGGAATTATCTTTTAAGTAACCACTTAGGCGGTACTCTTGGCTGTAGTCATATAAAGCATTTTTTGTCTCACATTTCTCAAATTGAGGCTCTTTCATTTTCAAGATACATCACTGTTCTGTTGTAACTATCCAAAGGCAAAATTTCAACAAATTTAGTTGGGCTGGGGAGATAGCTCAGCTGGTAGAGTGCTTGCCTCGGAAGCACAAGGCCCTGAGTTCGATCCCCAGTACCGCAAAAAAAAAAAAAAAAAAAATTTAGTTGAGTGGTCTACTTGGCTTATAATAGCAATTCATGAATTAGGCATCATCCCATCTATTAATTAGGCACAGAAAATGAGCTGACCATTGGAGGTGGGCTATCTAGGCAGAAAAAGTTGAAGAAAACAGAAACAAGGAACAAAAACAGATTGGTCATCTTTCATCTTCAGTTTGATTAAGTGGCACCTAGTGACTCCATTCTAGTTTGGTCTTATCTGTTTGGCCTAGTGCAGGAGCTTAGTTCACAATAACAGCCTCCCATAAATTTTATTTAATATTACTCTTTGGTAAAAGTAATCATCAGTATTATTGTAGCACGGTTTCTAATAATGCCCATGTTTTCATATTTGCAAAGTACATTTTCCTGAGTTGATCTTATCGGTGACTTTACTTTCAAAATAATTTCCTTTTAGGAAGATATCATTACAGCACACATAACTGTCCCCAAAATCATATCTGGAATGAGATCACTTGGGAACATGAGTCAAAGAAGGCGTGTCATCAGCTCAGCTCTACTAATGGAGTTGATCTCCCCAGGAGGGCCAAAGAATGTTGTAGATTGTTTGAGGATTTCAAGATAAAGGGCGTAAATTTGAAGGATGTCAAACATAGGAGAGGGAGGGGTCTGCATGCTTGTTTTTCTGCATTGTGGTTTAAACCTCTATCAGGCCTAATGACATCCCCCACATTTCCCTAATAAGAAGAGAGAGAGAGAGAGAGAGAGAGAGAGAGAGATTGATTGAGAACTTGAGAGCAAGAGGCCCTCATGTAACTCCTCTATTAGCCATCCTGAAAATCAAATATTTGCACTCTCTTCAACTGGTATCTTTAAAAAACCCATTGTTTAACAGGCAAATAGGATAAGTGAATTCATTACAAGAAGGGAATACTTTGCTTCTGCCAGATTATTTTCGCTTTATTGCCATCAGATCTGTCATTTCATTCAAAGTCCTTGGGCTCCCAGGCTATCGCTCCTCTCACTCATCTTTGAAAAGGTTTCAACATCGTCTCTGTGTGGTCTAATTGCCTCACCTCATTTGCATTAAGCTGATTCATTCATTCCCCAGCCGGATATTTGGTGTGCTTTTCCCCCAGTGGTACCCATGTCCTAAAGTTGTCTTTTACTGGCTCTTATCACAGTAAGATTCAAAATGCTCATTTTGGCAAAACAGCAGTTCTTAATAGAAGGTAGAGAATTTAACAAAATGAACGCAGAGAGAGTTCAAGAATGTTATTTTTTAAGACCTGAAATTCATTTTTCTTATATTTTCTGCAGAGGATGAAAAATCCTGTTGGCAATCAGAGGATCCTGTGACATTCAAGTCTGCCCAGAGGAAGCAGCCAAGCAAAGAGGCTCTCTGTCTACAGATTTGCATTGTTCTGCTAACTTTCCTATGCCAAAAACACTCAGTTGCTCCCTTTCACCAGCCTCTAAGGTCACAAGACAGACAGTTCTTTCTTGATTACTCAAACAAATACACGTCTGATTCAGAGGAGGGAAAAGAGTGTTGCCAACAGTCAATGCTTAGGAAGGGCAAGGTTGCTTTCACTTTATAAGCCAACCTGATGAATCACCACATCCATGACTAATTGTGGTATTAAAATGTGCCCAGTGTTTTCCAGAAAGGAAAGTGCTAAAAAATACCCAAAGAAATATGGAAGAAAACTAGATACTTGTGCATGAGTATATAGGTGACCCAATAATCACAACAGACTTGATAAATATCTCCTTCTATATTCTTTCAATTAAGTCCTGGAAAGTGTGGAATTGGCTTTGCTCTGAACCTGGCTTTCCTCACAAGAGTTAGCTTCATGGGCTCAAAAAGTTTCCCAAATGTTTTCTAAATCTCATAAGGTTAAGTTCGAACAGTGACTTTAATAATGATTCTGACAGTTTTCATTTCATTTTAAGAAATTGATAAAAAGAGTCACTTTTACATATATATGCAAACTATGCATACATGGATATAA
This sequence comes from Sciurus vulgaris, assembly GCF_902686455.1. Classification (NCBI taxonomy): domain Eukaryota; kingdom Metazoa; phylum Chordata; class Mammalia; order Rodentia; family Sciuridae; genus Sciurus; species Sciurus vulgaris. Next base: position 37,112,583 of record NC_136468.1, on the reverse strand, counting down.
ATGCATATACATATATGTGCAATATAAACATGTATACATGTAAATATATATAGAGATGAATCACATACATTTATGATGGGTATATGCATATAAATATATGTATATGATTTATTCATATAGGTACCAAGAATATGATAATAAGAAAATATAGTCCATGTCTTCGATTGTGTAATCTGGGAAGAAAATACATACAGAGAAAATTCTAACATAGTGTCATACAATCAGTAACTGTCGTTATGGTTTGGATGTGAGTTGTCCCCCAAAAGCTCATATGTGAAACAATGCAAAAATGTTTAGAGGAGAAATGATCGCATTATGAGAGACTTAATCCAACCAGAAAAATCCTCTGATGGGATTAACTGAATGGTAACTGAAGGCAGACAGTGTGTGGCTGGAGGATGTGGGTCATTGGGGGCGGTGCCTATGGGGTATATATTTTGTATGTGGCAAGCAGAGTCTCCCTCTGCTCCATGGCCATGTACTGAGACACTTTCCTCTGCCACTCTTCTGCCTCATCTCAAGTCTCCGGAAATGGACTATGGACTAAAACCTTTGAAACTGTGAGCCCCCAAATAAACTTTTCCTCCTCTAAAATTGTTCTTCTTAGTCTTTTAGTCACAGCAGTGAAAAAGCTGACTGAAACAATGGTCAAGCGCAGGGTATTATGGGAACAAGAAAGAAAATCTTGAAGAAGAGAGCATTTCAGGGGAAGGTTTGGGCAAATGAGTAATGAGCTAATCTTCAAGGACTTCCAGCAGTTCATCTTGTGCAGGAGGACAGGACCTTGGGCATTGAGTGGAGGGAACTCCAGGTAGAGGAAAAATACTCAGAACAGCTCTACATCTATTAAAAAAATTGAATTTAAATATGTAAAAGGAATAGCATATCATGAATAAATGAGTTTCATTATGGAAATGCAGAGAAGATTAAACATTTAAAAGTCAATCAATGAAATTCATCATACTAAAAAAAAAAGATCATCTCAAAGGGTATGGCAAAAACAATTAGGAAAATGCAAAATCTATTCATCATAAAAATAGCACCTCCCAGCAATCTAAGAATAGAAGGGAACTTCTTAACCTGGTCAAGCATCCTTTATGACAAACAAGCAAACAATCTATAGGTAGAATCACAATTTTAATAAGACAATATGCTTTTCCCTGAGATCAGGAGCAAAACAAGAGTGTCTGTTTTCATCATTTTTGACCTCTTGTTATACTAGACGTCCTAGATTGTCTACATAAAAATAATCCCTAGGAACCTACAAACAAACTTCCAGAATACAAGGACAGTGTTCAAAACTTTCGTTACAAGGACAATGTTCAAAACATTCGTGTTCTAGTACATAGGAAAGAGAAATTTAAAGTTGAAATTTTAAAACAGCACATTTAATGCACAAGGCCCTGGGTTCAATCCCCAGCACCACCACACACACACACACACACACACAAAAAAAAAAAAAAAAGCAGCACATTCAGACTTAAAGCATTTAATAACATAAAACTCTCAGGTATAGAAAAAATATGAACATATAAAAAAGGTAAAATCCCAAGGGGTAAATCTTAAAAAGGACATATATATAATCTTTTTATGGAAATTGATGAGGACACGTACTATAAAAAGATATGTCATGGGGCCAAGAATGCAGCTCAGTGATAAAGCACATGAGTTCAATACCCAGCACCACACAAAAAAGATATGAAAGATATAATATATATAATATTACATATATATGTGAGTATTATATAGATATATACATATATATATCATGCTAATATTGAAAGATATGCCCAGAACAAATCCTGTTCCTACTAACCAGACTGGAAAAACTGCTAATTTCCTAATTCACAGATCATTAGACAGAGTGTTCAGAAAGATTCAGCCTCAATGGTGGTAGATAATTAGCCCTGACTGGGTACTGCTCTGAACACCACTTAATCAATCATAAGACCAAGAACCCACATTGCCTTATGAGCTCATGTTTTATCCATGCATGAAACTCATTTCTAACTATTCCTTATCTTTTCCCCAAAGTACCATGATCTAAACTTCCTGTTATTCAGTTACTGATTATTTGCATGTGACCTTTTTCATTATAAAGTAATTAAAATTAGAAGCATATAACCATGGTAATCAGGAGTGATGAGTATCTTAGTGTGATTTACATCAAGTAGGTGGCTATTTTTATAATCCTAGTGAGAGATGATGGTGGTGTGGACTTGCTACCTGAGGTTGAGAGTCAACTGTGGAGTGATCCTCGGTCCTTGGGTGTGATGTCTAAGATTGGGGCAACTACCTGGAGTAGAAACAGAAGTATAGAAAAAGACAGGGATGGTAATTGCAGCAGGTTATTGCAAAGTAAGGAAAAGGCAAGAAAACATGAGATTATCTGGGAGAGAGAGGGAGGTTGAAATGATTAGACTTGGGGCTTTTGTCAGGTAAGGGTGGGAGCTTGCAGGGGCATGAGATCTTGGGGTGGCAGCTGGCCACATCTCTTTGGGTCTGGTGCTTGCACTGCTGCTACACATTTGTGAAAACTGAGGGGGTGTACCTACATATTTGAGTCACTTTACCCTTTGGAGCCTAGCACTAATAGTGGAAGGTCATATAAAGGTCAATTGATCCTCAGGGCAGCTTGTGGGTGCACTCACAACCTTGGGAAGATGATATGGGTCTGTAAATCTGTGGAGGAGTAGGAAGGCCCCCCTTTGTGGAATGTGGGGGAAGAGAGACTGGTGTTGCCATTGGATGACTCTGAATGGTCTTCCTACCTTCTTAAGAGAGATTTCTCCTGTAGCCTCAATGGCATGAGGGGAGAGAGGAATTGACATCTTTATGGCATTGTGTGATGGGTATTGAGTACTCTGGATCAGTTGCCAGTTAGGGCCTCTTTTATAGATTCCCCTCTTTTATAGTATCACCCTCTTCTCCCTTTCCTGCTCATCTCTAGCTAACTACTTAAGCTAACAGACACAAGTGGTAGTGGTGAAGGTGGTGAGAAGTAGTTAGCCCTGGTATATTTAGAAGGTAGGGCCAAAGAATTTGCTAAGGAAATGGATGTAGAACACAAGAGAAAAATGAATACAAGGGTTAACTTTAAGTTGGCTAATTTTTTCTTTTTTTCTTTCTTCCTTCCTTCCTTCCTTCCTTTCTTTCTTTCTTTCTTTTTTTTTTTTTTTTTTTGTCAAAGGGATCATAATAATATATTACAGTCTGAGATGGAGAAAACTTTAGGAAGAGAAGATTTGAAGTTCCTTAGAGACAAAATAAGTCTGAAGTTCCTGTATTTCATTTAGGTGGAGATATGAGGCCAGCCATTGAAAATCCAAATCTGTAATTCATGGTTGATTGAGATTAGAGGCCTAATTTAGGGTCATCTGTAGATAGAGATGGTTAGAAGCAGGGGCCTGGACGAAGGGGGTTAGAGAAGGAAGGTAGACAGTAAAGAGAGAGTACTTGAAGCCTAACTCTGTATCTTTCCATTGCTTAGAGATCGAAAGATAAGACAGAGTAGCAAACTAGAGACCAACTAATAAACCGAGTCAAAGATGAAGAATGAAGAGTGGCATTGGCTTTGGCAATGTAAGAGTTATTAGTGACCTCAACAAGAGAGCTTTCAGTGAAATTGCTAGGTTGGGATAGTCTTAGGGAGGAGTTTAGACAGAAAAGGAAACAGAAAAGGGATGGTTGTTGGAGGAAAGCATAGAGTCAATTAAGATTTGTGGATCAGTTTGTAGCTTTAAGACAAAAGATGCTGGGTGTGGTGGCCCACGCCTGTGATCCCAGCAGTTTGGGAGGCTGAGGTAGAAGGATCACAAGTTCAGAGCCAGCCTCAGCAACAGCGAGGCACTAAGTAACTCAGTGAGACCCTGTCTCTAAATAAAATACAAAATAGGGCTGGGGATGTGCCTTAGTGGTTGAGTGCCCCTGAGTTCAATTCCTGGTCCCCCCCCCAAAAAAAAAGATAATACTGCATATGGTATAATGATAAAAGTCAGTAGAAACTGAAATAATGATAATTCCCTTTTCTCCCATCTTCTTTGGGTTGGTCTTGCAGGACTTGATGCATAATGGACGACATGTTTGAATTAGTTTATTTAAGAATTTTTAAAAAATATGTCAAACACACTTTCTCACAGTGCTTATTTTATTTATATTTACTTACCTCTATAAATTGATATCCTATTGAAATGAGCATTTACATTTACGCTGAACTGTAATCAAGCATTTATTCAAAAATTTCAGAGGTTAAGCTTGCTATTGTATTTTGTAACAATCAGTTTTATTTTTGGAATTTAAAAAATTAATTTTAATGTTCACAGTAGATTCTAAGTTGTTTAAGTTTACTATCTACACAAACTGCATTCACTAGATAATAGCCTCAGCACATCCTGCATTTGCTGGTAAATTAACATTCTGTCTATAATTATTACTTCCATAAGATTTATGTTTTGTTAGGTAAAAAGAGAGCATATCACTTTTAGAAAAATATGGCTTAGTTAATAGAATCCAGGAGAGGAATTAATAAATAATGAGAAAAAAAATTGCTGATGGTTTCTTGGAGCATTCCACATGCCTGGTGCTATGCTGCAAACTTCATGTTCGCTGTCTAATTTTTTCGCCCTCAGCAATTGTCTCTGGTGATTGCCACTATGATCCTCTTTTACAAATCAGGAAGTGAATTAATACAGAAGGTAAGTGACTTGCTGATAGTTGCAGAGCTGATAAGTTGTGTAGCTAGAATTTGAGGTCACATGTTCAATGGTCAGACTAGCAACTGGAAGGCAGCAAGAGAGTGTATGTGTCTTTAATATGAAAGGGAAGTTAAAGTGAATATAATAGAAATCACAGAAGGAGTAATATTTATAATTCATTACTTAAAACTACGGATTTACAAATTGTCTCAATGTAGCAAAATGTCCTGTACTGAAAGAATGAGCAAAGATCCATTATTTAGGAAGGGAAATACATTGTTTCTCCAAAAATTGAATTTGAGGCTAGACTATATATTCACTGCGCATTTAGAAGGGACAAGCCAAACTCTAAAAGCAACTTTAAAAGGCAGACAGGATTCCTCTGGGACTTCATATTAAGCTATTTTCAGTAGGGAGTACAAATATTTTGTTCAAAATGCTAAGAAACGTCTTTAAAACATCTCCTAATAGGGTCATACAAGGCCTGTTGAAAAGAACAGAAACCCTATTGCTCTATGCTTCTGATATTGTTTTAGTACATGATAAATTAGTATTTACTACTATTAATTTCGTTCTGACTCAACAATAGTGTACTTGCATCAATAAATGTAAGTACTGAAAAAAAGTTTGATAAAGATTACATTTTTAATTTTCACTCATTAAAATGGAAACATTTCTATGATTAGCTTTTCCTTTCTTTCTGTGTCATTTAAAACTGACTATTACCTTTTGTACTTCTTTACATTCCCTGGAACACGTAATTTGGTGCTAAATTTAAATAACCGTTGCCCATTTTTACCTAATGAAAATAATTCCAAGTTTGCAGAGAGAAATTAGGTAGCACTCCCAACTACTTATGGGTGCTCTCTTATACTTTAGGGTAACCTTAACCATCAACTCTAAAGCTGCAGGGGGAATATAGCACCTTCCACATTTTGAACATCAGGGATTGTGCAGCTCAAATAACAGATCTTTGCATAGCTATGCACAGCTAGTCCCAAAGTAAACTACAATTTGCTTGAAATAGTAAATGAATATGCTTCAACAACAGAGTCTTAGAACTGGGTGGCACCTGAAGATTCATTATATTCTTCCTTCCCACCTTAGGCAATAATGTTCTCTACAAAAGCGCTAACAGATGGTCAAGAACTTATAACTCTATTTTAGATTTTCTTATTAAAATGGCTAGATTTCAGAGTCTAGCTTCCTGCCAAGCTGCTTTTCAACTGCAGAAATGCATCTGCTCAGAAACCCAAAAATAAACATGCTTCCCAAAGGAATCAAGTATGTTCTATAAAATCCTGGCCCATCATAGGATGTAGTAAACATAAATTCCATTACAATTTAATTCTGTTATGATGGCGATAAGGCCTTTTGTTTCAGATTAGAAGGTGCTGAATGCAGTTGGTGATGCTGAAACTAAGGGTAGAAGATTGTGAACTGAGACGTGTGTGCTCAAATCCTAAATGCATCCTGGCATCAACTCTCAGAAAGTGAAATAATGCTTCATAAGACAGTTTCATTTCATTATTTTAAGTTATTATATTCAGTGTACACAAAATCTGTCATTATGCTCAGATGTGATATGCAGCGGATTAACTTGGACCAAAAAACTACAACCTGTGATCAGCAGGGCCAGTAAGGGGGAAACCCACACTCCGAGTTCTAGGTACACTAGCATTCTCAGCTATAGATATAAGATGCTCAAATTTGCCCAAAATGGGACAAAAAAGGAGTTTGTGAGCCTGAATTATTATCATTAGTCCTCATGTATTTCTATATAGAACAACTCACTTGCAGTGCTTCTCAAAATGAAACAATACTATAAACTTGTTTTATTTTTGTATGCACTCATTAGCTTTCAAATTTGCTCAGCAGATATTAGTGCACACATACTGGAATTCAACTTACAACCTTTGAATCCTTTTGAGAGCACTTTTGCTGGGAACCCCTCTATCACTTGTTGCTTCCTTGCTGCCTCTGTATTTGGAAGATTTTGCAACTCATTTAATGGAGAAAAGATTCCATTAATAATCAGTAGATATGACCAGGCATTCAACCCTAATCTAGAAATATAACAGAAGGCATTTTAAATCTAGTATTTATATATATATATATATATATATATATATATATATATATATATATATAAACAGTATACTTATGAAATGTGGATATTTATTACAAGCAGAGATTAGTTTCAGAAATGAGACAATTATAATGTGCTACTCTTAGAACACATTTAAACAAAATAAACTCCATGTTTTAAAACTTAATTAGATTATATTTTTAATTTTGCCATTTTGAGGAGGTTTTCTTGTGATCCTGATTCTAAAAATTCCCTCTTCTCACTCTCCTTTACCTACCCTAAACTCCCTTTCTTTAACACATCACCACTTAAAACATTTTTAAAAAGAAGTTTTCTAAAGGTTTTTGGACTCCAAATTGTTCTTACAAAACTTTTGGATAATTCAATGCAAACTAACCAGAAACACATGGAATTGAATTCCCTTTGAGATTTTATAATCAGGGTTAAAGGACACGGCAAACTGCAATGGTTTAACAATAGCAACAACAAAATCAAGAATATTCAGCCTCACTATCTCCAAATTTGCTTCCAATCCATTATATTTAAAAAGGAAGCATGTGCCAAGGGTAGGAGGGAGGAAACTGCTGGTTATCTGATTCTCGCTTTCCTGCAAGATCCAAGATCTCATCCACCAACTGTCACCTTACCTGAATAGTCTCAGCTAGGGTGATTTTGAACTTAAAGGAAACCTCAAGTGAGAGTCATAGGCACTCTGCTTAAACCCCACATCTTTTCTGAAATTCTGATGGGCTCTGAAAGCTCTTGCAGTACAAATATAATTAATTATACTCCTCTTATAACCTAAAGCAAAAAGTATCAGGCTTTTATTTAGATACAGCATTCTGATCTGTGCTCAGTATTTTCCAAGGCATGCACGCCAGGACAAAAGAGCCACCTGTCTTTCCCTTATGGAGCTTGTGCTATACTGAATGCTTCCTGGGACTGCTATCTGCAGGAGGGGATTTGGCAAGCACAGCTTTGGGTAAAGAAAGGTGTCACCATTGCCTAGGACAAGGGCACAGTGAGAGCCACACAAAGGAAGAGATCTGTGGCTGTCTAGATGAGAAGGAATGAGAGAACAAACCAGAGATATGAAAGAAGACATGGGAAGATGGAATCATACCTGAAATGGTTTAAATATAAAATTGGCAGTAATCACTTAACTTTGGGAATCAACAATGAATTTCTCTGAAAAAAGAAATGTGCTAATAAAAAAGAAAATTACAAGAGGCTTGAGAAAGGTAGTGATCACTTGAGGTTTGTGGGTCAGTTTTATATGCTCTGTGACAGACTGCCACAAACTTAGCAGTTTAAAGCAATTTACCTTTACTACCTCCTTTAAGATTTCTGTGAGTCAGTCACCTGGGGGTGACTCAGCTAGGCCCTATGCTGAGGAGCTCACAAGGCCACCAGCAGGAATGTCAGCCAGTCTGTATTCTCATCTGGATGTTTGACTGGAGAAGATTGACTTTCCCAAGTCTTTTCAGATTTCCCGAAGAATTCATTTCTTTGTGGGTGTATGCCTGAGGGTCTTAGCTTCTCACCGGTTGTTGGCTGACCCTCAGGTCTTAGAAATAGCTCCTTGCCACCAAACCCTCTCTGTAGGCAGTTCATACGTAACATGGCCATCTGTTTCTTCAAGGCCAATGGGAGAATCTTTAATTGCATTTTGTCAAGACAGAGGCTTGTGTACTGTCCCAGCAATGCAGCTTAATCAAAAGAATGAAATTCCATCACTTTTCCCATATTTTATTTGTTAGATGCAAGCCAAAGGCTTTGCCTGCCCAAAGACGAGAAGACTAAACAGAAGTGGGGAATTCATTGGAAATTAGTTCACCACAGTTTGGATATGTTGTGCTTGAGGCCTTAGAGGAAGTTTCTGGTAAACAAGTCATCTACAGAAATAAACTGGGCAGTGTCCACCTAAAATATATTCTTCCGAGTGAACTTTCAATAGCAATTGAATTAAACTACTACATCCTCTTATTTACTTATCTGTCCTGTGCTAGATAAGACTATAAAATCAAGAGAAGTAAACCTTTAGTACGACAACAAAAATCAGAATAATATTTGTCAGATGGCAGTAAAAATGATAAAGCTATGTCAGTGGCATCTCTCAGACAGGGCTAGAAGGCTGGGAGGTGGATGTTTATCTCTGAGAGATAAACGTAAAATAATTTATTTTTCTGAAAAGCTTCATAGAAACACATAAATTGGCAGCCTCTCAGCCAACTATCTCTTGGAAGAAGTAATACCTCCCGGTACACATTAGTTGCTGAGCCAATTTTCACATAACACACAGAAGTTAATTCTGGTCAGCTCTCAATGAAATTGTGACCTCTGCATATCCTTTGGAAAATTGCAGGGAGGTTCAGAGGCAGAGGCCCACAGACAGTATGGTAGCAATTCATGCTACATTAGCAGACTTTGTTTCCTTGTTATTTTATCCCTATGTGGAAAAATAAAATGATCCTAGATCAACTTTATCTAGGCTTTAGGTGACAAATCTGTTGACACATCAGTAACACCATCTGTGCATAAAGTACCATTCTTGCTCTGCCTGTATTTTGGCCTTCATAGCTTTTCACCAATAGTCACTCTATTTCCTAAAGGCAGAAGATAGAACATATGGTTCACCATACTCTGCATAGAAAAAAATAAATACAATAACTCTATAAAGAAGAATGTCCCCTGCCCAAATTTAAATTTTGTTGCTTTGTAATCACAGGTTTGAAAAAATCACCTCATATCTATGCTTTAAAAATCTAGGTATAAAACCTCAAAAGGCAAACCATAATCTGAGGAGATACTTGGGACACGTATGGTAAAGGATTGGTACCATTTTAAAAACCAATGACAAAGACAAACACAGTAAGAGCAAAAGAATAGTGAAAGATAAGGAGAAAAAACACAATGGATAATAGCTCTTGAAGAAGATTCAATCACATTTGGAATTAGAGACACGTAAACAAAAGCAATAAACTCTTATTATATATTTAATTAGCAGACCCAGGTAGGAGTACAGGAAAATTTGTACTTTTAAGTGACTGGAGATAGCATAAATTTGTACAAACTTTCTGGGAAACAATTTCAGTATACACCAGATATTTTAGAAAGTAATAATTTTTGCACCAGCAATCCCACTTCTAGGAATTAATCTTAAGGAGAAAAATGTGAATTAGCTTCAATGACTTTTTAGAATCACAACTTACTAATGGTAGGGGAAAATAAGGATGAACAAATTTTCAGCATTAGAGAGTTAATAAATAAGTTATGGTATAGTCATCGCCCACCATAGATGCCTTTGACCTGATTTCCCACTCTGTGCCCTATTCCCTCTGCTCTGAGACCCACTGCCAGCCTCACCTGACCCACAGAAGGGTCATGGTGCCACATGACCCTTTGCATCCCCTCATTCCAGTTACAGGAAAACAGGGAAAATGAAATGGGGCTGGAGTTTAAGCAGAGAATAGGAGTTGGGCACAGTGTCATCTGACTATAATTCCAGCTACTCCAAAGGCCAAGGCAGAAGGATCATGAGTTCCAGGCCAGCTTGGGCAACACATCAAAAATACATGTATTAAGGAGAGAACAAAAGAAATTGAGCACTAATATGCCTCCTGTCCTCAACTATCTCAAACCACATGCTCAGAGAGAACAAAGCTTGAAGAAAAAGAGTCAAAATACAAAGTTCATTTTCTTCATTTGGGAAATGAAGTAAATAGATTAAAAAAAAAATAGATTAAAAAAAAAAAAAAAACAAAGGCAAGAACTAAAATTTGCAGTAGACCAAATCACATTGGTTTATTGAAAAGAGTGACTTAGGGGACACTGGTTTCAACTCTGGGTAATGTGTTAGACAGAGTGCAGGAAGGAAAAATATAGGGTGCATATGAAGATGATCTCCTGAGAGGATGAAGCCAGCATGGGTAGATGCTCACACATCAGCCAGTCTCCTGAGTCTGAACCAGTTTAGGGAGATCGTTCTCTCTGACCCTTTTCATTTTCCCCAGCCAGAGCAGAGGACTGCCTGACTTTATCCTTTCAAGGATGTTTGTACAGTGAACAACCTTGGAAGATAAAGGTAGGTCTCCTTCTAGGTCAGAGGCTACCTTTGCTCATTATCTTTAATAATAAAGATAATGGCCCTTTCCAGAGCAAACCTCAGGCAAGTTTGCTTATTTCCCATCAGAAGACAGATTCACCAAGGCTGAGGTTTCTCAGCTGTAAAAGAATGCCACCATCTGTGATTGTCCTCCAGGACCTCTCCATAGCAACTTGGAGGGAATTTCAGGCAAAGGAGGATCAATGTAAACGTGAAGCTTATCCACTTATCATGCCACTATAATGTCCTTTTTCTCTGAACCAGGAGCTTTGTTCCTTCTGCCAGTACCTGTGTGAAACTGGGATAGACTGACTCATCAACTTGCAAACGGGGCAAGATCACTGTTCCTGCTAACCAACTCTTTCTAGCTGAAAGACACATGCATCTCCTTGTGAAAGGTCTCCATCGACAGCACTCATAATTCTACCCAATGGGAGGGTCCAACATCAAATGAGTGATGTGTATCACTGAGAAACAGTTAATAAAAAATAATGTGAATTATTTCATTAATCCTTAAAATTTTTAAAAAGTGAATGAAAAACTCTATTTTGCTTATTCTAAACAACTTGGAATCTGTCAAATTCTATTGCCTAGAATATCAGACATAGTTTTAGCCACACTAATTAAATTGCTTGAGATAAATCTGACCAGAGAAAGTTGATGTAGAATCCTGGGCCTACTTCTGTTTGAAGGATGTGTTTCTTGGAATTCTATTAATAGGTAAACATATAGTTTACCTCAATAAAATTTTAGTGCAATTTTATACGTTTATTCTCTTAGATCGAATGTGAACAATGTAATCTTAAAGAACATTTAATGATGGTGACAGATGCTATTTAATTCACACTCACTATTCTAGAATTTGTAAGAAGATGCCATGCTTCTGTGTGATAAAGGTAAAACAATATTTTAACTAGTATTATCAGAGTAAAACACTAGAAACTTGCAATTTGACATTTTCTCCACATGTTGAAAGACAAATATAATACAACTTCATTAACTGTTATTTTTATTTTCTTTAATTTTCTTTTTAAATATCAGCTTTTGTAATAACAATATTTAATTCTTCCCAATCATCATAAATATAAAACATAGTCAAAATTTTCTGTAATTACCTTAGCAGGTAATATTGAGATTAACAATATTTTTCTTAAATTACTTATAAGAGTATAAGAAAAATGGAGAGGATATTAGAGAGACATTAGCTCTTTTAAGAGAAAAAAATCTTAATTTTTCAGGGGCTTAATACAATGGAAAATTTTTTCCATGTACAATCCAATGCAGAGTTCATGGTCTGCGTTGGGACCAAGATGTATCTGTTTTACGTAGTCATACAGAGAGCTAGGTCAAGGGCAATGCTGTCCTCAGCAACACATGACATTCAAGGTTGCCATGAGAACCAACAATCAAATGAAGCAAAAGGCAGGACAGCTGCTATCGAAGTACCTTGTCCCAGAAGTGATGGGTGTCATAGTCTATTGGTAAAAATTATCTACATGGTCTCTCCCAGCTGCCAGAAGCTATGGAAGCATTGGCCTGGGCTGGTGCTATGATTTTGATATGGTTTGTCACTACCAAAACTCATGTTGAAATTTTATTCTCAGTGTGGTGGTGTTGGGAAGTGGCTTTTGGGATGAGCTTAGGTCATGGAAACACAGCTCTCGTGAGTGGATTGATATCTGTCTTGAGAATCCAGGTTAGACCTCTGGAGACTAGACTACATCTGTAGGAGATAGTCAGGTCTTGCAGAACTGCATTAGTTACTGCAAGAGCACATTGTTATAAAGTGGACCTGGTATCTCTCAAACACTGCTCCACTTCTGCGTGTGCCCACTTCCTCCTTCTGTGCCACGATGATACAATGCGGCATGAGGCTTTCACCGAAAGCTGATCAGATGTGGTCCCCCAAACTTAGATAGAACCATGAGCCCAAATAAACTATTTCTATTTATAAATTATCCAGCCTCAGGTATTTTGTTATAACAACACAAAACATACTAAGATAGCAGGGAAGCTATAGAGATAAAACACATAGCATTAATTTTGTGCTGTTAGCTATCTCAGTTCTAAGCATACTTCAATTGAATTTTCATTTTCTTTTTTTTAATTAATTAATTATTTATTTATTTTTTACAGACTGCATTTTGATTCATTGTACACAAATGGGGTACATCATTTTGTTTCTATGGTTGTGCACGATGTAGATTCATATCATTCATGTAATCATACATGTACATAGGGTAATGATGTCTGTCTCATTCCACCATTTTTCATACCCCCTCCCTCTCATTTCCTTCTACATAATCTAAAGTTCCTCCATTCTTCTCTCACAACCTCCTCACCCCATTATATATCATTCTCCATTTATCAGGGAAAACATTTGGCCTTTGGTTTTGGGGGATTGGCTTATTTCACTTAGCATGATATTCTCTAATTCTATTCATTTATTTGCAAATGCCATAATATTATTCTTCTTTATGGCTGAATAATATTCCATTGTGTATATATACCACAGTTTCTTTATCCATTCATCTGTCGAAGGATATCTAGGTTGGGTTCACAATCTAGCTATTGTGAATTGAGCTGCTATACACATTGATGTGACTGTTACCATAGTATGCTAATTTTAAGTCCTTTGGGTATAAACCAAGGAGTGGGATAACAGGGTCAAAAGGTGGGTCCATTCCAAGTTTGAGGTTCTCCACACTGCTTTCCAGAGTGGCTGCACCAATTTGCAACTCCACCAGCAATTTTCATTTTCTAAAAGAAAAAAATCTTTGGAGAAATACATTGAGACAGAAATTAACTAGCATAATGAGTTAAGTATGAGCTTAAGTGTTTCAAACACATATTTCAAAGTTACCAAGATAGGCCAATTCAAAAGAAAGAAACCTGTTCAGAAGAAATAACCTTAAAGATGATACCGTTCGTATTGATATATTGAACACAGAAAAAATATTGGACTGTTTCTTTCTTCCCTTTCCCTAAATTCACACTCTTCCGAACTCGAATAAAGTTGCATTCAGAATTTTTTAAAAAATGCTACTAGTCTCACTAAAGGGTTTTGAAAATAATAGAATCATGCTGCTCTATTACAGCAGATGGTCCACTTTTTTTCCAAAGGCACTGTGACCTGTGGAAGAAATAAACTTCACTACTGTTCATTCGCATTTGTATTTGTAGATGCAATGATAGTCATATAATTGTTACATATATTTTATCATGCCAATTAACTAGTATGATATAACTTGATTCTTAGCACACGTCTTAATGTCACTGAGATTAAAACAATCAGTGAAGGCTTTAAGTTAAATTGCAACTGAATTGTCCATGGCTAGGTACCCAGGAAAGAGGCACTTCCTACTGTGAGCAATGGTTATTGTCAAGAAAAACAGTATTTCTGTAAACATGTGGTTAAGCACCATAAATCCCAAGTCATTCTGTGAGTAAATACCAACACTCAAACTGAAAGTAGACCTTTAAAATTTTTATAGATTGTTTCTCTTGGGTGAAGGTCTTTTGCTTTGGGGGTAGATGTAGAGGGGAGGAAGGAAGAGGAACTGCCTCACTCTAAACTGATAAGGCTGCTAAAATCTCTCTTATCAATGGCCTTAGCACTTAACTTGTTTAGAAATAAATGAAAAATAATTCTGTGAGTCACCACATCTTGTCCATTCCAGCTTGGCAGGCCACCTTGTTCTAGTGGAAACTGAGTCAATGTGGGAAGAGTCAGAATTTAGGCAGATTTCATCAAACATCCACACTGATGCCAAGTGAGCCAGAAAAAAAGGAATGTTCTGCAACTGGAGTTGATAAAAAAAAAAAAACTCACATTCAATTTAAGTCAATTCTGTGCTGTTGCAGGATGCAGTGGCACATGCATGTAATCCCAGGTACTGGGGGAGGCTGAGGCAGGAAGTTCAAAACTTCAAGGCCAGCCTGGGCAACTTAACCCTGAATTCAATCCCCCCCACCCAATAAAAAGAAGAAAAGAAAAAAGGAGAGAGAGAGAAAAAAAAGGGAGGGAGGAAGAAAGGAAGAAAAAGAGAAATTCTGTGCTATGAAAGTAGAACTTCAGATCTAAAATTAAATTTTGACTTCAAAGGAATCAGACAGCATTATGGGAAGGAAATCATTGGCCTGGGCTTTCACATCTATTGGTTAATAAATATTCTCCATATATACATCTATTAAGCTAACTTGAATAATATTAAAAGATAAATTTTAGTTCTATTCTATTCTTTCCCATTTATCCTACTTCCCCACCTCCCACTCCCACTTCTACAAAGATCCTGAGTTTAGGAAGAAACAGCTAATAAATGTCAGGGTAGGGTGAGTAAATTAATCATACCCTGTTGTTTAAAACATTACAATCCTTTTTAATTATAAGTCACAATATATCTCATAGGACAAAGGCAAGTACTCAGAATACAGGGCTTGGAATATAGGATTCTGTAGAACATAGGCAAACACACCAATTTAATGTAATTCTGTTTTTTGTTTTGTTTTGCTTTTCTTCCCGCCAACTTGTTTCTTTTTGCTTCTGAGGTTCCCTTGAATAGTTATTTCATTTTTTTTTTTTTTGAGTTAACACATTTTTTAACGACTGTATTGTTCAGTTTGAACAAGCGCTAGGGTGAGGAAGGTTATAGGTGAGGTATTCACAAGGATTTCCTGTTTGTGGTGGCTTAGTTTTCTTCCTTGGTAATGTGTTTTTTACATTTTTAAAAACTTCTGTGTGTTTTAATGTTATTCCTCCACCCCACAACTTAAAAGACAGGCAAGGTGGGGAAAACAAAATTTAGGGCCAGCTCTTACTCTTTCTCAGTGACCACAGAGTAGTTAACCTAGCTTTATTTTATGTACAAAATGGACAAAGTAAAAACTGCCCTGAATTGTCACAGAATTCTTGTGAGGTACAAATGAAATGTATATGTTGTTTATTTTAGGAAATAAAATGCGATAAAGATTTTGAAGTGTTAATAGAAAATTCTGAGACAAATAAATTCACCAACATCCAAAGGGGAAAAAAAGAGAGTTCTGTACCTAATGGGAATTATAGTCCATTGATAAATTGGTCCACAAAATTGTAGTACAAAATAGCACCCATGTCTCAACTTCTTATTTTTTTAATTTTTAAAAAATTTTACAGACTGTGTTTTGATTCATTGTACACAAATGGGGTTCATCGTTGCTCTTCTATGGTTGTACATGATGTAGATTCATATCATTTGTGTAATCATACATGTACATAGGGTAATGATGTCTGTCTCATTCCACCATCTTTCATATCCCCTCCCTCTCATTTCCTTCTACATATTCGAAAGATCCCCCATTCTTCTCTCACTCCCCACCCCCTGACCCCCATTATATATCATCCTCCACTTATCAGGGAAAACATTCTGCCTTTGGTTTTGGGGGATTGGCTTATTTCACTTAGTATGATATTCTCCATTTCCATCCATTTATTTGCAAATGCCATAATCTTATTCTTCTTTATGCCTGAATAATTCTCAACTTCTTTTGGAGAAAGAGAACATGAAGCATAACCACCTGAAATAGTTTGAGGTCTGTTTCCTTTGTGTGTGATTTGCCTATGTCCCTCTGGAGATGTGCTGCAACTGAGTACCACACAACCATGATGTGGTTAAAAAAAAAAAAGACGACCTACTTTTGTTGTTGTTATTACTATAGAATAATAGGTACACATATTAAACAAAATCAAATGATAATAAATGTTCCACTTCCCGTCCTACCTGATGCTACTCCTCTCTTCCCAGTTTCTGTTTTTAGTTCTGGTGGTTTCCTTTTGGTTTTCCACTGACTGATACACTTACATTTTCTGATTCATCCAGTTTAAGTACTATCTTTTGATTTCCAGTTCAAGGTACTCAGCAAACACTTTGCTCTCCATCTCTCCTGGTCCCTCTTGAGTTTTGTTTCACTACACACACACAAAATCTTTTAGCTCATCTATGGGTTATTGTGTTGTTCAATAAAACACTGAAATTTCATTTCTTGTTTCAACTGAGGCCCCAGGTATTGTCTCAGTGGCCTGCCCCCTTCAGCCTTCCTCCCACCCCATCTCTCTGGCGTCCGTGTTTCTTCATCAGCAAGGATTTTAACACAGGACCACTGCACTGAGAATAGCTTCCCACAGTTGTAGCAACTCAGGTCACATTTATATTTTATTGTTGTATATCTATAATTAATCATTAAAGCCACGTCTATAAGTGATTTGTTGATGCTGGAAAACAATCAACATTTACAATGACATGTATGAAGTGCTGTTTCCTTACACTTTTGATTTGCATTTCTCTACCAGTTAGAAATACTGATTTTTTCATGAGCTCATTGGCCATTTTTAGCTTTTTTGGAGAACTGTCTATTCATGTACTTTGCCCATTTACGAATTTTTATTTATTTTATGAAAGCATTATGATTATACATAGTAGTGGGATTCATTGTGACATATTCATAAGTACATGTGCCGCTTGCCGCCAACCAGCAGGGCCAACGACACGTACTCTTCAGAAGTTCACGAAGCAACTTCCGCTTTATTCGGATAACACCCTCAATATATAAGCAGTCTCATGCATAAGCAATTGTAACCAGATATGTCCATCCAGTCCTATTAAAGGTCAAGCAATCACGAGCTCAAGCATACATGTAAGATATATCCGTCCACGCGCTAGGCGGCTGAACTAATTATCATACAGCCAATGGTAAACGCTTCCTGTTTTTCTCAAGGCGCATTCAGCACGCCCTTTGGCTCTCTGCCAGTTGCCATCTTTGGATGCATGTGGCATAACCCTGGGCCCCGGGTCTGGTCCGCTACATACATGTAATGTAATTTGATCAATTTCAATCTCCCTCCTCCCTCTCCCTGATCCCCTTCCTCAACTCTACTGGTCTCCCTTCTATTTTCATAAGGACCTTTTTAAATTTTTTTTTATTTTTTTCTCTCTAGCTTCCACATATGAGATAGAACATGACTCTCAACTTTCTGAATCTGACTTATTTTGCTCAGCATGATGCTCATAAATTTTATCCATTTTCCTACAAATGACAATTTCTTTCTTTGTGACTGAATAAAACATCATTGTGTGTGTGTGTGTGTCTGTTGATGGACACATAGGCTGATTCCATAATCTGGCTATTGTGACTTGTGCTGCTGTAAACATGGTTATGCATGAATCGCTATCATGTTCAGGAAAAATATAAAGGAGTGGTATTGCTGGGTCATATGAAGATTTCATTCCATCTTTTGAGGAACCTTCATGCTTATGTGCATAGTAGTTAAACTAATGCACATCCCATCAACAGTGTATAAGTGTTCCTTTTCCCAATATCTTCACCAGCACTTATCATTCCTTGTATTCTTGATGATTGCCATTCTAACTGAACTGAGATTAAATTTCAGTATAGTTTTGATTTGCACTTCCATGATTGCTAAAGAAGTTGAACATTTTCTCTTCTATTTGTTAGTCATTTTAAGTTTTTCTTTTGAAAAAGTTTGTTTAGTTCGTTTGCCCATTTATTAATTGGATTATTTGACATTTGGGGTGTTAAGTTTTTTGAGTTCTTTATATATTCTGAATATATTGATCCTCTGTCAGAAGAGCAGCTGCCAAAGATTTTCTCCCACTCTGTGTGCTCTCTCTCTTCATACTCTAGTTTCCTTTGCTATGCAGTGGCTTCTTAAGTTGAAGTCCTCCCATTGATTTATTCTTGGTATTATATCCTGGTCTTTAATAATCTTATTGAGGAAGTTGTTGCCTATGTCTATATGTTGGAGTGTTGACACTGTTTTCTTCTAGCTATTGCAAAATTTCTGGTCTAATCCTTACTTCTTTGATCCACTCTGAGTTAACTTTTGTGCAGGGTGAGAGATAAGGATCAAGTTTTATTCTTCTACACATGGCTATTCAGCTTTCCCTGCACCATTTGTTAAAAAGCCTGTCTTTTCTCCAACGTATATTCTTGCTTTACCCATTTTTGAATCAGGTTTTGTTGTTGTTAAGTTTTAGAATGTTTCTTTAGTCCAGATACCAGTTTCTTATCAGACACATGGTTAGCGCATATTTCTTCTTATTCTGTGAGTTGGGTTTTTAATCTGTTGAAACTGATTTTTTATGCACAAGATTTAAAAATTTTCATGAATCCATTTGTCTATTTTTTCTTTTGTTTCCTGTTATATCCAAAAAATCTTTGTCAAGTCCAATGTCATAAAGCTTTTGTCCTATGTTTTCTTTTAAGATTTTTAAGGTCTTTGACCTATTTTGAAGTATTTTTTGTGTTTGTATATGGTGTAGGTAAGGTTCTGATTTCATTCTTTCGAACATGGAACCCAGTTTTCCTGCATTATTTGTTTAAGTGTTTTACCCATTGAATGGTCTTGGCACTGTTTATCAAAAATAATTTAACTCTATATGTTATTATTTGTTTCCGGGATCTCTTTCATTCCATTGGTCTGTACGCCTGTCTTTATGCCAATACCAAACTGTTTTGATTACTATAATTTTGGACTAAGTTTTGAAATTGGGAATGTGGAACCTCCAGCTTGTTTTTCTTTTTCAAGATTGTTTTGGCTATTTGGGGTCCCATGATATTTCATACAAATTTTGGGGGGATATTTCTAATTCTGAAAAAACAAATGGAATTTTGGTAGGAATTGCTTTGAATCTGTAGATCACTTTAGATAGTATTAACATATTAATAATATTAAGTTTTCCAATCCATGAACATGGGATGTGTTTTCATTTATTTATGTATTCTTCAATTTCTTTAAGCAATGTTTTTTAGTTTTCACAATACAAGTCTTTGACCTTGGTTAATTCCCAAGTTCTTTATTCTTTTTGATGCCATTGGAAGTGAAGATTTTTCCTTTTCAGATTGTTCAAATGTAACTAATTTTTATTAGTTTACATATCCTGCTACTTTGTTGAGAGCATTTATTAGTTCTAACAGTTGTATTTGTGTGTATGTATGTGTAATCATTAAAATTTTTCATTATAATAATGTCATCCACAAGCAGAGTATTTCTTCCCTTCCAATTTGGATACCTTTTCTTTCCTGTTCTTAATTAATGCTCTGGCTAGAACTTCTAGTACTATGTAAAAGAGAAACTGAAAGCAAGCATCCTTGCCTTGCTCCTGATCTTAGAGCAAAAGCTTGCAGTCTTTCACCATTGAGAATGATGATTACTGTGGGTTTTAAATTACAGCTTCTACTATGTTGAGGTAGCTTTCTTTGATTCCTGATTTGTTGAGAGCTTTTATCATGAAAGGGTGCTGAATTTTATCAAATGCTTTGTCTGCATCAAATGAGATGATCATGTGATTTCCCCCTTTGTGTTAATATGATATATTATATTGATCAATTTTATGTTTTTATGATTCTCACATTCCAGAAATAATTACCAATTACCAATTCATCCTGTTGTATAATATTTTTAATTCACTGATGGTTTCTGTTTGCTAGCATCTTGTCAAGAATTATTGCCTCAGTGTTTAGGGGGATACTGGTCTGCAGTTTTCCTTTTTTGTAGTGTTTTTGTCTGACTTTGGTATCAGGATAATGCTGGCTTTGGAGAGTTAGTTACAAAGTGGCCCTTTCTCTTCAGTTTTTCTTTGGAAAAAAAAAAGATTAACAATTAGTGTTAGGTCATCTTTAACTGTTCGATAGAATTTTCCAGTGAAGCCATCAGTTTCAGTACATTTCTTTGTTGGGCTATTTTTTAATATGGATTCAATCTTCTTACTAATTATAAGTTTATTCATATTTTCAATTTCTTCATGATTTAATCTTGGTAGATTTTGTATTTCCATGAATTTGTCATTTGTCTTCTCTTCTCCTGCCCTTTTTTTGCATTTATATATTCTCTTTATTATATCTATCAATGCATGTTAATGCACAAATTAACATATTTAACATATTTCACAGTGACATTTTCAAACATGCATATATTGTACTTAGGTCAGGTCCACACTCCATTCTCATTTATCTCTGCTCTAATCTTTGATATTTTTGGCTTTAGTTTGTTCTCCTATTTCTAATTTCTTAAGTTGTAAAGTTAGGTTGTGGATTTGAGATATGTCTTGTTTTTTTTTAACACAAACATATGTAAGTGTACATTTCCCCCCAACACTGATTGAGCTGTGTTCCATAAGTTTGGATATGTTATATTTTCATCTACAATAATTTCTAAGTAGTTTTCAAATTTTCCTTTGTGGTTTCTTCTTTGATCCATTGGGTTTTTCAAGAGTTTGTTGTTTAATTTCCACACATTTTGCTGTACATATTGAAATATTTAATAGACTTTATCTTCTATCATTTCCTTTAATTTTTAAAAAATTTGAACAACTATTTTTTAATTTCCAGAAACTTTTGCTTGTTCCCTTAGTGTTCATTATCTATAACAGCCTAGGCTTACTTTAAGGCTGCACCATCTAGTCCTATCTTTCTGAAGACATTAAGAGCATTTTTAAAAACTGTTTCCACTTATGTTCTCTACTTCCTTTGAAGCTGCTCACTCTCTTTGTTTACTCTGATCATGCTTGTTACATTATTGATTTTCCTTAATAAGTGGTGGCCCTTAGTGATCATTCAGAATGGCTAATGAAGGACTAAATTGATGGCTGTTTGTAGCTGGCATGAGTTTCTTCTGAAGTTCTACTTCCCCATCATGTATGGTAGTCTTCACTTTAGGATGGAGAGGAGGAGAAAGTTATGCAAACTGTGTGCCCTATCATCCTTCATTTTTGATCTGGAATACCAGAACCCATATGAAAAGTTACTCACTTCTAAGACTGTTCCATTACTTTAGAGATCAGTCTTCCTATATAGCTTCAGCCCAGAGGGAATGAGTTTAGAACTACCATTAATTCTTCATTTGGCAAGACTGCAATTCAATTAGTTGTTATGCAGATAGTCCCTCAATTAATTAATCTGTTCTATATTCTGTTTGGCAGACCTGCTTCCAGGAGGATACAGAAACTCCTCAGAGATATGTCAGAAAGAAGGGCAATAGTCCTGAAGCATCCTTCTCTATCGCAAGCTGTGGGTTGCTGCTGGCTTCATTCTGGCTCATCTGTTAAAGCATCCAGTTTCTTTGCCTTCCAGGAACACGTTCAAATGTCTAGTCTGTTCTCAAGAAGTCTTCCATTCTAAGTGACTTTCCCCTTCAGGTTAATGGCATAGGGAGATGGGGTAGGAAAGAAGAAAATGAATACTTTAATATATTCTATTTCAATAGAATTATATCCCACACTTTTTTCCACCAAACTTAAAAGGAATATGTCTTCTGTTCCAGAGTAGTATAAAAGGATGACTATGATTATCCAAATTAGGATACTTTAGGGATTGACAATTAATAATTATGCTAGGCTAGCAGGCATACTCCAGGACCTCTCTCAACAAACCATGATACATGGTCACATCACATATGTAAATGCACATCAGCTAGGCACAGATCAGTGACAGAAAAGGCTTAAGTTTCATGAAGAGAAAAGATAATGAGATGGGAGAAGTATATGTTCTATGAAGGGATATAAAATATGTAAGTGTTATCTTTGGACTCAGTGCAACCATGATATTTTACAGGTAATGAAGTTAGAATCAAACTGACTTGCTGAGAAAACAGGTTAGGAAACAATATCCATTTTTGTTATCTAAGTAATAGCAGAAATATTTCTAGGATATTATGGCTCAAGAGCATTACGATAATAGTATGTTAATTCAATGAATTGAGTTCATGTTTAAGGAAAGGAGTCTCAATTGGGGTTAATTTGTTCCTCTTCCACCTCTGGACACCTTCCTCCACATGTGTAAACAGCACATTTGGCCATGCCAGGAGGCATCTTGCTGGCACCTGTGGTTAGAAATATGTTGCTAAATGTACTAGAAGGTGCAGTATAAAGGTTTTTCGGTCAAACATATGGAGAGTGCTGACGTTAAGACACCCTGGTTTAGGGTGAAAAAAAAAGGCATTTTAATAAAGATTTCAGAAGACATTTTTCAGGCCACTTGGGAGTAACCAAAGAGTAACCGTAGTCATCTTCTCTCTTACATGCACCTTCTGATATTTTGAGACATTGGGGAAAACTTCCAAATATGGTAGCTGATAGACTACCAGTAAGAGATTTTCCCCAGACTTTAAAATAGAAAACTCAACACAATAGTTATTCATATAAATTAATAATTATCTATTTCTATCACAAAAGTTACACACACAAACTTTGCATGTATGACAAAGGAGTCATTTTTAAGAATGTTTTAAACTTTAAGTCTTATTTCTATAAAATTATAACTTTTGAGTAAATTGATACATTAATTTCAACTTAAATTTTATCCACAATATTTATAGTAGAAATATTGACTACAAAAGTAGGGTGATATAATTTGACAATTTGGGAGAATTTCTCTTTGCTTGAGTATTAAAATGAAGCTTTATTCTTTATGATAGAGATCGTTTTCCAAGTGATCAGGTCTCTTGACTTCAATATCTTAATCTATACAAAACATGTAAACATTTTGGAATTTTTTGTTTGTTTTCTATTCTTTGGTCTTTGTGGTAAGTATTCACTCTGTACCAGTTAACTATTGCAAAGATGTGTTACTTAGTTTTCTGTTGCTTTGATAAAATACCTGAGAAAATCAATTTAGAGGAGGGAAGATTTATTTTGGCTCACAGTTTCAGAGTTTCATTCCATGGTCAGCTGATTCCATTATTTCTAGGTCTGAAGTAAGACAGAATATCACTGTGGCAGCTCATGGCAAAGCAAAGTTACTCACCTCATTGTGGCTTGGAAGGAGAGAGAGAGAGAGAGAGAGAGAGAGAGAAAGAGAGAAAGAGAGAGAGAGAGAGGAGATATATTCTTCTAGGGCATTCTCCCAGGAACATACTTCTTCCAAGTAGGCCCCACCTCCTAGAGGTTCCACTACCTTCCAGCAATGAAGACCTCATTCACAAAGGCTTGTTTTGTGCTTTCTTTCTCACCACATCTACTTAAGCACAAGTCCTGTCAATTGCACCTTTCCAAATACTCTGTAGTCCACACCCTCTTCCCTGTTGCACTGTCAGTGCCTGAGGTCAGACCTTCATCAGTTGGACAATTGCAAGAGCCTAATAGATCTCCTCACCTTCAGATCGTCCATCTTGTCCATACTCCACACACAACTAGATGATCTGGGTCACAGGAAAAAGTGGTCACTAAAATTCTTTAATGTTGAGAACTTCAACATCCTTAATGTAAATGTAACTTGATTTCTGACTTTAGCCTGCTTACTCTCTAGAGCCACTTACCCTCCACACCCCAGCTCATGTACCTTCCATTCCAATAACACGGAGCTATGGGTCCCTTCCTCAATGCCCCATACTCCTTTGACTTTACACCCGTTGTTTGTCTTCCTCTTTTCTCCATCTCCATATTTTTAATCAGGCTCTCTTCCACTTGCCCAGTAAGACTCAAGATAATCAACTCCAGATACCTTCCCCAACACTATACCATGCCACCACAGTTTTTCCACCCTATCCAATATAGGTTAGATGTCCCATTTTCCCACAAAATTCTGGATCTAATTCTTACCAGATAGCATGGTTTTGATGTGTTTACTTCTCTACTCTCTCTCCAAAAAGGAAAGTTTTCTGACTCAGGACCATTTTTGTACTTATATCTTTGCTAGAAGATATAAATTAAGTAGATAAATAAAAACGAGTTATTAAATCCAAAAGTGAGTTTTGAAGAGACGCTGCTCTTCAAAGTTAAATTGAATAACAACAAGAAATTCTAGAAAGCCCTTAAGGACAACCCCCACCTTAATACCTAAGTGGAGCCTGCATTTAAAGTGCTGTTTTGGAGGCACCTTGAAAGCTTGCCAGTAAATTTGCCCCCTAGAATTCATATGGTGGTGGAAATTTACAGCTGGAGGCAACAAAATAAAAAATCTTTGAAAGAAAAAGCATGTTATTCTTCTGAAAGTATGTGGTGCCCACAATGGATCTTTCATTTAGCTCTTTTGTTCCAGTTCTGTGAGCATACCTGAAGGCCTTGTGGGAGAGAAGTACAGTTTTCACCAATGATGGTCAAGTTTTTCAGATTTAGATTTTCAATACAGCAATTTTTACAATGCTGAGTTGTACCCTCTGTGTGCTCAACAAGTTCAGGGATTTCAACAATGTACAGAATAGTGTTATAGCGGGAGTTTACCACTCCTTTTGGAGGTGTTTAATTTGGATAAGTCTGGCAAATGCAAAGGTTCTAGAATCAGCTGGGAAAAATGAGATGAATATGTAAGAACATGAATTGTTTTAAAACTGTTGGGCCCATCAAGCAAGTACAGCTTTGTGCCAAGATTGTCAAAGCAGTCTGCTACACAGGAATGGCATATTCCAGATCACTTGCCAGCCAGTGCCATTATATCAACCCCGGTTTAGCCTACAGGAGTAATATCTCTGCTCCTTCTAGGTAAAACTGATATCTTGCTAGGAGAAATAATTATCCATTCACATCAGCCTCAAAGGAATCTTAAGAAATTGCATTACAATTCACATTATCTTGGGTGTTGATTGGACACACACAATGGTAAATGCAAGGAGAGATTCTCATGTCCAGAGAGTTCACAATAAGATGCTCTGAGATAACTAAGATGTTAGTACTGAAATGGGTCTGTTTTGTAATAGAGGTAAATTAAGTCTGGTTATGCTGTGTCAAATATTGGTAATGTCTCCACAATATTCTTCTCAGACCCTTTGCCAAAGGGGTCAATGTTACTAGGCCTTCCATAGGCATACTGAAGCTGAATTGGCAACATAGCTCCCTCTCATGGAAGGAAACTGAAGTAGGAGATATAAAAGCCCATAATTCATATTCTATGTAAAAATCAGTGCCTAATGTGTTCACAAGACATGGTGGCTTGACTTACAGAGGTTGTTAACAAATATCTTGAGGTGGTCTCAGAGGAAGACAAGAAAGACAGTATTTTTCATGCAGGAACCAGCAATTGAGTCAATTCACTTGAAATATCCCCTTGGTTTCACATATTGAAGAGCTCCAGGACTGTTCCACCAAGGAATTCAACAGTGAAAGATGTCCATTGGTTCTAAGGCCTAAGGTAAAGCTCAGCCACCAGGATGCACTGAAAGAGCATCTCTATCTAGTGTCTGCAATGAATCAGTTCTGTGTCATTCTGAAGGCAAACCTGTGGCAAGTGAGACCCGGGGCCCAGGGTTACGCCACATGCATCCAAAGATGGCAACTGGCAGAGAGCCAAAGGGCGTGCTGAATGTGCCTTGAGAAAAACAGGAAGCGTTCACCATTGGCTGTATGATAATTAGTTCAGCCGCTCAGCGTGTGGACAGATATATCTTACATGTATGCTTGAGCTCGTGATCGCTTGAACTTTAACGGGATTGGATGGACATATCTGGTTACAATTGCTCGTGCATGAGACTGCTTATATATTGAGGGTGTTATCCAAATAAAGCGGAAGCTGCTTCATGAACTTCTAAAGAGTACATGTCGTTTGTCCCGATGGTCAGCGGCAAGCGCAAGTGGTGGCCCGTACTGGGAGCGGTGAGTGCTAAGGTAAGTAAAAGACAGTTTCACTAGCGTAATTAACGAGAGGTTTCCCTATTTGAGGAAACGGTTGCCTTAAGGTTTTAACGGAAGGTTCCCTAGAGAGGGAGGCGTAACGGAAGATTCCCCTAGTGAGGGAATGTAACGGAAGGTTCCCCTAGAGAGAGAATGTAATGAAAGGCTGTCCAAGAGACAGCAAAGAACGTCCTGTAGTAAACAAATATGTGTAAGGTGTTATTTGTGTTACCTTTTCTTGTTTGGTTTCTGTTGTTGTTGTGGCGATATGGACATTAGTTTGTTTTCTGTCTGACTTCCAAAAAAACAAAATTTCAAGAACAGTTAAGAGACAAGGAGGTAAAAAAAAAATCATTAGAAAACTGTAAAAGAAGAACAATCAAGTCGAGCTTCTGAAAGAGAAAGGTAGGTGTTCAGACTCAGAACCAGGGATATAACTCTGAAGAACAGGAGCTATCTGAGACAGAGCTAGAAAAGAAGTTCCTTCAGTGGCATTTAAGCCCTACCGCGCCACGTCCCTCCGGCATATAATCCCAGATCACCACTCTCTTTCCAAGTTTGTAGGGGCACATGTACTTGCTGCACAGGGGCGGCCCCCAGACAGTGGGCTGATGTAGAATCTCGATCAGTGTTCCCAATATTCCCGGTATTTGAAGACCAAAACAATCAGAGATATCATCAAATATTAGATATAAAATTAGTAAAACAGTTGAAAGAGGCAGTTATGTCCTATGGAGTACAAGCTGCATTTACCATTTCTTTATTAGAGAATGTTGCAAGTCAAAATCTTACTCCGACTGATTGGGGTAATTTAGCAAAAGCATGTTTATCTGGGGGACAATATCTCATGTGGAAGGGCTAACCAGGAGTTATGTTCTGATACTGCCCGACGTAATGCAGTTGCGGGCAATCCTCAATGGAATCTAAACATGCTGACAGGCCAAGGACCATATGAAGGGCAAGGTAATCAGATTAATTTCCACCCTGATGTGTATCAACAAATTAACCCTCAACTTTTATATCTATATTATGAGGATGATAGTTTGCTAGCTCATAAGGAAAAAAACCTATCTTAGAGCAATGTTATTATTCCTTACCAAAGTCACTGGAAAGATGGGGCTTACATATTGCCATTGATAAAGTACAAATGACAGACACCAAAACTTCCAGGGATCTATCATAAATGCAACTATGGTTAAAACCCATAAAAATTACTGTTCGGGTGGACAAACTTAGAACTTTAAATGATTTTCAAAAACTTTTGGGTGATATTAATTGGATTAGACCTTACCTCATTTACCCACCTCAAGTTTGGGCCCCCTGTTTGATATTCTTAAAGGTGATTCTGACCCCCTTTCTAAGCGGTGCTTACCCCTAAGGCTTGAACAGCTCTCAAGCTTGTTGAAACAGCTATGGAAAAGGTTCATCTTGATCATATTGACCTAGCTAAGCCTTTATCATTCATTGTCTTGGCCACAAATAAGTTACCCACAGGAGTATTTTGGCAAAAGGGTCCTATTCTATGGGTTCACATGAATTATGCCCCTAGCAAGGTCTTATCCTTATTTACTGAATCTGTGGGCAGAATTAATCCTTAGAGGCGTTAAAGTAATCCCTTTCCACCTTTAGGTATTCAACATGTCATAGGGAATTCCCTATAATCCCTACTGGACAAAGCATTGTGTTGAGCCTCTGCCCATTATAATGCCCCCTTAAAAACATGCCCTTTTATATAAACAGAAAGGGACAGGAATGGGGGCATCCATGCCAGGATCCCCAAAAGACAGATTGGTCTGTTGCCATTGTTCATCTTAAATTTTTAAATACTCGAGTTTCTGAGGGCCGATGCGGCTGCTGCACCGTCATTCAGAGGGCCTAATATAAAACATTCTACCTCAAGTGCTCTAGAAGGACATTCTATCGGGACAATTGAAAGGCCCAGATACCAGTGTTAATCTGGACCTGAGGATCTGTTTGTGTTTTTCCCACAGGACGCACAATCGCCAATTTGGGTGCCGGAGAGATTGGTTCAAGCCCTCAACAGAGACCCCAAAACAGGAAGAAGATGAGGAGGCTTCTCCCACTGATGGTTGTTGGCAATTTCTCACCAAGTTAATGGAGGAGACTCGCGTGAACTATGGGGGATGGTAAAGACATGGCCCTATCTTATACCCCTTACCAACTCTTCTATTCTATATCTTCCTATTTTTACAACAATTGGCCACATTTCTTCTGTCCGCTGTTCTATGGGGAAAAGAATGATTTGGGTTTTTGTCCGGGGGAGGTTTATTGTGTGTTATATCTGTTCTGTGCATATAGTGTTTATACAAAATGCATGTACATCGGCACAGAAAAACCCAAGCTCTTGTCGCAATTGATGCTGGCTCATCCCCCCAACTCTGGTTAAATATGCTGGACCAGTAGTCAAGACGGGTAAGATTCATGGGGAGCTCATACCGACCTAAGACAGGGAAATGAGGGCTAGAGCCTCATTGTCCCATGACGGTAAGGATGTTGCTCTGCCTGTGGACAACCTAAGACGGGCACGGTCTCTTTTATAAACAGGAAAGGGGGAAATGTGGTGGGTGAGACCCGGGGCCCAGGGTTACGCCACATGCATCCAAAGATGGCGACTGGCAGAGAGCCAAAGGGCGTGCTGAATTGTGCCTTGAGAAAACAGGAAGCGTTTCACCATTGGCTGTATGATAATTAGTTCAGCCGCTCAGCGTGTGGACAGATATATCTTACATGTATGCTTGAGCTAGTGCTCGCTTGACCTTTAATGGGATTGGATGGACAATATTCTGGTTACAATTTGCTTATGCAATGATGGACTGCTTATATATTGAGGGTGTTATCCGAATAAAGCAGAAGCTGCTTGCGTGAACTTCTGAAGAGTACGTGTCGTTTTGTCCCGCTGATTGGCGGCAAGCGGCACAACCTGATTCAGTTCTAATTTTTCAAATGCTGCATTTAGAATTATCACTAAAAACTAAAATAAGTATAATCTAAAACTGTTCCTAATCATACAAGGCTCTGGTTTCAAAGAATCCAGGAACAGAACAATAGTTTGAAGATGTATTGATTGATTTTGTGATTACAAAAAAAGTCTTGCATAAATAAATATTGATTTCCACATTTAATGAAATATGTAATAGTAATGGGAGAAAATAAAAAAATAGGAAACCAAACATTTTAATGTCTCTTTCTAAAGTTACCAATATTACTGGCATTGACCCTACCTTAAACAGTATAAACGTAATCTACAGTTACCCTACAACAAAGGCCAAACAACATTTTAAGCTATTTATAGCCTCTTCAGGTTCCACCATTGTTTTCAGTTACAAGGGGAGTCACTTCTTCACCCACAGCAGTAAGGTTCTTAGCGGCCTGACCTTAGTCAGAATAAGACTGCTAACCAGTCTTGATGTCTGGTGTCTAGGCCATCCCCCAATCAGTGAAACCAGAATCTTTGGTGGTGGTAACAGGGAGGGCAAGATACTGAAAGGCTTTTAAAATATATCAGTGGAATCTAAGGTCCAACTGAGGTTAAGGATCACTGTGGAAGTTGACCAGCACTGTCCTAAACACAGTGATGGAAGCAGGTAAAGTGAAATCAACACCTGACTCTTAAGGGATTTTCCTTGGGTGAATAACACATGTCTACAGACAGTACCTGTCTTTTCAAGTGTCAACCTACTCCCATTGGACTTCTCTGAAAGCCTCTGCCCACATACTATAGTAGGAGTGGGCTTAGGTAGCTATGGGTACCTCACAGACCCTGTCTTGCCAACCATGCTGATTGAAGAAATGGCTGGATATTAAATATACGATGAGATAGTTAAAGGCCTTGAAATTTGGAATTGAGAGCCTAAGTCATCAGTTATTTGGAGATAGTTGAACTAAAAATCTGATAGTTGAAAGAAAATCTGAAATGATAAAGCAGGAAAACTTGGCCAAGAGACAAGGGCAGAATGAAAGTAGATATTCCTGAGAAAATCAGAGGGGTACCATATAACCCTAAAAGTGAGAAATCTGCCTCAGCTTCTGGCAGATTTCCAGTTCACATCATGCAAGACCTTCTTCTTGACTCAGGCTTACAATAGGGTCCTCCTTATTTTTAGCTAGCTGAATGGGTCTCTGCTCCTTGCAAAAAAGAAAAAGATACATCTCCCTCCTCCTCCTCTTCTTCTGGGTCCCAGTTCAATTCTCATGAGTTAGGAATGTTCATATGTGTACCTTGCTTCCTGAATGACAGAGTAGTGAAAGTTCAGAGAATGGGAAACCAAAGGGTATGGAGGGGTCTGAGAGGCTTCAGGAATCAGGTGTAGAATAAATAAGATCCTGGAAGATGGAGAGGAGGAGGGAGCTCACTCCAGGTGAGAAAAGCAAACACAAAACCACAGAGGCAAGAATGTCCCCAAGGAGACCCAGACACATGTGGAAAGCTGGGAAACTTATCATTTGGTTTGGATGAACCAGAGGGAAGGCCACCAATACTAGCCTCAGTAGTATCTCTCTGCTCTTGGCTTCTCCTGCCGGTAAAAAGTCCTGATGCATAGGATTCTGGAATAAATGCCTTCTAAATTCTTGAATATTCCACATTACCTCAATGCTATAGGAAAATGCTCTACTAAAAACAAACAAAAAGCTATAAGCAAAAGAAAATAATATCAACCAATAGACAATTGCTTGCTTGCTTGCTTCTGAAAAAATAATTTATGTTGTATACATCAATGGAAACTATTTTAGTCAAGGTTTCCAGTTCACATTATGCAAAACCCTTTTCTTGGACACCAGGTTGATAATACTTTCTCTTTCTTTTGAGCTAGTTGAGTGGGTCAGCTTGATGCCCACCTGACTTGTGAACCTTCCATATGTGTGACTTGTTTCATGAAAATGACAGGAACAATCAGAGTTCAGAGAATTCAAATGAAGGGGCATTGGAGGGGTCTGAAGGGTTTCACAAATCAGGTGGAGAATTAACAGAAGATTCTTGTGAGAATATGTTTTATTTCTTTTATCAAAATACTTTTAGTTTTTAAACTATTTTTTAATTTGGCAGCATCTTTACCTGTGTGACTAGAATAGTGGTCACAGTCTATGGACATTACTGGTGCCTGGATAGCTAGTATATTTCAGTATTAATCACAATTAAAATGCATTACCAGTAATATTAAATACTGTGAGCT
Source organism: Sciurus vulgaris (assembly GCF_902686455.1). Lineage (NCBI taxonomy): Eukaryota > Metazoa > Chordata > Mammalia > Rodentia > Sciuridae > Sciurus > Sciurus vulgaris. The sequence goes on along the minus strand of NC_136468.1, from coordinate 37,080,910 downwards.
CTGCAGTGGTATTAATGATAAATATTGGGAGCAGGGTTATAACTATTATAAAATCCTTTCAATTCAGGCACATTCCTGCCAGTAAGATAGTTCCACGGTTACAGTTTGAAGCCATAGGCAAAACTGTTAACTAGCAAATACGCATCAGAGTACCAGTCTGAGGCCATTAGGGCCAATAGCTCCAGAGACCAACTCATTCCAGCTCATTCCCAGGAATCTTCACAGAGATTCTCAGTAGCTATCCAGCCTCTTCTCCAGATTCTGAGCTCAGTCTTTAATTTAGAGATGGCTCCACACTGGACTGGCCCCATCCCACCTGCTCCATATCCTGGAGGCTAGCACACAGATAACTGATGAAAAACCTCAAGCGGACAATTGTTAAGGTGAAGTACAGTGCCGAATTTGCTTTTCAAAAAAATTTTTTTCCAATAGGTTTTTTTTCTTCCAGCCAATATCTCAATCACTTAACCAAAATGACTTTTAAAATTCTCACGTTCTTTCTCCTCAGCAGAAGCAGTCTGTGCAAACCAGCCCCCTCCATACGTCAAGCGGTGTTTGTATGTATTTCAGCGTATCCAAGCAAGGCCTTTTTAACTTTCCATGCTGTGGATGGACGGAGCTGTACTTTCCTGAATGGCAGCCAGGAAAAAACTTGGAGATTTGGCAGGCGGACTGTGGGAAGCCTGGTGCAACACCGGGCTGAGATCTGGAGCAGAGGCTTGCTCTCTACAAAGGCAGACAAGCGAAACACCTCCCTTTGTTTAGCTCTATGTACGGGTACAAATGGAGACCCCAGATTGTGATCAGACCCTATTGTATAAACTTGGGGTTTCCACGGGCATACAGCATTTTTGGCACCATGTTCCTTATTATTTTTCAGCTGGAAAACCAATTAGCATTCTTTTTATATCTGGGTGTTAATACTTGGGCCTTAGAGCAATTTTTTGGCTACCAGCCCACATGGCTGTAGTCTCTTGGGCAATGCCTGACAAATTAAGATAAAACTGTTACTTCATGTTTTCCTACAAAGAGAAAACAAAAACTGTTTCCTGCTCTTATTAATGGGATGAAGTCAATTTCCACATTTAACAAATAAAAAGGTAGGCATAATCAGGGTGTCGACAATGGATCTTATCTCTCCCCAATCTAGTTCCTTTGCAGGAATGTGAGGGAGCAAAACCTGTCAGGTTCTGACTAAGCTGTTCATTTGGGAAAAAAATCCTCATGGTCAACAGAGGTCTGTCAAATGGACAGGCTTTGACCATCACAAGGTCACCCTTTGACCTCTGCAGCATTTTAACTTCACAAGTTTGAGTGATGTGATTTACCTGGAGGAAAGAACTGTTAGCAGATTCCAGCCCTGACAAGTGGATTAGTCATAACAGTCAGGAGGGCACTGCCCAGTTTGAGAAGAAATAAACAGAGCCAAATATTTCCCTATCTTGAAAGTGGAGCAAAGTAAAGTTCACAATCCAGGAATGTAGTCTATGATTAGAGAAAGCCATATCTGGGCTGCTGTCTCTGAATATCTGAGTGCTCAGAGGAGAGGAGGAAAAGAGGTCAGAAAAGTGTCCCCCCATGGAAAACAACCCCTGCCATGGCAACGACGTAATGCCACAAATCAGAAGAATGTGGCCCTCCAGTGAGCAGGCCACAACTTGGGAAAATCTCCAGGATGATGCAAAATATTTAGAGGGGAAGTGGTAAAACAAACAGAAAGGAAACGCAGCAGTACAACTGCAGTTTGAAGACAAAAATATGCTAGACACAAAAAATAGTGGAGTGTAGTTACAACAACGTTTTTGTGTGGTGGGTACTGAATGTGCATCTCTTTGGTAGAAATGGCCTGAGGAGCAGCCACTCCCACTTCAAGACTTTTCTTTGTAAATAGTGGGTGGTGGCATCCTAGGAAAAAAAAAAAAAAAACCCATTTGAAAGACTTCTTTAAAGAATTTGCACAGAACATTTTCTTTGCAACAAAATCTATTCTGGAGCTATATTATTTAACAAGGGGGCTGTGTTCTGAGTCATATGGAAATTTTTTATTCCCTTTTTTTTCTTACTGCTATGTTTGCTGTCAGGAGCAGAAAAACGATCATCTGTAATAATCTAAGGGAATGACCACAAATGTCCAATCATGTGCAGGAAAAGAATGATAGATTTGAGTCTTAGGTGTCAGAAATCTCCTGATCCCCTACACACAGGGTGTCCATAAACCCTAATTTTCCAGGACAGTCTCAGTGTAGTCCAGGTTAATTACTAAAAGTGCTCTTTCGGTCACAAAACTGTTCTGGTTTGGATATTCAAATAATTGGGGATCCAATCAATACCCAGAATCCAAGGGTCTTCTGTCTACTCCCCCAGGGACACCACTGCCCCCTGACACCACTTCCCCCAGGAACACCAGTCGGAGGGTCTGCAAAGCTAGGAACCTGAAAGCAAAAAGGGAAGGCTAGAGAGCTGCTTTCATTTTAGCAGAATGTTCAACAGTGTGGCTTCACCTAAAGTAAACATGAGGCATCATGAACAAAACAAACTTTTCTTGGGCTGGGGAGAATAGAGAAACTGTCCATTCGCAGAGACACCCTGAGGCTGCCTTCAGGAGCCCCTGGGAGTTGCCCATTAGATTATGTACTGAAGTCTTAGCAAGCATTCCTCTGTCATATCCTGAAGGCAGGCAGTCATTTCAAAAGCAGACGTACACACTGCCTCTTTTGGTGCCTTGCAGCGTAGAAAGTATTGCTGAGATGATCCGAATCAGAAAGCGTGCAGCCATCAGCCATGCTGCTGGGCTGCAGCTATTTGGATCAGAATGGAAACCTTTGATCTCTTTTACATCTAAGTTCAACCGTGGCCTGGGCTCAAAAGGTACACTAATTTTGGCAACTTCCCCTGTACACTTTTATCTAGAGATAAAAGGAACATTTGGAAGCATAAACAGAAGGTGTATTTCCGGCAGCCCAAGAGTCCCAACATCAAACAAACAAGACTGTCAATGGTGGTGTTGAATATTAGCTCTGACTTCTTTAGCTCTATTAATCTTTTTCACTCACTGGTAGCCAGTGGGAGTCCTTCCTTTCATCATAAATACGTAGAGATAATAGAACATTAAAGAATTTAGAAAGGAATAAATCATTTCCAGCATGGCTTCCATTTTCATATGAAATTTTGGGCAATGAAAGCCGTTACATTGGCCTTGAGTCTGAGAGCTGAAAGTTCCTGCTCTTACGTGATCTTTGCAGATATTTCTGGATGAGAGGAGACCTTGGAAGGTGAAAGTCATTCTTCCATCTTCCTCGTGTCCTGAGGGGCCTAGACTTTAAGTGGGCACCTACAGCATGCCAAGCCCAGTTAGAAGAACGGAACACAGGCCCCCCAGGGCAGCCATCTTGGAGTTACAGAGAGAAGAGTCACAACTTACCAATGACCTTTCTGCCATGTAAATTTGTCAGTTGAAATAAAAGACACTTGAGAGCCTGTCGGGAGTTAATGTAGAACTCAGGGTCAGAGCAACAGTCCATTTCAGAACAGGCTCAGGGAAGGGTCTAAAAGTGAGCTGGTGCCCTCATGGGGATACACGTCTGAGTACAAAGAAGCAGTTTAGCCGAATGCAATCAAGATGTACTCTGAACAAAGGTATTTGGCACATTATTGCCAAAGCAGTGTATTCTTTATGAAATCACCAAACTGGAAGGAGGGACTTCTGACCTTTCTTTGTCAATATCCAGCAAGACTGGCGAATTTCTTCAAGGGCTCCTGGAACACACAGGACCTTACTAGCAGAAAATTCTTTGTCTAAAGTATCCCAACACTACCAACACTACCCTTCTGTAGTGATTTGACCAAGGGAGATAAACCAACCACTGTGGGGCTGGATAGAGTTAATAGAAGGGAATGCAGCTGCATTTTTGGATGAGAAAATCCTAATATAGAGAATTGAAAAAACATTGGAAAACACTTTTTGTGAGTCATCAGATGGCAACATCTGCTGAAAAATGTAAAATATTTTTATTTATTTTGTTTAATGAAATTGCCTTTGTCTTCTCATATTGTTGCCTTAAAAATGGGGGAAGTAGTACCACCCTGTTCACTGGGTTTTTAGGGGTAGTCAATTTCCAGGTTTCTAGGTGAGGGGATGTGACTCAAGCATGAGAAGTATGAAATTCCCATTAAAGTTTCCTGGCCTTCCCAGGAATCAGATTCCATGTGAAGTATAGGAGGTGCATTAGGTCATATCTAAGACCCCTTTCAACAATGCAGTTTGTACATAACAAGGATCTGAATATTCTAAGAATTTCCTTTTATGTCCATTTCAACATCCCCTCGAAAAGAAAAACTGGCAGCAAAGCCCAAGGTCAAGAGAAATGTACATACAGAGAAACCCACACCAAGTTAGCAATGAACACGTGATTGTCCCTCCCACTTGAAACAGTCCTCTATCATCTGAGCAAGGGTCTCAGCCCCCATGCCTGGCTTTCTCTAAATACTCTTCTCTTAGTGTGTGTGTGTGTGTGTGTGTGTGTGTGTGTGTGTGTGTGTGTGTGTATGCGCACGTGCTTATGTGATTTTTGCTACCTCTTGCCCTTTCCCTCCCTCCCTCCCTCCCTCCCTCCCTCCCTCCCTCCCTCCTTTCTTTCTTTCTTTCTTTCTTTCTTTCTTTCTTTCTTTCTTTCTTTCTTTCTTTCTTTCTTTCTTTCTTTCTTTCTTTCTTTCTTTCTTTCTTTCTTTCTTCTTTCTTTCTTTCTTTCTTTCTTTCTTTCTTTCTTTCTTTCCAAACAAGAAACACATGGATATTTTCTCACAGTAAAGAGACAGCCCATTGTGTCTCTGGGCTTACTCATGCTACATGACTAAAGAGTAGAATTCAGGTCCTTTCACCCCACACATAAAAAATGAAGCTATGTGAGAAGGATGTGTTAATATCTTTCTATCATCATCATCATTTCACTATGTCTCTTTATATCAAAATATTATGTTGTACAATTTAAATAAATATAGTCTTATTTTTTGAAAAAATAATCCACACAAAAGCAATGGTGTAAAAAATAAAAGTTCATACAGCTATGGGTCATATATATTTATATGTGATTGTTATATTACAACTTATTTTTACTTGGGTTGTAATAATGGAATACTCTGAAATTTACTCTCTCTGTTGCTAACAGTATTTTGTTTGTTTCTACTTATTTGTGATTATAAATAGAAGCATTGTAAATATGTCTTAGTGGCAATGAATATTTCTGTAGCACAGATTCCTATTAGTAGCTGGCGAGGTCAAAGATTATGCTTACTTTACATTTTGTTAAATAATGCTTATTTTATATATGTTTTATCATATGTGTTTCTTCTGTAAATGGTCCTTAACGTCTTTTTTCTAATTTTTACTTGGTTCTTTGTGTATTGTTTACTCCTAGGTAGGTGCTGTATATATGTTGTAAACATTTCTCCTAGTCTGAAGCTTATCATTAAAGTTCATTTTTATGGTTGTCCCATAGAAAAATTTTGAGGTCCAAGTTAAACTTTTTCATATGATTTGCTAGTTTTGTGTATTACTTAAGGAAGCATCCCTTGTCCCTGGAGATATAAATTGTTTTTATATTTTCTCCAAATACTTTAATAATTTGTGTGGGATTTTTCTTTGTGTGTGAGGGTATATGGGTTTTCTTCACTGGGGTTTGAACCCAGGTCTCTGTGCATGCTGCACAAATGCTCTACCACTGAACTCTATATCCCTAGTTGCCTTTCACTTTTGAGACAGGGTCTTCCTAAGTTGTTGGAAGCTGGCCTCAAACTTGTGATTGTCCTGCCTCAGCCTCCTGAATGACTGGAATTACAGGTGTGTATCACCATACCTAGCTTGTTCTCAACAGTTAATCTTTAAGGTCTCTGATGTGTCCCTTTTGCTTTTGATGTCAACTGTGAGTTTAATTTTTTTTTTCCTAGAAGGCTAGACAATTGTCATAATGAAATTTGTTGAGCAATCTAGAATACCTTTACTAATTTGATATGCCCCTTTTATTATAAACTATATTTCAGTATACGTCTGGGTTGCCTTTCTATCTTTTCCTAGAAATGTGTTTCCTAGTACTGTCTGTATCTATGACAAAACATACTGTTTAGTTGCTGTATATTATGTTCTGATGTTAAGTAAATCAAGTCTCATTATTACTCTCTTTTAAAAAAATTAACTTGCTAATCATTGCTATTTTTTTCACATGTATTTGAGAACCAACTTGTCAATGTCTACAGTGCTGAGTCTTCCTATTTAAAAATATGTAATAGAATTTCATTTATATAGGTTTTTAAATACCCTTTGGTGAAAGTCTTGCATGTTTTCTATTTCTAGATATATTTTATTGTTATTATGAATTATATCCTTTTGTTTTCTAGTTGATCATTGCTAAAGTTAAAAAGGAGCTGTTAGTTTTTGTATATTAACTTTTGAATCTGATTACCTTATTATAATGTTAAAGTACACTCTTATCCTAATATTTTTTTCTTATCCTCTGATTTTCTTGATAGAAAATCTTATGTATTTCTCAAGTTACTTGTGAGGATTTTAGTAAACTTCAAGTCTAAAGCTTTTATGGTCAACCAATCAACAGGTCAACTATCATTTGAAAGCTTACATTAAATTGTATATCATGAATATTACTGCACTGCACCCCAACAGTATTGGTGAAATGTGTAAACTTAATATTTTTTTATAGTGTTTGTCTGGATTGGATATTTTGGTATAGGTCAAGTACTATTTTCTTTCTTTAGTAGGTTTATATTATTCCTCTCATGTGCATACAAAAAAAATTAAAAAAGAATTCTCAAGTTTAATAGCTGTTTTCAATTGCTATTGTGCCCACCAGTGAAACTTATAATCAAGAATATCTAAATTATGAAGAGAAGGCATCCCTAAAACTGAATCAATATGAACAGGGGAAATCATTTTCAGAGTGGCCACCACAAGTTCACCTCTATTCTTAGCCAGGCTAAACCGTCCACAGCAGAAACCCTCTGGGCCCCCTCTGGGCCCTCCTGACCCATGGAAACACTGGAGCAGCAGACTTCCTGTGCATGGCCCAACCCTTCAGCTGCAAGGCCATGCTTCCTGTGGGAGGTAATTCCCGGGGTGGGGGGCTGGAATCCTTGCTGACTTCCCTTTCCAAAACAAATTGCTTCACGTAGGGACATGCCTTCTCTGGTTGTCTACATCCCAAATGATTTAGAAAAATTAAGATGAAAAACTTTTGAGGGATCTTTTCCCTCTGTTTTCTTTGTTAAAAGTGAAGGGCTCACTCCCTTCAACCTAATTTGTTAAGAATGACTTTGCTTTGGCTATAGATACAATGAGAGGTGTCTGGGTGATAAGACTCCATGTTCTATCTATCAGTTTTTTTCCATGAGGTAGGTTTTCTCCCTTTGCCATCTCTGGCTGATGGTGGCTGTCTGGAACACTGCTTAGAGGAAAGGTCTGAAGCTGCCTCTGGCCATGATGAATGAGTAATGTCTGCCATGAGCACCACAAAGGAAAAGTGGTGGGATGCCCAACAAACATTTGCCATCTTGGAATAGAATTGCCTTTTTATTTCCAGCTTGGTTATATAATCTTAGGAATTTTATTCATTTGTAGATACGTACAAATTAAAAAAAAAAAAAATTTTTAACTTAGCCCACCAAAGAGACCTAAACAGTTAAGTGCTCTTACACTAACAAAGTCTTAATGTTGAACACAGAATATATCAATCTTTATCCTTAAAAAAGCTTAAACCAGTTTATTTCACTGCATATATTTGGAACATACTATCAAAGTTGTGATTTTTCTCTTTATTGTTAATAGCAGTAGTCATAGTAGTATTTAATAACTCTCTCAAAATCTGACTTGGTATAATCTGGGTGGCATATGAGGTTATCAATAAAGTATGAGCCAGATATTTTCAGACCAAAAGATAGGAATATATTTTTATAACTCAAACATTGCCAGCTGGCTAAGGGCCAAGAATACATTGTTAATGTTGTTGATTTTTACAAAATATCCATTTTTTGTGTGTGTACTTGAGTATCACAACCCAAAAGTTAAACTCTGCAAAATATTTGAAAAACAGTCAAGAAAATATTTCTAAGCATTGGAGATTTAAGTCCGCTTTTCGAGATCGGATTATCTGGAAAGCCTGGTAGTGACTGCAGTTTGAAAAAAAAAATAGGTCAGCTATGGTTTATATATTATGTCATAAAAACTCAAGTGACTATTTTTCCATATGCACATATTTCTAATATTTTACTTTTTTATAGACAGGAAATCATTCCTTTCTAACCACCACTCCTATGATTCAACATGTCCATTACATTAGAAGTACTGTATAAGCAGAAAAAGGAGAATTTACTTGGAAAATTAGCTAAGAATCATTTTTACCAAGCCATTTCCACAGATTGACATTATGACATACCTGAAAGTATCTTTTACAGAAAGTACACACTGAAATTTGGGCTACAATACAGTCATTTAGATGAATACTGAGTTTTTTCCAGGTTTTTAGAAACTATATCAAATGGTTATCTGAAAAATGTGCTTCCATGAAATTTAAGGGCACTTCTTCCTCTGGTAATTTCCCTATCATTGTTTCCCATCAGCCAACAATACATTCTAAGACATAACCTATTGACTCTCAAAAGACACCTCTGCTCAGATTAGAAAATGGATTCAAAGAATTATTAGAAATAATCTTTTCCACCTCTTGTCAAATATTTATAAAAGACTGAAAGCTTTATCATATTTCATTAGGATGATTATATACTTAATCATACCTATTATTTTACTATGTCCCTGAAGTATATTAACAAAAAATATAACAATGTTTTGAAGTTAACAAAGTGATACAACAGCATGAATGCACAATTTTATTATTTATCCATTAGCAACAATGTTTTTGAATGACTATAAAGTCAATGCTTTTTTTAACTTGTGCTGCTTTTGATCTCTAGCACATTTCACAAAAGCATACTGTAGGACTTAAAGACTTTAGACTTAAATTTCTTGATTCCATTTTGATATAAATTTTTATTTATAAAATGACCAAAACTCTAATATAATCTGCACCAAAAGATATGATATGTGGGTCCTGGGAAGATAGCTTAGTGGTAGAGTGCTTGCCTACCATGCTCAAGGCACTGGGTTTGAGCTCTAGCGACATAAAAAAAAAAAAAAAAAAGATATGATATGTGTGAGTGCTATATTTATACATGTGCTATATTTATACATGAGATCCCCGAACCAGACAAATACAGGTGAACAGTTCTTTTTCATCACAGTAGTTCAGCAAGCTGGGTAAGCTTATAAAGTTTGCCTGCATGCATGCAGAACTTGAATCCCAGTTCAACAATTATCTAACTCTGTGTCCAAGAATAAGTTAAACACCTCTGGTTTGAGTTTCCTCATGGACGAAATGAGGGTGATCATAGTATCTGTCTTGGAAAGTGACATGAGAATTAAACGAAGTAGTATTTAAAACATTTTCAAGCACATAATGAGCATCACTTAGGAATCGGGAAGAAAATATGAACTCAGAAAGTCCGGTGAATAGGCAGTTGTATTTAGGAGCATGAATTAAGTATAAAATAATGGGATCCGTTTTCTAAGATTGGAAAAGATAAAACTAGATGTGTAGTGCCAATAGTTCCTAATCTTTGATTTATCTTGTCTTTGTGTAGTAATGTCTTGTGTCAGATGCTGACACAGATTTTGACTTCTGTTCCCTTTTCACCAAATTGGTCTCAGAGTTTGCTAAGGTTGTACGCTGCATGACAAGTGGACTGCTAGCAAATGCTTTTTTAACCACTGTAATAATTTCTCAAATATGGGATGCAATATAAGGGCTTTAAATTTTTTTCTCAGATATAATGGTTTCTTTTTTATACCCAATGTATTCTCCAGTTATCCTTAGATAATTGAATCTAGCGGAAAACCAGGTACTCATTTTGCAGAATTTTTCAAGAGTTAGAATGAGTGTGAGAGAAGAATGGAGGAACTTACTCAGAGGGAAATGAGAAGGAAGGAGTATGAAAAATGGTGGAATGAGACAGAAATCATTACCCTATGTACATGTATGATTACATGAATGGTATGAATCTACATCGTGCACAACCATAGAAACGAAATGATGTACCCCATTTGTGTACAATGAATCAAAATGCAGTCTGTAAAAAATAAGAAAAAAGAGAATGATAATGTATGTCATTTGAATTAAAAGGCATTATTTATGAAACATTAGCTATTATTACCTCATTAACAATTATGTAACAAAGGAAGCTATGAGGCAAAGAGATCCAGCTCGTAGGTCAAGTATTAACAGTATTAGATTCTTACCTGGCCATAACCTCTAGTAAAAATGATATCATAGATCTTTAAATAAGAAAGAGATTTTTAGAATCCATGTAGTCTAACTTCCATGATTTTACTCTTATGGAATTCCTTACAGTGAGCATAAATTAACTGAAGAAAATCAGTTATGAAATCACAGAATTCCAACAAGAAACCAAGTTCCCAAACTTTCTTTCTGGTAGTTTTCTTTTAAACTATTCCAAACTACCTCCTTGTTGCAATATTTAACATTTCCCCCTCTGAATTAACATTGCTTGTGATGAAATTGAATGATATGCTTCATTTTGCACAAGGTAGGTGAAAAGTATTAGATTCCCTCTGATAAAATGAGTATCTTCTTCAGTTCATTGACTTTCTGCACTTTTCAAATGATTTATTGTACAGAGAATCGCAGTGATTTGTGTGAGTCAGGATGCAAAGTGAAAAAGAATTCAGGTGCAAAATTAGAGAAGCCCTTAGAAACAACATTAACATTTCCCCATAACAGCTTCACAAAATGGAAATGGATTTTTTTTTCTTTTTCTTTTTTTTTTTTTTTTTTTTTTTTTTGGCCTGTAACCTTTTTCTTTTGCAACATTGCTTAAAACTGTATCGTCATCCTCATGCCAGGAAAGAGACCCAGAAGATCATATCTTTGCTGTTGGCACTTCTTGTAGCTGAGCATTTTAAAATACCACATTGAACTTCAGCACTGTCAGTCCTAACCTGAGCTTTAAATACCACATCACTGTAGGCAAATGGTATACATTTGTGAGAATGAAAGTGCTTCCTATATTTATCTTACTAATGTGATTTTATGGATGAGTAAGATGCCATTCAGTGTCTCACAGTCATTTTGTCCAAGGATCTGTCTTGTGGGACAAGGATATTAGCTGCTTGATTAAAGATGGCTCCTTGAAGATAATTCAACCTGCATTGGCATTTTATTAAATCTACAAATAGCTTGAAACTCTACTTCAGTGCATGACATATCAAAAGCAAGGTTCCTTTTTCTTAGCAACTTTAATTGATGCTGAAGAGCTAAGAATGTCTTTTGCAAAGTAATATTAATGAGAAAAATTTGCTGGCAAAAGCAATAGTATGTCACTAATTATCACATTACTATTTCCCTTTTGTTTTGAGATTAAGTAGCACTGGGATAGAGTGACTTTTCCCCATTTCATTACCTTCTAAACTTGCTTTTCTTCTCATAAATGCCGTATCTCTGCAGCCTTCTCTGACTTCCCCAGGCAATTAGTAATCCCCTTCTTTACGATCCACAAGCCCATCAAATTCCACTTAGGCAGGATTTGTTGCACAGTACATTATTATTTCACTATATCATTATTATTTTCACCTGTCCTCACTGGAGTGCAGTAACCCTCTTCTCCCACAGGGAATTATCAACAACTATCTCAAACTGTTGGTTTAGTAGCTTTGTTATACCCACTCAAATTAATTAAAGAAAAGTTTGAAATGAGAGTCATAATAGTAAAATAATTGAGTTATTGAAAATCTAGATGTAATAATCTTTTTGGAGGGTGGTGGTACTAGGGATGAAACTCAGGGGCACTCAATCACTGAGCCACATCTCCAGCCCTATTTTGTATTTTATTTAGAGATGGGATCTCACTGAGTTGCTTAGCACCTTGCTGTTGCTGAGGCTGGCTTTGAACTCGAAATCTTCTTGCCTCAGCCTCCTGAGGCACTGCACCTGGCTAATAATCTTATTAAATAAAATTTCATAATAATGAGAGGTCTTTCTCATTGCAATTATTTAGAAAACTTCAATTAATTCATTAGGCAAATAATATCAATTAACAGATTATAATATGACCTACTTATCCTTGTTTTCAATACTTACTAGAATTTCTGCATTATTTATTTTGCAAATTTATGTTTTAAAACATAAATTTTATTATTATTCAGATACATAAGAACAACACATCAGGAAGTGGTTGCCATTGAAAAGGTAACTTGCTACTCACAGTTTCCAAGACAGGGAGTAACATGCCAAGTCTCAGGGAAACATAAGGTTCCTCAGAGCCTTGAGGAAAGGTGGGAAGTGCCTTTACTGTGGTTTCGGTGGGATGGCAGGATAAAGAAATCGACTAATTTGAATAACATCAATAGGCTCTGGTGTGACCTTCCTTAGTTGTCTGGTATCTGCCCTGGGTGATTATGTGGGTAAACAGAGGGCAAGAATCTGATAAAAGTGGCCGGGACTGTGTTGGTGTTTAAAGACTAATTCAGTTCACAAGGGAGTCATTTGATAGCTTTAGGAATTGTCCGGCACTGGGACATGAAGTTCCCCCAGGATCAATAAGATCCCCAGACGTCAAAGCATCAAATACACAAACTAGAAAATTTAGGTATTATAATCTATAAATGCATAGCATTACACAAATTTAAGCCAATCGTGACTCCAAAGAGAATTGTCTTTGCTTTTTTAAATTTTATGGTCTGTTTTTCTCTTTATTAGCTTTGTTTTATTAGTATTCTTTTATTTTATACCAAGAACTGTGACTGTAGAGGGTCAGAAGAAGTCTCTCTGGAGGCAGAGGAGACCTCTACTTGTATCTTCCATGTTCCTTATGCCATCTACAGAAAAGAATTCAAGGACATTCAAAAGAAGGGAGAGTTTTATTGGAAAAAGAAGTATACACTCAAGAAAAAGTGTGGATCTCAAAGGCTGAGTCGCCCCACCTTGGTCTTCACATTCATAGAGGAACAGTAGCTAAGGGGCGGGATTAGAGGTGCAGTCAGGTTGGGTCAAGCATTTCACGGCAGTTTTCCTTGCACTTCGGTATTGCCTTAGCATGTGTTAATCATGCTACTTCTTATAGTGCATGTCTCATTAGCATCTTCAGTATCCACCCAGGGGTGTGGGTTTTACTGTTATAATGGGACTAGAGTATACTGCCACTCGCACGGGGTGTGAACAGCTCTCTGAACATAGGTAGCAGTGGAATAGAAATAAAGAAATAAGGGAAATAAAGACAAACAAGCAACTTTAGATAAAAGCAGGTCCTGGTGGGAGAGCACACCCTGATTGGGTCTGGATGAACCAAAAACAAGGCTCTGCATGTTCATTATATAGGTTTAAACATCTAAAGGACTTCTTGGAGATAAAAGTGAGGTCATGAGCAGGAACAGCTTAATTGGGGCTTATCAGCTTGCGCGATGTCTCTTCCTCCTCTGGAAGGGGATATCTAAGGTTATTGAGCACACCCACATCTCTTCCACCCCCAGGCAGCTGGCGTTGGAACCTAAGGCTATTTGAACCAATAAATTCTGAGACTGCAAGTTCTCCTTGGGAGTCACCAGGGACTGAGCTGTCTCAAATCGCAGAGATACCACGGAGAGTTCTCAGAGGGCATCACCTCTGCCTTGAGATGGTTCAAACAAACCCGTAATTCGTTTCCAGTTCCCGACCAGTCATCTCTGTAACCGAAGTCTTTAATTCGCCCGCTCCCTAATGGAGTGGTTGCCCGCAGATGCCTTTGGTTATTTGGCTATTTTGTTGCTTTTTTCATCAGCCCACCGACAAGCTGTGGGCAAGGTTAAGGACCCAAGAACACAGACTGGGTTGCTCACACGTTGCTTGTTTTGCATTACAATAATTTATGGGCATTTATTTTTTGAGTCTCAGTCTTCCTTCTGTAACCCTAAATTCTTATCTCAGAACAAATATATTCAGATTGTTACTTTTTTAGCTTTCTCTTTTAATTTTTAGTTTAAAATCTGAATTGTTCAGGATGTGTTGGTGCTGGCATTCAGTAAAACCTCAGTCAATATTGATCCTCTTTGCTCACCACATTTCCTCTTTCCCTTTTTTCATTCATTTAAAAAAATATTTATTGAGAACCTACTACATACTACATGCTAGACACCTTTTAATCTTCATAAAATGAACAAATAGGGGAGCCAGACATTGCCACTCGGAGTGAACTAATTGGCACTCTGAGATGCCAGGAGAAAGTATTCCAAGGAAACCTTATGACCTCATTAGATTGAATACAAAGGTACACAATGTAAATAATTTTAGTATCATTTAAGACAGCTGAATATTTATTTTTGCTCATTTTGCAAAGTCTAAATTGAGATCTACAGAAGTTGCCAAGTAATAGAAAATATCTTTTCAAATTTTTCTGGGACATTTTAAAATACACTATATGAAGAACTTTTTGAGCAAGTTATAAGGTAGATGTCTGAATTGTGAGTTTTCATTATACCCGTTATACTGCTCCATCTTGTTGTATTTATTAAGTACCTACAATATTTATTGGTACAAAGATGCTGAGCAACTTAAGATAATAAAAAAACCCACGAGTATTGTTCAATGAGTTTGTATTTTCCTGGGCAGTTTGTTCTTTTTCAAGCTTTCAGTCAATAAAACATTAGTAAACATTTTAAATAGATTTAACTGTGTCAGCATGTGATAATTTTGAACCCTAATACTGAGTCATATACTAAAGAACTATGAGCAAAACATTTATCTTTGGCAATTTAGAATGTGGTGTGAACGATTAATGGCTGCCTTTAGGCAAAAAACAAAACAAACAAAAAGATGTAGCAAGGACCCCTTTTTGATTCTGTGGTTTGAAAGATCACTGCTATTTTCAGCCTCATTCTGCTGGCCAAGGAGGGCTTCCTTTGTCCTTGACTTCATCCTTGCCTTCACCATCGTGTGACAGCACATGATCAAGGATAGATGGAATCAAGGGTAAGACACTGAGAAGCAAATACCACCATCCCTCTAGGCCTTCTCCCTCCATCCCTGCCCTTCTGCTTTGCAGTCTCTTTCTTTAGCATAATGTGCTACAACCATGTCTTCTCTATTCTAATTATTTTTATAAACATTATAAATGCCCAGGTGTAGGAGAGAGTTTAAAAGGGTATCTCTCTCTTTATTTATGTATATGATTACTAAAAGTTATTTACAGTTGTATATAGTTCCAAAAAGCAATTTACATTGTAAGATTTTTTTTGCCAGAACAATAAAGTATTTGTTGTCTATAAATTATTGACTCATCATAGGAGTCTACAAACTTGGCATAAAGACTTTCCAAATGAGTACCCTTCTTTTCAATTAACTCTATTCTTTGATTAAAACCTAGATTTGTACTTGTGTATGAGGTACAACATACAGGGAATTGAACTCAGGGCACTCGGTTACTGAGCCACATCCCACACTCAGTGGGATGAGCCACAAATAAAATTTCTATTTTATTTAGAGACAGGTTCTCACTGAGTTGCTTAGTACCTCACTGTTGCTGAGGCTGGCTTTGAACTTACGATCCTCCTGTCTCAGTCCCCCCAAGCCACTGGAATTATAGGTGTGCGCCACTGTGCCCAGCCAGTGATGTTTTGATTCCAGGTAAAATATTACAGTGAGAGAAGAGAAGTAACTTCTGGTGGCCTACAGCAGAGAAGAGTGAATAAAGTTAATAATACATCACATATTTCAAAATAGAAGATTCTCAATGTACTTACCAAATAAAGACCTATAAAACATTATCTAAGCTATTTTAGGGACTATTTTTTAACTAGTCTACCTTCATTCATCTTTTGTAGGTAACCTTTCTATTTTCTGTTTTAATAACTCGGTTTCTGAATAGACAGTCATAGTTCTTTGCTCTTTGATATCATGTTTACTATTAAATGACTTATTGTACAATGCTGCAACAGTGGTGTTTTGGTAATATTAATGCTTTGTCTGAGATATTTTGGCATATATCTTCCAAATATGACCAAGTTTCTAATAAAGATGTATTACCCTGACCATCGGAGGTTTCTGACGAGATGAGGTGGTAGGAGCAATCTCAGGATTTTTAGCTTCACTTTCTAACAATGTTGCCTTTCAGTTTCTCCCTAAAGGAGTCTGGATGAGCTTGCTCTTTTGCATTATTAGTCCAGCTGCCTTCTTGAGGCCCAGGACAACTAAGGTCTCTTTTTATTCCTATCAGTTTTCAAGTCTGGCAACACTGTTGAACTCTAATTCAGGGTGAAATCTTTCTTTACTTAAGATTCCTTGAGACTAGAGAGCTAATGCTGTCTTAAAATTCAATTAAATGATGACTTTACCAGTGCTGGTCCTTAAGACCAGTCTTTGCAGCATTGATGCTTCCAGGGAGTCCCTGGGCCCACCTGCCTGAGCCCCACCCCCAACTTTGCATCAGAGCAGCACATGTAGGCTCAGTGTTCCCTGAAATGCAATTTTTAACTTGCTTGCCTTAGAATACACTGCAGCATTTTTTACACATGCATCTTTGATGGCTGTAGTGAGTTGAACAGTGTCCCCCTAAAATTCATCTCTACCCAGAATCTGAGAATGTGACTTTATATATAAATAGGGGCTTTGCAGATATAATTAGTTCAAATGAGAACAAACTGAATTAGATTAGACTCCAAAATTCTAAACAGGAAAAAAATTAGAAATCAAATAGTGTGTGTGTGTGTGTGTGTGTGTGTGTGTGTGTGTGTGTATGGAGAGACAGAGGCAGGGGAGGGAGGGAGAGTGAGAGAAAAGACTAATTTTCTTATGAGTTTCTTGAATCCAGTTGTATGATTTTATAATTAAACCTTTAATTACATAAAACCTTTACCTAGAAGATGAGGGAAGGAAAAAAAAAAAAGTAGATAAATAGAGGTTTTAACTTGTAAAAAGACATTTTTCCCCAGTGATTTCCTTTTGTTTTATACATTAAATCATGACAATTTGGCTTAAGCAAGATCTGTCCTTATTATTTTTTTTTGTTGTTGTTGTTGTTGGAAACAGCATATTTCAAGGTATATATCTGCGTGTGTGTGTGTGTGTGCGCGCACTCGCGTATCCTCAGTGTCATTGAACCATCTTATGAAAAATCTTAATTAGCTATGTGAACTGCAAATCTCTAGGGAGAACCAATATGAATGAAATGGGACGTGTAAGCATTGTATTGTGCCATGTGTTCCTTTAGGGATAAAAAAAAAAGCGCTCTATTGCTCTATTCATTGAACAGGAAACTTCTTAGCTCATAAAGAGGAGAAGTACGTGCACCTTTTCTGGGCTAACATGAGAGAGCCATGGTGCCTTTCCCCCCATGATAATTGTGGGCATATTTGTTTGAATTAATTGTACAATAAGAGTGCTAGAGGAGGTTCTTATACCTAAATCTTCAAACCCTAAAGAAAGATAAGGCCTAAGTTTTATACTAAGCATGCCAATAACTTTCCCATTTGTACTCAAGTAGGGTTTTCATGGAGCATAGTCATCCATTCTTTTAATACTAATAATGCATATCAACATAGGATGGAACAGAGACAGGCAGCATGTGTCCTGGGAGGGTAAACTGTCTCTGGCCAGAGACAGCCCTATGTCTTACACAAACTGAGTTTTTATTGTTAATTTCCATTTCTTATTACAGCAAAAATCTATAATGCATTTATTCCTTTCAATGAAATAATAATAAATCCATAGGATTTTGAAATCTAATTACTAACGTTTTAAAAATGTCTTCCAAGCCCCAGCATACTTATAAATAGGTACTTTGAGACAGCTCAGGGACTATAACTGTTTTGGATTTATTTAATTGGCTTTTGGGCTTTCCTTCTGAATCAGCCAGAATTCAATTAGTCAATGGCAAGTTTTCACAATAGTTGAAACTGGCAACGTTAAGACATCAGCTCAGACCTCATTCCACCAAGCGGCACAGCTGTCTGCTTTTCCAGGTTGGTATTCATCCTCATATCCACCGTAGGTTCTTTTAAGTCACACTTCCTTTTGCATTCAAGAACTTAATGAGCCCAAGAAAATGAAAAAGAAATGAAGTTTCAAAAATCCCTTCTGAAGCTTCTTTGAGATTCTGAGCTGCATTTCTTAGAGCCAGGACTATGAGTAATCTAAAATAAGAGCTGGCAGCAGAGGCTTGCCAGCTGTTGCACATTTACCAGCCCAGCTACATTTTTCCTCCCTCTGGGCTGAATGGTTATAAAGGGCCAATCTTAACCTTATTTGGATTAAAATTTATATCATTCATACAAGAGAACTTCTTTTTAAAATTTTGCATTCATTTTTTAAATTCAGCATTTATATTGAAATGAGATATCTCTGATGTCCTATCACATTTTGTGACTATGAAATAATACCGTTATAACTTTAGAGAAAGAAAAGTTTGACCTATTTGCTTATCAGAATGATGTGGTAAAATTTATTCAATCTTTGCGATTAAAAAAAAAAACCTGTGAATCTACAGTAATAGCACATTTTCCACTTTTCTATTTTTATGTTAACTCTGTTGTTTCTTTTAAAACTTGGAAAATATTACAAAAGTGTGTTGGGGGTCTCCAAGACATCACAAGTTTAGAGATTCACCAAACAGATTCATGGAATGCAGCACATAGTTGTCCTCACAGCTAAGATATATAACAGCACTGAAGTTAGGAGATACAGTGGATCACAAGGAGGAAAGGCAGATGCCCAGCCCAGAAGAATGGACGTGCCCGGCTTCCTTATGCTCACCCACATCCCATGAGAGGGCACGCTGCGCATGCTCTCCACAGCAAAGTGCAGGACCAGGTGTGGAACATCACTGCTCAGGGAAGCCCACTAAACTCAGCCTACAAGATTTTTGTTTGGAGCTCGTAGTCCTGGCACCCCTTGCTTGGTTTGTGCCAAAATTCCAGAGCCCCCCAGAAGGAAAGCAAGTGTTTGGCACAAAGCTCATTTTTGTGCAGCCTAGGCGCAGTGAACCAGCTTCATGCGTTAGGGAACTGGCGGGAACGCTCCCAGTACTCAAACTCTGGGACGGACACCAGCCACCAGCCAACCTTGGCCAGAGTCTCAGTTGTGCCTAGTTAACCTTTTCTTTCCAAAAGGACATTTACAGTTTTTATAATTCACAAATAACATCTTTTAAATTCAGAATGAAAGAAAAATATGTCTGAATAAATTTTTTAATAGTTAAAGCATTTAACATTTGATAGTAATATGGATAATGTACATTTCAACTTTGAATATAAAGCAAAAGAGAAAGAGAAGCATTTTTTCTTATTAAAAAACACCCTTTTAAAATTTATTAGGTCTTACAGGTATTTAAGAAAATTAGACAGTGTTGTCTATTTTTTTTTCTATGTGCTGCTTCTATATTCTTTCTCTGTTTTCTGTGAGTTGATATGTTTTCTCCCACCACTCACCATAAAATGATGTAATTTGCAAATGGGATGTCTCATTCTTTTGGGTATCCATAATCTCTTATTTAAAAACAGAGATTGAAAAAAACTACTAATTTTATTGTGTTTCACATTTAAATGCCCTAAGAATTGCCAAAAATCAGCAAAATCCTGCTGTGAGTGTTGGCTTGACATTTTCTTATAGGTCATAAAATATGTAAACACTTTCTTTGTCTTCCCAAAACAGATTAAGGTAACAAGAAAAAGTATTTAAATTTAATAACATGTTTCAAATAATGAGATATGTGAGTATGAATATAAACAAGTGATTTTAATCTCACAGCCAGTACTATTAAAATAGACCAGGATCTTGTTGTTGTTGTTGTTATAATTTAGAGCCTTATGAACAAAGAAATAGTCACAGTTTGAATTCTCAAGTGTCAGGACAATGTATTTGTAATTTTCAAAAGCTCCTATGAACATGGAATTTTAGATAGTAACTTAATTGCATCCAGCATTATATTCCTATATAATTCATTTTGTGTTGCTATAACAATACCACAGACTAGGTGATTAAATTTTTAAAATAAAAAAAGAGGTTTATTCAGCTCTCAATTCTGAAGGCTAGAAAGTCCAAGAGCAGAGGCACCAGAATCTGGAGAAGGGTTTCCATGATACCTCACAACATGGTGGAAGGGTAAGTGAGTGTGTGCGAGAGAAAAAGCATGGAGAGCTGGGCTTGCTTTCATGACAAGCTGCTCTTGAGATAACTGGTCCCTCCTGCAATGGCTCCATTAATCCAGTCATGAGATCTCATGCCTCATGCCCCACTCACTTCTCACTAGGCCCTACTTCCCAATATGGTTGCCTTGGAGATTAAGTTTCCAATGTGAATTTGGGGGTGGGGAATATTTAAACCATAGCACCTTCTTATTTTGATAACTTGGAAATGATTTGTTATCCTAGGAGATAGTGCCTGGACAAGAGGCCCTTGCCTTCATGACCTAAATCACCTAAGCTTCCTTTGAAAGAAGACTCCATTATATGAAATGGATAAATCCTGAAGGATGAGCACTTACCAAAAAGAGACTATGTTAACCCCAAGTAAGATTATTATAAACTGGGAGAGACTAAGATAATGCAAATTGGCAATTTTATATCTCCTATCCACTTCCTCCATCCTCCACCCAATCCACAATTAAACTCATGGATGGGGGCTACAGGGCAACATTATCTCAGTTACAGAAGATTAGAAATGATAATTCTCTTGTATATCTGACTTTTACTGCATGTGTATTTGATACTAGGGCACCCTCACTAAGTAAACCAATCCATACCATTAATTATACAGCACTACCCATAGGTAGTAAATTGGTTACCAACCAACCCTGGCACTGTGGAGGATGTACTAAGGTGACTTTTATAAAATATTTTTTTTAGTTTTCAATGGATCTTTTTATTTTATTTATTTATATGCAGTGCTGAGGATCAAACCCAGGGCCTCGCACATGCCAGGCAAGTGCTCTACCACTGAGCCATAACTCCAACTCCTTAAGTGACTTTTGATTAAGGATCATTCATCCAAGTTTCTAAAAATGTCTGGTACATATTTCCCAACTGCTGGTCACAACTTTTTGGAAGAAGAACTGAAAAACTTTAAGATATTTTCTCAAGACCCCTGATGAATCCCATCTATTAAGTTGCCTCCAAAGTTGAGACAATCCATCTAGCCAATTTTTTTGATGCAGAAACATTCAGCATGTATTTTTATATGTACTGATTATTTCCTCAATGCTATCTAGCATAGTGCCTAACACATAGAAAAAGTTCAATAAGTTGTTAGAAAAGGAAACAATGAAAAGGAGAAGGAGAAAGAAGAAAGAAAAAGAGATCAGCCAAGAAAAACAACCTTGAAAAATACCCATCCTGGTTTTCAAGTTGCTGCTCTCATCCCAGTTTTGACTTTGACCTTTTCCCCAACATATAATCATCAATATGATTGCTTTTTTTTTTTTTTTTTAAGCAGGTTGTCTCACTCTGAGTCTAATCAGGAAGAAAAAAAAAATCACATGGTAATTGAAACAAGAACATTTAATATAAATCATTATTACTTGTAACGGGATTAAAATGTTGAAGGATTGCCTAGAGGATCTAAGAAGGATTACCTAAAAGATGTAAAGAAAGAACTAAAGAACAAAAGAATGGTAGCAATGAGCAGCTGTGTTCATTAGATTGTGTTTGTTTCAACTCCCAGAAAACCCTACCACCATGAATGAAAGAAGGAGGGCTCTATTTCTAGGGGAACAGGAAATTGAGGGGTCCCAGACAGCAGCCCGTGGGGCTGCAGCTCTTACTGTCATTCTGCTTTGACTTCTTTATATTTCTGTTGTCTTCAAGGGGGCTGCCACAGTTCCAGGCATCACTTTTATGCTCAAATCAGAAAGAAGACAGAAAAGGTGATTCCAGCTATGTCTTTTTTTTTAGTCAAGAAAACAAAAATTTTCTTAGAAGATCCTTAGACTTCCCCTGATCTCAGTGGTTGGAATCAGGTTGAACAACAACTGTTTCTGCAAGAGAGGATGGAAATTCACCTCAGGTAACTAACTTGTCAGTCTATAGAGAAGTGGCAAAGGACAAAAGGGTGGGAATAGGTGCTGACCTTTTAGTTCTTATCACACCATCTACTGTGTGCACCACACAATTATTTTTTCAATATCTGTGCTTCTCATAGTTGGGAAGCCTTTTCTGAATTTTCTCCCTTATCTTTGTATTTTTTTAAATCATTTTTATTTCCCTTTCTCTATCCTTTGAGTGACTCCCCTACCCAACAATGCTTAATAGGCATTTAGGAACACCAGTCAGCAATTTCCAATGTTCTCTAGGCTAAAAGACCCTGAGTCCTTTAAAAACTCCTCATAGGAGGAGCGAAGGGGAAGCTTCGTTAGAGATTAACAGTTCAGTTTCATATGTGACACAAATGTGTTAAAGGGCAAGAGTATGAGACAGTGGCCCAGGTCCTGCAAACCTTGGCATTGCTCCCTCCTCACCAACAGCTCTGCCACCTGACTTCCCAGCTGCCTCTCTACACACTCTCTCCCTGGCCATCATGGCCTGTTAAACACGTGACACCCATTGCCTTAAGGCAGGGGCAACACCATGTTTGCAGAATCAAAGGGGAATTTCTGGCTTTAGCACCAAATTTTCTCTTGAAACTCGTGGCAGGGGTCATAATGAAAGCCAAGGATTCAAATTCACACCATGTGAGCATTTGAAACTCAAAAGACAAATCTCTATGGGTGACTAAGTCTAGCATCAATTTTGTTAGACATAAAGTGAAAAGGAAAAATATGAAGATCTGCATAATTCTACACCTGCAAACAAAGGATCGGTTGGGGTGTGTGTGTGTGTGTGTGTGTGTGTGTGTGTGTGTGTGTGTGTGTAGGGCTGTTATAGAGGGGGAAGAAAGTTTAGAAACCTCTGCTTCTGAGAATTGGCTCCATTCCCAGTGCCCTTGGGTTGGGGACCAGCTGCGATGAGAAGTGCTTTTGGACACTCCAGCCAGAAACATCTGAGGCTCTGGGGGAAGAGTAAAGCCCAAGGGGCTGATGAATCTGTTGGAGATGCCATCTGGCACCCTTGGGGTAGAAATCACAGCAGAAAAGTTCCAGGGAATGAGAAACTGAGAAAACACCATCCCCACCCAGCATGTCTGGGCCCTCAACAGTTCACGTGAGCCTCTGACAGTTTCTGAGCACCCTAGAGGAGGAATAGAAAGTTCTATTAGTAAACTGTTGATACCAAATGGGACTAGCAGCCAGGGTGGAGGAGGATAGCAGAGAGAAGCACAGTGTGGATCTGACCTTTATGGATCTGATAGTGGAGCTCATAGGACTCTGACATCCCAGCGGATGCAGTGGAACTATACCTACAACCAAGCGGATAATTTCCATCTTTCAGCCCATGCCAGCACAAGTCAGAGACCAGTAAGGACCAAATGCACCCTCCCTACAGAAGCCTGGATACCAGGTGTGCACCTGAACCCCTGGAACAGGTCAGGAGTCCTTCGTTTACCAAGTTATAGAGCTGGCAAGAAAGAAATTGCCATACAAATCAAGTTTACTTGAAAATGTCTGCCCACTAGGAAAAGAACTTAGCACTAAAAACAGGGTTCCATTTAAAGAGAAATCTATTTTCTAAAAGTGAGCTGTGACTTCTCAAAATATCATACAAGGACACGCATGTGCCCTCTAAACTGAAGGGGACTGGAGTGGCAAATACATTGAGAAAAGTACTTGGAAAAGAATTTCATCTTTTCTGTCCTCATTCCCAGACAAAATTGGCTCAGAAATTTCCTAGCTCTCTGTTTTAGTTAGTTTTTTTCACTGCTCACTGCTGCAACTAGAACATCTGACCATAACAATTGTACAGGAGGAAAAGCTTACTTAGGGGATCACAGTTGCAGAGGTCTCAATCCACAAACAACAGACTCCATTCCTCAGGGCTCAAGGTGAGGCCGAACATGATGGTGGAAGAGTGTGGCAGAGAGAGGAAGCTCACATGACATCAGGAAGCAAAGAGAGAGGTCTCCACTTGCCAGATACAAATATATATCCCAAAGCCACACCCCCAATTCCCACCTCCTCCAGTCACACCCTGCCACTTCAGTTACCACTCAGTTAATCCCTATCAGGGGATTAATTCATTGATTGGGTTAATACTCTAAGCAATCATTTCTCCTCTAAAACTTCTTGCATTGTCTCACACATGAGCTTTTGGGGGACACTCACAACCAAATGATAACATTCTACCCAAACCCACAAAAAAATCACATCTCACAATGCAAAATACATTTTGTCCATTTCCAAGATTTCCCATAGTCTCAATAGTTCTGAAATTGTTCAAAGTTCAAGTCCAAAGTCTTCTCTGAGGTTCAAGGCAATCTTGCATTGTGAGCTCCTGTAAAATTAAAAACAATTTACTAGTATCCAATATATAAAGGTCCAGGGTAAACACATCCATTCACAAAAATAGGGGCATAGAAAGAATGGATAGAACCAAGACAGAAATTCAGCTGAGCTAACAAGTCCTGTAGTCCTGTGTCCAGCATCTGGAGCATATGGCATGATGTCCTCTCCACAGGGCTTATGTAGCTCTGCCCCTGAGACCTTGTTGGTTGTAGCCCAAGTGGCCTTTCTGTTGGTTTGTCTCTGCTCAATTCCTGAAGCTTTCCTAGGACAATGTTCCACATCCTGGTATTTCTTAAACTTGGGGGTCTCCACTACAGCTTTGGCTTGCCTTCTTAGGGAGTGCCTGCAGGGACTCTAACCCTGCTACACTTTGCCTGGCTTCCAAGGCCTTCACTTGAAATCTTGGTGGAAGCCTCCATGACCCCTTAACTTTGGCTTCCTGAATTCCTGCAGAACCAGCACCATGTGGTTGATGCCAAGGTCTATTGCCATCTTGAGCAGTAGCCAAGCCTCCAGGGACCATGACTGCAGCAGGCTCTGAGCATTCAATTGGAAGAATATTCCAATTATTCCAAGTATTCAATTGGGGGGCTGAGCATGTTGAGAAAACTTCCTAGGCCCTCTTGTATAAGAAGGATTGCCCACTGGTCTTTTCTCAAGAGAATTTTCACTTTTACTCCCTTCATCTTGAGATTCCCTCAAGCCATCTTTCTTATGTCTCTGGTCAAAGTCTTTAGCATTTCTTCAGTGGCAATAATGTCTTTAACAACTGCAACTTCCTTAGCCCCAGTTTTATTCCTGCCTTTTAAGTTCAAGTTTTTCAAATCTTTGTGCTCTACTTTCTGCACCTGAATATTACAATAAACTTGGTTAAAGTCTGCCAGCAATATCATGTCACTTCCTGAATGCTATCCTATCTAGAAATTTCTTCTGCCAAATTAGGAAGTCCATTGATTTTAAAATCAGCCTCACAGAAAGTCTCAGGACACAGGCAAAATGCAGACAACTTCTCAGCCAGAACATAACAATAATGGCCTCTAGTCCAAATTCCAGTAGAGTCCTCCTCTGAACCCTCTTAAGCCCTGTCTTCACTGTCCACAGTTCCATTGGCATTCGGATCTTCTGAGGTTCCACCGGAATTGGCCATTAAGTTCCACTTACAACAATTTAAAGCAGTTCCATCTTGCACTGCTAAGCATCTCAAAATTCCTCCAACCAATTCCAAATATTTATGAACCATGTGGTCAAGTTAGTCACAGCAATGACCCCACTCCTGGTACCAATTTCTGTTTTAGTCAATCTTTAACCACTGTGACTTAAAGAACCAACCAGAACAGTTTTAGGGAGGAAAATTTTATGGGATCACAGTTTTAGAGGTCTTAGTCCATAGAAGGACAGCTTCATTCCTCAGGACTTGAGGTGAGGCAGAACATCATGATGGAAGAATGTAGCAGAGAGAAACAGCTCACATGATGATCAGAAAGCGGAGAAAGAAGTCTTTACTTGCCAGATACAAATATGTACCCCAAAGCCACATCCCCAGTTCCCACCTCTTGCAGCCACACTCTACCACTTTAGTTACCATTCAGTTAATCCCTCTCAGGGGATTAATTCACTGATGGGTTATGACTCTCATTTCTGCATTATCTCACATGTGAGCTTTTGGGGGACATCTCACAACCAAACCATAACTCTCACACCCAATGCCTAAGAACCTCTGCCTCTGCTTTCTGTGGTATTCAGCCCTTTAACCAGACCCTCCTTCCTTCAGGTGGTTACCATGATGTTCCACTGACCACCTTTGTATTCTTGGCCACTCTTCAACCAGCATCTCCCCTCTTCCCACTTGCTTAGTTGATGCTTCTTAATTACCCCATCACCCCATCACACTTCTCTACCCCAGGCTTGCTGTATTGCTGCACTGCACTTGGAATCACCATGAGAAATGATTGCCTTCCAAAGAGCTTCAGTTCTTCCAATTGCCCTATATGCATCTGAATTCCCATAGCTCTTGGTCTTCAACTTTCTTATGGCACTTAAATTTTGCCAATTGTTGTATATATTTATTTACTTATCATCTATCTAGATGGTATGATTATATACTTATTTATAAAATGTCTAATTTATCTCCATGTTTCCGTATCTCCCAACTCTTTCCCATTACATAGTGTTTGGTACACGTTAGTCATTTAAGATTTATTGCATGAAGCAATTCATCTCTAATTCAAAAACAATTGTGGAGTTATTGTTATTAGTACTATCTATGGAAATAAAATGTAACTCTATTATTCCCCAAGTACTCAGATTTGTCCAACATAGCACACTGGTTAACCTCATGATATTTGGAGTCAGGCTAGGGTTGAATTACAACTCCTCCCCTTACTGTGTGACCATGGGTAAATTACCTAACCTTACATCACCTCCATTGTCACATATGTAAGAATGGAGATGATGATGTCTACTTCATGAAACTGTTTACACTCAACCTATTTGTTTATATCTTAAAGCACATAAATGGTTTCTGGCCCAAAGTAGGTCTACCATAAATGTTTCATAAATTACTAAATAAACAAAAATATCCATCCCTTCAATATTTACATTTTACAATCAGCTTAATCTTAAGTTTACCTGAAAACTAATCTCTACAAACTTTTTTCCAAGATGTTTAAAAAAAATCAAAATTGAAAGTGATCATTTGTATTATGTTTACAGATCTGAAATTAAGGTTAAAAATACCAAGAGAAAATGACTCATCATGTAAATAAGAGATGACAAAAATATTGCTGTAGTACTTCTCTTGCCTCATCAGAAATTGCTTCTTCTGAGCCTAGACTCAATCTCAAAACAGCAGTTCTGGATACTTTCTACCTGCTCAGTTTATCCTCAGGGTGAAACTAAATTGCCATTACTGGTCTACTGCTTCCTTTGGTATGAGTGGATCCATTGAGAGTCAAGGTAATCACCAAATGAGACCATTATTGTGTTATTTTAACTAGAATACTATTAGTGAGGCATTTTAAGAGTGGTTGGCTTTCAATCCTTCTCCATGAGATTATTGTGACTTCTGCTTCTTTCCACCAAGGGTCTAAGGCAATCTACCCCATTCATCACTCCTAGAAAAGAGAGCATGTGGTAGGTAGACTGAATTCTGAGACGGTCCCCTTGATTCCTGCCTCTGCATGTGCACATGCCATATAATTCCCTCCTTTTTAGTGTGAGCGAGATGTGAATACGTGTCATTCCTATGAATAGGTGAGGTTATGTGAAGGGATTCTGAAGATGTTATTAAAGTTTCTCATCAATTGAATTTCAGTTAATCAACAGGAAGTTAATCATGAGTGGGCCTGACCTGACTAGGTGAGCATTTTATGAAATTCTAAAGTAAGAATCAGAAAAATTTAGAGACAGCTCTCCTGCTGACCCTGACAAATAGAACTGCCATGAGATAGGAAAGACCATCTAGCAGGAATTACTGGGCACTCCCTGGGACTAAGGGCCTCAGTCCTCAAGGAACAAGCCAACCATCAGGGAGCTTGGAAGAGACTTGGAGCCCCTGATGAAATTGTAGGTTGGTCAACTCCTTCCTGTAGGTTGTGAATCCCTGGGAAAGGAAGGCAGCAAACCATACCTGGACTCCTAGCCCTGAAGAACTGGGAGATGATAAATTTGTGTTGTGTTAAGTCACTAAAATTGCACAGTAAAATATTTTGTCCTTTTGAAAAATTTCTGCACTTTGGTTCAGTCCATATGTTTTACTTTTTACTCATTCTTCAATGAGTCATCTATGTCATAGTACCTTACCTATCCTAAATGAAATTGTCGCATTTTACCATGACAGAAAGAGCAATACATTCTTTACAATGGCTTCAGCTTTCTGGCAAGTTGGAGCTATTCATTTCTTGATGCAGTCTCTATAACCAATTACCAACCCTAAATATAAACTGACAAACTAACTCCTGCCAAAATTCCTTTTTTTAAGGAAATTTAAATGTGAATCCTATTATTTTGCCAAATGGAGAAAAAGGCAAAACATTTCAAAAAGTCCTTTGAAAAAAAAAATTCTTTGTTCCAGCCACATTCAATTAAAATTAAGTTTCTGAGAATCCACACCACCCATTTCACCAAGAAGAGCCAATTCTGGCTTAGGCCGGATTGCAGGCATTCATTTTCCCCTGCATTCTGATCTTGACAAGGCTTTTTTAAAAAAAATGTGAGCAACAGAGTTCTAATTCTCATGAGATTTTCTCTTGGGGTCAACTTCTCATAACATTCTAAATAAAGATTTTAGGTCAATTCTTTCATAGAAACATAGAGAAACCATGCTTAGACTCCAGAAGCAGAATTATTGGCTTAGGAATTTAGAAATAACCGTTATGTCATTATGGCTCCCATCTCTGAGTATCCATTTAAATGTCTCTGTTGACAGAGGGCTCACTGCTCCCACGTCTGTCGATCTCGTCCAGTTTTAATTAGCAATTATAAATCAGTGACTCAAAAAAGTCACAGTTTTTCTAATGGAGAGGAAGCCCGTGTCTCATGATTGATCATAATGAGGGAAAAGAGAATATAGAAACTCATCTCTTTATTTCCACAGAATAAACTTAGTGACATCTCCAGCCTTTTTAACTTCAGCCCCCATCTCTATGTCCCCACCATTCTCAGACTGGTCTTGGCCAGTCCTAAGCCCACATCAGCAGAAATTAGTAACTTAGTGGGCTAATAGTAAAAAAATGGACTAAATAAATATTTTCTCTAGGGCCAGACTAGTGAGAGATGTTTATACCTACTGCAGGGGTTCAAGAAAAAATTCTGTGATGAAAGCCACCTACACTGAATGAAACATGGGCCCCAAGGCTACTCTCCACACACCAGGCCATGTGTCATGTGTCATTGTCCCAAGCCAGAGAGGCAAAGGCACATTCAGTCATTCAAGCAGGTCCCACATCCTCTGGAGAAAAGCCTGTGCCCAGGACTAGCGAGACAAGGCATGAGTACACAATAAGGTTTATGCAGACAAGATGGACTCATCAACCCAACGCAAGACAGATGATGAAAGAGGCCACAGTGCAGGACATGACTATCTGCATCTCAGTTTCTTTTTATGCAAAAGAGAAATAAAAGTACACATCTCACAGGGTTGTTGTCTGGATAAAATGAGACTAGACATGAAATTGTAAAGTACTAGCCAAAAGTGAGCATTATTGTTATTGTAATTTCTGGATAACTAACACATAAGTCTATTCAATGTGTGTTTTTTCAAATAAAAAATATGTTTGGTAGTAACACAACATTGTCCCTTTGAAATTTGAATATATACTTGTACTAATGAGTTAGCCAAATTTCCTTCTTTGGCTTCAAAAAACTAAAAATGCCAGCTTATAATAGTATTCTAACTGTAACATAAAATGAATTTACATTCTCCTGAAAACAAACAGAAACAATTGACATCTAAATCCAGAAAACTTATTTGTGCAACTCCTTGCTCTACTTCCAAGATATGATGGAGCTAGTATTTATCAAAAAAATATATTAAATTTCAACAAACATACTTCAAATACTCATTATAGGTTTTAAGGAAACTGAGACAAATAAGGCAGAATCCCTGACCTTAAGTAGTTAGTGCCTAAAAATAGACTGCTTCCATCTGGAAGAATTAATAACTCTGCTGATAAGTCTTAGTACTGTAAGAATAATAAAATCAGAAAGCTGGCTTTTACCCCACAACATGATTGTATTATTAGTCATCTTTATGAAAATAATCCATAGTTATAGAATCTGTTTTCTCCGTTGATTGTACAATTTGAAAAATAAATATCAGCATAAGGTAATTGTATATAATTAAAAACTAATAAATGACAACTGGACTTTTAACAAAAAGTAAGGCATGTTCACATGTGTCATTAGTTGCACAACATAGTAGCCCTATGGTATTTGTAAGGGAGTGGGGAAAAGGAGAGATTGTTAGGAAGGGCAGGAGGTCTTGTAAGGAGAGAGACCAATATACATACACAATCCAACACTCCTAACCTGAGCGCATAATCTGAGCCCTTCTGGGTATCTACATATATCCTCGACAGGTTAGATGTATTGCTGGTATGGTTCAATCGTCACCCCCCAGAGACCATATTCACCAGTTTTGGTCACTTTGCATAGCATTCTGTTAACATCATTATGGCACCATATTTTTTTTTTTTAATTTTTATTTTTTTCAGTGCTGCGGATTCAACTCAGGGCCTTGTGCATGCAAGGCAAACACTCTACCAACTGAGCTATATCCCCATCCCTATGACACAACTTTAAAGCTATAGATTTGATCTTAACATTTTTAATTTGTCAGGTTCAAATAAATTTGAAAACACATGCCACTAAAGTGTGTAATATCAGTAGAACATATTCAGAATATTCTTCAGATGCATACTACAAATTCTGCTTTAGATGCCTTCTACTAATCATTTGCAACTAAAATTTCAGAAAGCTTTTGGCTTTAAAGAATCTGTCACGCCATGCTGGTATTGCACCATATTTGTCACGTTAAATCCTATAGGTATATTTCTGAAACTCGCCAACACTTAGACACATTTTCCATAAACAATTTAGTACTGTTGTTTCCCTCATTGATCAGGACATATATCTGTTTAGTTTACCTGCAAAACACACACACACATACACACACACACACATACACACAGAGTGAGCGTAGAATTCTACAGCTAAGATGCTCTTTTGTGGTGAAGATTCAAGTGAAGAATGCTCTACCATTGACAGAAATAAATAATATTACATAACTAGTACACATCTCTGTGGTCTTCCCATTCCCGTGACAGAAAAGTATTCTTTTGCAATGATGTTGTATTCCCACATAAGCAATTTGAATGACTGCCAGTATATTAATTCAGGAAGGATGATATTCACTGATCAATAAAATATCAGGACTTAAATTTGTAGCACCATAAATAAAGGTAAAACCAGTGACTGTAAACAAGAATACGTATATTTACATTAATAATGATAGCAAAAATTAAGTTAATTTTGAATAATTACACTATTGAATTTTAATATCTACCATAGCTGCTATATTTGACCCTTTGTAATGCATTATAGTTCATCTATATTTTGACCTTGTAAAAGCAATGACTATTAACTCAGAATGATCAAATAAAATTTTGAGATACTGTACCTTGAATTCAAACCCAGATTATCTAAATCCAAAGCCTTAAAAGTTACATTTCACTATCTATGGAAAGAGTTAAAAGTGTCTTGATTATAAGAAATAAAACTTTTCATTTTTTTGTTTTGTGGTGCTGGGAATCAAAACCAGGTCTTACACATGTTTAGCAAGTACTCCACCACAGAGCTGTATCTCCAGCCCTTTTTGAGATAGGGTCCCACTAAGTTGCCTAAACTGGTCTTGAACTTGATCCTCTTGCCTCAGCCCCTTTCGTAGCTAGAATTACAACCATGCACCCACAAACTTGGCGAAACTTTGTTTTCTTTTGATTGATTTTGCCTTCTTACACTAGTCTAGAAAATACTTTTTAATCCCTGTTCACCTGAACTCAAAAACCCATTCTAGCTCTTATTAAACTTAGGTAAAATTTTGTGATAGCATTTTGGATGTCACTCAACAAGCCAGTAAGTTCTACCTGAATGTTTTTGACTGTGGAAATCATGCTACTTGTCAACCTCTGGGCAAGGAAGACAAACCAAATCATTTTTTAGTTGTCCCTTCAATTTTCCTCTCTGTGTTATCACTAATTTAATATTCCATACAAAGAAAGTTGCCTAAACAGTGGGAATCTTTTTATTCTATTTTAGAATCATAGGCCAGTGGAAAGAGCAACCAAAGGCAGAGACAATTGTTAATGTCCTTGTTATCCTCAAACCAGTTCCCTCCCTAGGTATCTGATTCACCATCTAAACACGCACACACAGATCTATTAATTCTTATCATCTGAAACATGGGGAAAGGGTTTTGGTTTTACATATTAAAAGCAAACTTTAAAATAACTGAGAAAGTATCATAATTACGCCAACTTCCAGATAAACAAAAGACAAGATGATAATATGATTTTTGTTATATCAAGTATTTATTCAACAGATATTCAAGAAGCACCTTTTAGGTGTTAAAGGCCCCTCGAAGAAAATAAAAGAGAGATTAAAAAAAAAAGAGTGATGAATATCTAAAGGTAAAAGAGAAGGAGATTCTGGCATAGTCTCAAATGGAACACGCTAAGTTCATGAATTAATCCAAAATAAAAGAATAAAAATAAGTCAAACACAATCTAGAACACATTGCATTACCTGATTTTTAATTGAAAATTAAGAGTCTATTCATTCCTCCTCTTTTTGGAATTGATATCATGATGTAATTTTATATTCACTTTACAAAGCACCAAGATCTAAAGCTTTGGCAAGATAAGCTTTCTGATCACTCAGTGTGTTTTATATTCTTTCCGTTGCTAGGATATGAGAGGCTGGCAAGTAATGTTCCCAACACTCTGTGACCGCCCCTTCTTTCCTCTTCTCCCTAACAAGGTTAGTCAGACTCCCGCAGATCAGATCTCTAGGTTGAAAAGAGCCCTTATCACTGCCTGCTGATCACTGTTCCAGCCCTGGACAATGAGGGTTCATCCAAAAGCACAGCTTCCTCTTTGCTATTGACAGGAAACCCTGCCTGGGACAAGCCACTGAAGCCTCACGCAGCACTACTGGGGCAGCAGCTGGAGACCTGGGAAGAAAAACAATCGCTGAACTTGGTGTTTGTGCAATAAAATCCCAGGTGGTGGTGAGATGGGGGAAAGCTAATGGAGAATCTTTTAAAATATTCATTATTACCATAGTCTTGCCCAGGCTGCAAAAAGAATTGTGATATTCATGAAAGAACTTACAACAAAAAAATAAAAATACCTTTTGGGCTAAGATAACGTGGAACTTAGAAGCTTGGTATGTGAACAAGTACAGTGAGGCACCGTAAGAGAATGGTAAGGATGATCCCTTTCAGAAGCTGGTTTCAAACTAGAAGTGGGTTTCAAACCATCTTGAATTCTTATATTCATCTACTGAAGAGTGAATTGGATCACAAATCACTCTTAAAAAAAAAAAAGTGTAGCAAATGTCCTTAAACACTACCAGAGAAGATAAAATGAAAAAGTACTACAATTGCTGTGTCCTAAATAGCTTGTTTGCATGTATCAAGTTTCATCTATATGGCTTGAAAAAAATGCCTTAATTATGAGACTTTTGTTTCAATACCTGTTGGAGGCATCACAGGCAGAGGATGAACCACATCTTTGATGTGCTAAAATTGAAGAGCTGATGAACAACACAGAAGAAAAGTCTATTAAGTCACTGGGGATTTGGACCGAGATTCCTGGAGAAAGTTGAGAGCTACTTAAACAGGAAAAAAAAAATGCCAAAAAAGAGAAAAGATAAGAAGGTCAAAAATGGAGTCTCAAAAAGAATGTCTACATTTAGATGAAGAAAAGAGAAGAAAAACAATTTTACTAGATACATAGCGAGATCAAAGAAAAATCAAAAGAATATAATAAACCTACAGGCTGAACAGGGTCTCAGATGATGCTGGGAGGTAAATAAAATAGTTCTGAGCAAGTCATCAAAATTGGTAACATTTTGATACTTGAGAAAACAATTTAAGTATACTTCAGAAAGCTAAAGTCAGACTGCCAGAACAACCAAACTGCAGTTGATTAAGAAGTAAGGCAATGGAGGAAATATGAGCAGTTAATCCTTTCAAAAAATTAATAGGGAAAGGAAGAGACAGATATTTGATGGGGGAGCTCCGAAAACTGAAAATTAAGGTTCAGGAAATTATTTAGCACGCTCACGTAGGGTAGCCGCACCAGTCAGCATTTAGGAATTCCCTGCTGTCTGAAACAGCCCTGGCTTTGAACCCAGGATTCAGGCCACGGGCCTGTTTGTTTGCTTTCCCTTTGGTAGGAGAGTCTGTACATCCTGCGGTAAGCCAGAGGCATCCCTGCCCTCTCCTGCCCTCGATTCCCTCCTCTCCCCACACCCCCCGCTTTTTTTCTCAAGCTAAGTTTGTCTTGGAAATTCTAACCCAGCAAATTAAGATTATTAAAACAAGCAGATATCGCTGGCAATCAAGGAGGGATTCTTTTGGCTGAAATAACAGTCAGATTTTTAAAACGAGAGAAAAGGAAAGTTACAAAGGAAATGCAGAGAAAACTTGATTACTGAGAGCCTGCCTGGTGGTCCAGTTTCCTGGGTCAACAAATTGGCCCAAACTTTCACCACTGGCCAAAGGATGAAAAGCTACAGAGGCAATTTGCAGACTCACTGGAGGAGAGAATGCTTCCCAGCCTTAGGTCAAAGCTCCAAGTGATGTGAGTAAAATGGAACCCAAACATGGCGTGCAATGGGATTTTCCCATCAGAAATTAGGCATTTTCTCAGAAGTAACACATACTTTGGGATCTGTATGCCTTGCTTCCCTCAGATTCCTGATCTTTCTTTGCCATCCCTTCTTGTTGAATCTTTCCAGCTCCTAAGTCCTCCATTTAATTGGGTAAAATCCACAAAATGGAATCCTTCACCCAAATGATAGGGACTTTCGTCTCTATAATAAGCACTTGACATCAGGAGTTGTGCACCGATGTTGGAAATAGGCCTCTTCCCTTCCCCTTGCTTCCCCAGGCATCCTGGGATTCTATATCTTGTTTTTCAGAAATTATAGCATTATTTCATTAAGTGATTTATTTATTTATTGTATGTTTCTTCTTGCTACAATTTAAGATGTATGAACACTGAGACTTTTTTCATTCACAAATAATGCCCGGTACATAGTGTACAATTGATAAATATTTGTTGACTTAATCAATCCTCCACTCAGTCATTTGTTAAGTAGATATTAATTTGCACATTTTAAAGATAAAAATTTAGTTCTCATTATTGTGAGGAAATAAAAAATAATAAACGTGTATGTTAGTACATACGTGATACAAAGAATCTGGGTCCTTTTGATGCCAACGTTCTATTCTTTCTATTTATTATCACTTATAGGCCTTACTATATACTACCTTGTCTTCCTACGTCCTCGCCTGTCCTGGATTGTGAGCTCTCCGAGAGTAGATCTTGTTTATATATCCCCTCTTACAATCCCACATCTTTAAAACAGCAGTAGTGCACAAATATTTATTGAATTGAAATATCTCTATGCAATACTTAAATTTGGGTCTCGTGTGCACTTAAAATACTTCTGATCTAAAGACTATTTCTTTCCTTAGCTAAACCAAGACCGGTGATCTTTCTTTCAATTACGTGACTACAATGCAGAACCAAGAGATAATCATGTATCTATGAAAATAAGTGAGTTCCTAGCTTGAAAAGAATCTGAAAAGAATAATGAGAGACATTTCAGGAGGCAGGAACAGTAAGAACACCAGGGAGAGACAGGAAGGGTGGAGGATTCATGTGGCAAAGGACTCATTTATTAGAAACCTTTCTAGCCACTGAGTGGCAATAGCTGCCAGATGCTTCTCCACGTAGCAGAGTAATTGAGTTCTCAACTCTGGATTCTCAATAGGACAATTTGTGAACTGGCTTCTACCTCTTTGTTTCTGCTACAACGAATTACCACAGATTTAGTGTCATGAAACAACACAAATTTATTGTCTTTAACTTCTAGAGGTCAGGAGTCCAAAATAGATCAATAAAGGGGATTGTCTACTTTCTGGAGATTTCAGAGAACCTTTTCTTACCTGCTCCAATCTCTAGAGGTTGCCTGCACTCCATAGTAAGTGGCCTCCTTCCTTCATCAG
This sequence comes from Sciurus vulgaris, assembly GCF_902686455.1. Lineage (NCBI taxonomy): Eukaryota > Metazoa > Chordata > Mammalia > Rodentia > Sciuridae > Sciurus > Sciurus vulgaris. The sequence goes on along the minus strand of NC_136468.1, from coordinate 37,044,645 downwards.
GCCAGCGATCAGCTTCACAGCTTCTGCTTCTGTAGTTTGTCTCCTTCTCTAACCTTTACTCTCTTTTCACTCAGCTTTCCATCTGTAGGAACCCTGTGACTACATTGGCTCTGTCTGTGTAACCCATATCTGCAAAGTCCCTTTTGCATGAAGGTAACGTGTAAATTCCCAGGAAAAGGTCATAGACATCATCACACCATATATCAGCCCTTATCAGTTCCCAATTATCTGACCAATTATTCATCGTGAAAATCCTGCATCTTGCCCTGTACTCTAACCTTCTGCTCACCAAAAGAGAAAGGACCTGAACAATAATATTCTGAAGAACAGTGGCAATGGACTCCTAGCAAGAAAACTGCAAATAAAATGGTAAGTGTAGAGTTGTGTTTTATCTTTGCTCCAAAAGCACCATCTATGTTATACAGAATTAAAAAGAAAAGGTCCTGGAATTTCTGGGACTCGATTGGGTTTCAAGTCTCTTTAGTAGTGCTATGTAGAGATGTTTGCAAATAAAATTAAATATGATACATCTCTGTGTAATTTGGTTCACCTGTGGTGAACTTGCAGAGACAAACTGTTCAGAAATCAAGCCAATGATGAAAAATCAGTATTCTAAGACACTATAGTCTATGTTGCAAATTGCAGCTGCACCTTAAACCATAAAATCCTGAGAACTATTGAAACTCTAAACATAAAACACAATAGTGCATTTGGAGAGAAACTTTTGTTTCATGTAACGGTTTTAACTGATAAGGAATCTGGACAGTTACTCCCCTCAACGGTGATTCTAATTTTCCTTCATCTTTTCAGATTTCTCAGTAAAAGTGGAAAATCTTTGATCCCCAACATCTGTTTGCCTCATCCACTAGTGCATTCCAACCCTACAACAGAAGGCTCATGACAACCCGCCAGTAAAATTCCTGAGATTGTCAAGACACAGGATGCTTGTGAAAAAGATTAAGATAAGATTTTTCATGGTTAAATTCTTTATACATACACCCTCTCTCTCAGAGCACCGTTGGCTGCAGGAACAAATTTCAGGTAAAACTGGGAAATGCCACACAGAGAGAGCTTTCAATGATTTATTCCATAAACAGGCAGTGTGCTGTGTTGGAATCCCTGACTCACTCAGCTGTGGGATAGAAGTCTGGGCTTCCATTTGCATTCATTTAAATTGCAATTAGCTGGTGGCAAGTCACATCCAACTTAGTACATTCCATAAGGAATGCAGAGCCCAGCCTGCCAGAGACAGTGTCCATGCTGAATCCACAGACACCAGCTTTCATGTCAAGCCCAAACAGACAGGGTCACAACAAAACTGTGATTGAATTCCAAACCCTTCCCGATGGTTGAGGAGTTGCTTTCTAACACAATAGACCTTATGTAGCAACATTTACTGAGCAGTTATTAAAATGCCAGAGGCTACCCTAAGAACTTTAAATATATCATCTCCGTTAATCCTCACCCTGTTATTTAAGTAATTTGCTCAGAGTCACATGACTACATAGCCTGGAGCCAGTATATAAACTCAGATAACTAGTCTGAAAGATCTGTGCTCAACCACTGGGTTTTGCAACATTCACACTAAGAAGCTATCCTTCTTTCATGAAGGAGTCACTCTTGACATGTCATAGGGTATGAGTGGATTTCACAGGGGCGATAAGAATGGATTTGAAGTGATCCATCCACCTATACTTAACTAGTCTCCATGGATCAGTTTTGAAAGATAGCTGACTGAACCTGGATGGAGTTGTTGGTTCCAAACCAGAGTAAATGTATTGGCTCACTCAGGGTTGAATCTGATCTTGGACTTATTAACATAATGCTTTAATGAAATAAACTGGAAAGTTGTAGATGTTGTTATAAATAATCTTTCTACTAGTCTGAAGCCACATGCTGTAAAGGAAATGAATTAAAAACAGAAAGTTCTCTTCTTTATGGTATACCAAGATGAAACCCTTTAGTTGTATTTGCCTATTTTTTCCCTAGAGCTGTACATTTCCAGTGTTGCTAAGTATACTACATTCCCCAAATTCACATTATATTGCCTTCAAATGGCTTCAATTCCTTCAAAAATGCCTGGAAAATAGTTTCATAGTTTGTTGTCAGATCAGCACAAAGAATAGGAGGAAGTTCTCGCACGTTGCCACAAATGTTGTGTCCTCCTAAGTTCCCACAGAAATCTCAGGGGCACTTCTCTCAATACCAGATCAAAGGATTTGATCAAAGATAATATGCTGCAGCCAGGCACAATAGCGCACACCTGAGATTATGGCAACCTGGAAGGTTGAGGCAGGATGATGACAAGTTCAAGGCCAGCCTCAGCAACTTAGCAAGTTCCTTTCTCAAATTTTTTTAAAAATTAAAAGAACTGGGCATGTAGCTCAGAAGTAAACTGCCCTAAGTTCACTCCCCAGAACTAAAAAGATATTATATATTTCTTCTTTAAAAAGTGCTTTTAGATTCTCATAGATAAGAAAAAAACCAAAAAGACAACTGGGTTAGTTCTTGTCACATAACCAGATGTTCCTTCTTCTTACTAAAGAACACTTCTTTCAATCACTTTTTGCCCACCATTTTCAGAGTCTACCTCACCTTTGCGGAGATGGGAACAAAAGAAATTACATTGTACAACACTCTTCTCCTGATACACCTCTGTTATCATTTTGCCTCTCAAAGAAGTACCAGAAAAGACATTCTAAAATCCTGGGTCCTGGGAGCACTTTGCTTGGTCTATACCCAAGTTTCCATTCCATTCCAGCTTGTTATTTTCTTTGCTGTCCTATACGTATATGCATCTAATGCTCACCGGCAATCTCACTTTTATTATTACTGGCCTCCAAATCTTTACTTTATTAACTATCTGTAGTTTGTTACCTCATATTTGCCTACTCTGTTTAGTCTGACAAATATCTTTAGTTTAGCATCGTCTATAATTATTTTCATAATTAATGAAGTCATAATAATTTTAGATCTTTATAAAGGTACAGAGAATAGGTTTATGGACAAAATTATACAAAGCAAGATTGTTTATGCTTTGACTCCATTGGGGCAAGAGTACAGAAATTTGTACTTTTCTTCCAACTTGTTCCTGTGTCCCTGTGGCAAAACCAGATACTGGGAAAATAAATCTTTTCTCAGCCACAGATGGTTGTCACCGCTTGGGAACTGACACTATTCCGGCAAGGCTCAATTCTAGACACAGCGGCTGCTCAGGCCAGGGCCAGCCTCTGTGCACCATACTATTCAGTTTAAGTGAAAGAGTAACATCGCTATTTTTTTTAAGTATTGTGAAAATATGAAAGTATATGATTCAGAGTTAGAAGCCTAGTTATTTCAAAGTTAAATTTAGTACTATGAAGCAACACCTTTGTGCATCAGTTCCCCGGCTCTCCTTCACATTGGTAGAATCTCACAAAATAAGGGTTATTTCTCCAAAATCATAGGAAAAAAAATATGAAAATCTTTTTATTGAATAAAACTCTCCTGTGACCTCTAAAGGGATTTTTCCATCACTTAGCCTGCCTTTTCTAACCAGTTCCTACCTCATGCCAAATACAAAAAAGACCTGAACTTGAGTTTTTCTGACCCAAGTTTAGTGTTGATTTTTAGGATATGGTGTAGATTATGCACCAACCACCTAAATATGGCTGGATGGATAATATAGCACAAATGCTAGGCATTTTAAATAGCCTGTTTTCCAATAAATAGATGTATGTGAAGGGTCAGACACTTCACTCCAGTTTCTGAGTTGCTTGTGGAATTCTTGGCTCCTACTTTTCTTGTACCCTGCAAAATTTTTGTTGTCAGCATACATTTGTTAGTAAAATACAACACATGAAGAGCAAATTGGCCTCAGGAAACAATAGTAGATCAAATTTAAGATTGCCCGAATCCTAGGGCCAACTGCAGAGAGCTGCCCCACAGTTAAATGAAAGGCCTGACAACCAAGTTCAAAACCTTCAGGAGGCATGTTCTGAAGACGGATACTGCAAAGCATTCCACATGGGGTAAGAACCACTATGAGCAAGTCACAAAAGGAATAAGAAATGAAGTGGATTCTCAAACTTACTTGACTATTTTAGGAGTTTTGTGTTTTTTTTTTTAAGTCTTCATTAATTTTTTTTATTAATTGAAGAGCAAACTGAAATAGCACCTTAGAAAACTCAATTTACTAGAAACAAGAAGGTGGTTGCTGTTTGTCTTTTATAAGAACTACTTTATTTCATAAATACAGTTTCTTTCTGTATTGCAGATACCAAAAATAGATTGATAGTTTCTAATATGAAAGGTTGCCAAATATTTATTCACCCACCATCATCCACATTCTTTTGATGGTGATTGCTTCTGAAAAAAAAAAAAAAAAAAAAAAAAAAAACAGAACAAAACTTAACAATAAATTTTAAAGAATTGGAAAATGCTTCCTGAAAGTGGTTTCTTCTCAGGAACAGTCTGAGTGGGCTAAATAATATACAACCTAGAATGTATTCAATACAGACTGTGCTAATTTTGGAATCAGATACTAAGGACGTTAATGTCCTTAGAACTTATCTAAGGATCCTGACGAGTTTCTTGCTTGCCTTGTGATCCCTGGCTATATACTTTGGTAAATCCCAGTAGACAAGAACTAAAATGAACATGTTTTGAGAACAAGTAATTTTGCTTGAGCTATCAAGGACCGCTTAATGTGTGATAAATTTTGATGGTGGAAACATTCAGAAAGAGCACCTCTGCATCAGGGAGGGTGGGCATAGGGTGAAGATGCATGTTACAGGCAACGGAGGTCATAGGGAAGCAAAGGATAGCATTCTAGAAAGAACTCACCAAGCACAAAACTTACATCATTTGCCTTTGCCATGGATCAATTCTATTTCAGGAACATATGATTTTGAAAAAAATGAAATGTCCAGACTAAAATTACTTAAATAATAGGAAATTTATTGTTCACATGTCAAGAAATCAGTAAGTAGTCCAAGAGACAAGTAATTCAGTCATTCAATTAAGTTATCAGGGTCTGTATTTCTCTCCTCTCCTCTCAGAATTAGTGTTTCCAACTTCATGGTTCCAAACAATGGCTGAACTTCCACAGACTGCTGTCATTGTTGATTAAGTGATTTTTTTTTTTTTTTTTTAATAAATGTTCCTCCATTCCTCCATGTGCTATATGTTATCAGGACAATTTCAAGAAACTAAATAATTGTTCCTTTTTTTTTTTTTTAATTTTCACCAGTTGAATTGTTGTATTGGGAGAGTGTCTTCCAAGCTCCCTCCTCTGTGGTCCTAGCACCATCCCTCCAGTTTTCTTGAATCAAGACTTCAGAACAGGTGATCCAAGATGGCGGACTAGAGGGTGACTGCATCTCCATTCCCTCCAGAACCCAGGATTCAAGAAGGGGAGGCATTGAGAGACTCGGACTAAAATAGAGCCACGGGGTGAGTCTCCCCCACCCGGTGAAGCTCGGCCCGGGCGGCAGGCCGGGATTCGGGAGGCTTATTAGAGTAGGGCAGGGCAGCTAGAGTCTCCCCCAGGCAGCCCTGAGCACTCCAGAGGTGGGCTCCTCCCACAGGGCCAGATTCTCCAGCTTCTCAGAGCAGGCCCCCCAGTGAGAGGTTTTCTGCACAGAACCAGCTCCAAGTCCCTGAGCAAGAATGAAATGGAAAACCAAGTACAAGAGGCTTATAGGACTCCAAATATACAAAATTACAAAGACCCACACCAAGGCACATTATTATGAAAATACCTAACATACAAAAAAAGACAGAATTTTAAAGGCCGCAAGAGAAAAGAATCAAATTACATTCAGGGGAAACCAATAAGAATATCAGCAGATTTTTCAATCCAGACCCTAAAAGCTAGAAGGGCCTGGAACAACATTTACCAAGCCCTGAAAGAAAACGGATGCCAACGGATCTTAAACCCAGCAAAACGTTCTTTCAGATTTGATGATGAAATAAGATCCTTCCATGATAAACAAAAGCTAAAGGAATTTACAAAAAGAAAGCCGGCATTACAGAACATTCTCAGCAAAATATTCCATGAGGAAGAGATGAAAAACAATGATGCAAATCAGCAACGGGAGGAACTAGCCTAAAGGAATAACCAAATAAAGGAGAAACCAAATCATGTCAAAAAACAAAAATGAGTCAAATGACTGGGAATACAAATCATATCACAATAATAACCCTGAATGTTAATGGCCTGAACTCATCAATCAAAAGACATAGACTGGCACATTGGATTAAAAAGAAAAATCCAACAATTTGCTGCCTGCAAGAGGCTCATCTCATAGAAAGAGATAACCATAGACTAAAGGTGAAAGGATGGGGAAAAACATACCATGCACACAGACACAGCAAAAAAGCTGGAGTATCCATCCTCATTTCAGATAATGTGGACTTCAAGCCAAAACTAGTCAGAAGGGATAAAGAAGGACATTACATACTGCTTAAGGGAAGCATAAATCAACAAGACATAACAATCATAAATATCTATGCCCTGAACATTGGCTCATCCATGTACGTCAAACAAATCCTTCTCAATTCCAGAAATCAAATAGACCACAACACAATAATACTAGGTGATTTTAACACACCTCTCTCACTGCTGGATAGATCGTTCAAACAAAAATTGAATAAAGAAACCATAGATCTCAATAATACAATCAACAATTTAGACTTAACCGACTTATATAGAATATACCATCCAACAAGAACGAATACACTTTCTTCTCAGGAGCACATGGATCCTTCTCTAAAATAGACCATGTTTTATGCCACAAAGCTACAGTTAGCAAATACAAGAAGATAGAGATACTACCTTGTACTCTATCAGATCATAATGGATTGAAATTAGAAATAAATGACAGAATAAAAAACAGAAACTTCTCCAATACTTGGAGATTAAATAATACACTAATTATATGATGAATGGATAACAGAAGACATCAGGAGAGAAATAAAAAAAAATTCTTAGAAATAAACGAGAACAAAGACACATCATATCAAAATCTCTGGGACACTATGAAAGCAGTACTTAGAGGAAGATTTATTTCATGGGGCGCATTCAACAAAAGAAGTAGAAATCAACAAATAAACGACTTAACACTACAGCTCAAAGCCCTAGAAAAAGAAGAGCAGACCAACACCAAAAGTAGTAGAAGACAGGAAATAGTTAAAATCAGAGCCGAAATCAACGAAATTGAAACAAAAGAAACAATCGAAAAAGTTAACAAAATAAATAGTTGGTTCTTTGAAAAAATAAACAAAATTGATAAACCCTTAGCCACACTAACAAAGAGAAAGAGGGAGAAAACTCAAATTACTAAAATTCGGAATGAACAAGGAAATATCACAACAGACACGAGTGAAATACAAAACATAATTAGAGGCTATTTTGAAAATCTATACTCCAACAAAACAGAAAACCTCGAAGACATCAACAAGTTTCTAGAGACATATGAATTACCTAAACTGAATGAGGAGGACATACACAACTTAAATAAATCAATTTCAAGCAATGAAATAGAAGAGGTCATCAAAAGCCTACCAACAAAGAAAAAAGTCCGGGACCAGATGGGTTCTCAGCCGAGTTCTACAAAACCTTTAAAGAAGAGTTCATTCCAATACTAGTCAAAGTATTCCATAAAATAGAAGAGGAGGGAACCCTCCCAAACTCATTCTATGAAGCCAATATCACCCTGATACCTAAACCAGACAGAGACACATCAAGGAAAGAAAATTTCAGACCAATATCCTTAAGGAACATCGATGCAAAAATTCTCAGCAAAATTTTAGCAAATCACATACAAAAATATATTAAAAAATAGTGTACCACGATCAAGTGGGATTATCCCAGGGATGCAAGATTGGTTCAACATCCGGAAATCAATAAATGTCATTCACCATATCAACAGACTAAAAAGTTAAGAATCACATGATTATTTCAATAGATGCGGAAAAAGCATTCGATAAAATACAGCATCCCTTCATGCTCAATACACTAGAAAAAATTGGGGTAGTGGGAACATTCCTTAACATTGTAAAGGCCATCTACCCTAAGCCCATGGCCAATATCATTCTTAATGGTGAAAAACTGAAAGCATTCCCCCTAAAAACTGGAACAAGGCAGGGATGCCCTCTTTTACCACTTCTATTCAACATCGTCCTTGAGACTCTGGCCAGAGCAATTAGACAGACCAAAGAAATTAAAGGGATACGAATTGGAAAAGAAGAACTCAAACTATCCCTGTTCGCTGATGACATGATTATATAGTTAGAAGAACCTGGAAATTCCACCAGAAAACTCTTAGAACTCATAAGTGAATTCAGTAAAGTAGCAGGTTACAAGATCAATGCTCATAAATCCAATGCATTTTTATACATAAGTGGTGAATCTTCAGAAAGAGAAATTAGGAAAACTACCCCATTCACAATAGCATCGAAAAAATAAAATACTTAGGAATCAATCTCACAAAAGAGGTGAAAGACCTCTACAATGAGAACTACAGAACACTAAAGAAAGAAATTAAGGAAAACCTTAGAAGATGGAAAGATCTCCCATGTTCTTGGATAGGCAGAATTAATATTGTCAAAAGGGCCATACTACCTAAAGTGCTATACAGATTCAATGCAATTCCAATTAAAATCCCAATGATGTACCTTACAGATATAGAGCAAGCAATTATGAAATTCATCTGGAAGAATAAGAAACCCAGAATAGCTAAAGCAATCCTCAGTAGAAAGAGCGAAGGAGGGGGTATCCCAATACCAGATCTTCAACTCTATTACAAAGCAATAGTAACAAAAATGGCATGGTATTGGTACCAAAATAGACAGGTAGATCAATAGTACAGAATAGAGGACATGGACACAAACCCAAATAAATATAATTTTCTCATACTAGACAAAGGGCCAAAAATATGCAATGGAGAAAAGATAGCCTGTTCAACAAATGGTGCTGGGAAAACTGGAAAACCATATGCAACAGAATGAAATGAAACCCCTATCTCTCACCCTGCACAAAACTGAACTCAAAATGGATCAAGGACCTCGGAATCAGACCAGAGACCCTGCAGATTATAGAAGAAAAAGTAGGTCCAAGCCTTCAACTTGTTGGCTTAGGATCAGACTTCCTTAACAGGACTCCCATAGCCCAAGAAATAAAAGCAAGAATCAACAACTGGGATAGATTCAAACTAAAAAGCTTTCTCTCAGCAAAGGAAACTATCAGTAATGTGAAGAGAGAGCCTACAGAGTGGGAGAATATCTTTGCCACTCATATTTCAGATAGAGCGCTAATTTCCAGAATCTATAAAGAACTCAAAAAACTCTACACCAAGAATACAATAATCCAATCAACAAATGGGCTAAGGAAATGAATAGACACTTCACAGAAGAAAATGTGCAATCAACAGATATATGAAAAAATGTTCAACATCTCTAGTAATAAGAGAAATGCAAATCAAAACTACCCTAAGATTTCATCTCACCCCAATTAGAATGGCGATTATCAAGAACACAAGCAACAATTTGTGTTGGCGAGGATGTGGGGAGAAATGTACACTCATACATTGCTGGTGGGGTTGCAAATTAGTGCACCCACTCTGGAAAGCAGTACGGAGATTCCTCGGAAAGCTTGGAATGGAACCATCATTTGACACAGCTATCACACTCCTTGGCCTATACCCAAAGGACTTAAAATCAACACACTACAGAGATACAGCCACATCAATGTTCATAGCTGCTCAATTCACAGTAGCCACATTATGGAACCAACCTAGATGCCCTTCAATTGATGAATGGATAAAGAAACTGTGACATATATATACAATGGAATATTACTCTGCCATGAAGAATGATAAAATTATGGCATTTGCAGTCAAATGGATGAAATTGGAGAATATCATGCTAGGTGAGATAAGCCAATCTCAAAAAACTAAAGGACGAATGATCTCGCTGATAAACGGATGAGGACATATAATGGGGGGTAGGAGGGGTTAGCATTAGGGTTAGGGTTAGGTTTAGGGTTAGGGATAAGGAGGGTGGTAAGAATGGAGGAAGGAAGGACTGTATAGAGGGAAAACAGGGGTGGGAGGGGTGGGGGGGAAGGGAAAAAAATAACAAATGAATCAAACAACATTGCCCTATGTAAATTTGTGATTTTTAATAAAAAAAAGAAGAAAGAAAATAAAAAAAATAAAAAATAAATAAATAAAAGACTTCAGAACAGTGTCCATCATGTCTGCTACATTCTGTTGCTCAAATTAGAACATGAGATCAGCCTAAAATCAAGAAATGGGAAAGTAGACTTTACCTCCAGACAAGAAAAATCACAATGCCACTCTGTAAAGGGTTTGGATGTGAGGAATTTAGCCAACTGAGACCATAGTCAATTCACCACCAGGAGGGAGACCTTTCTGAGATTACCCCACTGGCTTTTCCCTTAGTCCACTGGACGAAATTGAATCACATGTCCCTGCTGCAGGCTGCAAGAAAGACTGCAGCAGCCAGAGTCTGACATCTCCAGGTTCCATACTAGGAAGCAAGCCTTGCCAATGTTGAAGAGTCAGAGAGGATGGCTGTGTTGTAGGCAACCCATGGTGCCTGCCAAAATGTACAATTCTAGAAGGCAGTTCACAGAATTCAGTCGAGAATAGAAGAACTGCCCAGTGTTGGATAGAATTAAAATTAAAATTAAATATTTATTCAAATCTAGGAATAAATATTCCTAGCTCATAATATATACTTTGAAAGGTTTGTAAGAATCTGGTGGCTTTGGAACTGGGGAATGGCTCAGTGGTAAAGAACTTGTCTAGCATGTGTGAGGCCCTGAGTTCAATCCCTAGCGCCAGAAAGAGAGAGAGAGAGAGAGAGAGAGAGAATATGGTGACTTTTAAGACAAAGAAACTTTCAGAAGAAATATACTGAACTATTGGAGGCTAAGGAAAAAGCAGTGAAAATTATAATCCAGTTGAATATGTTTTTAACAAATTGCTATATACCTTGGAGTAACCTGATTTGCTGCATGTTATCATAAAATTAACAATATCACTGTATTATTTGAAAGATTTTTAAAACATAGCTGCTGTGTCAAACACTTTGCTAAGTCTATTACATAAATAATTTCATTTGTTTTTCACAATGACCTTATAAAATAGATTATTATTATTACTACTACAACTTCTACTACTACTACCACTATTACTACCATATAAAAATAAAAGAAACATAAATTTATTAATCGTGTCCAGTTAATCCAGTTAATGAATGACAAAATCAATATTCAGACCTAAATCTAATATATTTTTGAGTGTAAAATCTTTCTATATAACATGGTCCCTTTACTAAGCACATAGGAGGGAAGCACAAAAGAAAGGAAGTTTGGACGCACAGGAGGTAGACCTCACTGAGATGATGGTGTTTCCTAAGTTCTGCTCTGTCGGGTTCAGTTACTTAAGGGCCACCACAAGTCATGACCGTGCAGACTATGAACAAGAAGCATGTGCCAAGAGCAGTTTGTAAAGTATTCTCCTCAGTATCTCAAGCATACCTTTTCATTATATCACATCATAATATTTTTTCATAATTGCTCAGTATTCTATCACATAGACATTTTATAATTCATTTTTAAATTTATTCATAATTATAGTTGTAGAGAGATTATTTTGTGTTCATCAAATGCTACCTTCTCTGTTGCCTAAGAGCATAGCTGGAGTGCATTTCCCAACTTCTCATGATCATGTTTGATCAATGGAACATGAGAAGTGAGCTGTGTACTTACAAGGACACAGCATAAAACATCTTGCATATGCCCTCCCTGTTTCCTCTTCCATGTAGGTCAACCAAAGGCAGAGGTTCTTCTTCAGAGGACTTTGAGGACTCAGAAAGCAAAGGAATCATGAGATGAAAAGCCTTTCAGTCTCTGAATAATAACATGAAAACACTTTCATCATGGACTTCATTTGGGAAATTGTGTGAATAAGAAATACTTTTCTTTGTGTAGAGTCAGAAACCTTTTGGATTTCTTTGTTACAGATGCTAGTTCTATTATTATTTAAGTAACAGCAATGCTTCAGAGAAGCTCTTTGTAGCTTGGTCTTTGTACAAATACCTAATGACTTATTAGGTATTTATTATTTCCAGGAAGCTTGTGTATCAGTTAAAACCCCTACCAGCAAGTCAGTAAGAACTTCCCAAATAACATACTTCATCAGAATTTAACAATATTTTCTAGCACAAGCAAATAACTTTTATAAGAAATTTGCTAGGATCCTGTATCAATTCTTCTACTAATTATTTATGTTTTAAACCAAATATATGTAGCATGTCTACCCATCAATTTGCTACAAAGATCAAATTTCATGGAATATTATGTACTTAAAATGTCATAAGATAAAAGGCAGTACAGATACAAATTAGGAACAACACTAATAGTTATAGAAACAAATTTTATTCTGCCTTGAAAATATTAACAGACAAAACCTTGCTCATATAATCTTAACTTGGATTGTCACTTTGCCGGACTATCATGGTTGTTTTACTTACTTAACAATACAGATGTTTCCTTCTTGTAGTTTTTATTGGCTCAAAATGAATGCAGGCTTCAGTTCAAACAAAGGTGAGAGAGTGTGATTTAAATAAGGACATGGTAGAATATGTACCAGAAGAGAAAAGGAGATTGATGTATCAGCGGTTTGTTTAGTTTTCCTTTGGAAACTGCTGTGTCTCTGCTCCTGGTCTAACACTTGGAGCCTAGAAACTTTCTAACTCTGTTGAACAGACGTCTGCCTCCCCTTGGGAGCAGCACATGCCATGGTAGACCACAGGAACCAATGAAAATACTTCATCCCATTTATACTGGGTCACAGTTCACCATTTCTGACAAATGGTACCTTTGGAGAAGGATATTAATGACCACTGGGAGATGACAGTAGTCATTTTGGGAAACACACAATGAATAAGCAAGTGATATTTTACACAGAGACTAGATTTTTAAAATGCTTAGAGCCCAAAGGAAGCTTTCCATGAGGCTTATTATCCAGTATGTATATAATGTGTGTAGGTATATTATATATGTATTTATATTTACATTATATATTTATATTATGCATATTAATTTATGCTTATACATTTTATAATAAAGCTTAATTCTGTGGAACTCTCATGTGTTTGCTTTCTTCATTATAACAAATACCTGACATTGTCAACTTATAAGACAGAAAAGGTTTATTTTAGTTCACAGTTTTGGAGGTCCCCATCCATTATCAGTTGGTTCTACTGCTTTTGGGCCTGTGATGAGGCAGCACTTCTTGACTGGGAAGTGAAAGAGGGGAAGAGCAAGGGACAAGTATCTTACTATCCCCTTTAGGGGCACATCCCCAATGACATAAAGCCCCACCTCTTGAATTTTCCACCCACCCCCCAAATAGTACCATAAGTTGGCACCAGACCTTTAACACGTGGGCCTTTGGAGAACATTTAAGCTCTAAATTACAGCATCTCAGATGAAAGGATATAGTCCACTAAAACCATGTGTCTGACTCTTAAGATCTCTGCTACTTTATTTTTCCTGATGAATTCTGGAGTTATGTTATTTAGGGTTATCTGCTTTAAACATATACTCTTCTTTCACCATATGTAAGCCAAATGAATTAATATCTCAAAAGGGATCATAAAAGATGCCTCAGATCAAGAGGCCATGGTGACATCTTCAAAGGGGCCTCTTAAACCCTTCACATTTGGTAGCTACTACCAAAGGTCTAGAGGCAGGTCCTGGGCACAGGCTCCTTTATGGCACTGGTGGGTTAAGGAGAAGAGGGAACAAATACCCACCAAGAAAACTCACTGATCATTTCCTGAAAAGGGGTAATCCATTTTATCCAATTTTTTTTTCCTTCCCAAATCTCATGGCTGTCAACCTAGAACACTGAAGTATAAGACCAATATTATTCCAACTAGAATAAGAAGATCAAAGACCATGAATAGTTGTATATTTTATTCAAGCCCCTTGCACATACCACAATCCTTTAAAAAACAAGTCCTGATTCTGCTGATACAAGTTCTGATTCCCTTCTGGATACTTTAAAAGCCTCATATTTTCTCAGATAAATTACCACTAGCGCAAACAGTCCAAATCTTCAAATCTTCCTTAAGCAGAGTTTTTTCTTGTGTACAAGATTCTTGCAGTCATCTGTAAAGAAGAATAACAAACACTCCTCGAAGTACATCCCAGGATTGTCCCTGCATACGTCAGGGGGGAATTCCCAGAAATAATGTGCCTGCAGCAGTATGAAATATGTCAAGAATGTTGAGGGTTCAGGGTGTGTGAACTTGCCTGTTTTGGATACAGAGGACACACATCGCACAAGGTTAAATGAATAATTCCGACTTTCTTCAGGGAAAACTAGTTATTTTAAAGAATATAAAGACAAAGTACTTGGTTCAAGAGGAATTCTACTGAAGCAAATTATGTAAGAACAAATGTTGATGACCTTAAATACAAACCCATGGTTAAATATAATTGTGAAATGTCACATGATTTTATCATGGTAACACAATATCTGTAAAATTGAGCTCTAGATAATTCTAACGACACTACACATTCAGATCTAGTATTTTAAAGACAGAGACATATTTTTTAAAAAGTGCTTCATGAGAATTAAAATGTAAAATTAAATTATGAGTAAAGATTAAGAAAATGTGTAATTTGGCAGGATAGCAACTACTGAGGAAGTATAAAGATTATAAATGCCATTAGAATGAGGAATTCTCTGTGCTATTTTTCAGTGAACTTAAAATTGTTTTTTTAGAAAAGTTTACTATTAAAACTTATAAAAAAAAAATAAAACCAGGAATCACTTAAGGTGTCCCATAGAGGATGTTAATAGGGAATGATGATTGGAAAGTATGAAAAGGAAAATTGAAAGAAAAAAAAAAACACACAAGAAAAGTTTCCTGAGAGTCAAACCTTTTTCAGTCTCCAGGGAGTCCATGGAAAATCCATCAATTAGATCACACTAAATGGAACTGCACAGAATACTAACCAAGCTTTGTATTTCCCTTTCTCAATTCTGCATTCTGGGAAAATACGTATGCTATCCTGATAGCAGAGTTCTTCAAGTTGTGGGTTATTTTTTTTTAAAGCTCCTCTCCCTCTGCAATCAATGATAGCCAAGAAGAACTATTAAAGATGACAGATAACCAATGTGTAAACAGGGAGTGCCTCACTCTAACTCCTAATATAAATTAATACAATAATCCACATAATCTTCTCTTAAAAGGATATTGGCAGCTGGGCGTGGTGGTGCATACCTGTGATCCCAGCTGCTTGGAAGACTGAGGCAAGAGGCTATAAGTTCAAAGCCAACCTCAGCAACTTAATGAGACCCTAAGCAACTTGTCTCAAAAAAATTTAAAAATTTGAAAAAGGAGAGGGGCTTGGATTGTAACTCAGTGGTTACGCACTTCAGGGTTCAATCCTCTGTACCAAAAAATAAATAAAAAAGATATTGATAGTTAATAAATTAATTATAAATAATTTCCAAAATATCATTGAGGCTACATTTCAATGACAAAAACCCAAAATTCAAATTAGAAATTGTTTCCATTCTCTAGACTATATGGATTAGGTAGTTTCAAATTTCAAAATTAATAGAGGAATTATGATATCCAATTCAGATCTTCGGGACTTAACTCTTTGCAACAGAAATGACATTGCCTTCATGAGTAAGGAAGGCCTCCTTCAGTGTGTTCTGGAGTTAAGTGAAATAAGTCAGTTGTTTTATATTAATATAATTCAATGCCACTTGGTCTCAGCAGAAGTAAGACATAAGGTCACAATGTAATTATTAATAACGTTTATATTACTAATTCTCTATCGCTTCGTACTTAAATCTCTGTGCTATGCCACCACAGTCTCTGTCACAGATTTCATAATGTGTATTGAACAATACCTCAGAAGACAGTGGCAATGTAGACACCCCTGCTAAGGCTTCACAGTCATTACAGAAGATGGATATCCACTTCCATTATAACTTATTCTCCCTTTTGTGGGATGGACTAGTAAGCCAACTATTTTCCATTAATAATTTCAATTCCTTGTATAGAATCAATAATCTGCCTTTCATAGAATGTCTAGCTCCATGGAATGAATAGCTACATGATGTTCCATTCACACATTTCCTCCTTTCCTTTTCTTTCTTTCTTTTTTTTTTTTAATTAGCTAGTTTTTATATTACACTTACTTTTATCAAAAAAATTCTTTAAAAATTTTTTAATTTGTTTTAATTAGTTATGCATAACAGAATAATGCAAATCTGAGTCATCTATAATGTCAGTTTAATTTTTTATGGGGCTTGTCATTCTTTAGAGAAATTTGTTATTGTCTTATTCTTTTACATTTTATAATATATTAAAATTTATTAATGCCTATGATATCCTAGTACTTATGTAAACAAATTATAAAATATTTAAAAATAAATAAATAAATAAATTCTTGAACCGTAGAATAGCTCAGTGGTAGACCATCTACTTAGCATGCACAAGACCCTGAGTTCTAATCCCAGCACTACAAAAATAAATAGTTAAATTGTATTGTGTATATTGAGGATATATAATATGATTTTACGGGGTTATTTATACAGATTTTATAGGTTATTTTTAAAAAGTTATTAAGTGAGCAAGTTGACATATCCTTAATGTACACATTTCTTTCTTTCTTTTGGTAATTAGATATTTTGTATATTGTACCTTCATTCTTAAAATAAATTGTGTGTATTTAAGATACATATGAGGTCACAAGTTGCTTTAGAGAGTAAAAGGTTGTTGTAGTGAGCTTATTAACAATCTGAGGTGTACGTATTTCATTTCATGCCCAGTTACTTTTGTGGCTAACATAATCTGAGTGACTAGAGGAGAGAATGAACCCATCAGAAAAACTTCCACACTTTCTTCTCTCTTTTCTTGGGAAAACTCCCATTTTCCTACCCAGAATGATTGTCCCGTGTTAATTTTCTCAACATCGTATGTGCTTCCCCAGGACATTAGGCTGCTATGCATTTATTTCTACACAGAGCCTTTTTCTTTACTATTTCAGTTTGCAGCAAACTTGGAGTCCCTTCCTACTGCAGACCTCCCAAGAACTTTCCTTCCTTCCAATTATGATGCTCCATTCCCACCTTTCCTGCCTTTCTATGTCATGAGAGGGAAGAAAGTACAGAGATGAACACACACACACATACAGAGCAGGGGTCCTCAGGTAGAGAGAAGCACTGAGTTATTTGTTTTTCTGCTTGTCCTACCAAATGAGGGAGAAGAGGAGGAAGACACAGAAGTCAAGTTCTATAATCCTAGTCTATAGCTCAGAGCAAAGAGCTTAGGTTTCTGAAACCAGCTTTTACCCTTCCTCCTTCCATTGCACAGATTGGCAGAGTGAGTTCAGCAACCCCATGTATCCATCTCCCAAGATGCCCTGGGAGGAGATTGTATTCATTCACAGGAAGCAGGACAAGAAGACTGAAGCAAAACAAGTCTCATCTCGCACAGAGTGATCTCATGCCTAATGTAGAAATGTAGAACAGAATCTGCTTCTCTGGAGGGTGTATTGAGCTGCATCATCTACTTTCTAGAAGAATGATGATTAGCAGAAATTTAAGCAAATGGAGAATTCTTTTTATTACATAGTCAAAGTTTGAAGACTGGTTCAGTGGCTCAGCAACGTAATGACTACTGTCAAGTCAATTTATCCTTTCCCCCATGGTCATAAGGTAGCCACCACAACTCTAGGGCACATGTCCCCACTAGAGAAGAGAGAAAGAGCCAGACATCTATTTACTTCTCCTTAGTTTCATATCTTTCCTCAGTTCTAAACAAAGCTAGAAAATGATTACTTCACTTTGCAATCTCTTTAACTAGAGTTGGAAAAAAAGAAAAGACTAGATTAAGTGTTGGGCAAGGCAACCATCTGCTACAAAAGGAATCTCATACTCAAATTTATCCATTTGCTTTAATTTTTTTTTTACCCAGGAAAAATGTCATAGCTGTTGAAAAACACATGCATTTTATTAGCCTTCCAAATTCTAGTATTAGTGTCCACTTAGAAACTGGGAGTTCTTCCCTACTTCATAGAATTTGAGCATGCTGTGTTTTGTGGGCCAACAGTTTTATTCCTAGGTGACTTTTTATGAATAGACTGTCCAGCCACTCTTGTTGCTATAATCCAGCTACTAGAAGTTATAGTCATATAATTAGAATTCAAATGTTAAATCATAGTTTTAAAAAAAATGAATGAAAAAATGATTACTTCCTAAGTCATCGTGTTCATTTCTTCATCATAATTTCTTCAACATACACAATATCACCACCCTGATCACATCCCATGATCACTTTATGTTTTCCTTCTGCAATTTCAGATGGTGTCTAGAAGTCTGAACATCCAGTTAAAAACCCTATTTGTCCATGGTTTTTCTTCTTGCCTAAATTCTTCCTCTAGTTCCAGCTGGACCCACCCAGTCTTTGATTTTTTTTTCACAGAAGCCTTCCTTCCCTATTTATTCATCTCTTTCTCTCTGATTTTCTCTCAGAACTTCCTCCTCCTTCAGATGCTGTGTAATCTTTCTCAGGACCACACAAAGTGCCTTTTTGTGTGATGATGGTGGACAGATGTGCTTTTTCCAATGGCCTCTATTTTGCTTGCTTATTTATGTATTCCTCAGCCTTCAGTCTTCAGTCTGGAACAAAATAAATTAGCACATTCATTTCTGCTAATTTATATTGAGGAAGATTTTCATTAATTTAGAATAATTTATTAATTATATGAAGTTCGTAAGCCCCTTTACTTTCAGTAAATATATTAGAATTTATTAGGGAAAGATAAAAAGCACAATTTTGTCTATTAAAAGAGTTCTTTTAAAAACATTTAAAGTTTTTTTTAAAAACAAGGCATCAGTACTACTTAACAAGAGCTTATTTTTCATACAAAAGGATTTTCATAGTATTTATGCAAAATGAATGCAATTTAGTGTTCCATAATCCTGGCATCAAAAATTTTCAATTATGTTTCTCTTCCTTGAAATAACTGTTTTATGTAACAAAGAATATTAGATCCAGAAGTGACTTTAAGACTCACCTCACATTAAATTCATTTTACAGATGAGGATCCAGAAGCCACAGAAGCTGAATGACCCACTGAAGGGCAGAGACAAGGTTGTAAACAGTTTCCTGATTTCTAATTCAGGGACTTTTTTACAAACACCTAAACTTCAAGAACTCGCTCTATACACCTACAAATGCACACCTGGGGCTGAGGGCTCATGTGGTTAGATGCCCAAAGAGTAGAAATGGATGCTTTGCAGGAACCATATGTTGCATGGTGGGCAAAGAACAAGAGAGCGGTCCTGCTGACTGTGGGACAGGGGGACACATGTATTCTCCACATTCACTGAACCATTTGGAGGCAAGTGTGCTGGGCAAAGGCTAAGGGTTCAAAAGAAAGTAGAAGTGACTTATTCCAGAGACAGAGCTCTCGTGGTATCCAGCAAGTATTACTTGGGAGGGGTTTGCTGTAGTTGGTGCATTATTTCCCTCATTCATTGGTTTCAAATATGTTGATCAATTGACCTTCAGGTAATTTTAATTAAAAGTGTAATGGAGTGGAGCAGTGGGAAGGAAAAAATCATTTTTGCAGCAACTTGAGCTGAAAAACATTTTCAAAGGATATAGATCAGCAACATAGCTCATGTTCCTTTCGCAGGCGTGCTTACGCAGAGAGAAAATCCTTTTTTGATTTGGTCTGCGCCTTAACTTTTCATTTACTTAAGGATTCGTCTATAGAGTCATCAGATTTAGAACCACCTACCAAATGCCAAACAACTTAATTATTGTCAATATTTACAATAACAAAATAGCTTTTCTTTCAAGTCAGAGAGGCTTGGAACCATGCAATCCTTTTAAAGTGTCTGCAAATGTTTGTTCTGCCTGCTTGATGTTTGTGTTCAGAGCAAACAATTCCAGCATCTTGTATTAGAAAAGAAATTAATCTTATCTTATTGAATTTAGGTCAACAAACAAAACACTCCTCAAAGGGGTGACTGTGAAGGAGTGGGGTGCACTCCGGGTAAAGTAACCTAGAGCATCTGTACCTATTTGAACCACATATCATTCTGTATAAGATCTATTTACAAATAAGGATACTACTTGAATGAGTTGCACAGTTAAAATATGACATTAATACATTTTTT
This sequence comes from Sciurus vulgaris, assembly GCF_902686455.1. Classification (NCBI taxonomy): domain Eukaryota; kingdom Metazoa; phylum Chordata; class Mammalia; order Rodentia; family Sciuridae; genus Sciurus; species Sciurus vulgaris. The sequence goes on along the minus strand of NC_136468.1, from coordinate 37,024,411 downwards.
AAATTTTAGAGCATTTAAAAAAATCTTTTGGGATAAATGTTTTTATGTACAATTAATTATGTACAAGACTTGGTTTTCTCTTATCTGCCCAACACCAATCCTACCCTTGATCTTCAGTAAGACAGATTAAAGAGTAAAATTCTTTGTTAGCATAATTTATATACAAATGGAAGTAAGAAACACATGAAATACACATTTACATGCATAATAGTCATCCTGTGAGTAGTCCCAGTGCCTGTATAACTCCTGTGCTCTCCCCGCTGGTTCCTTGGTCTGTCTAGAATCATATTCTGCAGGCCCTGCACTTTCTTGCACGAGTCCTTAGGAACCTGTGATCTTCATGGTAACATGTACAAGAAACAGATTTTTCTCTTCTAAACATTGCTGCCTTATAGCATAATTTCAAATTGTTATTATATTATGCAAAAAGTTTATATTCCATCCTACCAAATGAAGGGGAATGAGAGTGGAGAAGAAAATCATGCCTTACTCTCCAGGAAATGTGCATCTTTAGCTCAAACGTAAATCAACTGAACAAATTAAATTATGTATGCACTTACGAATATATTTAGTACAAATTTGGGGCATCATTTTGTCTTCCAAGGTGCCCTGAGTAAAGACCGTAATTATAACTCAAACCTCAATACATGGGAAAGAAAATTAATTTTTACACATTCTACTGATGATTTTGGTGCCAAATTTTTTCATGCTTCTTTTCCGAAACCATCTTTTTTTTTTTTTTTTCACATTTTCTATTGGTGCATTGTAGTTGTACATAATGATGGGATTTGTTTATGCATATTCATACATGCACACAATATAACAATACAATTTGGTCAATATCACTCCCCAGCATTTCCCTGCTACCTCCCTCTACTCCTCCTGCTCCCATCCCTTTCTTCTATTCTACTGATCTCCGTTTCTTTCATGCCGTAATGCCCTATCTTTCTTTCCCTTTTACCTCTCCAGCTTCCACATATGAGAGAAAACATATAACCCTTGACCTTCTGAGTTTAGTTTATTTTTCTTAATAATCTCAAGCCCCAATTCCTGCAATTGACATAATTTCATTTTTATTTTTGACTGAATAAGATTCCATTGTGTATTTATACCACATTTTCTTTATTCATTTGCTGATAGATACCGAGGCTGGTTCCATTGTTTGGCTACTATGAACTGTGTTGCTATAAACGTGGGCACACATGTATCACTATAGTATGTTGACTTAATTCTTTAGGATAAATGATAAATACTGAGGAGTGGTATAGCTGGGTCATATGGTGGTTCCATTCTGAGTCTTTTAAGGAAACTCCATACTGATTTCCATAGTGATTATACTAATTTACAATCCCAACAGTGTAAAAATGTTCCTTTCTCTCCACATTCTCTCCATTATTTATTATTGTTTGTATTCTTGATGACAGTCATTCTACCTGGTGTGAAATGAAATCCCAAGTGTACTTTGATTTGCATTCCTCTAATTGCTAATGATGTTGAACATTTTTGAATATATTTGTCAGCTATTTATATTTCTTCTTTGGAAAAGTGTATAATTTGTTTGCTTATTTATTAATTGGGTTATTTTTTTCCCAAAAAACTCTTTCTTCAGATGAGTACAACAGGACTGCCAAGTTTATCATCCCCGGGAATTTGGGCAGAATGAACTAGAAAAACCATCATTCCTGGAAGCACCTATCCATCTTCTAAAATTTCCTCCAAAGCAGATGCAACAGACAAGCTCATAGAAAAGATATTGACATTTAAAGAGAGAATTCAAAACAAAACACAACTCACACAGTAGCTACTAGTCCATCACAGGTGCTCACAAAGGAAATAATTCCTGTGTTGAAGCAAGAACTCCACCTGGACCATCCACATTTAACTATAACATAGGCAGATAAGAAAAATACCATCAATAGGGATCAATGTCACCCAAAGAGGGAAGGATCTAAAGAGGGTCCCAAAACTTTCCAAAATGAAATCTCAAATTTAAATCAACTTATGCATTTAAAAATATAAATATGAAATAATAAGAATTGAAATATCAAACCAAAATAGTGTTCTGTCACTGAGAAAGATTAGAGCAATTATCCAAATATATTTCATTTCATAATATAAATAAGGTGATCAACATTTTCATATTTGCTCTTTATCATTTCTTTGTAGAGAAGTAAGCCAGTTTTTGGAATGTGCACCAGATTTGTCTAATCAATGATTATTAGCATATGTTTTAGTGTCCAGAACCTAAGAACTGATGTTACGCCAAAGAAATCAGGGTGTAGACAAAAGAAATGCAAGGAATTCAGCCTCACCTTTTAAAGTTTTTCTGAGAAACAGCTTCATGAAGAAAATACTTGTATTAATATGGGACATCTATTTTAACTCAAGAGTGTACAGATGGTAAATCAAATTCAAAGGTAACTGAGTAAAGGAAGCGGGGAGAATCACCATAAATGATTGGCCTGCGACACAGGCTGCTTGTTTCTTCCAGATTCTACTTGGGCTGTTATTGAATGAGTAGGCGAGGGTAGAATCAGGAGCTCAACAAGAATTGCCCACCTTCTGTACCCTCTTCTTTCTCTTTCTATCGCGTCTATTTTCAAACTGTAATCCCCAAGCGAGTCCTCTTCATTGTAAGGAGTTCATTGGTGTCACAGATAATGGTGTTTCCAACGTCTTTTTCTGAATGTTTTATTTATTTGTAGAGTGTTAGCTAGTCTCTTTATTATTTCTCACATTGTTCCTTCTCTCCATGTTTGTTTCTCTGAGTTTACACCAGCAGTGTGGTACTGTTTCTCTAAATAAAGGAAATGCGCCAAAGTATAATTTTACAATGGTCTTTGCTAACCCCCTTCTTTGCCCCCTGCCATTTCAGGTTGCTCAATTCCAGGTTTCCCTCTGTCAGTGGGAACTTGTCAAGGATTTTTGAATGATGGTTGACATTTCATGTGTTCTGCCTGGCACTATATCGAGTGCTTTTTATGCATTATCTTCTGTGGTCCATAGCAATGAGACACAGGCTACCATTATTGCCAGGTGAGGAAACTGAAGGTTGTGGAGTTCAATTCACTTGCCAGAGGTGAGTGAATCAAAGAGCTGGGATGTGAGTTCTAAGAGACACACTCTAAAACCCACACCGTCCACCACTCCAACCACAACCGGGGTCCTTTAAGAAAATGTCATTGGTCCAAATTTTCTTTTGAAAATTGAGAAGAAAGAGAAAGTAAAAGCAAAGGACACCTGCTGTCATCCTGCCACCCTCCTGCCACAGCCCACATGGAAAGGATCCTTACTTATAATTTATTAGAAAGTGACTAATGTACTAGTATAATATGCTTTTCTTAAATTCATTGTAACACCTAAGACAATTTTCACTTTAAAAAAAATTGTTAGCAAAGCCTGTGTTCTTCTCAAAAAGTAATGTTTTTCTACTTCGACCAAGGTTTTATAAGTAATCATGTAGGGAACATAACTCACATACTCTCATTCCTATAATACAGTATCTTTTAAAGTAGTTATTGATTAGAAACCAGGTAGGGTTTTTCTTTCTTTTTCAGTAGTCTAATTGATGCATAATTGATACACAATAAATTACATATATTTAAAATGTAAGGTTTGGAAATTTTCGACATCTGTAAACATCTGTGAAGCTATCACCCAAGCAAAATGATAAATATTTCTATGCTTACAAAAGTTTGCCTATGTGTTTTTGTTATCTTGCACTCTCTTCCTTCTTCCTCCAAAGCAACTGGTGATCTGATTTCTGTTGCTATGTATTAGTTATCTTTTCATACACACACATAAATTAAGTCATGTAGTACATATTCTTTTATAACTGGCTTCTTTCATTCAGCCTAATTATTGAAGATTCCTCTATGTTGTGGTATGTATAAATAGTTCACTTTTATTGTTGTGTAGTATTCTATTGTTTGGAGACAACCGTTTGTTCATCCATCCATCAGTTGATGAACATTCAGGCTGTCTCCTGTAAATCTTCTATAAACATAAGTATATACGTTTTGTCTAGATTTGTGTTTTCATTTCACTTTGATATATCTAAGAGTAGAATGAGTAGGCCATATGGTAAAAGAACTGCCAAATTGTTTTCCAAAGTGGTTGAATCATTGTACATTTACACCAAAAGTGTATGAGAGTTGGGTATAAGAATAACTTTGTTTTCCTCAAATCATGATCATCAAGAACAAAGTGATCATCATCTAGAAATTATATCAGAACACAGGGTAGAAGTGTCCAATTTCTTTGTGATGAAGTCTATTGAAACATACATGCAACCAGGCATGGTGGCACACACCTGTAATCCTAGGGACTTGGGAGGCTGAGGCAGGAGAATTGCAAATTCAAAGTTAGCCTTAGAAACTCAGCAAGGCCCTAGGCAACTAAGTGAGACCCTGTCTCAAAATAAAAAATAAAAGGGACTGGGGATGTAGCTCAGTGGTTATGTGCCCCTGGATTCAATCCCCATTACAAAATTAAATAAACAAATAAATAAATAATATATATATGAAACATAAACTAATATATCATTTCATACTTCTCTTCAAAACCCCCATATTCAAATACCTACTATCTACCAGTCACCCAGACCTAAAATCTCAGTCATTCTTGACTGACTCCACATTTTGCATTACATCCAAGTATAAATGCCGAGTCCTGCCAATATAACATTTTTTTTGTTTTAAATATTTTTAGATGTTGATAGACCTTTATTTTATTCATTTATTTATGTGTGGTGCTGAAAATTGAACCCAGTGCCTCACATGTGCTAGGCAAAGACTCTACCACTGAACCATAACCACAGCCTCCCAATAAAACATCTTTAAGATATTTCCTGGCTTCAGAGACAGGCTTCAACTCATGCTCTATATTCATACAGATGGGGAAAATATGAAATAGAATATGAATATGTTAATCACCCACCTCCCAGGAAAAGGTTAAAGCTAATATTGCACAGATGTCCCTCCATCCTTCCAGGTTCATCACTAAATGCTCCCCACCTTCCCTTATTGCACTGACCCCCTTTGCAATTCCCCCACACACTATACTGTCTTGTCTCCGTGGATTGATGCATGCAGTCCACAGCCTCCAGAACGGCCCCCTCCGACTCTTCACCTAATTAGTTCACCTCCTTTATTTTGAACAACAAAAAAATTTTCATTAAAACCCCAAGTCAGATGAAGCTTTTTATCTTAGTACTTTCATATTCCCAAAAGAATATTTCCATAACAGCAATAACCTAATTATCTGTTTGTTCTTTCTTTGTGAGTTTTTCTCTGTCTAGAATATGAGCTTTTGGTGACAGGGGTGCATTCAATTCATCTTTGCACCCAGAGTGCCTAGCACCATGATTGATGCACAGCAGACATTGGTAGGTCTAGGCTGAGTGAACAGAAATGCCAGAGTCTGAGGGCTTTCATGTGAGGGGGGCTGGGGCTATTCATCATAAAGTTCTGGGATACGTATGAAGATCTAAATATGTACCAATAGAACAGGAAGCTACAAATTTGCTATTAGATGCCTATTTTTGGTAGTATGTGGTATATTCTAAATTCAAATTTTGCCTAGATTACAAAAAAATTGCCTGCTTCCACTGGTTAATGTGTCTTCCAGTCATAGTTTCTTTGTGTCCATAATGTAATTTCACTGAAGAGTTTTGGCTTTCAAGAAAAGCCAGAGCACTGTCACAATTAAAGCATCATGCAGTCAACTTCAAGAGGATTCTCCCTTAAGTATATTGATAGTACTTTGCTCCTTAGAGAACAGAAAGCTAAAACCCGGATAATAGTTGTTTAAAAAGTTTTACAAGTATTTCCAACTTTCATTAGAATACTATGTGATAAATGTGTCAAGCCCTCCCAGAATGGGCCGCTTATAACACCACATGAAGACAAAAACACCTTTTGAGTAAATTAAATAATTAATTAATTGTTTTGCAGATACTTGACCAAAACAGGGAAATGCCTCTTCAGAGTGACTCTCGTCATCTGAGGATGCATCTGCATTTTGAGAAGCAGGGCAAGGATGTGTGACTCAGAAATTCCGCTCACTGGAAGTCAAGGCATTTTTTTTCCCCCTAGCTGGGCTTAAAGCCAATGTCACCATAACCTTAAGAGACTCTGTAGCTGTGAGTTGTATGACTCAGTAATATAATCATAAAGATAAATTTAAAATAGCATTCCAGGAGGTAGCTAACACTGTAAAATGAATAAATATGGATGAGGCATTGAACTGGAAAAATGGCATGAAGTTACCGTGCTGCCTGGAAAGTGCCTAGATAGGGGCCCAATAAATGAAGCCAAGGAGTAAATGAGACAAAAAGATGTAGGACCTAAAGAACAAACATTAAAAAGTGGAGCTGTCAGAAATAGCTAAAGAAATAAGAAGAAAGGTAAGGAGTCTCCACCATAGAAGTAGCAGCCTTTGGGAAGTGTTGTCCTGACCACCACCTCCAAGATTCTTCAAGACCTGTCCAGGGACAAATCCTCCCTTTAGGGGAAATGCCCTGGTCCCCTACCGCTTTCTGGACCTCCTGTACTTGCCACTATTTTTGTTTTGTTTTGTTTTGTTTTTGGCAGTGCTGGGGATTGAACCTAGGACCTTGTGCTTGCCAGGCAAGCACTCTGCCAACTGAGCTATCTCCCCAGTCGTACTTGCCACTTTTGACCTTGAATTTTGAATTAGACTACATTTTAGGTACTTTTTCCCTACAAAAATCTCATATTTAATCCATTATTCAAACCCACGTCTATAGAAAAATGATATGGAGAATATAATCCTGTGCTTAATATATCCTATTGATATGACAGTGACTTTTGGTTTCCATGTAAATTCTGCAGAGAAGAAACCATGTTTGAAACCCCAGAATTACATTTATTTCCTAATGATTTTTAATGTAAGGTGATTTTTAAAGATCTCATTCCTGATAATAGGCATTCTAATTGGAGTAAGAAGAAATCTTAGAGTTGTTTTAATTTGCATTTCTCTAATTACTAGCGATGCTGAACACTTTTTCATATATTTATTAATCACCTGTATGTCTTCTTCTGTAAAGTGTCTGTCCAGTTCCTTGGTCCATTTATTGATTGGGTTCTTTGTATTTTTGGTGTAAAATTTTGTGAGTTCTTTATAAATTTTGGAGATAAGTGCTCTATCTGAAGTGCGTATGGAAAAGATTCCCACTTTGTAGGCTCTCTTTTCACATTATTGATTATATCCTTTGCTGAGAAAAAGCTTTTTAGTTTGAGTCCATCCCACTTATTGATTCTTTGACTTCTTATGCTTTGGTAGTCTTGTTAAGGAACTTGATCCTAAGACAACATGATGAACATTCAGGCCTACTTTGTCTTCTATTTGGTGCAGGGTCTCTGGTCTAATTCCGAAGTCCTTGATCCATTTTGAGTTGAGTTTTGTGCAGGGTGAGAAATAAAGGTTTAATTTCATTTTACTGCATTTGGATTTCCAGTTTTGACAGCATCATTTGTTGAACAGGCTATCTTTTCTCCATTGTATGTTTTTGGCTCCTCTGACTAGTATGAAGTAACTGTATTTATGTGGGTTTGCCTCTGTGTCTTCTATTCTGTACCATTGGTCTGCCTGTCTATTTTGGTGTCAATACTATCTCTATGAAGATATTAATGATATTTTAAAGTTTTGCGTTTTCTCTTAGTTTCATTTCTTCTGTTTGCCTTTTCTTAGTTATTAGGTGACTCCTGAGATGTTTGAAAAACTTTTTTTCTATTATGCTTCTCTGTGTTTATAGGCACAGGACATTTCAATCTGTCATCATGTAAAAATGGTGGCGCATGCAACCAGGGTGCAGAATACAGAATGTCGTTGGCTGATCTCTGGGGTTGGGGTGCTTCTGCTGCTCCTAGGACCTCTCTGTCTCTGTCCCTCTCTTTGTTTCTCATCTCTCTCTGTGTCAGTCAGTCTGTCTGTCTCACTGTGTGTGTCTGTGTGTCAGTAAGTCCAACACATATACTCAATAGCCTACGTCATGGGAAGAAAACACTACTAAACCCCCTGTCATGTTTCAGCAGAAGCCCTGGAAAGGAAAGGGGAATATCTGGCTCAGTTATAGTAAATACAGTTTTCCACATATTTTTACAAAAAATGTTCTTGATTTAATCAGATCCTGACAGCTTTCCTGTCATAAATTCATGTATTTCACAAAACCCTTGCTTCCCAGATCTAATTATTCTAGAATAAACACACACAGGAGACACATATGTGTGTATATATATTAGTACACACACATATGTATACATACACACACACACACATTCAAGATCCAAGAGAGCCTTCTTGCTCTCTGCCAATTATCATTCTCTATGTGCTTGAGCCTTTCATTCCACAAAATACTCAGTAGTGCAAAAGGATAACTGTTTTTTCTAACAATTTATTATGAGCTCCCTTTTCTGCATGATACTTTCAAATTTAGTCCATTTCCATTTTCTTCAGTTCAGTCCAGTAATTCCTGTTCACCAATCCCAATGTTTTGCTCATTTGCATTCAAGGTACATACACTCCTGGGTCATCCCTAACTCACACTCATGGAATAGAGAGGGTGGGTAGATGGAGTCTCCAGGCTCCCTCGCACTGTCTTATGGGGGCATGCTGGGTAATAATGTGACTTGACTCTTGTGGGACCCAACAGTATGTGTGAAGCATATACTACCTTAACAGGGCAGTTACCAGTGGGTGGGCTCTCTTTTGACACTCACCTGATTTGAGCACTGCCAGTCCTTTGCATCCTTCGCTGACAAGATACGCTAAAATCTCTGTTTACTGGCTTCCCAGGCCCTAGACCTCCTGACCAAGCTGCCACTTCTCCTATGTGTACACACCCTCCCAGGGTCCTTGTGTTGTAGGAGTGTGTGCCCCACTAGGAAGCTGCCTTGTGGACTTCCAAAATTCCAGCTGAGTAATGGGGCATGAGACTGATTCTCATATTCCTACTTAGTGATTGCCCTCCCACTAAACAAACACACACACACTCCAGACTCCTGACATGAAGGAGTAGAACACTTGTTCCCACGGTATTTTTACTTACTTATTTCCTATACCCTCCACTTCCTGTGAAATTCTGAAGGGCAGAAAGATACACCTATCTCTCTGGCAGTGGTCCTACATCATATGTTTAGGGTTTCACCCCAAGGTGTCTTTTGGCTATAGAAGCTAAGAAGATATTTTTTTCTCTCACCTGTGTGGTCTCTTCAGAGGGTACTCCCTTCCTTAACTTCCTCCCAGGGAGAGGGTGGCAGTGCACGGGACAAGGAAGATAGTGTTTTGAACTGTTCCTCCCCATGAATTAATACTTCTTATGCCATCTTACCATATGGTTCTTGTCTCTGCAATGAGACTTGAGTGAGAATGTGTCTTTACTCAGAATCTGAAGCAATTGGAATCATAAACTTGGATCTGTGAGATTTGCTAGTTTGTCAACTGTCAGAACAGCAAAGCGGGTCCTTTCTGTAGGCCAGTTGGTCAGTTCACGAGAGGTTCACACGGCCTGTGCTGAAGTTGATGGATGAAATGTTAAGATCGTCAGTCCAATTCTTAGAGACACAGGTGCAGGCTAAGGCCTGTCACCAAGGCCACTGACAATGGAAAGCAATCATGTCGGTCACACCCTGTTCTTCACTGTCTCATTCTTCACTTCATACTGCAGAACCACATTCCTTTGGGTTTGGCAGAGAAGAGCACCAAAGGGTCACACTCTAGATGTTCAACATTTAGAACTAGCAAACACAAAATCCAACCGGCACTGAATTTCAAATCTGTTCATAAAGGAAGTGGAAGTTAATCTCTCTTCTTAACCTGGAATATCTTTCAGACCACCTGCCTTTGACCTCCTATTGATGAACAGGGGATAATTATATTCTGGGGTGAAATGACTACTCAGCATTACCCTACCTTTTGGTTGTTTTAAAAATTCCGACTTTTCCAAAAGCATGCTATGTGCTGTCCTAATTTTACTTGATAACATCATAATAATTTTGTTATGAGAGCATTTCTTTATGTTTCAGTGGAACCAGTAATTGTAAAGAAGGAAGTTTCAAGATTCTTTTTGAAAGAAAACTATTACAATGAAATACAGCATGGAAATTTGTGAAGCAAGTCCAATTCTGCTTCCAAAATTATTAATTAGAAGGAAGAGGAATACATTTCATAGGAACTAAAAAATGATTGAGTCGCCTTCAAAATGTCACCAAACAATATTTCCCTGTAACGTTTATAGGGAATTATTTTTATGAAGGGAGAATAACAAAACCTTTTCATTTTCCATGCATATTTAAAATAAGAATATTAATGAATAAAGGCATCATGCGTTGATGGATTCAGAATTAGGACTTAGTATCCCAATGAAACTTAAAAAAAAAACACTAAGTGCACCATGAGTTTTCTTTTGAGAAAAGAATTTTTGATATTTGCATGTCAGAGAACTTTGGGGTAATTATATGAGGCTTCTAATAAGATGTTATAATCTGAAGGTCAAGTAATTCAAAATGAAGATTTTTTTTTATCTTACGACTTTTACAGTCAATTATCTGCGTAGAAAAACACGAAAAAATTAAAATTTTATTATATTCAACTGCATGAGTTATAAGAATTATCTGGAAGGAGAAGAAGGAAATGTCAAATATTTTAGCACTGTATTGCCAAAATCTCAAAAAGCAATATTGGAAGAATATCAAATCATCTTGCCCTATCAAGAAATTTCTATAAACAGGAAAAATTAATAGCACACAATCAGCTTCTGGCAATGACCATTCTTACTTTGATGTGCCATAGAAGGTCTCCAAAGCCAAAATAAACACCAACTACCCAAAAAGCACCTGAATTATTAAGAATAAGTGAACTCCCTTGTGTTACATTTCAGGGCTGAATATAAACTCAGTGCCTGGCCCAGAGAAATAACTATTTATTTTTTAAACAATGAAAGAAAACATTTATTGGTCAATATATTGGTCAGGTTGGTACATTGATAAGTGATAACTCAAAGTATTTATTGGATAGCATGTGCCCAGGCCCATGGGTCACAAAGGTAAGTTTTATCTCTTTTTTCATGAGCGAGGCATGTAAAAAAATCACAGTGAAGGCATGTGACTCAGTGGCAGAGCCCATGTCTCACATGAATAAGCCCGGAGTTCAATCCCTATACCACAAGAGAAAAAAAAAAAAAAAATCTTAAAAAAATTACAGTGAGATGTATTTAGTAGGTTATTAGAGTCCCATAATAAAGGATGAGTAGATCTTTCTAGAGGTTTTTCAGAAGTAGCTACAAAATGAATAATGTCTGAGCTGGTTCTTGAGGCATGAGCAAGGTACAGAAAACAGAAAGGATATCCCAGAAAGAAGGGCCATGTGTACAGAGGCAAGGAATTGAGAAAAATTCTCCATCTAAGCTCAGTAGAGCTCAATAGGGCAGGTGTAGAGGTGACCATGTGAGACCTGAGACAAGCTAGGAACTCATCTGGTGAAAGCATTTTTCAGCCATTTTTAGGATATTGAATATTTTTCTATAGATCTCAGGAAGGTTTTTTTTTTCATCTTTTTTTAAATTGTAAACAAATGGGGTACAACTAGTTTCTCTGTTTGTACATGAAGTAGAGGCGTACCATTTGTGTAATCATACATTTACATAGGGTAACAGTGTTTGATTCATTCTGTTATTTTTTTCCTTCCCCCCCACCCCTCCCACACCTCTTTTCCCTCTATACAGTCCCTCCTTCTTCCATTCTTGCCCCCCTCCCACCCCCCCCATTATGTGTCATCATCTGCTTATCAGCGAGATCATTTCGTTCTTTGGTTTTTTGAGATTGGCTTATCTCATTTAGCATGATGTTCTCCAATTTCATCCATTTGCCTGCAAATGCCATAATTTTATTATTCTTTATGGCTGAGTAATATTCCATTGTATATATATACCACAGTTTCTTTAGCCATTCATCAATTGAGGGGCATCTAGGTTGGTTCCACAATCTGTTTATTGTGAATTGAGCAGCAATGAACATTGATGTGGCTGCATCACTGTAGTATGCTGATTTTAAGTCCTTTGGGTATAGGCCAAGGAGTGGGATAGCTGGGTCAAATGGTGGTTCCATTCCAAGTTTTCTAAGGAATCTCCACACTGCTTTCCAGAGTGGCTGCACCAATTTGCAACCCCACCAGCAATGTGTGAGTGTACCTTTTTCCCCACATCCTCGTCAATATCTATTGTTGTTTGTATTCTTGATAATTGCTATTCTAGTTGGGGTGAGTTACTAAAGTTATGTAAGCAGAAATAAAATATAATTGAACTTGAGATTTATAAAGTTTGTCCTACTGGCAAGGAGTAAGAAGGCTCAGTCAGAGAAGGAGGAACAGAATTAGAAGAAAAACTCTCAGGAAAGAAATCCTAAGAATCCACAGAAAATTCACATACAGCAAGAACTGGTAAGTACCCACCATTCTATACCCTAGTGCATTCTATACCTTGACCCTCAATAATATAGAATGAATAAGCACATGAGTAAATGTCTATTGGAGTTAACCCTCAGATCAGTGCTAAAGAAGGAACGCACAATTTTAGTAAAACAGAGGATTGAGATTGCAATGAACTAATTAAAGGACTTTCTGCTGTATGTCCCAACCACTTATTTTTCACAGAAACTTAGTTGCATGTGGACTCAGAGTGAAAATAAAAATAAAATCTAAAGTAGCCATGTTGCAAATTGTATTACATAAAACAGTAATATTTTATACTGTTTATTTATAAAATATAATTAAATATACATGGAGAATTAGATAGCTTTCAGTTCTATCTCCAAACTGTTTTCTTTCACAATAAACCACAATATTCCAATTTCTTAGTAGTCTTATTTCGTATTTTGTAAAGTCTTCTTTAGAAAAAAATGATAATTCTCCTGAAGAGTTCCAATAAGATAAAGACTATTTGGGTGGTGGGAGGTGGGGGGGGCGGTAGTACCAGGGATTGAACTCAGGGATACTTGACCATGAGCCACATCCCCAGCTCTATTTTGTATTTTATTTAGAGACAGGGTCTCACTGAGTTGCTTAGCACCTCACTTTTTCTGAGGCTGGTTTTGAACTCACAATCTTCCTGCCTCAAGCCTCCTTAGACACTGGGATTATGGGCGTGTGTGCCACTGAGCCTGGCAAGATAAGATTTTAAAAGGTTCCTCTACGTGGTTGTTAGAATTTCATTTAGAAGTATAGAACTTTAAAAAAAAAAAAAAATGGGTTTCTAGGCAGCATTGTGATGTTACCTTATCTCTGAGGGCCCACAGCCTCTAAAGGAGAGGTGCAGAGAGCTCCCTGTCTAGCACCCATTCCACTACCTCATAGTGACAACCACCTCAGTTTGCTTGTCCATGTGTCCTTCAAGGCGTTTGCATCCTTCAGGGAAAACTGATTGAATCATGGGAGCAGGAGGTAGGACAGGTCTAAATTCACCTGCATGAGTCTGTCCAATGGCCATTAGTACTAGAGGGAAGAAGACCTAATTTCCATCTGTGACACCAGGGAGGTATTTTCAGGGGCTTCTGTGAAAGAAGTTTTCTCCTCCAAGGAACAACTGAAGACACCATTCTTCCACTAGATGGTAGTACTTGGAAAAACTATAGCCCACTTTCCCACCAGGTCACCCATCGACTGGAGGGTGAGGCAGACATCTTGAGAAAAGCAGAGCTGTGAGAATCACAAGGAACCAAATCAGAGGCCAGGTCAAGCTATCCCTAGAGTCTGAGCTTTCTCTGGACATTTTGGTTACATAGTTTAAGTGATTTTGAAATGGGCTTTCTGTAACTTACAACTGAAACCATCACCACAGGTAGAAGTAGTTAAGAGAGAAAATGACTAAAGTACAGAAAGGAGTAGTTAATATCTAGATTTTTAAAAGGAACTTTGGAACCACACTACCTAGACTGACAATCGGATCTGCACCCCTTAGTTGTTTGACTTTAAGAAGTCATTGAGACCCGTCGTGACTCAGTTTTGTCATCTACAAAATGGGGACTGACAATAATGGTTACTTCACAATGGTATGAGCTGGTAATAATGAATTAATAAAATGAATTAATATGTAGCAGTTGTTTAAAACAGTGCCTAGCACATTGTAAAAACTCCTCTTTCATTCTACACCTAAAGAATCTTGTTATTCAATTATTTATATTTATATTATCAAAAACATATGTGATAGTGTTTCCATTTGCAAATTCACTGTGAACTTTATAGCCAGATTAACTCCTCAGATGAAACATGGACTTCCAGTAGATCCAGGACTGCACCTAAAGCAGCGTGTGTGTGCTTGATTGATGCTAGGGATTGAATCCGGGGCCTTATGCATGTTAAGCAAGTGGTCCACCACTGAGTGGCATCCTCTGTCCCTGAACCTAGAACTTCTGAATCATTTAGTCATTCAGCCCATATTAAATTCCTTTTATATGAAAGACATTGGATATATACATTTATTTAATAATAACTGCAGTAAGCCACATATTATTCTAAGCTTTTAGGTTATAATAAACAAAAGAGACCCAGTCTCTCTCTTCAAGGCATCCTTATTGGAGTGGTCCTCTGAGTTCCATAATTAAGTTAAATCATTGAAACCTGGGGACTCATTCAGAAAAAAATTACAACTGCAGGACACTGTCATCAGCGCAATCATGCAGCAAAGTATGTGGTAGATCAAGGCACGGAAGCAAGCAGGGATTAGAGAGAAGGATGTGTTCCAGGATGAAATGGAATTTGCCAGGCATATTGGTATTAGGCAGTGGGGAATCCATGGCTGTCAATGAAGGGGAATGGGATCACAAAATGTGTAGCCACAGAGGTGGGACACAGCCTGGCACACTGACTCAGAAATACAAGGTGCCTCAGTCTCCATAAGTCGAGTGAGCAAAGTCAGCAAGTTCAGACCTAATGTGTTAAGTGCCATAAGAAGAAATTTTATCAAATTAGTGCTGGTCCCACAGGGGAGGTAGGTTGAACTGGAAAAAGGACAAAGAGATGAAATGTATCCTAGTGCTGTCCATGCCTAAAATTTTTTAACTGATGCAGATCACTAGAAGTATCTACTTCATTTCTTAGAAGGTTTTGAAAGATTATAAAGAGGAACATGGAATGACATAACCAATCTGTCAGTTCACCTTGATCCTGAGAACATGATGCTATATTAAAGTCATCTAGCGTATTTATGTTAATGTTTAAAAAGAGTGGACAGTACTTCTTATGTGGGTAAAGCAAACTATGTGTAGAATCCCAGGAAATTATATTAGCTTCATAGCCAGACGTTTTGGCCCAAACTAAACTATCAAGTGTTGTTTGTACATGAAATCTCATCCTCTCATAGTTGGAAGACCTGAAAGGTCATCTAGTACAACGTTCAGATTAACCCATGAGACCACCCTCTCCACAACACCCAATTTCTTTTACCAATTTTCTTATTTATTCACCCAGTGGGTATTAACAGAGTGTACCCAATGTGCATGGTGCTGCAGTGAGAGCTGGAGATACAGGAGTTAAGCAAGCATACAATCTCTTTCTTCATGAAACTTACATTTTTAAAACACTGATGAACTGGCTGTTAGCAATATAGATGGCTCCTTCTCTCCCACTGCCACCATCTCCCTTCCCTCCACACCAAAAAATATGCATCATTGTACTGGCCAAATATATCAAAATATGTTCTGGAATGATGTCCGTGGGCCTCTGGGAGTAGCATGAATTCTATTTATAGCCTAGTTTATTCCCCAAGACCTCTGCTATTCCTTAATGTTGAGCCCTTATCTTTCTCTGACTGTGTGTCTTAACTTACAAAAAAACATTTGTGCCTACCAGAAACAATGATTGAGATTTCCTATTTATAAATTCGAATGACCAGTTGTTTTGATACTAGTTTTTACCTGTCTAGTACTTACTATATAGTAGGTACTTCTTAAGCAGCTGATATATGTTAACTCTTTTAACCCTTGTGAAACATTATGAAATAAGCACTTGTTTTAGTTCCCATTTTACAAATGAATAAACTGAGGCATGCAGAGGCTAAATAACTGAGATTACTAAATGGCAGGGATAGTTGGAGACAGATTTGAACATGAGCAATATGAATGCTCTGGTTATTATGCCTTTTTGTACCCAATTGTCATTATTTTATTCTGTCTGGAAACATAAAGCATGTGTAATAGCATGTAATGTAATCTGGGAAATTAGTTTCAATTGTTTAAACAAACACAGGTCCTCTCTTATTGTCATTTTTATTGAAGAATCTGACATGCTCTGAATTCTGTTGGGATTTTATTTCTTTAAATTCGGGTCAATGAATGTTCTTTTCTTAGTATTATGTTCTATCACTTTACCTTCGATGGAGAAGTGTCTTTTTAATTTTTCTTATGGATATTGGGAAATGTTTATTAGGGTGCTTTTTTGTTTTGGGGGGAGTTTATGTTTTGTTTTGTTTTGTTTGTTTGCATAGGTAACCACAGTGCTTTAGAATCTTTCTGTCTGTTACAAACTTGTCATTTTCTTTAGGTTAAATGTCAGAAGAAAGTACTTACAGGGAAAGTTGAGAACTAGTTTTGTTTCAAAGCTGTCTTTTTGTGTTATTTTGAGAATTCATTTGAACTCCAAACAAGAAGAATCATAATATTCCTTCTTAAGAGTCACTATCACAATGTCCTTATGCATCGAATGCTGTCTTCCCAATCTCACATGACTGGGAATTCTTCTATCTGTAGATCAGCCAGTTCCAACCAGCACACTGTGGAAATCAGGAAACTTGGGCTGTTTGTTGCTATGGTTCTGGTATCTGCTGTACCCATGGGAAGCTTCCTGAGGATATTAATTCTAACCATTCCTACCCTTTCCTGGGTACATATAACTGGATCCTACCCTGATTTTCTGGTTACTACCCACTTCCTATCCCAAAACCCAGCCTGACAAGGCTAGAGTCATGAAGTTCTTACCAGATTCTTTCTCTAAGGAGACAGACTCTCTTCCATTGGTTTAGGGGCTCCTGATAAAAATTATAATGTCCTTCTGCAACCAACCTCCCTACCTAATAATGTCTACTATTTCCAATTGTCACACATAGCTTTCCTAATTATAACTCCTTCCCATAATGACACCCATTAAAATCAAGGTCGATCTTGCCAAAAACCCTCTCTACTCATACAGGGTTGGGTCCCGCAGCTGGGAGTTACCAGTCTCTGACCTGCTTACTCTTAGCTGATTCCCATCTCCTACCAGCTGCTGTTGCCAAGGCTCTCACGTGTCTGACATGCACTTGAACTTTCCTGAAATGTTAGAATCAAGGACAATGACTTGTGGCATAGATTGTTAAAATTCCCATGATATTTAACTGCATTGTTCTTAATTTCTCCTTTAGTAGTAATGTAGAAAAATTCTAATTTACTTTTTTTAAAGTAATAATTGCAACCAATTTAATGTCTATCATATAGCAGTTTCTTTTTCAGATTTTTTTTATTTATCTTTTAATGTTTTACAGACTGCATTTTGATTCATTGTACACAAATGAGGTGCATTATTTTGTTTCTCTGGTTGTACACGATGTAGATTCATACCATTTGTGTAATCATTCATGTACATAGGGTAATGATATCTGTCTCATTCCACCATTTTCCATACCTCCTCCCTCTCATTTCCTTCTACATAATCTAAAGGTCCCCCATTCTCTCACTCCCCATCCTCTTACCCCCATTATATATCATTCTCCACTTATTGGAAAACATTTGTCCTTCAGTTTTTTGGGCTTGGCTTATTTCACTTAGCATGATATTCTCCAATTCCATCCATTTATTTGCAAATGCCATAATATTATTCTTCTTTATGGCTGAATAGTATTCCATTGTGTATGTATACCAGAGTTTCTTTATCCATTCATCTGTTGAAGAGCATCTAGGATGCTAGATTGTAGCATCAATCCACAATCTAGCTATTGTGAATTGAGCAGCTATGAACATTGATGTGGCTGTATCTCTGTAGTATGCTGATTTTAAGTCCTTTGGGGATAAACCGAGGAGTGGGATAACTGGGTCAAAAAGTGGGTCTATTCCAAGTTTTCTGAGGATTCTCCATACTACTTTCCAGAGTGGCTACACCAATTTGCAACTCTACCAGCAATGTAAGAGTGTGCCTTTTTCCCCACATCCTTACTTTTGACAAGTATAAATTTCCATTTGAAAGACATATCTGGTATAGATAAATCAAATATCCAAAGAATATGTGTAGATAAGCAGTCTTGTGTAATCCTGAAAGATAGCATATCAAGGTTTGAATTGTCCACTAAGAAAACTACAAATCATACATTGTGAGACCAATTTTCATTAAAATTAAATAAATTTTAAAATCAGATTCCTTAGTCATGCTAGATACGCTGTAGCTAGATGCTCAGCAGCCCATGGCCAGGTGTGGCTAGTGGGGTAGTGGGCCACCCAGGTGGAGCAAGTCTTCACCACCAAGAAGGTTCTGCTGGCAGTGCTGACCTAGATGGTGCTCACAATGGTGAAAACACACCACCGAGAAGGAGAAAGGTTGAAGTCCTTCAGTTGTTAACTCCTTTCTTGTCTCATGGGAAAATGGAGTAGGTGTTGATTTCCTTGTTCTTTTTCCTTATCATACAAATAACAAAATTTTATTACTAACAAAGTTAAAGTATAAATTTCTTTGACATAGAAATTCACTTCTAAACAGAAATAATATTTGGTTATCCCAATTTTTCTGTTCCAGGTGACCTTTTCCTCTGAATCTTTCAAGAAGCAACAAATGCATCTACTGGCAGTCTCACAAAAATCTATTACGATTTTACATATTAAAACGCTCAGTCAGTAAGTAAATATTAAAAATTCCTTTAAATAAAAAAAAGTAAGTTTACAGAAACACAGATGCTCCCCACCCAGGATGACAAAAATGTAACACTTTAATGTAGAGTAACTAATTTCAGCTATTAGGAAACCCAGGGAATCCCATCCTTTTACAAAAATATTTTCACACTCCCTTTGAAGAGCAGATTGGGAAGATGCTGCGGAAATGAGTCTTTCCTGTTTCAGCCACATGTGGATAATCATCCTGCTGCTCTCCAAAATAAGTAAGGCTGGAAAATTCTTTCAAAGAGCTCCTTGCAGCTGTATATCAAAGGAAATTAGCATGTTTCTGGAACTATTGTATTTCTAGTTCATGAGGGACTTAGGAGGACCCCTGCTATTGTCCCAAAATACAAATGAAGTTCAATGATTCAAACCTTTAGGATCTCCTGCACTCTTCCTCTCTTAGATGATAACTATATTATAAGCAAAGGACACTTTGGGGTCAAGTTCACTTCATTTCCTTGAGGCCAAAGGGCCCTCTAAAGTCCTTGTTGTTCTACTCGTATGTCTGTTACCAGATTTCTTAGGTACTAAAAAAATCATACTGAATTCTCTTTATTAATATCTCTGTGGTTCTTTTAGAACTTTTTTACACTATTCACACCTGAAAAAAAAGTCTGTCCCAATAATAATGTCATGCTGGCCTTCGCTGGGTGAAACATGTTCTTCTTATATGTCCCTCTAGAGATCTGAAGGTGTAGGTGGTCAGTCCGTTCTGTTTCCAGAAAGGGCTGATGAAGCCTACGCCAGTGATAACAGCAAAAAGTGAGCACTTGAAAGGTAAAAAAGGCAAGAAAATGGTTCAGCACCCAGTCAGAATCCTGACCACTGCACTTCCTTGCTCATGAGTCACTTCCTTAGAAAAGGACACACTCACTCCAGTGTTAAATCGATGAGCTCCAAGAGCATTGAAAAGGTTTTCATGAAACGTAAAGGAAAACAAGGAAGTGTAAGGATGGAGGAGCACGCAATGTCCAAAGTAAAATCAGTCCATGTTCAGAAAAAGCATGACAACTTGAGAATGAAAAAAAAAAAAAAAAAAAAAAAAGTGTGTCTAGGAGATGCTTCCATGTAGAATTAAGAAGTTTAAGCCATAGATATGCACGTTTTGTATTGACTTATAATGCAAATCACCTTCAAATAGTAAATAAAAACAAAAAAATCAAACTGTTACAAGAATAAAAAATGGTGTTGGGCAGGGGACCAAATGAAAAATGGGGTGGGCTAGGTCTGGAAAGAGATCTTGGCCAGTGTTAGGAAGATACTCTGTTTTGTAGAAGCTGATAATTGGAAAGGAAGCTTGGAATCTGAGAGAGGTAAAGCAGGGATAGGAGTACGAATATTTTTCCACAAACACTCCTAGATCAGGAATTTAGATGACTAAGGCATGATACATAACTGGTTTTTGATGAATCTAAAAAGATGTGACTAATTCCTGTTTAACTCTTTTTGTGCTATATTTCTGTTCATGAAAGAAAAACAATGCCTTTTTCATCTTTATTATTTGAAAAGCTTCCCACAGGGAATATTTTTTTACAAAAGTGCATATTTGTTTACTACCCTTACTCATTTGCAAGTGAGCCCTGGCTTTGCTCCTCACCTCTTGTGAGAGTACACACCAGCTACCTAGTCTTTTCATCTTGGTTCCCACCACCCTGCCCCCATCAAATGGAGATCCTAATAGCATTTATGACAGAATTGTTAAAAAGACCAAGTGAGATAAAGTATTTGATCACAGGGTCTGTAATATACCTAAGTCCACAATAAGTGGATGCCATTCAAATTAAAACTGTCTTTAAAACCACAGCAGAACAAAATGGTGGTCTGCATAGTATGTCATATGAATGGAAAAAAATAATGTGATGAAAAGAGTAAACACTGGTTCATCCAGATGTGGCTTGTAGTGAATTCTATACTTGTGGATTTCTGGTACAGTAGCTGAACAAACATTGAAAAACTAAACCAACACGTTTTCCAATAAATTCATATCTCTGCTTTATGAAGTACATTCTGTTGAGCAGTATTTTCCAGGAGAACTTTCTCTGATGATGGAAATATTTTATTTTTCTCTATCCTTTGGAGTGACTTCTTGCCTCACGTGATTATTGAGTATTTTGTGTATATAGCTAGTATAACTGAGGAACAGATATTTTATTTTAAATTTAAATAACTACATGGGACAGGGCTACCATTTTGGACATCACTGTTACGGAGATACAAATCAATAGCATATTAAAACCCTATATTAAACCAAACTTCTTGTTTCAACATGTTACATTGCTCAAAAAATAAAATTAAATTAAAAAGGAGGTAAGTTTAAGTGCCTCGAATCACCCTTTAATACTACAACAACCAAAGTAAATATGCAAACATGTTAAATCAGCTAACTCTAAACCTGAGCATAACTGCAATTCCTAGACCTTTAGCAACTGCTGGTCATGAAGGATGAACTCCTTGTTAAATGAATAAATTGAACACATAAAATTTGTCATTGCCCTTTTAGGATCTAATATTAGTTATAGAAGCAAATGAATTCCTCTAACTCTGTCAATGATTCTTTTTCTGGTACTGGGGCACTGCTATTGGATTAATCCTCCTACAGGTAACAACTGGACCCAGAACAAAATGTAAAAAAAGTATATATATATATATATATATATATTGGAGAACTATCCATAGCAAGCAGAATCTGGACATGAGGGAGAATCTGCAGAGGGCATTAGCACTTGGTGAGTTTCCAAGTTTTTACAGCCTTTTTGCCTGACAGTAAGGCCCAGTTTGACTCAGTGCTGGGTGCTCAGAACTCTGATAAAATCCTACAGTCTTTCTGATATAAAGAATCAGAAGGGGACAAGGAAGCTTGGCTTGGATTTAGTAAGAGCCATATCTTACCTGTCCAGAAGTTATGTATTTTATAGTTTTAAATCAAAAGTGAGAATTTGGATTTAATCCAAGAAGGGCTTTGAGCAGCTAAATTAAGTATGATTTTAAAAAGTTCTTGAAGGTGAAAAATAGCAGTTCTCCCCTGACTTCTTCTAGTTAAGACAGCATTTATCCATGTGGTTGTAGAAGTTTGATTTCATCATGAATTTGTCTAGAAAGAATAATATTCAAAAAACCTTTTAAAGTATAATATAGAGGGACAACTGGGAGCGCTGAAAAGGAGGCCACTTGGCACAGCGCTGGGACTCAGAGCAACCACTGGGGCTCCGGCGGCTGCCCAGGGGAGGAGTGGCGAGGAGAGCTGTGTGGACTCAGGACACCGGGGCCTGCCCTGAGGAGGAGGAGGAGAAACGTGGCCGCGTGGATTCGGAGTGACTACACCAGAGCTACAGGCGGTTGCCAGAGGAGGGGCTGCGTGGCGAGCTGTTTGAACTCAGACCACTTCTGAACACCGGGGCCTGCCCGGAGGAGTAGGAGGAGGAGGAGGAGGAGCGTGGCGGGTCGTTTGGACTCGCAGTGACTGCATTAGCGCTCCAGGCGGCTGCTCAGAGAAGAAGGCGAGTGGTGAGTTGTTTGGACTTAAAGTGACAGCGCCTGAACACAGGGGGGCTGCCTGGAGGAGAAGCGTGGTGGGTCGCTTGATCTTGAGTGGCCGCACCAGAGCTCCGGGCGGTTGCCCAGAGGACCCGTGCTGCGGGTCACGTGGATTCAGAGCCACTCAGAGCGACCGCTCCTGAACACCCGGGGGGTTATCTGGAGAAGGAGGAGGAATGGGGAGGGTCACTTCGACTTGGAGTGAGTGATTGCCCAGGGCTACGGGTGGTTGGTGGGAGGTGGAGGCACGCAGTGAGTTTCTTGGACTCCTAGTGACCGCACCGGAATACTGGGTGGTTGTCTGGAGGAAGAGGCGTGTGGCGGGTCTCTGGGTCTCAGAGCGATTGTACGGGGCCCCAGGTGGCTGCTCAGAGGAGGGGTCGCATAGCCAGGCGATTAGGTGCAGAGCAGGGTCCCAGGATCTAGGAGGCTTCTGGGTGGAAGAGCCGCACAGAGACAGGCTTAGGGCGGAGCGAAGGTTCCAGGCCTGCAGGCAGATTCTCTGAGGAGAATCTCCTTAGGGGCAGCCTAAGGAGATTCACCTGCGAAGGGTGAGGCTCCCAGGCCCAGGAGGTAGGGCCGGGCCCCTGGGAACTTTGCAGAGGAAGGCAGCCCAGCCCAGGCGTTAGCTGTAAATTGAGGGGAACCTCTAGGAGGGAACTGACCAGCGAGACCTCCCCACCGGATGAGTCTTCCCTGCCGGGTGAGGTTTCCCCACAAGGACAGTAAAACTAGAGACTCAGGCCCAAACAGGCCTTGCCTCAGCCCGCAGCCTAGGTCCCCTTTGGATGACCATTGGTCAACAAGTGGAGGCACCTCTGCCCACTAGCAGGGATTATACCCCACCTGAAGGCCACCACTCCTAGAGAGGCAGCTTCCTTGTGGAGCACCGCATTATCAACTTCCTCCAAGACTTCAGCCTACTGAAAGCTAAGGGGGGATATATATAGAAATCTTCAGGGACATTGTAAGTCAATAGAGGAAATCTGCAATATCTCAGCGGTCCACTGATACCTGAACAATATGAGAAAACAAGGAAAGAAAATGCTGCAAACAAATCTAGATGCTACATCAATAAAACCCAATGACACCATGGCAGAAGAAATGACAGAAAAGGAGTTCAGAATGTACATAATTAAAATGATCAGAGAAGCAAACGATGAGATGAAAGAGCAAATGCAAGCATTGAATGATCGCACCAATCGACAGTTAAAAGAGCAAATACAGGAAGCAAAAGATCATTTCAATAAAGAGTTAGAGATATTGAAAAAAAAACAA
Source organism: Sciurus vulgaris (assembly GCF_902686455.1). Taxonomy (NCBI): domain Eukaryota; kingdom Metazoa; phylum Chordata; class Mammalia; order Rodentia; family Sciuridae; genus Sciurus; species Sciurus vulgaris. The sequence goes on along the minus strand of NC_136468.1, from coordinate 37,000,691 downwards.
ACAGAAATCCTTGACATGAAGGAAACAATAAACCAAATTAAGAACTCCATAGAAAGCATATCCAATAGGATAGAACACCTGGAAGACAGAACCTCAGACATTGAAGACAAAATATTGAACCTTGAAAACAAAGTTGAACAAACAGAGAAGATGGTAAGAAATCATGAACAGAATCTACAAGAACTATGGGATATCATGAAAAAGCCAAATTTAAGAATTATTGGGATTGAGGAAGGCCTAGAGAAACAAGCCAAAGGAATGAACAATTTATTCAATGAAATAATATCAGAAAATTTCCCAAATCTGAAGAATGAAATGGAAAATCAAGTTCAAGAGGCTTATAGGACAACAAATACACAAAATTACAACAGATCCACACCAAGGCACATTATTATGAAAATACCTAACATACAAAATAAAGACAGAATTTTAAAGGCTGTGAGAGAAAAGAACCAAATTACATTCAGGGGGAAACCAATACGGATATCAGCAGACTTTTCAATCCAGACCCTAAAAGCTAGAAGGGCCTGGAACAACATTTTTCAAGCCCTGAAAGAAAATGGATGCCAACCAAGAATCTTATACCCAGCAAAACTTACCTTCAAATTTGACGATGAAATAAAATCCTTCCATGATAAACAAAAGCTAAAAGAATTTACAAAAAGAAAGCCAGCATTAGAGAACATTCTCAGCAAAATATTCCATGAGGAAGAGATGAAAAACAAAGAAGCAAATCAACAAAGGGAGGAATTATCCTAAAGGAATTGTCAAATAAAGGAGGAAACAAGTTGTGTCAAACAAAAAAATAAATAAAATTTAAAAAATGAACCAAATGACCAGGAAACCAAATCATATCTCTATAATAACCCTGAATGTTAATGGCCTGAATTCATCAATCAAAAGACATAGACTGGCAGATTGGATTAAAAAGAAAGATCCAACAATATGTTGCCTGCAAGAGACTCACCTCATAGAAAAAGATACCCATAGACTAAAGGTGAAAGGATGGGGAAAAATATACCATGCACAGGGACTCAGCAAAAAAGCTGGAGTATCCATCCTCATTTCAGACAATGTGGACTTCAAGCCAAAGTTAGTCAGAAGGGATAAAGAAGGTCATTTCATACTGCTTAAGGGAAGCATAAATCAGCAAGATATAACAATCATAAACATCTATGCCCCAAACAGTGGCTCATCCATGTATGTCAAACAAATCCTTCTCAATTTCAGAAACCAAATAGACCATAACACAATAATACTAGGTGATTTTAACACGCCTCTCTCACCACTGGACAGATCTTCCAGACAAAAATTGAACAAAGAAACCATAGATCTCAATAACACAATCAATAATTTAGACTTAACGGACATTTATAGAATATACCATCCAACCAAGAGCGAATACACTTTCTTCTCAGCAGCACATGGATCCTTCTCTAAAATAGACCATATATTATGCCACAAAGCTAATGTGAGCAAATACAAGAAGATAGAGACACTACCATGTATTCTATCAGATCATAATGGATTGAAGTTAGAAATAAATGAAAGAGTAAAACACAGAAACTATTCCAACATCTGGAGATTAAACAATATGCTTTTATATGATGAATGGATAACAGAAGATATTAGGAAGGAAATTAAAAAATTCTTAGAGGTAAATGAGAACAAAGAAACATCATATCAAAATCTCTGGGACACTATGAAAGCAGTACTTAGAGGAAAATTTATTTCATGGAGCACATTTAATAAAAGAAGTAAAACTCAACAAATAAACGACCTAACACTACAGCTCAAAGCCCTAGAAAAAGAAGAACAGAACAGCACCAAAAGTAGTAGAAGACAGGAAATAGTTAAACTCAGAGCTGAAATCAATGAAATTGAAACAAAAGAAACAATACAAAAAATTGACAAAATAAATAGTTGGTTCTTCGAAAAAATAAACAAAATTGATAAACGTTTAGCCACACTAACAAAGAGAAGACGAGAGAAAATCCAAATCACTAAAATTCGGAATGAACAAGGAAATATCACAACAGACAGGATGGAAATACAAAACATAATTAGAAGCTATTTTGAAAATCTATACTCCAACAAAATAGAAAATTTCGAAGACATCAACAGGTTTCTAGAGACATATGAATTGCCTAAACTGAACGAGGAGGATATATACAATTTAAATAGACCAATTTCAAGTACTGAAATAGAAGAAGTCATCAAAAGCCTACCAACAAAGAAAAGTCCGGGACCAGATGGGTTCTCAGCCGAGTTCTACAAAACCTTTAAAGAAGAGCTCATTCCAATACTTCTCAAAGTATTCCATAAAATAGAAGAGGAGGGAACCCTCCCAAACTCATTCTATGAAGCCAATATCACACTGATACCTAAACCAGACAGAGACTCATCAAGGAAAGAAAATTTCAGACCAATATCCTTAATGAACATCGACGCAAAAATTCTCAACAAAATTTTAGCAAATCGCATACAAAAACATATTAAAAAGATAGTGCACCATGATCAAGTGGGCTTCATCCCAGGGATGCAAGGTTGGTTCAACATCAGGAAATCAATAAACGTAATTCACCATATTAATAGACTTAAAGTCAAGAATCACATGATTATTTCAATAGATGCAGAAAAAGCATTTGATAAAATACAGCACCCCTTCATGCTCAAAACACTAGAAAAAATAGGGATAGTGGGAACATTCCTTAACATTGTAAAGGCCATTTATGCTAAGCCCATGGCTAATATCATTCTAAATGGTGAAAAACTGAAAGCATTCCCCCTAAAAACTGGAACAAGGCAGGGATGCCCTCTTTCACCACTTCTATTCAACATCGTTCTTGAGACTCTGGCCAGAGCAATTAGACAAACCAAAGAAATTAAAGGGATACGAATTGGAAAAGAAGAACTCAAACTATCCCTGTTCACTGATGACATGATTATAAATTTAGAGGAACCTGGAAATTCCACCAGAAAACTCTCAGAACTCATAAGTGAATTCAGTAAAGTAGCAGGTTACAAGATCAATGCCCATAAATCCAACGCATTTCTATACATAAGTGATGAATCTTCAGAAAGAGAAATTAGGAAAACTACCCCATTCAAAATAGCCTCGAAAAAAATAAAATACTTGGGAATCAATCTCACGAAAGAGGTGAAAGACCTCTACAATGAGAACTACACAACACTAAAGAAAGAAATTAAAGAACACCTTAGAAGATGGAAAGATCTTCCATGTTCTTGGATAGGAAGAATTAATATTGTCAAAATGGCCATACTACCTAAAGTGCTCTACAAATTCAATGCAATTCCAATTAAAATCCCAATGATGTACCTTACAGAAATAGAGCAAGCAATTATGAAATTCATCTGGAAGAATAAGAAACCCAGAATAGCTAAAGCAATCCTTAGCAGGAAGAGTGAAACAGGGGGTATTGCAATACCAGATCTTCAACTCTACTACAAAGCAATAGTAACAAAAATGGCATGGTATTGGTACCAAAATAGAAAGGTAGATCAATGGTACAGAATAGAGGACACGGACACAAACCCAAATAAATACAATTTTCTCATACTAGACAAAGGTGCCAAAAATATGCAATGGAGAAAAGATAGCCTCTTCAACAAATGGTGCTGGGAGAATTGGAAATCCATATGCAACAGAATGAAACTACACCCATATCTCTCACCATGCACGAAACTAAACTCAAAATGGATTAAGGACCTCGGAATCAGACCAGAGACCCTGCAGATTATAGAAGAAAAAGTAGGTCCAAATCTTCACCTTGTTGGTCTAGGATCAGACTTCCTTAACAGGACTCCCATAGCACAAGAAATAAAAGCAAGAATCATCCACTGGGATAGATTCAAACTAAAAAGCTTTCTCTCAGCAAAGGAAACTATCAGCAATGCGAAGAAAGAGCCTACAGAGTGGGAGAATATCTTTGCCAATCATACTTCAGATAGAGCACTAATCTCCAGAATCTATAAAGAACTCAAAAAACTCTACTCCAAGAATTCAAATAATCCAGTGGACAAATGGGCTAAGGAAATGAATAGACACTTCACAGAAGAAGATCTACAAGCAATCAACAAACATATGGAAAAATGTTCAACATCTCTAGTAATAAGAGAAATGCAAATCAAAACCACCCTAAGATTCCATCTCACCCCAATTAGAATGGCGATTATCAAGAATACGAGCAACAACAGGTGTTGGCGAGGATGTGGGGAGAAAGGTACACTCATACATTGCTGGTGGGGCTGCAAATTAGTGTAGCCACTCTGGAAAGCAGTGTGGAGATTCCTTAGAAAACTCGGAATGGATCCTCCATTTGACCCAGCTATCCCACTCCTTGGCCTATACCCAAAGGACTTAAAATCAGCATACTACAGAGATACAGCCACATCAATTTTCATAGCTGCTCAATTCACAATAGCCAGACTGTGGAACCAACCTAGATGCCCTTCAATTGATGAGTGGATAAAGAAACTGTGGTATATATATACAATGGAATATTACTCAGCCATAAAGAATGATAAAATTATCGCATTTGCAGGCAAATGGATGAAATTGGAGAATATCATGCTAAGTGAGATAAGCCAATCTCAAAAAGCCAAAGGATGAATGATATCGCTAATAAGTGGAGGATGACACATAATGGGGGGGAGGGAAGGGTTAGTGTTAGGGTTAGAGTTAGGGTTAGGGAGGGGGGCAAGTATGGAGGAAGGAAGTACTGTATAGAGGGTAAAGAGGGGTGGGAGGGGTGGGGGAAGGGAAAAAATAACAGAATGAATCAAACAACATTACTCTATGTAAATTTATGATTACACAAATGGTATGCCTTTGCGCCATGTACAAACAGAGAAACAACATGTATCCCATTTGTTTACAATAAAAAAAAAAAATTAAATTAAAAAAAAAAAAAAAAAGAATCAGAAGACATAGTTCAAGTGACCACAGCAGCTGAAAAGGGAATGAGAAATTCTGAAAAGAAGAAGAGCAAGTGGGCTGGAGCTCCAAATTCTGTTTCTAAATGACCCTTACCTCTGGCCAAATCCTGAACTATGTGTGCAAGTACAGATTCCAACAACACGCTTAGGCTATAAGAACCGAGTAGGTACTTCAGCTGTTATCCAGCCTGGAGTCTGAGTCTAGGTAGGTTTATTGCCTGCTAAAACTAAAAATAGGACTGGATATAGGGATATAGCTCAGTGGTAGAGTGTCTGCCTAACAAGTATAAGGTCCTGGGTTCAATACCAACACTGCAAAAAAAAATAAAATAAAAATATGAACACTTATCTAAGGAATATGAGACAATTCCAGAGTCTCTAGAAGATATCATTCATAAATCCAGAAAGCAATTCAGAACTCCTGGATTCAGAAAAGAAACAGGAAAACATAATGCATACTCAAAACAGGGAAAAAAAAAGTGGAAACAGACAGATCCTGAGATGATCCAAATGTTGAAGTTAGCAGACAAGAATTTTAAAGCAGGTAATATAACCATCCTTAATACAGTAAAATATGCTCACGATGAATGAAAAAAAAAGTAAGAATTCCAGCAAAGAACTAGAAACGATAAAAAAGTACACATGGAAATTTTATGACAGTAAGCTACGTAGCTAAAATAAAACTTCACAGGATTAGTTTATGAGCTGATTAGACATGAAAGAAGTCAGTGAACTTCAAGGTAAAATAATAAAAAAGTTATCTAGTCTGAAGAAAAACAGACAAAAATATTTTATATATTTAACAGCACCTCAAATGTCTGTGGGAGAGTAGCTAAAGGAAAGAGATAATTAATAGATCAATAGATTGACATATACAATTAAAATATGAGAAGGGAAGAGGTAAAGGGAATGATAATTTCCCAAATTTTTGCCAAACATATAAAGATTCTGGGCTGGGGAGATAGCTCAGTTGGTAAAGTGCTTGCCTTACAAGCACAGGGTCCTGGGTTCAATCCCCACCACTGCAAAAAAAAAAAAAAGATTCTAAAAATTCAGGAAGTCCCCTTACACCTAGGTATATTTTACAGAGAGTCCATTTTAGATACATCAGAAAATTTCCTAGATTAACATTATACAGCTTCTTTCAGTTCATTGCTAAATGGAGTGTAGGGATTTATATTCCTTTAACTAATACAGTTAACTCAGAAGTGGTTGGGGTGTTTGGGGTTGAAGAAAAACACACAACTTCCTGGTTTTCCTATATGCTGGTGATCACCACACAAAATGGCATCCTCCAGAAATAATTCTGACTTGGAGGACGTGACTTTAAAATGTACAGAAGGAACAAGTGGCCACACACAAACAGGTGGCATCCAAAAGTCATGTTTCAAATGATTTCATAAAATTTAGAAAGCATTTCTTCATGCAACAGTATTATGTGTACTTTATATAGTTCCTGCCATGCTCAAAGGTCTATATAATTATCTGAATTGCATGCATTTGCAATGGAAAGAACAGAAAGTTGTCCATCATGGGATTTTCAACCAGCAAGAAAAACTGGGCAATAAATATTTTTGTCTTGGAATGTTGACACTGGAGGAAATGCAACACTTATGGATAATTTTAAGGGGTCTATGAAACTTTTGCTTGGTTTTACTTGAAAACTTTCAGTTTTCTGTTTAGGCAAGGGCCTGTGCAGCCACAATGTGAAGTGGGGCCTAGAGTAGCAAATTGGCCCACACATAGTCAGGTTAGTTACTTGCAAGGGGATTGATCCAGTAAGCAAAAACTGTGAGCCTAAGGGAAGCCATGTTTCTCACTGTTGGAAAAGGGAAATTGAACTTGGCAAGGAAGAGTGCTAGAGCAAACCCCGTGGTGTTGGATTGGAATTAGAGGTGCAGGTTGAATTCAAGCCTTTAATTATAAATAAATAGATAAAAATAGGATTAGACGTAGGGTATACTGTGCATATAGGTACCTGTTGGGAGCACTGTGTATATGACCTACTTCTAGCTCTGTCTGCTGAAGGAGTCAAGGAACAAGGTACCACAATAGCACAAGCACATGTGGCACCCAGATCGGTTTTGAAACACCATTCTTCATTAAGAGTAAATGTCAATTCTTGGAGGAATGGTTGATTCCAGATTAGCATGAGAAAAATACCAGATACAAAATAATAATAATAATAATAATGCATTTGTACAAGGTAATTTCAACTTTTTTTTATCTTTTCAAAGATAGAAAAGTTGTTCAATCATTACCTACAGCAACCCTTCTTCAAATTCCATGTGCCCCCTTTTTATCCATGTCCTCTATACCCAGTTTCTTTCTGTCTTGATTTCTCAGTCTCTCCTTCTCTTTTCAACTCTGACTAAAATCCAGCCCTCACCTTTCTATTATTCTTTTTCTCTCTCCTCAATTATTTCTTTGTTCCCCTTGAATAAATACTTCCATTACCCATGCCCCTGCCTTGCTTCTTCCTTTCCCAATTCTCTGATTCCATGGCACAAAAGGCCAGGAATCAAGATGGTAGACTCAATGCATATCCCAGAAAGTAAGAAAGTCAAGTTAAAAATACAGAATTCTGTTACAGGTGTGGCCAGAAGGAGAAAACATGGAAGTGCTTATAACTTAATGTTCTCTTTCTGATTCCTTGTAAATCCCAGGCACATACTATTAGCAATGCTAACACCAATCTCTGTACCCCTGTCCGAATATCATATAACTAAGTTTCTTTAAACTTCACACACGGTCCCACACATGCAATTCAATGTTGGCTATATAACGCTATAAGTAGAAGTGCTTCCAGCTAAAAATACATCCTCATTTCAGGCAGCAAGTTCTTCACTAGAATGAGGAAAGCATTTTCTTTCCAAGCATTAATATGTAAGAATGTGGTTATATCTCGGGAGCAAACTTAACAGCTCTTAGTCTTTTACATTCAAATAAAACTGTTTTCTCTTGTCAGGTTGCTGATATAAGATAATTCCAGGTGGAAAGTATTCTTAAAAGAGTAAGACCTAGTATCATTGCACCATCATGGGTACAAGGGGTGTGGCATGGGGCACTGGTACAAAGACTGGGCTTGGGGTAGAAGCAAAAGAATAAGGCCACCAAGAATGTGGGAGTTGAGGAGTAGGACACCAAAAGAAAGTAAATTTTCCCAGAATTCCATTATGCAATCTGGCCTGTAGTCAGTCAGCCCTCTTCATACATTAAAAAATTAAGGCATAAAAAACACACACGAATAGACAAGTTTAGCATAAAGTTAAAATTCGTGTTATTATAAAAGGCTTAACTTAATGATTAAGTTCATTAAGTTCATAATTTCATGTTATGAACCACTAGAAAACACACACCAGAAAGACATATTCTCACACTTACATAATTCTTATCTCTGCCCATATTTATATATGAAAATAATGTGCCCCTCTTTATAATAGGGAAAATCATATGTAAGATGATGCATACTAAATGAAAAAATGCTGTGTCTTTGAAGAATCAAACTAAAAACATGAGGACTTCTTTTGGCATTGTGTTAGATGAACTCATGAGGACCTTTTTCCAAGGACATTGAGTAATCCAAAATTTGGAAATACATTAGAAGGGATAAATTTGTTCACCAGCTGCCTTTCTTATACATCCCACTGACAAATTAATCCATACCAAAGGAGCCACCAGACAAGATCAAAAGTAAAGCCAGTCCTTGAACATAAGATGAAAAATTCTAGGAACAAATCAATTTTTCTTAAACACTCATAAACATTTTCTTATGAAAATTTGAAATAGAAAGGATGTCAATGGTACTCAGACATTCCTTCATGCCAATTACATTTAGAATAGATCAAGTAATGGAAGGTTTCAAAATGTCCATATGGAGGACACTAAGATCAGTCAGCTTGCACACGGTTGTCATTTAATTTAAAACCTAAAGGTATTGATTGTATTGAGTCTTCAAAGCAAGCACAGTCTTCTCTCACGCATGATCCTACTCTCCTGTCTGCCTCATCTCACCTTCCCTGCCTCTTCCAATCTATCTTCTGAATCAATACTCTGTATCCCCTTCCACCATGCCCATCTCCCTTAATTTATTATTGCCTCCCAGCAAAAGCAGTACCCTCTCATCTGCCTGATTGATTGATCAGGTAAGAATTCATCCTGCTCTCTCTACCTTCCTTTTCCTTCACACTGAGTAGGTGAAATCCTTTCCCAGCTCTTCTTCCTGCTTCAAGTTTAGATTTCCACCACTCCCTTCTCCATACTGCTGCCTCCATGATCTTCCCAAGAAAACATATTTTATTGAACTCTAAACTACTTAAAATCTTTCAGTTGTATCATTTCACACACATTTGGATGACTAATATTAAAAAAAATTAACAAATATTGGTGAGGATGCAGAGAAATCAGAACTTTTGTGCACTGTTGGTGGAAATATAGAATGGTATGGAAATGGTGAGAAACAATGTGGTACTTCTTCAAAATATTTAAAATAGTTACCATATAATTTAGCAATTCTGCTTCCAGGTATATACCCAAAAGAAGTGAAAGCAGGATCTTGAAGACATGTTTGTACATCCCTGCTCATATCAGCATTATTCACAATAGCCAAAAGGTGGAAGAACCCAAGTGTCCATCAAAAGATGAATGGATAAACACAATGTGGTGCACACACACAGCAGTATAGTATTCACATTTAGAAAGAAAGAATTCTGACACATGGTACAGTATTAATGTGCAAAGTGAAATAAGCCAATCACAGGGGGCAAGTTCTGTATGATTCCACTTACATGAGGACCTTCAATAGTCAAGTTTATAGAAAGTACTATGTCAATTACAGAGGCTGGAGGGACAAGACAATCAGGGAGCTATTTATAGAGTTTCAGTTTTGCAAGATGAAAAAAGAGTGCTAGAGATTAGTGCACAAAGTAAATAAACCTAACAAAGTAAATAAACCTAACACTTCTGAACTGCAAGTTTGAAAACAGCTAAAATGGCAAACTTTATTATGATCACTTTAGTTTAATCAGAACATTTTTTTAAAAGGGAAAAAAGTACCTCAGCTATTGCCCATAATATTCAGACTCCTAGGGAAAGAACATCTAGGTCCTAAATACAAAGGACCCTTCATGATACCATCCCTGTCTCCTCTTCCTCCAGTGACTTCTCCCTCCACCGCTCACAGCCTGTGTCCCTAACTGGGACACAAAGCAACCTCTTAAGTCTCTGACTCCTAGCACATTTTCCTACACTTCCCCCCTGACCTTAGGGGTGGGTTTACATGTTGTCAATGAAGCTGGAACAACAGGACCTTCACTGTTCCCTTCCAAAGCCAGGTACTTAATTAAACATTTTTTTCTTAATGAGTCCATATCTCCTCAAATAAAATTTGCTTGAACTTCAGGTCCCACTAAACTTGGATACACCCCTACCTAGGTATCCCATGCATGGGTAAAACATTCCTTTCACCAGGAGACCTGTGAGCATCCTATTTCATATTTTATACATATCGCCACAGACACTGGATTTTGGTTGGTTAGCCTTTCCAAAATGTGCTGTTTATTTCCTAAGGAAAGAGATTCTATTTTTTTCTCTCTAGTTCCTGGAACATAGTATAGATAAACACACATGAAATGATGAATAAATAAAGTGTCCTAAGTCATAACAAAAGGTAGTGAAAGAGTCAGGACTAAAATCGCATCTTCAATGTTTCCCCAATTCTTACTTACCTTCTCTCATTTGCCTAATTAAAGTCACACAAACTGCCTTCTTAGAAATTCAGGATTTTTTTTTTTTTTTTTTGCTATGTCAAGTTTGAGTTAAACAGGTTTAACTTGCAGTCTCTGGTTTTATGAAACAAATCTCTGTTAAGCTACCGAAGTCACCGTAACAAAAACAGGGACTCAGATCTAAATAAGCTATATACAAACTTGACAGCCTAATAGAGAAAAGAAAAAGTTGGACTTAACATTTCTATCTGTAAACAATTCCTAAATCCTAAAATACAAATCATGTCTATAAAGTAAAACATGGCAAACTTTCTCACATTAAAAAGTTATCCTCAAAATGCTTTCTAAACTCAAAATTTTAAGGAGAAATTCATGCATAATTATTCCTGTGTGCTTAGACAGGATTAAGGTTTTTGAATCATTAACAAGTCAAGTCAGTAAGAATAAAAATAAATAACACTTAATGTATGCTTAACAAGGGTGAGTGTTTTGCAGTTTTGTGTGCATTGATTTATTTTAGCCTCTTGGCAGCTCTGTGAAGTTGGTTGTCTTGTTATTCCCATTTCAGACTTTGAGAAGGTAAGTCAAGTGTTCAAGGTCAATGTTCACCCAACCAGTGAGGGACTAAGCCAGGACTGGCTCTCTTTGCCTCACCTCCAAGACAGATTCCTTCACACTGAAATGCACTACCTCTCTTATTTTGGAACCAGCTTTTCAGAAGGTCACCTTCAGTCCAATCCCAGGCAGGTGGCATGACGGCATGAGGATGCATGGAGGGATGACTTAGGCCTCCCAAATCTATAATGAGAATACTCAAGAAATTTGTACTGTTAGGGTTCAGAAAGAAAAGGGGGAGGTATAATTTTACATACTTATAAAAGGTAATTGAGCTGATGTTGCTTTTATTATAGACAACTGTTTTAGGCTAGATAAATTTTGTAATAAGCACAATTCTTGGGGCCTTACATTATAGCTAAGTTGACCCCTTAGTCTTAATTTATGAATGTATTTTATCTAGAATCACAATTGTTTTTATAATACAACAATAACAAATCTGCCACTCTGAATAAACAGGAATATATGTTTATGTTGTATAGTAACTTGTTCCAAGGAGTTATTAAAACTGCAAACCAAGCTTTACAGAAGGCAGAAGCAAGAGGAAAGCATGTTAATATCTTATCCTGCAGGCAGATGAAGATATCAAACCCACAATTGCCTGCCAGGAGTATCATAAACTGTAATGGAAAAGGAGACTAAAGAATCAAGATATCATGACAATACTTTAAGAGAAAATGGTTTTGTTTCAATATTTTTAAAGTGTTTCAGGGTAGAAAGATTGAATTAAAATCAGTGGTCAGTTTTTATGTGCTTCTTTAAACTTATATGTTTGCCTTTCCAATTTGCTGTTTCTGTTTTGGATTAGAACGTTGTCCTGCCTAAATTTAAAGCAGTAATAAAAATGTTAACTATGGAAATAGAAAGACAATACTATATGTGTAAAATATGGTTCCCATAGTACATTCCTTGAAACACAGAGATCTAGCTAAATTATTGCTCATACAATACTTTTATTGCACATGCACCACAAAAGAAAATGTAAGTTAGAAAGAAACTTCTTGAGCAAGAGCGTAGATATAGGTCATTCGTTTATCCTCTTACTTCTTCTAGACCTTGCTAAAAGTAAAGAAATGAAGAAAACAAAAAGTCACAAAAACAAAAGAAACCAAAGGTTTCAACGAAACAGTTTTCAACGAAATTTTCAGGAGACAAAAAGTGGAATGAGGTGGGATAATTAGTGAAATTGGCCAGAAAAATTGTCACAGGCCAGATGTTCATTTAGATAATCCACCTATCTAAATATATCAGGAAGGTGTTAATTACAGGAACAGAACAGAATGCAAATGCTTTTAACCTTGACAAGTATAATTGAGAAGTTAATGATGTAATTTGGGAGATGGAAACAGGAAAGAGCACTTAAAGCAAGAGTAGGGACAATAATGCACTTTTATGGACTGAGCAGACTAGAGAACCCATCTATAATAAGTAAATAACTAAATACCCAATGAAGTCATAATTAGAGCTGTCACAAACCTGGCAGGTGGAGGGGGGGTTGAAAGGGCTTGCAGGGGGTGATCCAGCCAAATCTTGACTATTATACCAGAGTCAGTAAATAACATCTCAGTGGAAAATCAGAAAGAGTGACATGTTAGACATAGCATGTAGGTGGACCACACTAACTAGCAAAGAAGTTTAAGATGGAAAAATTAAAAGAGAAAAAAAAAAAAAAAAAACTGTTGCCCCAGAGGAACAGAATTACATATACAAATAAAGGAGGCAAAGTGTTGATTATTTTATCAACTCTTCTGTTTGTGTTTTTGAACATGGGAATGTACTGTGTTTATTAGAATTTTAAGTGCATCTGAGAAAAATATAAGGCTTCAGCTATCTCTGTATGCTCAGTGTTATCAATTTGAGCTTGCTATTCAAGGTGAAGAAGTAAGGCAGATTCACCTGAAGTCCAGAACCTCTAAAACACTGCCTGAGAGGGTAAAGCAGAGCCCCTGTTGAGGACTATTGTGACACAGTGATGTCTGATTCTATTCTGTCCAATGAAGTCTGGCAGGAGGTCAACGGTTAACCTGTTAAAAGGTCTGTAATGGAAGAATGAATTGTTTTTCATAACAGATGTGTGGACAAGACTATATAGTGAGTCTCCACTGGCAATTCTATTTCACTTTCTTCCTTTCTTTGGGCAGTAGAAATGATGGCAGTGGACTTCAACATGGCCTCTAAAATCCTTCCCTTCAGGCCTCCAGGTACAGAGTATTACTGCACAGGAAGGCTCTGGATAATTTTATGATTCTATGATGAGTAGTTTGCCTTGGACATGTTTTTGGAACTACAAGCAGCAGAAATAGCTTGATTTTCCAGAACATGATAGACTCAAAAAATAGTATTTACTAATTTAAGAAAAAATAGTTTTCATAGATCCAAAAATTTAGAAAAGTTCCAATGATTCATAGAGTTGTATGACCAATTGTTTTCAATTTGAGTTAATCAAGAAAACACGCCCCCCCCCCAACACACACACAAATAACCCTATGCACTATTCAGTTTGGTCCCAAAAGGAAATAATAATCCCTAAGGCAACATAAATGTCAATAGCTTGTCAGGATCCTGGATAGCACTCTGAAACTGAGAGAGTTAATTTACCCCATATTAGAAAGATATCAATTATTACAGAAGAGAATACAAATGTCATTAGGTAAAAAGGGAAATAATGTGATTCAGAAGATACAGTTCTCTTCCATTATGCAACCAAATGCCTAGAACAAAGGAGACAATAACTGGATTGGTTAAGATGGAAGATGCTTTTATGTTTCACAGACATTTTTACATTTCACAAGCAAAAATTCAAACTCATAGACAATGTGGAACTTGTCCAAGATTCTTTAATTAATAAATACATTCAGAACAAAAATACAAAATTAAAAATTTTCAATTATTACCGTTTTCTAAATTTACTAGTTAAAACTTGTAGTTTCATACTGGTATTGAATAAAAAGCCTATCTAATTTTCATGATTCTACCAGGATTAAATATCTAAATAACACCTTCTAGAAGTTCCATTTCACTAGTTTTAGCAATTGAATTAATCAGAGGATTTTGATGTAGGTAGAAAAAAGAGTTCAAGACCAGACCAATACAGTGATATGCCCCAAATATATTTGCATGTTTAGTTTTTGTACCATAACATAAATTGCTTATTTGGGGGAAAGCTTCATTTGTCTCATGTTCTAATTTTATTCATCAAAGTTTCCATAACAGATGGAAATAATAAACAAGTTGGTATTAGTGATCTGTGCTCATAAGCCACATGTGAAGACCATTCATCTGTTAAGATTCTGTTTCTATGATGTCTTTCTTGCATCCAAGATTAAAGTAAAAAGCAAATGAGGATTTTAAATATGTTGGCCACATGCAAAACATATTTAAAATTGCTCATTAAAATTTTTCTCTGCCCATATGAAAAAACTCAATTTAATTTACTTCATACAGTTATTGTTAGACAAAATGAAAAATAAGAAAAAGCAAACTATTTTCTCTCATCAAAATTAAGCAATGAGAGGGAACATTACAAAATACTAATATACCAAAATCAAGTATCTATGATCTAAAGTGACTGAAAAATCAAAAGACATGTTTGACTTTTTGTCTAGGACATGAGCATAATGCAGTAAAACCTCAGTAAAAAATTGCTTAAATATAAATAAATGCCAAAGTCTCAATAACGCACTCTCAGAAAGATGAATTTTTGTCCTTGTATTTGCAGTTCTAATAGTGATGTATATTTGATCCATGAGATTCTGGATTTGAGAAGAGAAGCTCTCATAACCTTCCAGAGGTTCCAAATCTGTCATTCTACAATGATCATGTTTATAATAACTCTATGTCTAGTCTCATATTTTTAGTCTTGGCACGAACTTGGTTCACATTTATTAATCTCCATCTTTTTTTATTTTAATTTTTTTTAATTTTTAAAAATTTTTACAGACTACATTTTGATTCATTGTACACAAATGGGGTACATATTTTCATTTCTATGGTTGTGCAGGATGTAGATTCATACCATTCATGTAATTATACATGTATGTAGGGTAATAATGTCTGTCTCATTCCACCATGTTTTATACCCCCCTCCCTCTCATTTCCCTTTACATAATCTAAAGTTCCTCCATTCTTCAAAAGAACTTACAAAACTTTACACCAAAAATACAAAGAACTCAATCAATAAATGGGCCAAGGAATTGGACTGACACATTACAGAAGACATATAGGTGATCAATAAATATATGAAACAGTGTTCAACATCTCCAGTAATTAGAGAAATGCAAATTAAAACAACAACTCTGAGATTTCATCTTACTCCATTTAGAATGGCTATTATCAAGAACACAAACAGTAATAGATGTTGGCGTGGATGTGGGGGAAAAGGCACACTTTTACATTGCTGGTGGAGTTGAAAATTGGTGCAGCCCCTCTGGAAAACAGTGTAGAGAATCCTCAGAAAACTTGGAATGGACCCACCTTTTGACCCAGTTATCCCACTCCTCGGTTTATACACGAAGGACTTAAAATTAGCATACCACAGTGATGCAGTCACATCAATGTTTATAGCAGCTCAATTCACAATAGCTAGATTGTGGTACCAACTGAGATGCCCTTCAACAGATGAATGGATAAGCTCCATCTCTGAGCCATGCTGGGCATGAGACACCATGGGTAAACACAGTACTAAAAAACAATAAACCTAGATGCTGCTTCAGACCTGTAAGCCATTCCTCACTTGCGGAGTACCGTGAGTCAAAACGTGTGTATTGATTTCCCTATTGGCAGATAGAACAGGTAGTTCTATTATGTTTACAGGTCCCTGAAACTGCTCCTTATCAGGAGAAATGGTATGATAAAGTAGGGTTGTGGTGATGCTTTGGGTCACACAAAGGCATGAGTCACAGGATGAAGGACTTAAGTCTATAAATAGGATCCAGGTTAGACACAGACAATAGCAATGAAACATCCTATCAAAAAGAGGTAAAATAAGAAACTTTTCAAACCAGTGCACGTCAGCCAGAGCAGCCTCTGCTAATCCTACAGTGAAAACTAAAGCTAAAATGGCAGCAACAGAGAGGGTGAGGATTGACAGTGGCAAAGCACTACAGTGTAGAGACAAACATCAGAAACAAGAATAGTCTGTTGATCCTGACAGGTAGTTGATTTCCCAAGCTTCTGCTATGCATAGATTAGTCAGCTTCCGGGGTGACTACAGCAGGGCCACTGTTCTCGGGGGTCTCTTAGGGGTGGCTCGCTTGTTTCAGATGGTCAACTTACATGGTACAGTTGGCTCAGGAATGCACTCCATCATGAGAAGCTGTTTTTACTTTGCTGTGATGAATTCAGGGGACCACCTTGGCCACCTTCACTGCAGTAGGGATGGATAAAATGACAGTGAATGGACCCCTCCAAAGAGGCTTTGGGGCTTAGACAATCCATTCTTTTATCCATACAGCATCTTCTAGTTTAAAGAGGTGGACATCTTTTGGTCACAGGTAGTTGTCCCCTAACCTAATGGTGTATAATGATCAGAGTTGAGGCAAGAGCCTGCATCTGCTGCCTCAGTGTAACGTTGCCTAATTCTTTGAGATCTTACATATCCCTTATAATTGAAGGAAGGCATCCATAAAGAATCTCATAAAGGGAGAATCCTGTTTACTAAGGCTAGACCTAATCCTCAAAAAAGCAATTGGCAATGCCTGGTCCCAGTGTAGGTGGGTTTCCTGACACAGTTTACTTAGTTGTAACTTTAAAGTTCTGTTCATTTGCTTCGCCTTCTCAGAGCTCTGGGGACATTATGCAGTGTGTAACTTCCAGATAATCTTCAGCCCCTTTGCCATCAATTGCACCACCTTGGCCATAGATGCCAGCCCATTATTCAATCCCATGGTGATTGGGATTCCAAACTGAGTAATGATTTCCTTTAGGAGAGATGGGACTACTTCATGTGCCTTCTCTGAGTGAGTAGGAAAAGCTTCTATCCAGCCTGAGAAAGTACACACAAAGACTAGTAATACTTATGACCTCAGACCCACCAGAGCTCAGTGAATCCACAGCTATATTTTCAAATGGACCCCTCCAACACTGTGCACCCCAGGGGAGAGCTTAAGTCCCTTATGCTGGTTATTTCAGACATATGTTTCACACTGTTCTTACACCACTCAGGCTAAGCTGGAGAGCTGGAGAATGTAGAAATGTTGACCCTATGTGGCCTCAAGCACCATCCAGCCAGTGTGAGTCTTCTGATGGAACTGCTTGACAATGGCTGGGACTAGGGCCTCTGGAATTGCTATTCAGCCATCTTCAAATCTCCACCATCTGCCTGGGAGGTATCTCCCATTTTCAGTTTTAAACCAGGTATTCTCACATCGTGAGTAATTGGGGTCCCGTTCTGCCAATGTGCTATGGAATAGGGTAGCAGCCAGACCTGTGGGTTCTGTTGCAACCTTGGAGGCCAAAAGCTTTGCCTTTGAATCTACTTTATGGTTTCCCCAAGTGACCTTGGCATTCTCCCTTTGATGTCCTGACAATGCATGACGGCCACCTTTTCAGGAGACCATATAGTATCTAAGAGTTCAAGGATTTCTTTGCCATATTTTATGTCTTTTCCTCCTGAATTGATTAGGCCCTTTTCTTTATACAAAGCTCCATGCACATGGGGGGTAGTGAAGGCATATTTAGATTCTCTGTCTATATTGACAAGTATCCCTGCTGCCAAGTTGAAGGCCTCAGGTCAGCCTTCACATCCATAGTGGAATTTAGCATGACCAAAGAGTAGCCCACAAGGCGTTCTCCCTCTCCACAAAACTTCCACCATCAGCGAAGTACTCAGCATTGGAATCCTTGAGAGGCTGGTCTATGAAATCTGGTTGGTTGGAAAATACCTGGTTCATGACTTGGACGCAGTCATGATCTGGTTGACCGGGCCATGGGAGCATAGGATTTAAGGGTCATACTATTTCCAGGTGGATGCGTGGGTTTTCACCCAGCATTCTCTGATATCTGATCATCCAGGCATTCATCAGCCAGTATTGTCCCTTATACTCCATTAATGTCAGCACTAAGTGTGGCACTTGGACTCTTCATTCCAGTCAGTTTGTCAGCCCATAGCCTTAGTTTGGCAGCCTCTGACACTAAAAGGGCCTTGGCTACGTGTGCTCATAGGCAAGGTGGTCAACCTCTGGCAACAGGGTTAAGTTGTTTAGAGAGGTTGCCACTGGGCAATGCCGTGACCCCAGAATTTGTGTCAGGACCCACTGCAACACCATTACGTTCCTGTACATGCGAGAAGAAAGGCTTCAACAAGTCTGGGAGTTCTAAGCCTAATGTGTTGGTGAGGGCCTGCTTAATCCCCTCAAAGGCTTTTTGTTGGACTCATCCCATAACAAAGGTTCTCACTTTCCCCCTTCTGTAGACTCATAAAGGGGTTTTTCCAAGTTACATATTCAGATTCTACAGAAACCCATGGCCCCAAGGAACTTTCCAAACTGGCACCAGGAAGACAGAATCATAATTAAAGAGACAGACTGAGTTGATGTGGTCCTTGGGATAGGTGAAAACTGAGGTATTTTACTTTTTCTTGACAGATTTGGACATTTTTCCTTGAAGCCTTGTAGCCAACTTCCCATAGGAGGGTGAGGATTTGCCATGTCCCTTCCATACAATCCTCCTGTGTCTGTCCAGCCAGCAGTAAGTCATTCACATATTGAATCAGCGTACAGCTATGTTGGTCCCCTGGGAAGGTTTTTAAATCAGAAGCTAATGCGGTGATGAAAATGGAGAATTCTTAAATCCTTGAGGCAATCTAGCTCGTGTCAGCTGGACTGTGTCTCTTTTCTCAGAATTTTCCCACTGGAAGGCGAAGATTGGTTGACTCCAAGGGGACAGGCAAGTACAGAAGGCATCTTTGAGCTTCGAACATGTGAAGAAGGCAGCTTCAGGGGAGTGAGACCCAGGAGCGTGGAGAGGTTAGGGACAACTGGGTGTAGGGTAATGGTGGCCTGGTTTACTGCTCATGGATCCTGGACCAGTCAATAATCATCTATTTCTGTCTTCCGAACTGGCAAGAGAGGAGTGTTCCAGGACAAGTGGCAAGGTCAGAGGATTCCATACTTTAGAAGTTTCTCCAGGTGCCGCTGGATCCCAATTTGTACTTTGTGAGGAATGTGCTGGTTCCTAGGTCCCACCAGATTCTGTGCTCCCGGGGTCCTTGCCCCAGCACAACAAGAGGGCTATTTCCCTATGGATCAATTGGTCCACTGGCACCAGACAAATTTACCTCTGCCAGCATCCCAGGGCTCACACCCTGGCAACAAGGGAGGTGAAATCACTGTCTCCAAATCCCAGACATGAGCCCCCAAGAAATAATGCCAGATTCTTGCACAGAGAAATGGGACATCAGGGTTTCAGCTAGGAAGTGTTAGTGCCAGCACTAACCCAGCAGATGTACACCCAAAGGCTGAGCCCCAAGCACAGCAGGGCACTGACTTATATACCCTTTGTTAGTTTCCCTTTTATGTGTTAGCCTCTTTGTCTCCCCTATATGGTAGCATGAATTCTGATTGGGTGTTCTGTACTATAGAGTTGCGACAGAGTTACACATGCTCACATGGGTGCTGAGTGGGTCACTCGTCTTTGTTCCAGGAAAGCTGTTACCACATTATTATTTTGTTCATTTGTCTAATTTCTTATTATGGGAGGTGAGAGCTGGTCTCTGACACCTTGTTTTCACAGCTCTGGCACAGGATTTACTCCTGAGTGGGACGATATACTAAGTATAGATTTAGACTAGGTGGGGCTTATATGGCAGCTTCTTTCAGAAATTGCTACCTGAAGCAATGTTTGTAATTACAACTTGAATTTTTCAACAGGCATTTACTGTCATGTTATAATTGGTTGTAGACAGTCATCTGTGACTACATCAAGCTCAATAGTTTCATACACCATAGACAACAAACATGAAACAATCTGGAATTAATTTAGTTAATTTGAAAGTCTTTTTTTACAATAATTGTCTTAATCCAAAGAAATTCACAATTTTTAGATTACATACTTGCACATAAACATATTATAGTACAACCAAATTGTCACTTTGTTTCACCAGTGTGTATACATACATAGACACATATCCAAATTGTGTTGGCTCTATTGAGAATGCTAATACTCCCAATGTTTCCATTTGGCCAAGATCCATAAGCTATCGTTGCCTGATAGCATCCAACATCCACTGTCCCCATTTCATTGAGCCTTACTGAATAATCTGGCAACTGCCCTCACTGATGGGGAACCCAAAATCTGTTCCATACATACCGAAGCCTGAAGCTCTTGAAGCCATCAAATTTCAGTATGTTAAAGCAGGACTAGATTCCATGAAGAGGCTTGGAGAATAGGACACAGCTTTGCTCCAACATATCCACAACTTTTCAAAGACTTTCATATAAGCAGTCCTTCCAACATCTAGTTTTTCCCTTCCAACTCTAAAGGCTTAATTCCAATCCAAAAATCTGGATTGGAAAATGTGCCATGCCACCTATTCCATCCTCCTTCTTGGCCCATTTCCTGTGACATTACCCTCAATGAAACTCAGAATTTGATAGCAAACAGAAGCTTCATGCATACCAGCAAATGTTTGTGTGTACTCAAGCTTGAATAAGTGTGTATGTGAGTGTGTGTGTGGGTGTGTGTGTGTGGGTGTGTACTTCTATATTTTGAAGAGGAGTTGGGAGGAGGGTTATGAATGTTTCATATTCCAGAAATACCTACATCCAAATCCAGATGGTGAAAAAAATATCCTTTAATAAGGCACTAAATACTCATTGAAATTTCAGAGGCCATCAAAATAATATCTGTGCATTCACATAACATAATAATTAATCTATTTTTCTCTTTTAAATCTGTTTTATATTTTCAAAATCCCCAGATTCTAAAATATCCTAAAATGATTGCCATTTTAAGATACTTAATGTAAGCAGTTCATATACTTAGTAAGATGTTATTTTTAAGTAAGCAATTGTAATTGGTTATAGCATACACAAGTTAGAAGGCAAAAAAGTAATGGTGGAAAACATATCAAACAAAATGTATCAAAAAAAATATAGAGAACCATATAATAAATTCTACAATTCCAGGAATAAAGGCAGCTAAACACAATTCTCTACCATGATATTAAGAAATGAAGAATATTTAACATCAATTTTGCAAAGCATTTACACAACTTGCAGAATATTTACAATTCATAACAATCTTTTTTTTTTAATTTAAACAAATGAGATACATGTTGTTTCTCTATTTATACATGGAGTCAAGGCATATCATTTGTGTATTCATAAATTTACATAGGGCAATGTTGTTTGATTCATTCTGTTATTGTTTTCCCTTCCCCCCAACCCCTCCCACTCCTCTTTTCCCTCTATACAGTCCTTCCTTCCTCCATTCTTACCACCCTCCTTATCCCTAAACCTAAACCTAACCCTAACCCTAACGCTAACCCCTCCTACCCCCCATTATATGTCCTCATCCGTTTATCAGCGAGATCATTCGTCCATTAGTTTTTTGAGATTGGCTTATCTCACTTAGCATGATATTCTCCAATTTCATCCATTTGCCTGCAAATGCCATAATTTTATCATTCTTCGTGGCAGAGTAATATTCCATTGTGTATATATATATGCCACAGTTTCTTTATCCATTCATCAACTGTAGGGCATCTAGGTTGGTTCCACAATCTGGCTATGGTAAATTGAGCAGGTATGAACATTGATGTGGCTGAATCTCTGTACTATGCTGATATTAAGTCCTTTGGGTATAGGCCAAGGAGTGGGATAGCTGGGTCAAATGGTGGTTCCATTCCAAGCTTTCTGAGGAATCTCCATACTGCTTTCCAGAGTGGCTGCACTAATTTGCAACGCCACCAGCAATGTAGGAGTGTACCTTTTTCCCCACATCCTTGCCAACACTTATTGTTGCTTGTGTTCTTAATAATCGCCATTCTAATTGGGGTGAGATGAAATCTTAGGGTAGTTTTGATTTGCATTTCTCTTATTACTAGAGATGTTGAACATTTTTTCATATATCTGTTGATTGCTTGTACATCTTCTTCTGTGAAGTGTCTGTTCATTTCCTTAGCCCATTTGTTGATTGGATTATTCGTATTCTTGGTGTAGAGTTTTTTGAGTTCTTTATAGATTCTGGAAATTAGCGCTCTATCTGAAGTATGAGTGGCAAAGATATTCTCCCACTCTGTAGGCTCTCTTCACATTACTGATAGTTTCCTTTGCTGAGAGAAAGCTTTTTAGTTTGAATCTATCCCAGTTGTTGATTCTTGCTTTTATTTCTTGGGCTATGGGAGGCCTGTTAAGGAAGTCTGATCCTAAGCCAACAAGTTGAAGGTTTGGACCTACTTTTTCTTCTATAAGGTGCAGGGTCTCTGGTCTGATTCCAAGGTCCTTGATCCATTCTGAGTTCAGTTTTGTGCAGGGTGAGAGATAGGGGTTTAATTTCATTCTGTTGCATATGGTTTTCCAGTTTTCCCAGCACCATTTGTTGAAGAGGCTATCTTTTCTCCATTGCATATTTTTGGCCCTTTGTCTAGTATGAGAAAATTATATTTATTTGGGTTTGTGTCCATGTCCTCTATTCTGTACTATTGATCTACCTGTCTATTTTGGTACCAATACCATGCCATTTTTGTTACTATTGCTTTGTAATAGAGTTGAAGATCTGGTATTGCGATACCCCCTCCTTCGCTCTTTCTACTGAGGATTGCTTTAGCTATTCTGGGTTTCTTATTTTTCCAGATGAATTTCATAATTGCTTGCTCTATTTCTGTAAGGTACATCATTGGGATTTTAATTGGAATTGCATTGAATCTGTATAGCACTTTAGGTAGTATGGCCCTTTTGACAATATTAATTCTGCCTATCCAAGAACATGGGAGATCTTTCCATCTTCTAAGGTTTTCCTTAATTTCTTTCTTTAGTGTTCTGTAGTTCTCATTGTAGAGGTCTTTCACCTCTTTTGTGAGATTGATTCCTAAGTATTTTATTTTTTCGATGCTATTGTGAATGGGGTAGTTTTCCTAATTTCTCTTTCTGAAGATTCACCACTTATGTATAAAAATGCATTGGATTTATGAGCATTGATCTTGTAACCTACTACTTTACTAAATTCACTTATGAGTTCTAAGAGTTTTCTGGTGGCATTTCCAGGTTCTTCTAACTATATAATCATGTCATCAGCGAACAGGGATAGTTTGAGTTCTTCTTTTCCAATTCGTATCCCTTTAATTTCTTTGGTTTGTCTAATTGCTCTGGCTAGAGTCTCAAGGACGATGTTCAATAGAAGTGGTGAAAGAGGGCATCCCTGCCTTGTTCCAGTTTTTAGGGGGAATGCTTTCAGTTTTTCACCATTAAGAATGATATTGGCCATGGGCTTAGCGTAGATGGCCTTTACAATGTTAAGGAATGTTCCCACTACCCCAATTTATTCTAGTGTTTTGAGCATGAAGGGATGCTGTATTTTATCAAATGCTTTTTCCACATCTATTGAAATAATCTTGTGATTCTTAACTTTTCAGTCTGTTGATATGGTGAATGACATTTATTGATTTCTGGATGTTGAACCAACCTTGCATCCCTGGGATAAATCCCACTTGATGGTGGTACACTATTTTTTAATATATTTTTGTATGTGATTTGCTAAAATTTTGTTGAGAATTTTTGTGTCGATGTTCCTTAAGGATATTGGTCTGAAACTTTCTTTCCTCGATGTGTCTCTGTCTGGTTTAGGTATCAGGGTGATATTGGCTTCATAGAATGAGTTCGGGAGGGTTCCCTCCTCTTCTATTTCATGGAATACTTTGACTAGTATTGGAATGAACTCTTCTTTAAAGGTTTTGTAGAACTCGGCTGAGAACCCATCTGGTCCCGAACTTTTCTTTGTTGGTAGGCTTTTGATGACCTCTTCTATTTCATTGCTTGAAATTGATTTATTTAAGTTGTGTATGTCCTCCTCGTTCAGTTTAGGTAATTCATATGTCTCTAGAAACTTGTTGATGTCTTCGAGGTTTTCTGTTTTGTTGGAGTATAGATTTTCAATATAGCTTCTAATTATGTTTTGTATTTCACTCGTGTCTGTTGTGATATTTCCTTGTTCATTCCGAATTTTAGTAATTTGAGTTTTCTCCCTCTTTCTCTTTGTTAGTGTGGCTAAGGGTTTATCAATTTTGTTTATTTTTCAAAGAACCAGCTATTTATTTTGTTAATCTTTCTGATTGTTTCTTTTGTTTCAATTTCATTGATTTTGGCTCTGATTTTAACTATTTCCTGTCTTCTACTACTTTTGGTGTTGGTCTGCTCTTCTTTTTCTAGGGCTTTGAGGTGTAATGTTAAGTCGTTTATTTGTTGATTTCTACTTTTTTTGTTGAATGTGCCCCATGAAATATATCTTCCTCTAAGTACTGCTTTCATAGTGTCCCAGAGATTTTGATATGATGTGTCTTTGTTCTTGTTTACTTCTAAGAATTTTTTAATTTCCCTCCTGATGTCTTCTGTTATCCATTCATCATATAATAGTGTATTATTTAATCTCCAGGTATTGGAGAAGTTTCTGTTTTTTATTCTGTCATTTATTTCTAATTTCAATCCATTATGATCTGATAGAGTACAAGGTAGTATCTCTATCTTCTAGTATTTGCTAACAGTAGCTTTGTGGCATAAGACATGGTGTATTTTAGAGAAGGATCCGTGTGCTGCTGAGAAGAAAGTGTATTCGTTCTTGTTGGATGGTATATTCTATATAAGTCGGTTAAGTCTAAATTGTTGTGTTATTGAGATCTATGGTTTCTTTATTCAATTTTTATTTGGACAATCTATCCAGAGGTGAGAGAGGTGTGTTAAAATCACCTAGTATTATTGTGTTGTGGTCTATTTGATTTCTGGAATTGAGAAGGATTTGTTTGATGTACATGGATGAGCCAATGTTCCGGGCATAGATATTTATGATTATGATTGTTATGTCTTGCTGATTTATGCTTCCCTTAAGCAGTATGTAATGTCCTTCTTTATCCCTTCTGACTAGTTTTGGCTTGAAGTCCACATTATCTGAAATGAGGATGGATACTCCAGCTTTTTTGCTGTGTCCATGTGCATGGTATGGTTTTTCCCATCCTTTCACCTTTAGTCTATGGTTATCTCTTTCTATGAGATGAGTCTCTTGCAGGCAGCATATTGTATTTTTCTTTTTAATCCAATCTGCCAGTCTATGTCTTTTGATTGATGAGTTGAGGCCATTAACATTCAGGATTATTATTGTGATATGATTTGTATTCCCAGTCATTTGACTCATTTTTGTTTTTTTGACATGATTTGGTTTCTCCTTTATTTGGCTATTCCTTTAGGCTAGTTCCTCCCATTACTGATTTGCATCGTTGTTTTTCATCTCTTCCTCATGGAATATTTTGCTGAGAATGTTCTGTAATGCCAGCTTTCTTTTTGTAAATTCCTGTAGCTTTTGTTTATCATGGAAGGATCTTATTTCATCGTCAAATCTGAAAGTAACTTTTGCTGGGTTTAAGATTCTTGGTTGGCATCCGTTTTCTTTCAGGGCTTGGTAAATGTTGTTCCAGGCCCTTCTAGCTTTTAGGGTCTGGATTGAAAAATCTGCTGATATTCTTATTGGTTTCCCCCTGAATGTAATTTGATTCTTTTCTCTCGTAGCCTTTAAAATTCTGTCTCTATTTTGTATGTTAGGTATTTTCATTATAATGTGCCTTGGTGTGGGTCTGTTGTAATTTTGTATATTTGGAGTCCTTTAAGCCTCTTGTACTTGGTTTTCCATTTCATTCTTCAGATTTGGGAAATTTTCTGATATTATTTCATTGAATAGATTGTTCATTCCTTTGGTTTGTTTCTCTAAGCCTTCCTCAGTCCCAATAATTCTTAAATTTGGCCTTTTCATGATATCCCATAATTCTTGTAGATTCTGTTCATGATTTCTTACCATCTTCTCTGTTTGGTCAACCTTGTTTTCAAGATTAAATATTTTGTCTTCAATGTCTGAGATTCTATCTTCCAGGTATTCTATCCTATTGGTTATGTTTTCTATGGAGTTTTTAACTTGGTTTATTGTTTCCTTCATTTCAAGGATTTCTGTTTGTTTGTTTTTTTTTTCAGTATCTCTAACTCTTTTTTGAAATGATCTCTTGCTTCCCGTATTTGCTCTTTTAACTGTTGATTGGTGTGATCATTTAATGCTTGCATTTGCTCTTTCATCTCCTCCTTCAATGCCTGCATTTGCTCTTTCATCTCCTCGTTTTCTTCCCTGATTGTTTTAATTATGTACATTCTGAACTCCCTTTCTGACATTTCTTCTGCTGTGCTGTCATTGGGTTTTATTGATATAGTATCTAGATTTGCTTGGGACATTTTCTTCCCTTGTTTTCTCATATTGGTCAGATATCAGTGGGACTCTGAGATATTGCAGATTTCCTCTATTGGCTTATAGTAGATTTCCAGTGTATCACCTCCCAGCCTTCAGTAGCTGGGGAAGACTGTAGCTGCCCTGGCCTACTCTGATAAGCACCCCCTATCTGGGCCTGCCCCCAGGCCGAGCTTCACCAGGTGGGGGAGACTCACCCTGTGGCTCTATTTTAGTCCGAGTCTCTCAATGCCTCCCCTTCTTGAATCCTGGGTTCTGGAGTGACTGGAGATGCAGTCACCCTCTAGTCTGCCATCTTGGATCGCCCTGTGGAAAGAGCCTGCAGCCGGAGGGGGCAGGGCCGCCTGGAGAGGTCTCTGGCTGCCCTGCCCTGATCCCAGAGGCTGCTTGCAGGTCCCATAACAATCTTTTTAAATAACACTTCTATTAATGAGAGTCTTGACTTTTTTTTGTTTTTGTTTTTGTTTTTGTGATCTACCTGCCTCAGCTTAAGTAGCTAGGATTACAGGAATGTCCCAACTATGCCCAGTTCATGATATGGTAAATAGAAACTGCCCCTTTTAAAAAACAACTGCAGTCATTTTTTTCAAGTAAATGACTTAATCAAAATCATAGGATTTAATAAAGTAGACATTTATGATGTTTCTTTATATTTATTTTATTATAATTAATGCATCTTAATTGCATAGATTAATGAATTTCACTGTGACTTTTCCATACTTGCATGTATCATACTTGATCATATGCAGCCTCCCTCCCACACCAAATGTGAGTAAGCATAGTACAAGCATACTAAAAACCAAAATAATTGACAAGAAAAACATGGTCACCACAAGCACTCTAAGTTCACCCAGGAATGGGAGTTCAAGAGCATAGTAAGAAACCCTCTGTTCCTGGGCATGATCAGGTGACTTTGCCTTGTAAGATCATTTATCACAATCCTAAAGTATATAAATATAACCCCCAAAAGTACATGATCAAATATATATTTGCAGATAGTTTCAACATATTCTTTGGGGGTTAACAAACATGTCAACAAAACACATAAAATATAAACCAATCTTCATGAAAATGCAGCTAGGTGGGTATAAGTGAATGCCTGTAGAACTTAAACAACAACAACAACAACAAAAAAAAAAACCAGGAAAAGAGAGGACAATGACAAATAGTTCCCTTACATGTTTAAGGATTCTTATTCAACAAGGTTCTATGGAGCACTTTTTTCACACCACTAAAATGGATCTGTGATCTTCTTTCTTTTAATTCTCTTTGACACCTTTTCTCCAGATTCTAGTACAGCACATTCAAGCATTTTTAAGTGTATGGTTATTTTGCCACATTGTAAAAAAAAAAAAAAAAAGATTCAAATTCAATATAATTAAGCATATTCAGTGTTCAATTAGCTTCACTGAGTGCAAAGCATATGAAGCATACATAAGTCTCATCCAGCCATTTCCTATTTCCCTATTTTAACCCGAGAAGACTGGCTTCTCCTCAACCCACACATCCAGATTACCATTCTTCCTTAGGATTCGCTGTTCATCTACCTCACTTCTTGGGACCAGCTGCTAGGTTAAATTAGGTTTTTCTCATCCTGTTGGCAATGCAGTTTGGAGTACTGCTTCTAAAGGGACTGGGGCAACCATGAAAATGCACTACTCATATTTCCTACGTGGTCAGGGGGACTTGGCTATTGTTCTCTGAATCCACACCCCATTCCTGATAGTTCCCCTTATTTGTGCCTCACTGATTCCTTTGAGCATGTACATAAATTATTCCTTTTATTTTAATTTTGTAATTGAGAAATTAGCACCTACTTTGTATCAGGTTCTAGTTAGGCAATTAGGAATGGCAATTAGGGACACTGAACAAAACAGATAAAAATCCCTGCCAGTTTGAATTCTTCGTGGCAGTCACACAACCTAAGTATTTGAGCTGGGACTCAAACACAGCTCTTCTTAAAACAACACAGGCACACCTCCCAAAAATGTGTGAAGCAAAAGAAGCCAGACAAAAAGAGCATGTGCCATAGGATTTCATTCGTACAAGGTTCAAGAATCAGCCAACCTAATGTGTGTGATAAGAGTCACCATGCAAACCATCATTTCCTTAGCAGTGGAGAATGTATGGAGATGGGAAAGGGGCACAGGAAACCTAGAATAATGTCAATGTTCTGTATCTTGATTAGACCTAGTTGGGATCCACTAAACTCTATACTTGAGATCTGTGTACTTTACTATGTGTGATTATAGCTCAAAAACTAAATCGTTTTTTAAACACTAGCTCTCATCCCTATACTTCCTCTTCATATGTCAAGGGCTTAAATCGCCTCATATTTTTTTCTTCCCTGACAGATATGACCTGACAGGTCAGCTTCCTCTTAGCATTGGCTATCTTGCTACCATTCTCCAATCAAAATACCAGATGATTTCACTTTCTTTGATCATCTTGCACCAAAATCAGCTTTAAACCACTCTTGCTCTTTGCTGTTTTTAAAATTCTGTCCCTATTTTCTCAAGTTTCATTTTGCTTTCACCTCTAGTCTTTTTAGCACTTTTTTCATTGTCTTTGGTTACCTTCTTTTTATTTCCTTTAATGCAGCCATGTGAGCTTAATCTCATTGTTCAATGTGCAGGAGACATTCTTTATTTAGGTTGCTTCTCTCTCACACTTCAACATGATTTGCATCTTGCTGTTTCTCGTCAGTTCATCATTATGTAGCTTCTCCGTCTTGTAATATACTTTCCAAGCAAACAATGGCTTTGCTTTCATGATTCCAGAACGTGCATTTACGGCTCCCACTGCTTCCAGGTTTTGCACCTGTGTTTTTTATGAGTTTAAAATAAAACTGAATAGTTATTCCCCAAATATATACACGTTTCTTCTCCTGAATGAAAATTTCCAGATACTTTGTTTTAAACAAAATAACTTCTTCCACCAACAGCCTAATAGTCAAAGCTCCTGATACTCCACTATCTCTGGCCTCGGAGTCACATCCTTCCACTGCACAAGAGGTCCTGCTTGTACATCCTCACAAATATGCCTTTCTCCCTTCTTCTCTATTCCATTTCTATTAAACCTGTTTTTCTCTAGAAAAACATTATAAAGGGTCATGTATTTATTCAAGAAATCATATGTCCTTGCTTGTCATTTCTTCTAAAATCATCTATTTGTAAATACATACACTGCAAGAAACAGTATTAAATTTTAACCTGAAGAATTACATGAATAGAATCAAAAAAATTAAATGGAGTCTTGAATTATATAGTCTTGACACCATGGCATAAGACTTCAAAGTGATATGGATGGAGGAACGGTTTCTAAACACTTTGAAGTATAGCTTGTCTTGTAGGTGAAAATTCAATAAAGTTAATGATCAATACTCAGAAAACGCATTTGTGTGTGTGTGTGTGTGTGTGTGTGTGTGTGTGTGTGTTATAGCTACACCTGTACTATTTAGAAAGATGGGGAGGAAGATTCCATTATGAGATAGAATTGGGTGATGAAGCAGAGTCCTGAGAAAATGAAGCGTTCACTTCTTTTTCTGTCAGTTCCCTCATCAAACCACACTGTCTGTCTCAAAGTTCTTTTTGCCCCTTCAACTTCCCCAGGGCCCTGGCTCTCAGACAGAGATTACCGTAAGACTTCCAAAATCCTTGTCTCCATCTGTTCAGGCTGCCACAACAAGATGCCCCAGACCAGGGGGCTTGAGCATTTTCTCACAATTCCAGAGGATGCAAGTCAAGATCCGTGTTTCGTCATATTCAGGCTCTTGGTGAAGACCCTCCTGTGGGTCCTCCATGCGGTCACCTTCCTCCTGCATCTTCGTATGCAAAGAGAAAGGACATTCTTGGTGTCCCTTCCTATTTTTAGAAGAGGACTAGTCCATCATGGGTCTCTACCCTCAGGACCTCATCTAAATCTAATTACCTCCCAAAGTCCCCATCTCCTAATGCCATTGTAGGGGAGGTAGGAGCCTCAATATACTGATGTGGAGGAGATAAAAGTATTCACTCCAAAATACACCCTAATCTCCTTAGAAACTTAAGAACAATTCAGGAACAAGAGAACAATTTTCTTTGATACTTAATGGCTTATAAGTATTGCTGTCATCACTGTTAGATATGTTTAGATATGAGGTGACCCCAGAAGCTCACATGTGAGAGCTTTGCTTTAAACAAAATAACTTCTTCCACCAACAGCCTAATAGTTAAAGCTAGGCAAGAAAGTTACAGAGGTGAACTGATTAGGGTTTTGAAAGCGCTTGAATGGATTAACTGAGAAGGAACTGTAGATAAGTAGGGCGTGGCTCGAGAAGGTGGATCCCTGGGGCTGTGCTTTGGGGGTATACCTTTTGTCCCTGGTGCAGGATGCTCTCTCTGCTTCCTGATTTTCCCGTCCTGAGCGACTTTGCTCTGTCACGCTCTTCTGCCTTGATGTTCTGTGTCGCCTGGGGCCCAGAACAATAGAGCCAGCCATCTGTGGACTGAGAACTCTGGAACTGTGATCACCAAATAAACTTTTCCTTCTCTAAAATTGTTCTTCTCTGATATTTTGGTCACAATGGCAAAAAAGTTAACCAAAAGAGTCACCCTGTTGGGCATTCTCTAGCAGTGTTTCAAATATATTCTCTATCTTTCCCTACCCTGTTCTTTGCCTCGGAGAGCTGGCATTATTCACTGCATCTAGGGTATCCCTGTCCTTCATCTTCTAGATAGCTTTGGCATTTGGAGGCACCCTTAGATCAGTCCATGGAAAGAGAAGGAATCTTGGCTTTATTCTCCCAGGGCCTTACAGTAGCTGGACAGAGTCAGGCAGCTTCTGGGTTCTGGTCACCAGCCCTTCCCCTGTACTTCAGGCCTGTGGACAGTGATGGCCCCACTATGGTGGGTGCTTCCCCTCACCCATCTCACACCCTGGAAAATAGTAGCTTGGTATACTCTCCTCAATGACACCACCGGGCCCCTGGGAGCACAGATTTCCTGTCTCCTTTCTCCATCTTACTAAAGATCCCTATCCATTAGCCTAACTGGTTATGAGCTGGTCTCAGAGAGGGAGGGACAAGCGCTGAGCCCAAGAAAGGGTCAAGGGCAAGAAAACCCGACTCTGTCCCATGGTAGAGTGACTTATACAAGTGATAAATTCAAGTTGCACTATAAGTAGAAACCTATATATGGATGGCCATTGTTAAGAGTTAAAAACTGACCATATTTGGCTTGAAAAGATGAAAATCCTACCCACAGTTTAAGCTTGCTTCTCAGCTGCCAAAACAAACATTACAATATGCTTACCAACTTGCAACACACACAATGTCTAAATGTCAGCCACGTTTCTGAAAATATACTTGCTCCAACTTAGACATAATTTTTTTCTTTTAACTTGAAAATAAGTTATTAAGATGCTTTTAATATATTGACCAAAAACATTATTAAGAAATGAGCAAAGTAGCACTGGAAGAGGTCGAGAGCTTTCAAAGAAGATCTTGAAAAGCAGACTTGGTTTATGTCTCACTGGAATCTTCAAGAAGCATCTCCCTGGATGACTTCCAGAAGATAATGTGTTCAGAGTCTAGGAGCAGCGGCAGGTTCTAGCGGCTCCCTAATGTTCCCCAGCAAAATTTTCATGTAAAATCCAATCCAAATTTAATACCATGGATAGCATAAGAGAGGAAACTAAATTACAGAAAAAGAAGACCAGGAAGCCTGAGGGGCTGGAAAGTACCCTATAGCAATCTTCTACTCCCTCTCCCTCTTGCGCATTATCCTCCTCCCTTTTTTTTTTTTCCCTTAATACACCCAGAAAGAGTTCAGAAAAAAAATGTTTTTTTGGTTTTATGTTGTTATCGCTGCATTTTTTTCTTTTTTTTTCTTTATTTCTTTATTTCCTTCCTTCCTTCCTTCCTTCCTTCCTTCCTTCCTTCCTTCCTTCCTTCCTTCCTTCCTTCCTTCCTTCTTTCTTTTTTCTATCAGGAACTGAACCCAGGGGTGCTTAACCTCTGACGTACATCCCCAGCCCTCTTTATTTTTGAGACAGGATCTGGCTGAGCTGCTTAGGGCCTCATTAAGTTGCTGAGGCTGGCTTTGACCTTGTGATCCTCCTGCTTCAGTCTCCCAAGCTGCTGGGATTACAGGTGTGCACCACTACACCTGGCTATAAAATAATTTTTATTGCCTGTGGTCTTAAACATGTAAGAATCAGAGGTTCCCTTCTGAAGTGAGGTATTATTGCAATATTAGGAGTGTATAATAATAAATAATAGAGATTACTATTAAAAGTATTCGTAGTAGATTTTATTTGTCAATTAAAAATAAATCTGAAAAAATAATGGTACATAATCAATCAAGAAAATATGAATATTTTGCAAATTTTAGTGGATAATTACTAAACATAAAATTAAAATATATTGGACAGAGGAATAGTGTTTATGGTGCCTTGGCTGAAGAAAATGAGCTGCCTCCAGGATTTTGACGTCCCCCATTTTTTGTACTTCCTTCTCTGGAGGTTTTTTATAGCAAGAGTGGTGGGTCAGGATGCGTCTGCATTTCTTTAGCATAAATTGGGAAAGGTGCAATTCTGAAAGGAAAGATAGGAAAGGAAAACCACAAACAGAGGCAAATTAATTTGGGTAAAGAGTACAAATGAAAGTGAAACAAAAGCTAATTTCCTTTAAACTACCTTTGCTCGCATACTCCTTGGTAAGCCTCCAAATATCCCCAGCAACATCTGTGGTTATTAATCTATTTATTCTTTTATAGAGATGAGAAGAATTCTCCATGTGACTCCATGAAACAGCAGCACAGGGCTCCTACCACCCCACAGGTGATTGCCACTCCCTTGCTTTAGGGATGTTATTTTACTTAATCTGTTCATGTAAGAATTAAAATTAATTAGGTAAAATCCAATTATTAATATATTTAATAAAGTTTATTTTTTGTAGATATTAGTCATTATTTAATTTTTAATTTTTAATTTCAGTCTGCCCAGTAAAAATCAGAAATTAACTGAACCAGTCAATAATAAAATTCTTATTGAACCCAAATCACGTGACCACCTTTTATTTGATCTTGATATGCTCTCAGAGTAAACAAGATGCATAGATGTTATCCCTTATGAGTTACTGTCTTTTGGGAGAAAAATGATACATTGCTCATTTGACTAACAAGGCAACATACTATAATTTAATTGCCACATGACAAATCCAGGTGAAAGACATAACTATGAAATGTAAATTATATGAAGTGAACTAAGACTTTCATGGTAGAGAAAATATTTTAGAAGAAAAAATATTCAACTTTGATTTTGGAAGTCCAAATGGCATATATATATGAGATAACATTGTGGACAAAATATGAAATCTGAAATTGTCCATCAGGAAAACAAATCAATGAAATACCATTTCATCTGCACTACAATAATTGTAGTCAAAATGAAAGGCAGTCTTAATGAAGATATGGAGATACTAGAATCCTTATATACGGGGAATGTAAAATGAAAGTCACTGTGCAAAATAGACTAGCAGCTCCTCAAAAGATAAAACAGAGTCACCATATGACCCAGCAATTCCATGCCTACAGACACAGCCAAGAAAAACAAAACCATATGTCTACACAAAAAGTTGCACTGAACCATTCTGGAAAGCAGTATGGAGATTCTTCAAAAAACTAGGAATGGAACCACCATTTGACCCAGTTATCTCACTCCTCAGTATCTCTTTAAAGGATTTAAAAGTCCACATGCTACACTGATGCAGCCACATCAAAGTTTATAGCAGCACAATTCACAATAACTAAGCTATGGAGCCAACCTAGGTGCCCTTCAACAGATGAATGGATAAAAAATTTGTGATATATATATAATGGAGTATTACTCAGCCATAAAGAAGAATAACTTTCTAACATTTGCCAGTAAATGGATGGATCTGGAGACTATCATGCCAAATGAAATAAGCCAAGCATAAAAAAAAAAAAAAGTCAATTGTTTTCTCTGCTATGTGGAAGCTAACACACAGTAAGCGGGAGGTGGTATTAACAAGAATAGAAGTTCAGTGGAGTACACAAAGGAGAATACTGGAAAGAGAAGGGGGGTAGGAAAAGGAAAATCAGTGGAATGAATCTGACATACTTTGCCTATGTACATGTATAAGTACACCACAGTGAATCTTGGTATTGGGTACATCCATAAGAAAATAATTTCTAAAAAAAACTATGGGCAAATGGCAGAAAGATCAGGAGAGGGAAGGCAATAGGATATGGGACAAGAGGGGAAAGAGAGATGCTGGGGACTGAATTAGAACAAGATATATTTCATGCTTTTATAATTATGTCAAAATGGATTCTACTGTCACATTTAACTAACAAAAAAATAGTTGTACCAAAATGTTGATAGCAATATCATTCATCATAATCTGAAAGTAAAGACAACACAATGTCCATCAACTAATGAATAGAGAAAACTATTATGAAGGAATATTATTTGGCAATAGAAAGAAATATAGAACTGCTAAATGATTGAACATGCATAAATCTTGGAAGCATTATGCTGAGTAAAAGACACCAGACACCAGCCACAAATGACCACACATTGTGTGATCTCATTTATATTAAGTGCCCAGAATAAGCAACTCTACTGAGAGAGAGAGTAGCCTAGGCCAGGGGGAGCTGAGGGATTGGAGGTTTATAGTAATGGGTACAGGGCTGGCTTCTTTGGGGGTAATGAAAATGTTGTAACATTAATTGTGGTAATGGTTGCACAACTCGGCTGATATGCTAAAAGCTATTGAATCATGCACTTTAGATTTGTAAGTTGCATGGTATGTGAATTTTAGCACAATAAAGCTGTTATTACAAGGGTGGGGGGTTGGATATGTTGAGAGCAGTTGCCTACCATCCACTAAGGCCTGGTTTCTATCCTCGGCATCGCAAACAAAGAAAATAAAACATAAAAAAAGAAACTTACAAATAAGTTTAAATTTTTTCCACATGGATTCCAATTTTCATTTAACCCATGTGTCTAAATCATGCAAATTATATACATATCTGTTCACTCTTTCCATCTGGTGTTTTCTAAGGCATGTTAGCTACTTGGGTAGAAACTGCAGCCCCTGTGGATGGCTTCCATACTCCGGGTCAGCCCGCTCCCCTCAGAAAGGCATGTGCCACTCCCATTGACTTGGGACATTGTCCACCATTCTCCCTCACTTCCTTTTGTTTGTTGAAGTAGCAAAATCCTGACTATTTAGAACATTAACTCTAGCTTTCTTGTGCTATCCATCAAAAAAGTCAGTAGAGAGTAATCCTAAGCAATAATTGGCCCACAATTTACTTTTTTACTTGCCTTTGAACTAATTTATGTGCTTTTAATCACAAATTGAAATGAGTTCCTTCTTGGATAGAATATCAACACTCCCACAGCATAATATTCTCACCGAAGAGGACTGAAATAAAAATATCTGGGGTATTTCTAGTAGTCAGGAGAAAGCAACTACATAAATGAACATTTGTGTGAGAATAACCATAAAATGTGTAATTCATATGCAGATAATGAAGTTAGTAATTTTATTCTTGAGTTTCTTCCAGAACTATAATCAACATCTCACATGCTTTAAAAAATAAAGCTGAGCATATCATCAGGAAAACATACCTTGAATATTGTATTAAATGGTTTCTAGTCATGTGTGCTATTCACTGACAGGTCCCCGACCAAGTGTTAAGAGACTTTATATCCTGGGCCTTGCATTCAACAACCATGGAAACTTTGTCATACCTATGAACTTCTCTGAGCTTTGATTTGTTTGTTTCTATGGGTATAATAGCAATTACCTGTTTCACAGGTTAGTTTTCAGGAGCAAATGTTAATGTACTTGGAGAAAAACATATAAGAGATATATAATATTAGGAATTATGAGTTAGATGAGAGAAGTGCACTGTATTCAGTATAAGGCCACCGCCTCTCCCTTTGGTTGGCCCCTTATCTGCAAGTATTGACCCTAAAAGGAGACTAAAATTTATCTTTTCTGAAATCAGAGTTAAGCACAGTCTAGAGCATTTTTGTTTCATTCTTATGTCATTGCCATTTTACAATAAAAAACACCCCAAGGATAAAGGAGATTGACTAATAAATTTATACAGCTACTGAGTTTTTGAACACAGATTAAGAGTCTACCATCCTCAGCCCTAGACAGGGAAGTAGACTATTATCAAGCTAGGATGGCAAAGGGTCCAACTTGCCCAGGACCATCACTATGTAGGCTGGTTCATCTGATGCAACCATCAACAGAGTCCCCTCTTTCATTTTCAAATGTGTTTTAGTTTGAGAAGCTAAAACTGGATTTACATCATGAAGGTTAATCAGAATCACCAAGGAATTAGATATACACTTCTCAACTGTCACCACTATACATCAAAATCGTTGATTTGTAAATGCACTGAAGATTTTTTTAAAAGTTGTATGTAGTTAACCTAAAAAAGAACATAAATGTTTGGAGATGATCAATGACAGGTGAGTAGTGAGACTGAAGAGACAGGACAGACAAAAAAAAATAGAATTATAAATGCAGAATTGTGAGACAGGATGTGTTAACATAAAAAATAATCTACTGGTTCAGGAAAATGTCATTGTTAGAATGCAAAATATCCCCTGTAATATTTGATACTGTGTCTGCCAAGGAGCAAGTATAGGGAGTAGAATGCATTTTCTAGTTTCCATTATTTAGCAAGGATGATTATTTTGTCCCCGTATTTTCCCGAGTGTATGTTCGCCAACAGGTGACCCAGCCATTGGGAAGAATGGCTCAAACCAGTACTCACTTCTGTTTTTCATCTACCTTATAATTTTTAAATAAGAGGCAAGATTTGTTACCTTTTACTTTGGATATTGACAACTTAATATTATCCTCTATTTGGTGAATTACTTAACTTTTTAAAATTGATTGTGCTACTTGAAATCAAAGGTCTATGTACACAGAGAGGTGGAGCAACTGGAACCCTCCTTCACTCATGGTGAGAGTGTTAATTGTTAAATCACCCTATAAAACTAAAGGTATCTGCTATAATTGAACACCTATCTACCCTTTAACTTAGAGAATCTTCTCTTTGTTAGAAACCCAAAAGAAATGGGTATATATCTGCAGCAAAATCCACATTCAGAAATGTTCCTAGTATTATTATTCATAGCAGCTCCAAACAGGAAGCCACCCACATTCCATCAACATTAGAATGGATAAATAAATTGTGGTTTGTTCATAAAAGTGAAACACCAAAAATCAATGAAATGAAAATGAAAGGACTGCTCCTATATACGACATGGATGAATTTCACAACCATGTTTACTAAAATGAACTAGACCCAACAGAAAGTAGTTCACCCGATTACCCTCAAGCAAAATTTAAAGTCCGCAAATTTAATGCATCATGTTAAATATGAGGATCAGAGTTAATTTTGAGGAGGAAGATGTGGGCAGTGGCAGAGGGGCATGAGGTAGTCCTCTGAGGCCTGGTAATGTTCTGTTTCTTAATCTGAGTAGAGGCTAGAGAGTATACTTCCTTCTTGATGACTCACTGGTCTCTTTTCTATGACTATATATTATACCTTAACCAGAATATTGATAAATTATGAATCCTTATAAGATTCTTTGACTATTGGGTGGAGAGAGCAATGTCTGTGAGTAGAGTGGAAGTGGAGTCAAACATGCAGCTTGTGGAAGTGGTTCCAGCAAGTGCTGAACTTAGACCAGGAGGGGAAGCATTGCTTTGGGAGGTGAGACTAATAGACCTGAAGGGGAAGGAGGCAGTGAGAGAATAGAAATTAATTCTGACTTCTGAGTTCTGAGTTTGATCAATTGTCTGATGAGAATGCCCAGAGAGATGGATTTGGGGATAGAAGTCAAGAGCTAGGTTTCTGAACATATGAATTTGAGATGTCAAAGCTTGGAAAAAG
The DNA here is from genome assembly GCF_902686455.1 of Sciurus vulgaris. Lineage (NCBI taxonomy): Eukaryota > Metazoa > Chordata > Mammalia > Rodentia > Sciuridae > Sciurus > Sciurus vulgaris. The sequence goes on along the minus strand of NC_136468.1, from coordinate 36,962,026 downwards.
CACAGGTAGAAAAAGTAATTAAGAAATTATGAGCATATATTTGTATTTATAGTCATCGAATCAAATTCTTTATAAATCTGTGTTCAATCTTTAGCCTTCATTTTATCAGTGACTATGGATAGATGTATAAGCAAACTTGAATTAACAGTAAAAATAGACTGAAAATGGTGTCAAAATAAGAAATCAAAGGATGATAAAAATTAACAGAAATAATGTAGTCAAAGTCCTAGATTCACCTTAAGATTTCATTATATTAGCAGTGTGACCTAATCAAACTACAAAAGACTTAGAGATTTTAATTGAGGCCTTGGTGTTTAAAAACTACCTTTGGGCTGGGTGCAGTGGTGCACACCTATAATCCCAGTGGCTCTGGAGGCTGAGGCAGAAGGATCAAATGTTCAAAGTCAGTTTCAGCAACTTAGTGAGGCTCTAAGCAACTTATGAGACAGTGTCTCAAAATAAAAATAATAAAAAAGACGGCATATGACTCAGTGGTTGAGCATCCTGGGTTCAATCCCTGGTACCCAAAAAACAACCTACCTTTGGAAAATTCAAGAACTGACCTTTAACACTTTTTTCTTTAAAAAACAAAGAGGTGGAATTAAGATAGGTGATGAAAGGAAGAAAGAAAGAAAGAAAGAAAGAAAGAAAGAAAGAAAGAAAGAAAGAAAGAAAGAAAGAAAAAGAATGAACGAATTAGTTTTAGATAGGTCTTAGCCAAAAATAATGAAGAACTTTCTTTTAAAATGATACTTGAGTGGTTTATAAGCTAATTTCTCCTAGATAAAATGTTCCAGCAGAGCCTATTTATATACTTGAAGAATCATGGATGGGTGAATTATTGGTGTAGAACCTCTAAGTTCATTCCAGATCTGAGATAATGTGAATGAGCAAGACTGTGACTGAATAAGTAACACTGGAAAAAGGAGCAAGCAAGAAAGAAGAGGTCAGGGGAGGAAAGAAGAAGAAAAAGGAAACATTTCTATCATGCAAACACTTTTCCTGGCAGGAAGAAAACATTGAAAAATTTTAGAGGTAAATTAGATCCATGGCATAAATGTGGATTTCTAGAGTAGGTTTTAATACCTTATTACGTCATTCCACACCTTATTGGAAACTACGGGGTTTTAGTCTTTCGGCATCCTATAATTATAAATAATTAAAACCAATCAGTCATTCCTTTGTCACCTCTTATTTCTTCTATTATGTGATGTTTTTAAATGGAAAAGACTTGCAATACAAAAACAGTGAAATTGGAAAGGCTTTTCAAAAATGATAAAATAATAACTCTATTTTTTGTCCCAAACATTTAGCTATTTGTGTTCTACTCCTTCAGAAAATACTTTGCTTTCATAGTAAAAGTCTTCAGAACCAAGTAATTTGAGTAGCCTGCCCTTTACAGCTACATTCTGCAAATTCTACTATTTCCAAATAAAGTAGTGTGCAGTTTTTCAGGACCACAGTGTTTTACTATCTTAAGTTTATTTCCAGCAACTTGTTTATCCAAGAGTTTCCAAAGACCACAATAGTTTTATAAAAGGAAAAGACTTACTTTTTAGTTAAATGTGTAATTGTATGAATGAACATAGACTGATAAGCGGCAATCAGAATTTTATATTCATCCACTATTATTAAGGGGGGGGGTGTCACTATATTTGAAAACTAATTGTTATTATTTCCCAAGTGAGATACCAACATAAATATAGAAGTTATAAAAAATGGTGCCTATTGCAATGAAAAGTATGTAGTTTCTTTTGAAGCTATTAGTATGATGAAAATGTTCTAAAAACTTCTAAGGGTTCTCCTCCTTTTTGGAAGAAAATGCAGACATCTACTAAAATTGCTTTTGAAATAAGATGTTTATCCATTCACTAATTGTATAACTGAAGAAGCATTACCTCATTCAGACACTAAGGATGCCCAGATGTATAATGTATTTGATGGAGTAACTTCTTTGTTATCTACCTCTGGATCTAGTCCTCAGGCTGTTCTACTCAAGAAATTAAGAATTTAATAAGCAGTTGGCAAACAGCAAGAGCCTCACTGGGCTCCAGTGGCCCAAAAAAGAATGAATACAGGCACCTAAATTGACTCATTTATTTTATGCCCTTATGTACTGTAGAAATTTGCCTTACAGTTTTGTGTCACCATGGAACAGAAATAGACAAACATTTTTTTTTAGTAAACTCTCGGGAAACAAAATTCTTCCCAGATATTTATTGATAGGAAAATATAATCTAAAAATTCTTCTGCCCAGGCCCTTGGCAGCTTCCCAGTATTCCATCTGCTCTGTGAATTTCCCTTTAGCTCTTCTCACAAATTATTCTCTCAAATACTAAAGGCTACCTGATAGACACTAACACATTCACTAACCCAGGTGGAAGGCGTTCTGTACTTTTGTCTTCATTTTTTTTTACTGGAAATATGCAATAAGGCTAAAACTTGTTTTTAAAAGAAAATCTTCCCTGCCTTTTTCTCTCTTGGCTAATGTAGATCAGTTGTGTTATTTTTAAAAGTTGGCATTTACTTTAAATGAAAGTAGAATAAAACTTGCAAAAAGAAAAACTACTACAGAACACAAAGGCTTCAAATTGAGCTATAATAATCTGTTGTCCAAAATCAAATTCCAAATCAAGAAAATAACCACTAGGTCAGTTGTTTTAGCAACAAGTAATCTTGTACACATTTCAATTGGTGTCTGGAAAGCACTTAACTCTGAAATTATGTTCCCATATGAACAGAGAGGAAGCTGTAGTTATTAAGAATTGAACTTGAAAGTTAGTGCTCACCAAAAGTTAATAAGTGCCTAATTCATGTTCCAGAAAGATAAAATGTCAAGTCCTATAGAGATGTCTTATTTATATATACAGTATTCCAGAAATCAATGGGATTCTCAAAAGATTTAAACAGGAACATCCTTTACTTATGAAAAACTGGATAAGATAAATCTAAAATAATTGTCATACAATGTTTTGAATGAGAATGGAATGACTAGTCCATTAGCTCTAATAATGAATAGGGACTTTTTAAGAGTTTACCTTCCCCTCTATTTCTAATAGCCAAACATTCCCAAACCCAAGTAATTCTGCAAATTCTTGTGTATGAAGAGATTTTTTTTGGCCAGAGGAAGTGCTATTTGAAACAGCCAAAAGATTAAATTGGCATCAATTACAAACAAGCTACTGTGCCTTAATATTAAACTAGAAATTCCTGGTTCACTGGTGCAAGGCTTATCTTACACAGAATGTGGATAAAAAGACAAGTGGCATGCAGGGAAAAAATTGAAGAAACTTTATTAAATAACATGACTACCTGGCACCACTTCACAAACTTGATTATTGAATAAATTTAATAGCAGACATTTCTTATCTGCTCCTTTATACTGTGGGGCAGGGGACAAAACTTGACAAATTCAGAGACACCTGTAGTTTCATGTATGAGCCACTCTGTGGCATAGGGGGATTTGCCTATTGCTTGCATAATTCCCTGTTCCCTGCTTCTTCTTTATCATTGCATCTTTTCATTTCTTCCTTACTTAATCCTCACCCTCCAACCATCTCCCATCCTCTGACAAAGCACACGGTTTTGTTCTTGTGGCCTTAAACAAGCCTGGGAAGAGATGCTTAAAGGACCTGGTAAGCACCTGCCTGGTTCCTCCTCTAAGTCCATGGATTTCTCCCTTAAGATCGCCTATCACTTAGAAAAGCTATTCAGTACTGAGGTTTGTGGAAAACCCTTGAATTTTATATATCCCTAAGATGTAATCTTATGGATCAAGAAGTTCCAAATCCATGATTTTCCAGATATAATTATTTAAACATTCCTAGTAGACAGGGCTTGACAGGTGCTTCTTTTTGGCCTCTTGATGGGGCATAAATATCCCATAATTAGTATCAGCACTGGATTGAAATTTCACAATTCATCTTTGATAATTAGTTATCATTAGTTATCTGCTGAAAATTTTACAGCACAGATAAATATCCTTAAAAATTTTTTCAAAACTTCTGGAATTTCTGATAAATTGGTGTCATAGTTCAGAGCCTCATCTTAAGCATGGGATTATAAATGTTTAATTTTTCCCATTCACATGAAAGTGTTTCAGTGGTATCTTATCTAGTTGTTCTCAGCCCAAAGAAGGAGGAGAAAGGTGATTTGGGGCCCCATGGGACATTTGGCAATGTCTGGAAACATTTTTGGTTGTCCTTACTGGGGAGTGTGATTGTCATTTAGTGGATAGAAGCCAGGGATATTGCTAAACAGCCTGCAGTGCAATAGACAACCCCTCACAACCAAGAATGATCGGACCCAAAATGTCAATAGAATCAAGGCTGAGAAACTGTGGTTTAACTCAAATGCTTTAAGTATTATTTAACCATATAGTGAGATCAAGAAACCTTGGTGCCAGAATTTCAGTAACTGCTTGGGCCCACTCTAGCTTTACAGGAATGACTTTCTTCTTTGGATAAAATATCTTAAAATTTGAGATTATAGTTTTGAGGAAAACTTTTTTACAAATGTTACTTGGCTACAAACTATCTCTTCTATTTCCTGGTAATTGACATTAGGAACTCCCTCAAGGATTCCTGTCCTCCATTCACTTTGGAAAATAGTTCTTGGGCAGCAATTCTAGAAGTTATCCAATTCTCAGTTATCAGTCTGCCTGGGTGAATGGAGGAGGTAAGGGAAGTACCAAAAAAATAGTAATTAGAATGCCTAGGTCATCACTTTAGACTTAATCCAACACAAATAAAATTAGAAAAGTAAGAAAGAAGGGAATAAATAGGAATGGGTAGGCAGAATCATGTGTGGCAAGGTGGTCCCAGGATTCACCACTTTAACCACTCTTATACTTAGGTAATTTTTTTTTTTTATTTAGTTATTAGAAATTCAGAATTTGGGCTCCAAGACTTTTTTTTTTTTTTCCATTCAGTATCTTTTCTCTTTTGGTAATTTTTATTATTAATTTTAATATTCCAAAAATGATCTTTTTCTTTTAGAAGTAATTCATCAACTCCAGTTCCCTTAAGGGGATTTGATACGTGCAGCCAGCTCCAAACACACCAAAATGGCAACACTGCTTGCCCACTGTCTTGGGCTCTGAGCAAGCTGCAGGCATTCTTCTAAGACTAGGGTCATTATTTTGCTTTTAGCAAATGTTCACTAAGTCTTCCTCCCCAAACACACTTTCAAGTTCACCATACCTTTGTGAACATACACAAAGACGCTTTCCTTCTGAAAGCGTCTGAATGGTCAGTGTGGCAGTGTGATTCGTTAATAGGTAATTACAGATCTATCTGCATCTTAGGAATTCCTGACATCTTCAACAGGATTTGCAAAGGAAAATTAAGAATTGTAATTTGGGGATGAGCGCAGACCTCCCCTTAGAATACGAAGTTACAAACTCCTGGAGATGTTGAAGGTCTCAAGCAGGCAACTCAGTCACTTCTGCCTCTCCAGCAGGCTCAGACTCTTTGTGGGCACTGGGATGGCTGATGCGCCTGTGAGGTCCGCTGACAATCGGGTGGGTAGTGGCTGCTCACCTCTCAGTGCAGCGCAGCAACACTGATTGGAAGTTTACTGTGAGTTAGGGATCATATGAGTTTTTCACGAATTAACATTTAATTCTCACAGACCAAAACTCTAAAGCACAACTGGGCCAAAACACGCGGAGTAAACAGAGGCAGGGGGTGAAGGGAGACCTTCTGATTGCACAGCCCCTCCTCCTCCGGCACCATTAATCATACCCTCGTCTGCAACCAGCACGTTCATAGCCTTGAGACAACCTGCCAGCTCTTAAGCATCTCAGTCTGGGCGTCCGAAAACGTAGCCAGGAGGCCCTCCTCGCCTGGCCCCGCTGACACACTTCGTCCCGCTGGGCAGGGCAGGGCAGGACAGGGCAGGGCAGGGACGTGACTCGCTGCGAGGATTCCCGGCGCTCGGGCCGGACGCAGCGGGAGAGGCCGAGTCCCATCCCCCAGGCCAGGCGGCGGGGCGGGGCTCGGGCCGGCAGGGCCGGGAGAGAGAACCGGCAGCGGGAAGCGGCCGCCGCCCGGGCAGCACAGGGCGAGGCGAGGCGAGCGAGGCGGGGCGGGGCCGAGCGCGACGGAAAGGGGAGGCCCCGCAGGCCGGGAGCCGCGCCGCGCCAGCCCCGCTGCAGCCGCCGCGCACCGAGCCGCGATGGGGCTGGAGACCGAGAAGGCGGACGTGCAGCTCTTCATGGACGACGACGCCTACAGCCACCACAGCGGCATCGACTACGCCGACCCCGAGAAGTTCGTGGACTCGGGCCAGGACCGGGACCCGCACCGCCTCAATTCGCATCTCAAGGTGACGCTCCCGCCGGGCCTTAACCTGGGCGGGAGGCTTGTCCCCCACCCCACCGCCTCGCGTGCGGGCGCCCCTGTCCCGCCCCGCCCAACCCCACCCTCGTCCGCGGGTCCTCCACGCAGAGTCCAGGACCTGTCTCCTGGTGCTGTCCCACCGCCACCGCGCTCCCTGCGTAGCCAGGAATCCTCAGACAGATTCTTATGTGACCCTAAGAAAAGGTGGGGACAGTTCAACCACGTTGGTCCTTCTTGCCTCTCCCGCCCCTTAACGCTCGCCATTCCAGGGGCGACAGATTGGGTGACATTTCGGATCCCTGCGTCTTGCCTCCGCAGCTAGGCTTTGAAGATGTGATCGCAGAGCCTGTGACTACGCACTCCTTCGACAAAGTGTGGATCTGCAGCCATGCCCTCTTTGAAATCAGCAAATACGTGATCTACAAGTTCCTGACCGTGTTCCTGGCCATTCCCTTGGCCTTTGCTGCGGGAATTCTCTTTGCCACCCTCAGCTGTCTGCACATCTGGTGAGAAGGGGCACGTTGGGTGGACCGGCTTTCTGCAACGTAGTGATGTTGTTTGCCACCTGACCGTCCCCCACCCTGCTTCCTTTCTACCAGGCCGATTTGCAGAGGGAAGAACTCGCCTCTGTTCTCAAAGCAGTAGCAAAACCGGCAGGCCCTGGAAGGCAGCGTGCTTGCTTTAGAATAATAGTTGGGGATGGGACTTTAATTAGAAGAAGAATGTGCCCCTTTCCCTGGTGTGATTTTCCTTCACATACTTGAATGAGGCTGAGCTGAGTATGGAGGTGAGGACCTGCAAGCACGCCTCCAGCTACAGGCTGCTCTGGGGTCCTGTTCTGACTTGTGCCTGTGGTTCTGGGCACACTCTTCTTACTTTCCTTGCCTTTTATTCAGTCACCACCTGTTCTTGGGGTAAGCAAAAGTGATCTCTGAGCAGAATGCCACTGACAATACAATTGCACAGGGAAATCAGCGCTGTGGAGGCTGCTCCAATCCTACTACTGACAAATGGCAAGAACAGGTTCAAGGTGCAAAATAAGGCAATGAGAAAACCATCAAAGTACTTTTTCACTTGTGAAAAATAAATATCATCAATAGCATATAGTTTGAAGGAACAGAAATAGGGAAACCCACTTGACATCCACAGGATGTACTGAGTAACTTACACTCAAAATGCACCATAGAACTTTGGGCCATTTTTAAAATTTTTAAAGGTGTTTTGTTGTTGGGATATCCACTTTATTCGGAGAGGAAGATCATCCACAATATCACAGCAGCAGTCAAACTGGTGCCCTGGGGGTTGGTCCTAGAGAAACATGCAACCCCCAAAGGCCTCCATGGGGTTCTTTGCCACTTCTGTGAAATTGTCACATGCCAATACATGCTCAATATTCATTGTTAGAAATTACCAGATTATTTTCATTCCTCCTTACCATCTCTATCTCAATTTCTTTGGTCAGTTAGGTAACTGGTTTGTTCCACAGATTAAATCTATTGAGTGCTTACTTTATGCTGGATACTAATCATAGGATCTTCCTCCAGCCACCCACAGAGTGTCAGGGCTGCTGGCTAGGTAAAGAGGTGGATGCTGAGAGAATGCAGTTAACTCTAATGGGGAACAGGGGGAAACAGGAAAGGCTTTGTGAGGGAAAGACTAAAAAGGCCTTTAAAGGAAGTAAAAATTCACCAGATAAATAAAAGAACTCCAATTTAACCATGAAAGGTTGTAAGCCATTACTTTGAAAGTGCCAAAAGATTGACAGAAATGAAGATCTTGTCCTTTGTACATGTGCCACAAAGGCCAAATGTATAGTTATCTCATATTCTGATATTCACATGCAAATGTATTTTTTAAATGCCTAAATCAGCACAAAATTTGGGATTCTTAATTAACTAAAACTAGTCATCCTAACTTCTATGTCAGTTTTTTCATTTCAAAAATAGGGAAAACTGAGTGACACAGAGCATACTATAAAATGTGTGTTATGAAGCTGTTTGGAAACGCAGAGTATTCTATTTATAGTTGACAAAGCTAGGCTTTCTCAAAGCTTTTGTGGAGGAATTGGGGGGAAAAAAAAGAAGAGAAAGGTTTTCATTTACTAAATGGTGGAAAGATACAAGTAATACTATAATTAACTAAGTGATGCCCCTCTCCACCTGGCTCTCAGGAGAACAGGAGGTGTTTTTTGTGTAATACTTCCATTGATGAATCATCAACTTACCTCCCTTTTAGCCACACATACACATACACACACACATACACAAAATATCATTTAACTTCACTTGTTTTCAAATTATATTCATGTGGAACATTAATATTTAACTGTCATACATTTGTCATCAAGCAGCTATAATTGTAAGTAGAGGAGTAGTTTCAAATAAAAATGCTTAAATGTTAGTTTAAGCCTAATAATGATAGGTTTATCATTATTAGTTTAGGCCTAATTAGTTAGTTTAGGCCTAATAATGATAGATTTATCATTATTGGATTACATTCCCAAGACAAGACCAGACAGATAAGAGGCTGTATAGAAGAGCAAACCCATTTAGGTAAGCTTTCTTCTTCTCTTTCTCCCTTTTTAGGCTTGTTTATTGTTTTACTAAGAGGTTGATGGTGTCCAAAGCTAAGAAAATATGCATTAGTGGCGCTTTAAACCAAGTCACAATGTCACCACACATCTGGTTTTAGATTTTTTTTTTTTTTTCTTTTTTGAGATGAAGTCTCACTGTGTTGCCTCAACTGGCTTTGGACCTCAAGTCTCAAGTGATCCTCCTTCCTCAGTCTCCTGAGTAACTGGTACTATAGGCGCATGTCACTGTGCACAGCTTGATTTCAAATTCCTTTAACAAATAACAACAAAAACAAAAACCAGAAATCTAGTGATATAGGACCCTTGCCCCGAAGTTCTGATCATCAAGGACCAGTGAATTAATTTGGTTCCATGCCACCGTTGGACACACATAGATGTCATTTGGCAAATAAGGTCATTGGACTTAAGTGGATCATAACCAAAGAAATGTGATTGGACCATCTATACATCTAATTTTTGCTGGGGTGAAATGCAAACAGATGTTGTACTGATGAAAGTGCAATGGTAGCAATCTCATTTCTAGAAGATGTTTTTAACTATAGCAAATTTCTGTGACAGTAGAGTCTGCATGATACTATAGTTAATAAAAGCTGAATAAAGATCCCTGACCTCCAGCCAGATTATCCAATGGAAGAAAAAATATGCTTATACATTATAAATTTTTTTATCAGAAAGGTCTGGTTGGCCACACTGAGCCTCTACGAATTTGGGGTCATTCCAAATTGTGTAAAGTTTTAGAAGAAAACTATTTGCAATAATGAGAACACAATTTGAGTTTCATATTCCAGGATTATTGGATTCTCTTATCCAAAAAGAGAGAATAATAATTTGAAGAAAATAAAATGAGTTCATCATATCCCATGAACTGAAGTCCATTGTTGTCAGTGCTTAATTCCTTTTGAGGACATGGAGATCTAAAGAGTTATGGGGCTAGAAATTTTTTTAGCCTGAGAAAAAGTGGAAAGTATATTATATTTTAAATGAAATAGATTTGGTCAGGAAACTTTCCCGTCTGAACTTCAATCTTAGTAATTTATGAGTTCAAGGTTATTTTGTCCTAGTTGTTTTCCTTATATATTCTGACTTCAAAACAGGCCTATTATTCACATAGATCACATCATGTGAACATCTCAAGGATACATTAAGTGCTTACTGTGATAACCAGTTCTGTAAGAGTTCCTCTTTTATTTGTGGTGTATGTCCAAGGCCACATATCAAGTGAGAAACAAAATGAGATAAAAGGTCAAAAGTCGCCGTTATTCAAGTTTTTACTCAACTGCTAAACTTTGAAATAATCCATAAATAGTTTTCTTATAAGATTGTTTCAAATATTTAGCACTTCAGATAAAACACAAGATACAGTCTGGGTAGTTAGGCAATATGAATAATTTAGTACTCTAAAAATATACCAATCAGACAGTTGCTGCTTGTCCCTTCACTTAGGGCTAAGTGCAGCAAACCTTTAAGTCACGTTTGAACAGCAAACCAAGATAATCAACCTTACTCCTTTGTATAAAAAAGGTTCCATTGAAGCTACCAGCAGTGCCTAAGAATTCACACACTTTTGTGCTCAAAGAGCACTACAAAAAAAATCATTCAGAATATTACATAGAAAATTCACTATCCTGAGGAACATAAGAATTTGAAGCTATTTTTTTAAAAGACATACAAGAGTAATTTGAGAAAAGACTCATTTTTCTTGTCTAAGAGTTCTAACGTTAATTTCAGGGCTAATTTAATTACACCACACAGCCCTTCTCAGGGTGTATAATTGCTATGAAAATCAGTAGTATGAAGCATAATTAACAATCCAGAGCATAACAGAAAGCAAAATTTATTTCTGCTCAAATATTTATGAAAGGTCAAGTCACTTTAAGGACTTATATTCCAGAAGGAAGAGCCAAAAATATAAGCATCTATTTATGATACTTTTTGATACATTTCAGGATTAGAAAGTGTGTTTCAGGACTGTAGGTGAACAAAGAGGGAGGATCACCTGGTCCTGGGGTGGAGGAGGGGGAATGAGGCCCCAGGAGAGGCAGTCAGGAAGTAGAACCTTAGGAAAGCGTGGCAGGCTAAGGGACAGAGATCAGGAAGATAAATACACTGTTTATTTGTGTTTTACTGGTTTAGATAGCATTTAGCAAGAGTATGAGTAGTATCATCTACATGCCTGTTTATTTTTTAAGACACGTGTTTTTTGTCCTTCTCATCACTGTGGCCATTGCGAACAATTTTGAATTGTTCAACAAATTTAAGTGAGTTTCATCTTTATTGTATCTTTTTGCGCATGTACAAGAGTCATTGGTCTTATTTGATAACACAAATAATCCTTACACCTTCCTCTTTCTCCATTCCAGGATTATAATGCCTTTTGTAAAGACCTGCCTAATGGTTCTACCTTCAGTGCAGACAATATGGAAGAGTGTGACAGATGTTATCATTGCCCCATTGTATACAAGCATAGGACGCTGCTTCTCTTCTGTCAATGTGCAACTGAGCAAGGACTGAGCACTTAGACTGCTGTCTGGAGATTTGGATACTGTAATACTTCTTTGTTTTTGTAACATAAAAGCACTACTGTTCTCTTCATTTCTCAACTGTTCTAATTAAGAAAACTATTAAGATGGGCACCGGCATTTGGAAACAGTTTATGGACAGATCTTTTCAAGTAATAGTTTTTTAATTAACGGCCAAGAATTTCATGTCTAACTTTATAACCAGAATCATACAGTAGGTTGACATCATTTAATTTTAAAGGGAGACAGTTCTTGCTTTAGTAAAAAAAATACACATTTTATACTGATGAGCTTATAATTAAGGAACACATCTCTCAAAACACTACAATACCTTTGTACACAACTGCTCATAAAATGTGGAATTTCTTATATACATATATATATATTTTTTTTTTTTTACTCTGGGAGTAATGCTTTTTCTATTACTTTTACAGATATAAGGTTACCTAGAGATAACAAATAGCAAGATCCTAGAAACTGAAATAGCAAAGTATATAGTGATAACTATCACTATCAAATATAATAAATAAATGTGAAAATAGATTCACAACAATGTGTTCCTTTCAGATATTGTTAACCTATGGACCTATTTAACAAGTTGTTTCATTTTACTGTATATTTTGTACTTAATGTAAATGTTGCTCTAATCAAATTGCTTTAAAGCATTTTTATTATATTTGTTATCTTGTTGAACTAATATATAGAAAAAGTAAATGTATCTCCCACAAAGTAACTTTATTGATAAAATTGTACTGTCTTGATTATGTAAACATTTATATAGCTCTTTGGGAATGGAATGTAAATGAATGGAATTTGAGATTCTTCTTTCTAACTTTTCTAAGCAAAATCCTGAAACATTTTATGACTGATACTGATCTTAAGATAATTTATATCTAATTGCTATCTTGTCTAGAAGATGCTTTCTCTCTTATAGTTGCAAAATTAATCTTATAACTGCAAATTTAATTCTGCTTTCCTATGAATGTTTCATTTTACTTTCAAATAATGTTGGTGCTATTTAATAACATTTTATGATAAAGGCTATTTCTGACCCTACAATAAATTTCTACTAAATGATTCATATAGAGAGATTTACAGGAGGGTTGTGAAATTTGGGGGTCTATGCTGTGGAACTACATGCATTAATTAAAAACAGCTATAAATTTTTAAGATATTCTCTAATATAGATTTTGTAATACCATATATCATTATTGGTTTTGAACTATAGAGTCCTATTTTAGTTTTACAAGCTACTATGACTTTAGAAATCTCATTCCAGAATGATAAATGTACAATAAATGTCTACAGTGTGAGTAACTACTATAATTTACATATCTTAAAAGTGTATAAATACTCAAATTTCAGAACTACCATTGAAATTGAAATAAGTCTTTTGAATATCCTCCTAGATGACAAATCTTTCCAAAATTACCAGTTCTGATGAGTATAAAGGATAATTGAACTGGAATACTATTGGGAAGCAAATCAAGAAAATGATTAAATTATGGAGCGCATATCATTTTGAAGGTAGTGACATAAAAGACATTTCAAAACCATGTTAGAACTTTGTAGCATTCTTAGAAAAGACTTATGATCATGACTTTAAAGCACTGTCACTCATTTGGCTATATAGATTTTACTATGTTAATTTAAAAGGTCAATCAGTCTCATGACTTTATAGTTATACTTTGTATTTAAAAAATTTTTTAAACATTTAGATATGTTGACTAGCCCAAAATAATTGATTAATTGAATATCTATTTTAATAAATCAAATATTTTTGGCAAGTTTTAAAGCCAAAATATATACAAAAGTATGTAATTATAATAATGTATAAGTGATAAACATGATTTCTTTATTTCTGAATAGTATTGTTTACTTTCAAAATGAATTTTTATTGAGAGTTTTCATGAAAATAAAAAATTCAAATTTTGGATAAAGCTGGGAAAGATGACATACATCTACCATGCCAGTGACTCAGGAGGTTGAGACAGAAGGGTAACAAGTTTGATACCAGCCTCCAAAATTTAGCAAGACCCTGTCTCAAAATGAAAAATAAAAAGATCTGGGAATGTAGCTCAGTAGTAAAGCACCTCTGGGTTCAATCCCTAGTTCCGAAACAAAAAACAACTTTTGGATAAAGTGAATCAAAGTTTCAAATGCAAACACGTCATTTCTTTTATTTGGGGCAAGAGGAAGACATGAGTCTTCCTCATTATCCGTAATAAACTTTCTAAAAACTCATAAATGTGTTCATTGGTTTTATTTTATTTTAGCCTGATTGTTGCTTTTATTGCATTAAATATGTAATTGATCAATAAGAAGCATTTCAGGGCTGGGGATATAGTTCAGTTGGTAGAGTGCTTGCCTCGCATGCACAGGCCCTGGGTTCAATCCCCAGCACCGCAAAAAAAAAAAGAATAAAAACATTTCAAACTAGTTTTAACTTATTAAAAACTCAACATTGATAAATACATGAGTTATTGCTTGTTCAGAAATGTATTTTTTAAAAATATGAGATGGGGATTTATTCTTTGTTTTTCTAGCACTTACAGAGGTGCCACATAAATTTTTCTATCACTTGATAAGTAGCATGAAATCACTTTTTCATAAACCCAACATCCTTCATCTTCTTCATATTCTCTTTTTTCTAATGCTAAAAAAACTAATATTTCTGTTTCTAAGTTTTCAAGTATGAAAGTATTAACAATATAAATCACATGGACTTACATACCTGTACCTTGAAGCCAGACTTAAGTCCAAAATTATTTTTGGAACATGTGTGACTTGCTGATATTGGCATAGATTTTCTTGTGGTCAGTTAATCTGGGAAAATGACCAACCTCTAATAATAAAGCAGGTGTTTGGCTTCTTAAAATGTCTTGATAGTTTCAAAGAACTTTAAAACTTGCTCTTTTTAATGGTCATTTGCATCCTACTTACTTATTTTAATGTCTTGTTTTGGAAGTTTTGGGATGGTAATGAAGAAAGCCCTGCACAGTCAGGCCTCTGGATTCCAATCCAAGATGTGTCACTCCTGAAAATGCTTTAACCTTTGGGTCTCAGTTTCCTTATCTCTAGCAAAATGACTGGATCAAATGATCTCTCAAGAACTTCCCATCTCATTGTTTTCTATGACTTCAATAGGTACAGATTCGGCTATGCTCTTCTAACCAATCTAGCTGCTCAGTTCAGGAACTAAAAAAAAAAAAAAAAAAAAAAAAGCAATGAATTTCCTGTCAATTACAGGGTTGGTGTGCTATGAATATATTAAATAATACATGTATTTTTCTCTCTTCCATTGACTGTTACAGGTATATGTGACTTTTTCTCTTTATGACAGTAATTCCTAGATTTTTGTCGGTTCTAGATTTAAAAAAAAAAAAACACACACACGTTATCCTATATTTTAAATTAGATTAGGATATATTCAAAGATATTTCTACCAAAATTGTTGCTATACCACTGTTTTGGTTTGGATCTTAAATGTCCCCTGAAGACTCATATATTAAAGTCTTAATTGCCAGTCTGGGACACTTTTGGGAGGTGGTGGAAGTGGGGCCTAGGGGAAGGAAATTGGGTCATTGGGGGTGCATCTTGAAGGAGATTTTGGGACCTTGGCCTCTTTCTCTCTTTTTGTTTCTTTACCATCATGAAGTGAGTAGCTTCCTCCACCACCTGCTTCCACCATGATGTTCTGCCTTGCCCCAGGCCCAGTGGCAATAAGACTAAGTGACCGTGGACTGGAACCTCTAAAACTGTGCGCCAAAATAAATCTTTGCTCCTTTAAGTTGATTATTTCAGGTATTTTGTTACAGCAAAAGCTGACGCAACTACCATGCCCAACACCATCTTCATCTTTGGCCTGTCTACTTGCCAGAACCTCCTAAAAGCCTCACTTGCTACCTTTAATATGATCTACAGTCCCTCTTTGTCTTCAAAAAATAAAGTGATCCTATCAGAACTGCCAGTCTTTTCCCTTAAAATGATCATCCAAACTCTAGAGCAACATACACAAGACCTTCACTATCAGTCCACTGTCACTGTTAGTGATTCTTCTACAGCTTTATTGAAAACCTGTGCTACTCTTCTCTAACCCCATTCTGTCCTTCCACATGCCAACAACTCTTCCCGTCAAGGCCTACCCAACTCCCCCATGTTTCCAAACTCCTCCACATTTAGTGCCTTTTTTTTGTCTTCCTATAAATTTTTATAATGCCTATTATCTGTTAACCCTGTTAACTAACCCTATAGACTACTAAAGTCTTTAAAATCCAAAAAAATCCTCATCTCCTGAGATCCAGAATGGTGCCCAGTACTTAATAAGCTCAATTAATAATTTCTGAATGAATAATGAAATAAATAACTACTTTAGAAAACTTGGAATGATTGCAGAAGTAGGGGTATGAATGACAACTTTTTTTTTTCATCTGTAAAACTGTTCTGAAATACACTTTTTGAATACAGTTTTCCTTCTCACCATGAAGCTGGGAAAATGAAACTTCTGTAAAGTATACAGGTGTATTTCACCCTCTGGATTGATGCCTTTCTTTAGGCTCCAATCTCTTATCCAAAACCTACTTTCAGAGCTCCAGGGTTAGGAAAACCTGGCACTTAAAAAATTATTTGGTAACATAACTTGCATGCTTTTAAGAATATTGCCATTTCTTTTACTGTCCTGTTTCTCCCTTTGAAATGTATGCTATTGAAATGTTTCTGTAGTGTTTTACATTTCAGAAAACAGAGGCTAGTACCTTGTCTCATTTGAATTCCAGGACAAATTAAATCACAGTAGAGAAACAATACAAATAATGGGACAGTTCTTTAGTTTACAATGTTATCATTGTAGAATGTTTAAGGTAATAAGACAGATTTTTTACAGGGTTACACACTGCCTTAAAAATAAGGGATGTGGAGTTTCAATGAAAACCACCAGTAATGTAATTTATCCTAAGTCAGGATTTGATTTCAAGGTGTGTATGTGTGTGGAGGACAGGTGAGGCTGACAAAGGAGGAGGCAAAGGACACTGGTCTACTGGATATTCAGATACACAGGTATACTAGATATTCAGACTATGTATTTTAGAAATAAACATAATCTGTACTCCTATAATGTCTTCTTTCTCTTCACCCCCAAATACCAAAATGAGCAAAATCTCCATCATATTTCAGATCATTTTTTTTACCCACTCTCTAGCTTCTTTCTTTGGATTATATCCAAAATGCCATCACAGAAAGCTTCTGCCTTGATGATTTTTAAGTGCAAAGTACCCTTGAGTGGGGTAACATTTCAATTGATCAGCAGTCGTCTTTTACTTTAGTGTGAATGGATGGCCTGAAGGGGATACTGAACCTCTATGGGGACCCGTCGGGGGGCGCTGAGCACAGTGTGAGGGCACCACACAGATGAAAAGAGATGCCACCCAGGGGAAAGCTGGGACAGAGAATGGAAAACAGGAGGCTCCAATGACATGACCTTCACCCTTCACAGCTTTGCTTTTGGACACCCCTGCCTCGAATCCCTAGAGCAGGGGTCACCACAAACTGAACAGGCATGGAGGGAGTTGAAGTCAGCAAAGACTTCTTTATCTCCACAGAGGAGAGTGGCTTTTGTCTTATTGAACGAAAAGGACCCTGGGAGGGGGCACGAGAGCTCTGCTGGAACCATGTACCCTAAAGACAGCTCAGAGAGCAAAACTGAAGCTGAAAACTGTGACCACCTGTGTCTCTTTCACCTTGTCCCTCTCTGCTATTGACTGCTGCTGTGTCCGTGGCAAAGAAAGGAGACCGCAGAGCAGTCAGAAAAATCAGAGGACACCACTTCAACAATTATCCAAAAATAGGACAGGGACACCTATCTGCCTGCACTTGGACGCGTTAGGTCACTCAGCTTGGCTGCACGGCTGGAGAAGTCATTTTGCCATTATAGGAAAAGGTAGGGGTGGGGAATGATGAGAGAAAGGAAGAGACATGACTCAGAGTGGGAAACAGCACGTAGCCAAGGGCAAATACTTTCGCTCAGAACCATAATGGATCAGGAAGAGAAAGAGCAACAAACAGGTCCGCTTGGGAGCATTCTTTCTTCCTGCCTCCAGCCACTTGTCACTGGACACCGACCAGTAAACAAAAGGGGCCGAGAAGGCCAGAAAGCAGGTCCCTGCTTCTCTGAAGTGAATGGCAAAAATCAGTTCCAGCCACTGCTGGTCTCCGTTAACTGGGACAGTTGAAACAAGGAGTCATTTGGAAAGTGTGCAGGAATGCGCATGCCATTTCTCAAGGGAGGCAAATGGCAAAGATTAGCACACTTCTGTTACGGATGAGGAAACTGATTGTGATCTTTCGTGGATCATACAGCCGGACCATTCTGAGCTCAGTACCAAAAAGGGGACATGGGCATTTGGGGAGCACTGCTGACCTGCTGGCGCTTATTTAATCTGCATGGGCAACCCTACACTGGGGAGTTTTACATCCCCACTTCTTAGACAATAAAACCGATGCCCTGGAATTGACCATGTTGCCCAAGGTCACACTAGGAGACAGGATTTGAGCAAAAAACAATCTGTCACCAGAGCCCATAGGCTTAGTCCTGTGGGGGTCATTTTCTACTTTCCCTAGAAAGTGTGCCCAACTTCTTCTCCCTCCAGGTCAAATCTTTTTCTCATTATCACTCAATCACATCCACTTTCTGTATCTGAGAAGCATCTTGTTTTTAGTCTCCCATCAATGAAGCCAATTCCATGACTCAAGAAGTAAGATCTCCCCAAGCTGGCATCTGGGCTCCCTGGACTCTCCTCACTTCGGCATTTCTAGTCCCGAAGCCCTGCCCTAGCTTTCCAGGCACATCCTCTCTTTCCCTTACCATCTCAGCTCTACACCTTACATACGTTTGCAGCTAATGTCAGAAAAATATTTTCCAAATGCTAATATTCCCATTTTTTATGAATTTCATAAAATTTCACTACATCACATATTCTTCTCTAATATGTCACAAGGACAATGATTTTCCTCCTCATTACTAGACACTTTGATACAGAAAATGTTAATAATACACGAATGCTTTCTGTTTAGCATTCTGTTAGACTAAACATAGCTCTTTCAAGATAGAACCTATATTGTGTCTTTCTTCCTCTGGTTAAAAGGTCTTTTCAATCTGTATATCCTTAATGTTTCCCAATCCTGCAGTTATGTTACATTGTAAATCCCCAGGAAGTCATTCATGAATTGTTTTTTCTCACTGTAGAATATTCAACTATGATAACACTTCAAAGCAGAGCTGAATTGTCGTACACAAGCAATATTAGTGGCTTAGCTGTGTATTGTCACTGCTTTTCTTTAAAATATTTGGTAGCTGTAGATGGAAAATATGCCTTTATTTTATATGTTTATTTTTAGCAGTGCTGAGGATCGAACCTAGTGTCTCACACATGCTAGGCAAGCGCTCTGCAACTGAGCTGCAGTCCCAACCCCAGTCACGGTGCTTTTCAACAGGTGTGTACAATTTAGAATTGCAACAGCAATTTATGTATGATAGTTTCACTACATATAATTGATATTGGTATGTATAAGTGTACATCAGTAAGATTTAATATATATGTAATTTTTATTAAGGTATTAGGTATTATAGTATCCCTTTTACATATATAAAAGTTTAATGAGCATTTTTCTACAGTGATAATGAATATTATAATTTCCATAATTATCTCTTACTCTAATTTAATCACATGTAGTACAGTAATGCTGTGCTTTGCAATAATGATTATGCTGGACTTCTATTATTATGGTTTGGATGTGAGGTGTCCCCCAAAAGTTCATGTGTGAGACAATGCAAGAAGGTTCAGAGGAGAAATGATTGGGTTGTGAGAGTCTTAACCCAATCCATGATTTAATCCCCTGATAGGGATTAACTGAGTGGTAACTGAAATGGTAGGGTGTGGCTGGAGGAGATGGGAATGGGGCATGGCTTTGTGTATATATCTGGAATCTGCAAGTGGACTCTTTTTCTGCTTCTGATCATCAGGTGAGTTGTTTCTCTTTGCCACACTCTTCCACCATATTGTTCCTTTCTCACTTGGAGCCCTGAGGAAGGGAGCCGGCCTCTATGGACCAAGACCTCTGAACCGGTGAGCCCTCAAATAAACCTTTCCTCCTAAAATTGTTCTGGTTGGGTCCTTTAATTGCAGCAGTGAAAAAGCTCACTAAAAACACTTATTGATAAGAATAGTCATTGGTCAGCAGTTAGTAGTGATAGGCTCCAATTGAAATCCTTGGTCAAATGCAGAAACCACACCAAGAGGCTAACCTGTAGAAATGTTGATGGTCACTATCAAGGCCTATTTCTAATATAAAAGACCATGTTTAGTGTTACCTGTGGGAACACTACCAGGCCAGCTCCTTTGTTCCAGAAGTGGGAAAATGGGAGGTAGGAGTGAACCCAGATGGGAGTTACACCAAGGATTAAAACAAGCTAAAGGACACAGCCAATACTTTTTCAATACCTGTTTAACATAGATTTTGCTCCATGTCCTACCCCAAACCATATATAAGCCCCTAAGCTAGCACACCAAAGTGGGTTTTCCTGCTACGTGGTCCCCTCTGGCATGTCAGGAGTTCTACCTTCTCTCACTTAAACAAATACTACTCTGTTTGTTTCTTCCCTTCGTGATTGTCCATGGATTTTATTTCAAACTTGTGAAATAAAAACCCAGAAAGAAATAGGCACTGAGTTACTGGGGTTTGCTGCGACACCAAGAACTGCAACACACTGCTTGATAGTAGCAGGAAAAGACAAGTTTTAAGGGCTGTGACACTTAGGCTGATGCTTGGTAGCTATCTCCTGGTGTGTGTAGCCCTTAACACTAAAAGCTACGATTTCAGCTGCAAAGTTCTGCCACTACCCAAACTCCATCCACCACAGAAGTGGAGAAGCCCGCCTATCTCAAACCTCCGGGTTTCACTGTCATAGAGCAGATTATATTTCCAATACTGTCATGACTAACGCAGATCCATGCACTCCTCTCTTCCTTTCGTTCTCCTCATCCCCTTCTCACCCAGTCCTACAAATTGAATATTTTAGATGACTTTGAAGGATGAGGGTTTATAGTATTGTGCTACAAGACAAAGAAAAACTAACTGGAGCACACAATATGATCTTTTTTTTTTTTAATATTGTTTAGTAGCCAATGGAACTTTATTATATTTATTTATTTATCTATGGTGCTGAGAATTGAACCCAGTGCCTCAGGCATGCCAGGCAAGCACTGTACCAGTGTGCCACAACCCCAGCCCCACAATATGATCTTGATTTCTTTAGAACTTTGTCTTAAACTATCTAACAATGGTTAATTTTTTTTTTCTAATTCAAGTTTGTAGGCTACCATACTCCAAAATAAAGAAATCACAATATGAATATATCTATGAGAGCAAATAATTTTTACCCACATATTTTCTCACAAAGTGATAGCAGTAAACGGGACAATACCAAAGAAGAGAATGTTTAATGTGGGAAATCATGACACCAGAATACATGAAAAGATGCATAAGCTGCAACCAACGCTTTCTCTCCAGGTTGACACCAGCATTTTGGGCAACAGGAACAGCACATATTAGGGTTAGATATCACATGTTGCAAGTGCAGGGGCCCTGCAGGGGACAGAACGGGATGGGGTGTTGGAAGGGGGAAGAAGCTAAGCACTGATGATAAAACCAGAGAATCCATTATCATCTAGAGAAACACATATGCAATCAATTGAATCACTCATACAATAGAATGTGTAAATCATACAAATTCTATTTAGACAAGAAAAAGATCCTATGATTACAAAGATTTGAAAATAAAATCCCTGAAAAAGAGAGAGAGTTGTTGGCATTATTTGTTCTAGAGGTTACTGAAGGGTAACATGAAACATGAAAAAGTGCAAAGAATGGTTTATATTAAAACTATTTTTCCTCCCTAAAGGTAGAGAAAACCTATTAGAGTAGGCACATGTGAGTGTGTGCACGCACGCACACACACACACACACACACACACAGAGTGAATGTAAGCATATTCAAATAAGAGGAAAAAGCAAAAAGAAGTTTGTAAAATAATTTTCCTGGAAGAACTTTGGCAATGGTCAGCATTAATCTACCTGGGACAGGTACGATGCAGCCCGTGCTCCATGCTACACAATGAACTGGGGATTGATTCAGAGATTTCCATGAAGAAATATTCAGAATTGAAAAGGAAAATCTCCCAGCCCTCAAGTCTGCAATGATGTTCACAAAGCATGAGACTCTCTAAGGTACAGAATGAGTTTGGGCTACTTTGAAAAGTCTGTAAGAAATTACTTTGTCTATTTAAAAAAATTAGTTGACTGATGCTTCCTAAACTCTTTGAATCACCAATACCTTTTAAGTATGGCTAATGGGAATATTCGACATAGTTCAGACCCTTTTGTAAAAAAAAAAAAAAAAAAAAAAAAAATCATCTTGGCCGCTACCCAGTCTGTAATTCCTGATTTCACATTCCAAGAAGACTTCAGTTTATAGAAATGGAAAGAACTGCCAGTTCCCTGCAAGCAACTTGGCCAACTTATCCTGTAGGGTTCTCCCCCGTAAATGATGCTTCCTTCAATTTGCTTACAAATACTTTAATAGTAGGTTATTTCCTTTTGTTGAGTGGGATTCCCTGTAAGTCATCCAGGCTGCAGTTATTGTCCTTCCCATAATTTAAAGGCCCTTTTGTGCATGTTTTTGTGAGTTTTTTTCCCTTCATTCATGGTTCTTATATAGGAGAGTGGTGTTTGCTGCCATAACTTCTGCCTTTTTAAACCCCTTCAAGTTTAATGTTTTCAAGTTTCCCCTATATCACTTCTTCTCAAAGATAGCATGCATATGAATTACCCTGGGTTCTTGCTAAAAGGTCAAGTTGGAATCAGTAAATCTGGGATTGTTCCTGAGAGTATGTATTTCTAACAATTTCCCAGGTGATGCCCAGGCTGCAAGTCCCTGGGCTGCCCTTTGAGGCTATAGCAGGGCCCTAATAAGTAGCTTAAGTCAGATGTGGAAGGAGAGAAGATGAGAGAGAACAGAAGAGTATTCACTTGTTTGAGTGACCTTGTAAAAAATTTTTTCAGGCTGTTCAAAAATTCCAATTCCTTACACTGGCTTTAAAACACATCCACATTCCCTCTGATGTAAGCAGAGCTGATTACAGGTAAAAACCAGTAGTGCAGAATTAAACCCCAGCCTCCAGGATGAACAAAAGCTGACATTGCAAAGGCATATTTTTTCTGAAATTAAATATAAACTTATATGTAAGAAAGTAAAGTTCTCTGGAAAGGCCAGACCACTTAATGGCCAATAGGAAGAAATGTGTGTATACACACTTATATATGTGTGTGTGTGTATACACACTTATATATACTTATACTTTTTTAAGAGTGAAATTCTTTGTGATTAAGCATTATTACTGAAAAAAAAGTAGTATAGAGATAAATTTCCCCTAGGTAAAATCAACTCCTGGTAAATCGTTTATTTACTAGGGAAAGGACCAAAAGGAAAGAGAATTTCCTTTGTTAAATAATGGAGCTCTGACTTCAAGCCAGATGGGTTACAAAACAAAGGGCTTTTATAGAGGACTCCTCCCAAATATTTACATTAGCTTAAGAAAAATATAGAAGTATATATAATGTCTCCCTACAATTTGTGGTAGTGTTCAGGAACTCATGTTGTTTTATTCTTTATCATTTATTATGATCAAAATGGAATTTTAAACTCAATCATTTATTATAGAATGTGTGGTTTTCTAGCATGTTATTAAGAAGCTCTGCTAATATACTATAAAATGAGTAGATCTCAGATACAAATTTAATTATACTGTGTTATGTTATATTACATTTCATTATATCATATATTACATTATGTTTTGTTCTCCTGTTAGGTTGGAGAGCCATAGTTTGGATAACATTTATGGGGTATCCATATATTCAAAGGGTTGTCATATTTATTTTGATTAAATAGGAATAAATGTAGTTGCTATTACATATATAAATATTCTACATTTCTCAATCAGATGTAATGTACTAATTTGCTACACCTCTTACCCCCAATTTTTCTGAAAATTGCCATGCCCAGGCTTACTTATAGTAAATATTTTCAATCTTGAGTTGCATGAAACTGTTTTATTTTTATTATCGATATAAATCTATTCAGATGAAAGAATGAGTCAAATATTTATTTTCCTCTCCTTTCATGCTTTCCAAATACATTGCCCTTTGATTACATTAGTATTTGACTCTAAGTTTGGACTAACACTTTCTATCTTAAAGAGTAGTAGAACTCTTTGGGAAGGGCTATTACACTCCAGTTATTAAAATAGATTAAATCGAGAACCCAATCTCATGGCAGCTTGTTTGATTTCTTATATGTCATCATGAGGAGATCATGAATCTAGAATTTTGCATGGAGTTCAAGCACGAATAAAAGAATTCAATTTGGGTTGCTTATCATTTAGCATTTTTTCGGTATTTAGATTTTCTTTCATGTTGATAAGTCGGATTGCCTCTATGATTTCATCTTAAATAAAATTTGTGAAAGAAAATATCTCAAAGAATAAAAACTTGCAGATTAAAAAAGCAAGACTGAAAATCTTGAGATGCCTACTTTTAGAAAAATATTTGCTAGATTTTCAAAGATAGTACAAGCTTCATCAAACATTGTTCTAAATCCAGAATAATTCCAGAATAGCAACAATGACATTTCATAGCACCTGTACCAATGGAAGTGGTGCAGGAAGTTTCTGTCACTGGGTGTTTGTTTCTTGGCTCGAGTTTCAGTCAGTGTCCCCACAGAGCCTAATTTCAAATGTGAAGAAGTAGCAGGCAGACACGAGAATTTTCTGTGGCACCACTCAGTTTTGTCCCTGGACATGCACCTTGCTCTGCCAATTAACCTTTGAAAGGCAGGGAGGAGAAAAATAATTTTTTAATAATTTTATTTATTGATATGTGATGCTGAGCATCAAACCCAGTGCCTCATACTGGGTGCTAGGCAAGCATTCTACCACTGAGCCACAAACCCAGCCCGGGAAAAATAAATTTGAAACAATCATGTTAGTCAGAAAATAGTGAAATATTAAAGTTGACATTCAAAATGTTAGCTCTCAGCTAACATGAACCAAACAGTCCTTTAGGTTTCACCAACCACGATTTCTAAGGGAAGTTGATGGCTAGTTTTTAAAAAGCAGCATAAATTTTCAAATTCTTGAAAACCACTTTGTGTTTTAAGGCAAGCCAATGGATGGTTGACCTATCTGAGTCCTCCTCCTGCCTCCTGAAAGCCCTCTGTCAAGCATCATATTAGGGAATCTTCTAAAAGAAGTTTGCAGTGAATTGAAGATCAGGAATTTTTTTTTAGTGTGTTACCAATTATTTAAAGGAAACATTTCTAATATACTACAAAAAGCTTTCTGAGGAGTAAGAAAAAATGGAAAAAAGGTGTATCAACAATTAGATTAAAACTTGGAAAAACCAAAGCCAAAACCAATCTCTAATGACCACTTACCTTTGATATAACCTTGAGCTCTTCATACGTCACGTCTTTCACACCCTTACCATCTCTCAATGAGAGTGGAAATTTCCTCCCCACCCTTTGACTTAGCCTGGGCCACATGGTTCACATTGACCAAGGAAACAGAGCAAAAATGACAGTGTGCCATTCCAATTCTAGGCTTTTAGAAGCCTTGCATATTTTTTCTTGTCCCTTGTGCCTTGGCTAGTTCTTGGAGCATGAGAAGAACATGACCTGTGTTTGCTTGTCCAAAGAGGATGAAGGATACACAAAGCAGTGAGCAGTGAAGCTCCTCCAGCCAAAGTCAGTCAAGCTTCAGTCCACTCAAGCCAAAGGTCTGAGAGAATAAATGATGTTTTTTTTTTTTAAAGCTACTGAGTTTTGTAGTAGTATACTTACTCAGTATTACCATAGCAATAATTGATGGATATACACTAAAATTTAGTTTTCTATATGTGTTAAATATATGATAACAAAAACCACATTGGTTCATTTCAACTTTCATTTTCAATTAGCTGTTGTGATATCATGTAGGCAGGACCATGAGGCCACATCTGGACTAACAACCTTGTGATCCATGTCACATACCTCCACCAATTTCCACAAAAAAAGAATTTCACTTTCTACATAGGATTTGCTACTCAAAAATTTTCCAAAAAATTGACTTTATTTCCATCACAGGAAATAGCCAGACAAATAATTTGGAAATATAAAGCAAAATATTTATAAGAAAATTGTAAACTAAAATAGGGAAAGCTAGAAGATGAACATCTTATTCCATTATCAGCATTGTGAGTTAATAGGAAAGATAAAAAGCCTTAATGTGTTGCTATCAAAGAATTAAATATTGGTAGAAGTTCTAAAATTATTTAGTTGGAATTTGAATTCAAGGGTTGGCTATAATTCAGAAACACTACATAGATCCTAGAGACATTACTGGCAAAATCTGGGCAGGATTTGGTTAGAAGAAAATTATGGAGAGGTCCTACTTTTGAAATTTATGCTGATGTCCTTTTCTGATTGTCCCTGAGCTTTCCCCTGCCCCATCTACCCTTGCACATAAGGGAAGGATTATTATAGCTGAAAAGGCTCCTCTCCATTCCAAAAGCCTTGGTCCTGGAAATTGAGGGCACATATTGTTGGGTGATATAAGAACAAGATTGCCTACTGAAGGGTAATGAACACAGGAAAAAAAGCAAAGCAATATTGGACAAGTGTGTGCCTGTAAGCATGGTTCCAGATAAATTAGGAGGCTCAGAGATTGGAGATACTAATGCCTCAGTTTTAGGCAGCTTCTGGATGCTGTGACTGAGAGACCTGTGAAGAAAAATTAGAGAAGTTTGGGGCTTAGTCTATAGACTGCTGGCTCCATTCTTTGGGGCCAGAGGTGAGGCAGAACATCATAGCAGAAGAGTTGGCAGAGGAAAGTGACTCAAGACATGGAGCCAGGAAGCAGAGGGAGAGACTTCCCTCACCAAGGACAAAATATATCCCTCAAACCCAAAGCCCCAGTGATCCACCTCCTCCAGTCCCACCATACCTGCCTACAGTTACCACCCAGTTAATCCCTATCAGTGGATTAATGCAACTGATTAGGTTAAGGGTCTCACAACCCAATCATTTCACCTCTAAGCTTTTTTGCATTGTCTCACACATAAGCTTTTGGGGGATACCTCATATGTAAGTCATAACCACCTCATATTTCTGGGTAGGCCCCACTCAAGTAGCAACACCCTAGAGTTTCTCTGTACCATGGCAGTTCCTGGGGAGTGGCTGCTCTCTCTATCACACTAGCCATGGGAAGCTCCATGATATTGTATCAGATCTGCCCACCCAGGTTCATCAGATTTCCATAGAGCCCCAAGCAAGGGACAAGACCAAGAAAGCATCTCTGGTCCTGTGTTAGTCTGCTTTTCATCACTGTTACAAATACCTGGGATAATCAACTTACAAAGAGAAAAGGTTTAATTTGGCTCACTAATTTGGAGGTTTCCATCCCTGATTAGTTGGCCCCATTGCTTCTGGACCTGTGGTAAAGCAGCACATCATGGTGAGAGAGCTTGGCAGAGCAAAACTACTTGCCTCATGACCAAGGAGTGAAAGAGAGAGACAGACAGACAGACAGAGAGTGGGGATAGCACAATTCCCTTCAAGGACATAACCCCAAAGACCTAAAAGCCTCCCACTAGTCTCCACCTCTTAAAGTTTCTACCACCTCCCAAGAGCACCACACTGGGGACTAAGCCTTTAGCACATGGGTCTCTGTAGGACAATCTAGTTCCAGCTATAGTAGGGTCTAAAGGACCTATCAAAGGAGCATGAAGGACAGTGCAGTGGTCTCCAAATGAACTAAGACATGAGGACCGACAGGGTGATATACTTATCAGTAGATGCCAAGCTGCAAAGTGAAAGAAGAAACTCTTCCTCTACAGACTCATCCTGCGGTCCCTTGGAATGTAGACGCAACCTTGGAAAAATAGAAGAAACTGGGAATTGACTGACTTGAAAATTCTGCCACACGAAAAAAATGAGGATGTAGAAAAGAAAGCAGGTTCTGTTACAGAAACAGAGAGTTAGAGTCATAAAGGACTTTGAGAGCTATGAAAACACTAAGAAAGTAAGAAATAAGGCAAAATGATTGTGTCTGATCAGGCTTGATGGTGGATATTTCTCCTACTATTTGCTATATTTTGGATGTTAAACTCTTTCATGATTCAAAAATACTGTGATATATATATATTTATTCATGTCCTAAATTTGTGGACTAAAATGTGTTTCCGTAGCACTAGCATTTATCATGATTAAGGCGGTACTTCAGTGCTTTAACTGTATCAGCTCATTAAATAATGCTCACAGTGCCCCAAATGGACAGATAGCAATTACATTTCCCATTTTAAATAAGGAAAATTAAGCTAGTTTAAAGAAATTGTATGGACATATTATACTCTAAGCATCTTGATCAGAAAGATTCTTTTTAAATAGAGATATAGTTGCTTATATGCTTTTGGAAGAAAATAGAAAAAAAATTAAATATTCAAAGTGGGAAGGCCCAACAAAAGGAAGATTTCATCTGTGCCTTTAAATCAGACAAGTGTAGGAAGGACTCAGGTGATGTGGCAACTCTTCTTTCCGAAAATCATTACTCTCCATGTATACAATGGTGAGATATGGGAAGAAGACCTCTGTGGAATTTTGTGGGGTGATGGTGATAAACAGAATGAATATTCAGTTGAACACACAAGTCGTAAAAATATTGACACATTCATGCACTTGTATGTAAACACTCAATTTTCTGACATGTACCCTCGCCCTTTCTTGCCCTTCTTCTGAGGGAACCCAACTTCCTGATGATTCAGCACTAACCAGAGTATTCCAAGGGAAGTCACAGTGCTGCCTTAGATGGTGATGGCTTTGCCGTACTGGTTGTTAGAAAATAAAATAAAATTTATATCGTTCTTGGACATAGCCTGTATTATAACCCACCCAAGAATCCCTTTCTGGCTGGGCACAGTGGTGCACACCTGTAATCCCAGTGGCTCAGAGACTAAGGTAGGAGGCTTCCAAGTTTGAGGCCAGCCTCAGCAACTTAGTGAGGCCCTAAGGATTTAATGAGACCCTGTCTCAAAATAAAAAATAAAAAAAAAATAGGGCTGGAGATATGGCTCAGTGGTAAAGTGTCTCTGAGTTCAATCCCCAGTAGCAAAAACAAACAAACAAAAAAAGGAATCCTTTGTCTAAACTCACTCACTTTGGGGGGGGGGGGGGGCCCAGGCTTCTGAATGTTGGGAAGTGTTGAAAAGATGCCTGCTTCCTAAAGGCATTGATAGCATTATAAGTGGTCAGATGGTAGGCTCCTAATCCTAAAGTAAGAATAAGACAAAGCTATCTAAGAAATGAAAAGAACCAAGGTAGTAGAGATGGGAAGAGGAAACAGTGCCAAACGAAGAGGACAAGGAGGAGGAAATGAGAAAAAACAAAAAGCAACCAAGTTCACCATTTTGCCACAAAGCAAATTCTGACTAGCCTACTTAAGAGTCCCATGTCTCAGAAGGTAATAGGTGTATCAGTTATTTATCAACTTTAAAATGTTCCATTATTCAACAAAACTTCTTAGGAACAGATATTTTTAGTGTATATAAACCTTAGTTGTTGTGTTTGTTTTTTTTTTTTTTTTTTTTTTTTTTTTTTTTTTTTTTTTAATCTCTAAGAGAGTTGGCTTAGATAATATGGGTCCTGTTTCTTTCTCTATATTTCTAGCCACATGTACTCCATGGGCTGACTTTTAATTCTGATTTTGAAAAGAAAAAAAAAAAATTAGAGGGAAAACAAGTTGCCACCTCTCCATTTTAGTAAATGATTTGGAGAAAGTTATTGACTTGCCTTCAAGCCTAAAATTATCTATGTGAGTATCAAAGAAAAAAATTGTTTACATTCTCTATTCATTTCAAATCTTGTATCTATGCTAACAAAGTTCTTCATCTTTATTTTTCATAAAGTTGGACCTCTCTCCAAGTCAACTATTATATCCAGAACAGGATGTGTTTCTTTTTGGTGCCAGCTTCTTGTTGAGGCAGGTTACTTAAACAGTTTGTGGTTTTTCCATTCATTAGGAATTCATTTTGGCATTGACAACGCTTCACTGATCATTATGATTACATGTGCTGCTGTTGATTCCATTGACATGGGCTTCCCTAGCAAGGTTGCTTTCCCTCTGCCCAGTACTAGTTAAGCA
This sequence comes from Sciurus vulgaris, assembly GCF_902686455.1. NCBI lineage: Eukaryota > Metazoa > Chordata > Mammalia > Rodentia > Sciuridae > Sciurus > Sciurus vulgaris. The sequence goes on along the minus strand of NC_136468.1, from coordinate 36,932,292 downwards.
TTCACCCAAGGGCCTCCCCAGAAAGTCCTTTCCTTACTGGAATGCAGAACTAGTTCTCCCTACATTCCTGTTGACTTTCTCAGTTAAGATTACTCATCATAGCTGAAAACTGAATAACAATAGATGGGAAATGGTGTTCTCATTTTTCCGTAGCACAGACACCAACTCTTTGCAGTACATATTTATAAAGGAAGATTTATATGAACAGGAATCTTTGAACAATCTTCAGAGGTGAACAAGACTCTGCACAACACATCGAACTTGCTCAAATCCTTTGGGAACACACAATGTGTTCAAAGAATTTAGAAAGGCAATTTGGAAGAAATATAATTAAGAAAACTCAATTTTTGGAAAAGCTTTGGTCTTCTAACAGTGGATAGCCAGCATAAAGTCTTCCAACAGTTGTGACATTTTCCCTGCCATTCCAAGTTGAAACTGATCCTTTTCTTTTTTAAGGAAACTTAATGCTAATTACCCTGACTTGGTCAGTGCATGGGGTATGCATGTGTTGAACTGTCACACTGCACCCCATTAATTCATATAATTGTTATATGTTAAACAAAAGTAATTAATTTAAAAATGAATTGACTTTTTTTGCTATCAACAATAGTTCTGTCCTTAATAGTTCCCTCATTTTTATGTCTTCTTTCCAGCTAGATAATGAATATTTTTGGTGTTAAAGTCTCTATTCTTTCTCATCTCCTTTTTCCCATTTCATATTCCCCTTCTTGGACAGCCAGTATTTTAAATTTAACCTGGGAGACTTCATGTGCACCCAGTTTTTTTTTTTTTTTTAATTTCAAGTGATTGCATATGAATCCTTAGGTAAATACTTTCCATTGATTAGAGAATTTCCTGACGTTTTATAGTAAGAAAGTAAAATCGCTGATCACTATTCAATTTTTCTTGTGGTGCTTCTTAATAAAGTAAAAAGAGAGGCCCCAAATTCAGAAACAGACATTCTAATTGCTAATACATTTTTAAAATCTAGTCAATTTGTAGAAAAATCAAATCTCTTACATCCAAGCACATTTCTAAAAACAAACCCTCTCTACTAATAAACTTGGGGCTCTAATTAAATTTTATACAAATGTAAATATTCAATGTGTTTTATAAATATGGTATAACCTGTTAGTATGAACTTCTTTTGTTCCAGAAGAAGTCAGTAATAAAATTATAGCAAAGTTAAACATTCCCACTTCTTATTTCGAAGAGTTCCGAAGAAGAGAATTGGACACGATCAATTCTGCATGCCTGCAAATGTCTCCAAGTTTCCATCCACACCGACTGGATGTAAACGAATATCACCAAAAGCATACCACACACACAGGCACCCCCACAGATTGCTTCCTCGTGTTTAGGTGTGAAATGTACCTAAAGGCTCTGAGCCATTTTTCATCCCTTCCTCTGTGAAACAGGATGGCAGAAGTGTCTTAGAAGGCAATGAAATGTGGGCAGGGGGAAGGGCTTTAACACAGGGCAAAAAGCAATCTGCCGCCCGGGTTGCTCACGCTGGGTATCTCCGTAGACTACTGGGCTCCTCCTCCACCCCTGCTGAGATGATGCACTGTGAAAATATTCGCTCTCCCCAGGACGCCTCTCGGTGGTTCATAGCTGGGAAGATGTTGCCCCAGGTCTAAAATATCTGCCCAAACAGCCTGGCGCTAGTGAAAGGCTTTCTCACTTGCTCTGGGCTCGCTGTGGGCGCTCCCCGCCCTTTGCTGCCAGAACCTTGGGGATGTGCCTAGACCCGGCGCAGCGCACGTCCCGGCCAACTGCTAGCAGAACAAACCCCTGGCCGGCGGCCAGGAGGCTCCCTCCCAGCCACCGCCCCCCCGCCAGCGCCTTTCCCCCCCATACAATACAAGATCTTCCTTCCTTAGTTCCCTTAAATCACAGCTCAGGGAAACCTCCTCACAGCCTGCATCCAGCCACGAGCCAGCATGTCGGGGGGCAAATACGTAGACTCCGAGGTAGGCTTGGGTGGGGGCGCGCCGCCCTGAGTGCGCGAGGAGTGCCTGCTTCTGCTATCTCCCACTCCAAATATTCCGACTGCTTTCCTCGCCCCAGCCCTCTCTCCACTTCGGAGCACTCCTCTCTCGTTGGCACCGCCAAGGAATGGGCCTGGGCGGGGAGGTGAAAAGAATCCAGGAATGTTTTATGTTTTCCTATGGGGGAGGGCATCAGGGGAGCCCCTGAGTAAGGAGACCACGGAAAAGGGGGTCGCGGTCCTGGAGCTGGATCTGCCGGGCCGAATACGAGTTTTCTGGTTGGATCCAGGGTGTTCCCTTGTCACGGGGCCCCGGCAATCCATCCCCTACTGGGTGGAAGGCGGGGAACTGGAGAGCAGGGTGGGGGGTCATTTACTCTCAGTGCCTGGGACAGTCCCCGCCAGGCGCCTGGACCGGCTGGCCCGGACTGCGACGCGGACGCGTGAGTGTTTGCACTCTCCGAAGTTCTTGGGCCATCTCAAGAACTCTCCCGCATCGCCAAGGCTTCCGGGGTGTTCCGAGGTGCGCGTTGGAGGTGGCGGGGATCTCCCTTCCCCCAGCTACCACCACCCGCAATCATCTCTGCGCACTCCGGCTCAGCCCGGGGGGGGGGAGACCTCGTTTTCCCCAAAGCAGCCTCTGTTCAGCCACCCACCGGCAGCCTAAGAGGGACCTGAGGGTGGGTCAGGGGAGCTGCGCAGGTGAGACAGAGTTGTAGGGAGTTTAGGGAATTTGGCACATGGCTCTGCCCAGAGGTGGGTGTATGTGGGATTTTGACTTCACTGCAGTGCGGGGAGCCATGAAGGGACAAAGTGCGTAGAGGAGTGAGGAACACCGGCAGGTGCTAGGGGGACGCGGCCAAGAAGCAATGAAAACGGGAACACTTCATGGGTCAGGAGGTTCCAGTTGGATCTTAGGGATAAAGCTGGAGGGAATTGTGGGGGGCAGGGGTGATGGGCCCGGGACAGGAAAATGAAGCAGGTGAAGTAGTAGGGGCGAGGGTGAAGTGGCGGAGGAAAGGGCAGGGGAGAAGGCAGAGATGGGTCCCCTCCTCTCCGGGGGTCCCCGCGGGTTCCGCAGGCAAGGCGGGCGCGGACCAGGGCTCGCCCTGACCCCTGGTGGCGGGCGGGGGAGGCAGGCGCTCCCCTGCCTGGTACCGAGGGGTGTGGTGTCCTCTTCTGGATCCTCTTAAAAAGCTTGCAGCGCGCAGGAGTTTTCTGTGAACGAAGCCGTAACTCTGGAAGCGGTTCGTTCGATTTTAAGCTCCTTTTACCCCGCCGCCAGTCTGAGTTCTGACGTTTGGTTTTCCTTTTGATTTTTTTTCTTCCCACTGCGATTGCCACCCTCCCCCTTCTGGCCGTCTGCCCTCCGCAGGGACATCTCTACACTGTTCCCATCCGGGAGCAGGGCAACATCTACAAGCCCAACAACAAGGCCATGGCAGACGAGATGAACGAGAAGCAAGTGTACGATGCGCACACCAAGGAGATCGACCTGGTCAACCGCGACCCCAAGCATCTCAACGACGACGTGGTCAAGGTAAGCCCAGGCAGCCAGAGAGGACGGGACGTGCCCGCGGGGCCGCTGTCAGGGCCCACAGCCCTTCTCTGGCAAGCAACTGTGCATCCTTCTTTAACTTACAACACACACACACACACACACACACACACACACACACACACACACACACTTGCCGTTTTCTCGGCTTGGTTTGTGGGAACTCCTGCGGTCGTCAGAAATGTCACATTTCCTCCCCTCCTCCTGCTGGTTAGGTTCACTTGGAATTTAGCTAAAAGTTTTGTAGGAGTTCATATAACTACACATTTCTCCTGACGAATAAACCTCCTGGCCTCAATCACAGAGGGGCCCACACTTCTTGGCAGGTAGAATGCAGTGCACTCCCGGGTTGAAATTCTACTGATGGGTCCCCTTTGCACATTGGATTAAGGCAATAAAATAATTGTTTAAAGTTTTGTGTCACAGGCAAGTCAGAATGGGCATGTTATCCCCGCTAAAATAAACTGAAGCGATTCTCTTAAAAACAACAAAATGGTAGACAAGTGGAAGACTGACAAAGATTATATATTTATAAATTTTATGTGCTATGTATGTACATGTGAAAGATATGTTAACTAGAAATTTTAACTAGAAAGATTTTAATTAGAAAATATGGCATTTGTGCAAAGGTTATCCAATTTATAAAACCAAAAACAATGCCCACCTCTTGATTTCTCCTCTGATACCTCGAGCTTGGTGTGGAAAGTTGCCTATGTAGTGACAACCTAGGTCAGTCTGCCCTGAGCTAACGGGACTTTGAAATTCCAGTTCCTTGTTATACTTTCAGGATGTGCTTGGAGGCATTGAAAATAGATTAATTGTCTGGATTATTGGCCAAACTTAAATCTGACACAGTGGTCAGTTTTTAATTATCATGATGTTATTCAACTTTGACCCTTTTAACAAATTTAATTGGAAGAATTTATTGTCTGAACCCATTTGGATTGGGAAATCATGGACTTGAGCCATCCCTGGCAGAGGATTTCTTTGAGGGGCCAGGGAAGGCCAAGGAAAATCCTGTCCTCCAGGGAGAATATGAAGTCGCAGTTGTGAACAATCTCAGAGCAACCAATGAGGTGGGTGAGCAATTTCCACCCACCCACCTGCTTCCCATCTATGGATGGGAGGAGCTGCAGAGACTGTTCACAGCTATGAATAATGCATTTCAAAAGGGGGAACAGTTTCATCTGTAACTGGAAGGAAAGTATAGCTGTCAGAATTGACTTGCTTGGCTTGCTGGTAGAGGAAAAAGGAAAATTGGAACATTCCCAGATTTTTCTACTAGCCAGATTATGGAATATTTAAAAGCAACAGCAACAACAAAAGTACCTTATAAACTGGGAGTTAGAATTGCTAAAAACTATTTGCTAATCACATTACCTTAAAGGGGAAAGGGCATTTTTGCTTTTTTCCCTTCTCATATAGCTTTGGACAAGAAGGAGAGTTGCCAGGAAAAGAGGCAGATTTCAGAAAGGGCTCACTTCACTGGATCCTTCCCTGTTGTTCCACTGCACTGTGAACGGGATTCCCTGGAGCAAACCAACCTCCCGGGATGAGTCAGAGAGGCCAGCAGTGTGGATGTGGGTCTCCACACATAGCATGACTAAGTTGAGAAAGAAAGGCCCCACTGGGAAAAGAGCCTTCAACACAGATGGAAAAAAAGCATAACAGGCTTGGAGGAAATAGCAGTTTACAAAACAGCATTTCAAAGAGCAAGTGTGGGGATCCTCAAATTAAAGAAATTAAAATAAGAGCTAGAGCAAGCTCCTGCTGGCCTAAAGAAACCAAACCCCTCCCACTTGCTCATAGAACTATGAGCAAAACAAGAAAGTCAGACAAGAAAAATCCACCTTGAGAGAAGTATTTGGCAGAACCATTAACTGAGATGCCCCGCCTAGGAGGATTGACTTCAGTGAATGCCCTGCAGAGAGATCAAGGCCACAAATGCAAACCATGCACCATATGGAGACTTCTGTTTTATAAAGTCCAAGCTCAAATGTAATGATAAAACAGGGAGGATCCTCTCCCTGTTACCGTGACAATAAATAATACATTTCTCTAAATTTTACTTTTGACAACAATTTCTTAAATAATAGAGAATTATTCTTAATGACATCTAAAACTTTACTGCAAATGAATGGTAGCTCATAACCTCACATAATAATAAAGAGACAGTATTAACGGAGTCTACTTACTTACCAACCAGAAAGAAAAGTTCTGTTGTAGAAGCAAACAGCCTTGTAAAAACTGCCCTGTCCAATATTGTAGTCACGAGCCACTTGTGGCTATTTCAATTTGAATTTCATGTATTAATATTAAGTGAAATGTAAAATTCAATTCCTTGGTCATATTAGCTGCATTTCAAGGGCCCAGAATGTGAGACTAGAGGCATAGATGTGTTACATTTCTGTATTAGTTGGTCACAAGATGTAGAACATGCCCATCAACACAGAAATCTCTATTGGACAGTACCCTGCTAAAGTGTAACATGTATTTTAAGTTTCCCCATATTAGGTTAAGAAAAAGAAAACAACTCTAGATGTACAAGAAATGAACCCTGGATGTAAAATATAAAGAACAACATAGTGTGTCTGTACATATCCTTTCAGGCCCATAAAACAACTATTTAGGAAGGAAAAAAGAATCTCAGAAACTTGTGTATGTCATAAGTTTATATTTCAAGATGGTGGAGTACTATCGCTAATTCCCCTAGAAATAATAATACAAATTAAAATATACAGTTTATTTCCAATGAAATTATTTTGTTATTTTACAAAAGTTTGCTGCTCCACATTATGATATACAAACATTTATCTAAAAATATTGTGATTGTGAATATTTTCTTAAATTTCCACTGATTGAAGTGGGAACAATCTCAGATTCTTCATTTTCTTTCTGAGATTTCCAGTTTTGGGGTTGTTTTTTATGTTCACATTTTCATTTCTATGTTCATTATGTACTTATTTTGAATTTCTAGGTAAAGAAAATGGCTTCAAATTAATGATTCCTCTTTTTTTTTTTTTTTTTTTTGCGGTGCTGGGGATTGAACCCAGGGCCTTGTGCTTGCAAGGCAAGCACAATGATTCTTATGTCACATTAATCATCAATGAATTTATTCATCAAACTGTTAGGATATCTTATGATATCTAGACTAGATATCACATGCTTTGCCATGTGATTTCTAAAATAAAACCCAGCAATCGCAAATATCACAGTTAGTGAGACGAGATGTATACAGCTAAAAAGTCTTAAAAAATGCAGATACCCCCAATCACAATGGTGAATCTCTGCCAAATTACTGTGGTTCCTTTAGTTTTGCCTTGACTGCCAGGAAACACAGCTAGATTTAAATTTTTATTAGCCCATGTTACTAACTCTCTCCCACACCTGGTTTTGTATTTTCATTTCTTTTTATAACTGGCATACTATTTTATTATATCTTGATTGTAAGCCTTCACATCATTATTTTGGAAATAGACCAGAGAAATACTACAATAAGTCAAAAGTAAATAATACCAAGTATTGCATAATATTCAGTATTGATATTCAGTGAATGGTATTATAGTAAATGTTAGACTCTACTGTGGTCAGGGCAACAGGTGCAGAGAAGCCAGATGCATTGTCCATGGTATCACGGAGAAGGGCACAAAGGAGGTGTGATCTGAGTTGGGTTGTGGGGAACAGATGGAATGCAAATAGCTGAGCCAATCAGAGGAGGCCATTCTAAGTGAGCAAGGCATGGCAACAGGAATGTCTCACCAGGGAGGTTTCTATAGTTCATTTTGATTGGATTTTGGGAATTTATGTGACAGAGGGGTAGGTGATAAAACTAAAAGGTCTGATCATGGACAAATGGCAGAGTCCTGAGCCCTTCTCACATCAGACATAGGAATCTCTGGAACACATGAGGCCTGGGCTTGGCATAATGAAGATGGGCTTTTTGGAAGATGACGCTCATGAAGGCAAAAGACATGACAAAATATTGCCATTCTGGATGAGCAAAGGAGTCAAGATGTACAGATGGTTCCTGACTTAACAATAGTTCAACATGATTATCCGACTTTACGATGGTGCGAAAGCAACACGCATTCGGTAGAAAGTGTACTTTGAATTTTGACCTTTTCCCAGGCTGGCAAAATGTAGTACAATGCTCTCTTGTAATATTGGGTGATGGCAATGAGCCATAGCTCCCGGTCAGCCCGTAGGATCACAAGGAGAAATGACAGATATCCTACAGTGTACTGTGTAGCTAAAAAAGCATGATATTTGGTAGGTTACATGTGTTAAATATACTTTGAACTTATGATACTTTGGACTTAACAATGAATTTATGTAACCTTATGGTAATTGGAGGAGCATCTGTAATTGTACCAGGTCCAGATGTGAAATGAAAAAGTTAGTGCATGCATTGGGGATTGAACCATATAAGCATTTTAAGACTTTTAGAGAACATAATGGGTACCAGTCGACCTCCAGTTCCTCCTTTTTGACCTTCATAGAAGTAAAGAGCTAATGCAGCTTAAAAAATTTAGCCCCTTTTTTTTCAAATTGTTACTGCTCAAAACAGTTATGCCAAAGTATACCATGAAAGAAGAATAGACAAGATGATGTGATTCATCATGGATTATTGTTGTGGGGAGAAATGAGTTTAGATGAGTATGATATTAGTACTGAGACAAATCAGAACATCTGGAAGGAGGTCTTTGTTGAAAAATAAAAATGTGTCATTTCTCTTATAAAACTTGAATGATTCCTAAGTATACAGACAAAAAATATATATATATTTTTTCACTTTCTTCTTTTTCTTTTTGTATTGGGGATTAAACCCAGAGGTTCTTTACCATTGAGCTACATCTACAGCCCTTTTTATTTTTTGAGACAGGGTCTCACTAAGGTGCTTAGAGCTTCTCTAAGTTACTGAGGTTGACTTTGAACTTGTGATCCTCCTGTCTCAGCCTCCTGAGTTGCTGGGTTTACAGTGTGAGCCATCGCACCAGGCCCAAAATATATCCCTTAAGCATGGAGGAAAGGTAATTAGATCAGTTTGGGTTTTAACATAATGACCTAATGCTTCTATGCTTCCTTTCAACTGAAGCATGTTCTACAGCATTTGGGGATTAATGTCAGCATTATCATCACCTATATAATTATGGGGTTTTTTTATACTTATCCCCAAAGCATATGATTTAAAATATGAAACTGTGTCAAAGTCCTTGGCATCATGTTAACATTTTCTTTTGTTGGAATTGGCATTTGTTTTGTTTGTTTGTTTGTTTGTTTAGGAGATAGCTTCACAAGATGGTGATTGATATTCTTCCACGGAAGAAATCATGCATGGAATTCAGAATCCCCGGCCTGTAAAATAGCATCATGGTCATCTTTAGTGGGAAATTTTTCTCACATTACTAAGCAAAGAATGACATTACAATGGGAGACATCATTAATTCTTAAGCAGTCAACATGATTTCAGGTTTAGTCAATAATGACATGCATCTGTGTTTGCTAAAAGAAAAAAAATTTTTTTCTCTATCTCTTAACTGTGGTCAAAAACAGGAATTAGCTCAACTTTGATTTTTAACTAAGTATAATTGCATACTATTTATTAAAATTTAAGGCAAGGTACACCAAATATCCTTCAATTATGAAAAGTTTTATGATGCAAGATATTATTTCAATTAACAGGCATATTGGCTACATTTTTAAGAGGGCTAAAGTATGAACAACTGCAATAGTGAGTGGCACCTGGAAAGTCCAGTAATGTCAAAAGCTGCCTGCTTAAGCATCCTGCCCACTCAAGTTCACAAAATAGCCAACACTTTCGTACTCCAAACGAGACTGCTTTTTAGTTTGTCCTACTTTAAAAATCAGTTTTCTATAGTGAAATGCCAGAGATAGCTTGTCCCTGGGAGAAGAGGCCATGTGCACTGACCCATGATCCTTCAGCCTGTGTTTGCAGTAGGGAAAGAGCAGAGCTTAGAAGATGGTTTATGCCAGTGAACAAGGCAAAATAAGGAACCTCCATTATTTTAAACAATTTGCTCCTATTTTAATTCTATAAAAATTGTAATTAAATTATAGGAAACATTTGAGTTCCTCTAATATTTTCTCTTCCCATATTAGCTCTCAACTTTGACAATTGACATTTTGAAATTTGCAGCCTTTTTAAACCCCATAACCTCTGTACAAACCCAAGAGTCTTGGAATCAGAATGGTCAGAGGTGTTTTTAAAAATTTTAATGTCTGGGCCCACCCCAGATCTATTAAATTGGAAGATCTAGAGTGGACCCTGATTAGCTGTATTTTTCAGTTTCAAATAATCATTCTTTCATTTAGATTTAGAAATGTTTGTACCAAGGTTGGTTTAAAGATACACACCCTGGTGGATTCCACTCTAAGAGAACCTATGAGTCATATGGTAGAGATCTATCCATATCGCCTGCCAGAACACTGCTTGAGGGTTGGATCATTTTACATCCTCCAGAGAGTTTTGAAACACCATGAAGAGCTCTCAAATCAACCTTGCTCAATGGTTCTCCATCTTTTGAGGCCATTTGGGCTTAGAGCCAGCTGTAAGCTTGGAGCCTCAGGGCAACTTAGGAGTAGGGTGGCCATATGTTCTAGGTTGTTCCATATCAGCTAACAGAGATCAGCACCAACTAACGCCTATAGTGCCCCTTTCACGCTCTGAAGTGTCACAGTTTGGAAGAAAAAATAATGGTCACCAGTGCATTAGCAGTGACCCGTTACTGATTCCTGAACTTGGAATACACCAGAAATCCCCACTCACAATCTTTTTTAGCAAGAAGTTACAGAATCTCCACATACCGGGCATGTCATGGCTCTTCCCTCCCCATCTCCATTCTCTACTGCTACCCTGTCCTGCCCTTCATCACCATAGTCAGGCTACACTAGAACCCAGAGGTGGAACGCTGAAACTCCAGTCTATTCTCCAACCTTAGCTTCTTTCCCCGAATCACAGGGTAAATAAGACATGACATCCTTCCATCTCATATTTTGTCAGCTTCTCAGTCAAAGATTAAAATGTTTAAAATAGTTTTAATATTTTTTTCAGCAAGTCCAGGAAACATAAAATGGCATGCTTTCATATGAACCATTGTTTAGAGTAGGGGAAGTGTTCTGTCTTAAAGGAAATCTGCATGTTCCATGTACTATGCAACTACCAAGGGAATCAGCTGGTAGAACAGATTTACACCTGCACAGAGTACATATTTCCTGCCTCTCACGGGAAATGTGTTGATGTTTCAGATATAAAATACATCTTGTTTTCCTTATTGAACCTTGAGACGTTGTCTCTTGTTTGGTCATTATTTCATGACAGGGGAAGCAAATATTTCAAAAGACACAACCAAGTTTTCTCTTAACTATTGTTAGTTGTTTTGGCAATTAAGAGTCAGGCATTCTTAATTTGAGGTGGTTTAAGTGAATTTTGATGGCGAATGTTTGCGCTTAATATTTCCTAGCAACTTAAAAATGAAATTTTTAAAAACTGAATTCAATAAACATTTACAGATCAAAAGTAAGGACATTACAATATAATAATGTCAAGTAAGGACATTACAATACAGATGGACATTGATAGCTTTTATGTTAGATAAATTGCATCTAGAGATTGCACTGGGTGATGTATGTCGCAGTTATCAAACACCATTACATTTTTTCATTTACAATGAATAATGAAAAGATGCTGAGCCCAAACTATAAAAGGTAAGAGATTGGGAGGAAAAGAAGCAAAAATTAAGAAAGTTCCATGAGGGCCCTGGTCCCTGGCCTTTCATCTGCTCTGTGCTGGTCTGGACTGTGTACATCCCAACTCCAGGATTCCCTTCATTCATTTCTTTGCACACTACTATCATGTCCAAAGACCTGATTAGACTCAGGTATAGACTGAGTAGTCAAGTCACAGTTCTTGATCCCCAGGGAGTTTAGAATTTAGGGGAAACATGCATGTAAATAAATCTGAATGAGATCATATAACTGAAGGATAGGCTCCAGTTGGGCACAATGCAGAGTTCTCAGCTTCTCCAAAGCAAAACACACATCCACAAAGAAAGGGGTCCCAGTGGAAAGAGAAGCAAGAGCAACCAGAAAGATAAGAGTGCCTGACACTTTCTGAGTACTAGCACTAGGTCCATGTGGCGAGGGCCAGGGACACAAGTGGGAGCCAGATCAGCAAGGCCTCCTTTGCCCAGCCATGGCATTTGTCTCTTTGTAGGCAACAGTGACCCACTGAGAGGTTTTGGGTCAGGGAGTGTCCAGAAGGGATGCAGCCTTTCAGTGGCCAGTTTTAGTGCACCGATGCTAGACATGCAAGAGGAGTGAGACAGGATGTGGGAGGCTTCCTCCAACACTACCTGCAGGCTGGGTTGGTAGCACAGGTTATTTTACTTACTCCTCCAATGGCCCCAGTCTGGCAGCTACTATTATTAGCATCACCATCACATTCATTTTGCAGGTTTGGAAACTTGGGCTTAGCAAGTTGCTCAATTACACAGGTAGAAAGTAGGAGAATCAGGGTTTGAACCGAGATGGTGACATTTGAAAGCCTGACTTCTTGACCACTGTGCTCCCGTACCTCCCTGTAATAAGTCACAGTCCAGATTGCTGAAAGAGGTACTGGTGTCCTCACATGTGGCAGGCAGCATATGGCAACAGGGATTCCAGCTGTGGTTTGTGTTGGGGAAAACAGGTTCATGGGCCTAGGATCAGACTCCACATCCTGGCAGGTGGGTGGGGAAGGAGGAAAAAGACCAAGATGAAACCCCAGATGTCAAGGAAAATAGACTGGAAAGATAAGTCCCAAAGACCAAAAAGGGCCATACAACTGAAGGATAGGCCCCAGGTGGACACAATGCAGAGTTCTCAGCTTCTCCAAAGCAAACCACACATCCACAAAGAAAGGGGTCCCAGTGGAAAGAGCAGCAGAAAAGGGGACATAGTAGGGGTGTGTTTCAGTGATGAGAAGAGGAACCAGACAAGTTGCAATGCTAACTGACATTGAATTACCTGTCTCTTTAAAGTGCCCAGATCACCCTACTTGTTCAGAGTATCTGGGGTGGGGCTGATCCTACCGGTTGCAGGGAGGGTAAGTGTGAGAGAGCACAGCAGGTCCTGACAGGAACTAACCAGCTTCTTTGAAGATGCTCAGTTTGTCTGTTCAATTTCTACAGACATTTGTGCCACCAAGCCTTCCATTGTAAAAACAGGAAGCAATTGGGGGAAACCTTAGTTTTATGCTGGTGAGAGAAATGCCTATTGAATCCCTCAAACAGTTTCTCTGAGACTTCCTCCAAAGGAATTACATATTTGTTCTAAAAAACAAACACCAGAAGCGAAAACAGACAGAATAGTGTATTTCACAAAGCATCATGAATCTCTCAGAAGAACAATTGAAATGTTGCGTCAATCATAACTCACTGCTGGCCTTTTCTACATTATTAGCAGCAATATAGGGCTAGAAATGGGTGTACCAAAATATGTCAAGGAATGGGAATTGTATCCATCAGATTGCATGACTTTTTTTGTTACCTCAGCAACAGTTTCTTCTTCACTTGATCCTGAGAATCAGGTTCTTTAATAGGAAGAGAAATTGTCTAGAACTGTTAGGTGCCACTGATCCACTGAACCACTTTGGGTTAGCCCTTCTATTATTTCTCTAGTTATGAAGGTCAGAGAATGTGGGTCATTCACATGCACTGTGCTCTCCAGAAAGTACACTCCACCAGTATTTAAGAAGCACAAATTCCTTGCCAGTCACAGAGCAGGTCATGAGTCTTACTGTTGTAGTCTTGGCCATCTGCTAGGCTGGCCTCCGCTATCTGGGCCTTCTCAGAATCAGCCATTTCTTCTGTTTTCTCCCACTATGTTTGGATTTTATCCTGACCATAGCATTTGTCACAACCTTCCAACTATTCTGCTTTGCTGTCCTTCATTATCCACTCTCCTCTTTCCCCTTCCTCCACCCCACTTCTGCCCAAGTCCTTCATGGTGGGACAATTTTCCTTCACTCTGTAGCTGCCCAGTGCCCACAGAGGGACCCAAGTTCCCACATGGAAGCAGCCATCAGAAAATGGAGGCTGAATGAATCAACATTCTGAAATCGCTTTTTAAATGATTTCGTGTCTGCTGTGAATGAAAGGGCTCAGTAGACTACATTATTGAATGGTCTCCTTTGCTTCTTTTCTCTCCATTGGCCATATTTAAAGAATTTTTTAAAAATCTAAAAAATGAATAAAATATAAAGAATATTCACTCTACTTACATAAGGGAAAAAGCATGTATGTATATGTGTGTGTGTGTGTTTGTGTGTGTGTGTGTGTATGTGTTATATTTAGAATATTCATTTTTAAAATTGTTTTTAAATCTCCAGTCTTAAAAAGACCCAAGTACATCTCTATTGAGCCTTCCAATAATAAGCTCCTGGGTTCCTGGAAGATAAGGCTAATCTCTTGAGTATTTGTGGTAAATTCCCAGGATGCCATTAGCTGCTGCTTGGCATTGCCCATCAAGTGAGAATAGAATGAGTGTAGCTGGGGTTGGATCTCAGGTCACCTGAGAACTCACTTGTCACAAAGGGATGGAAGGACTCCCTAGGGGATCCACTATCTACTCCTTCAAAATGACAGGTTTCAGAGTAATGACTAGATTAGGTGACAGCCCTAAAGAAAATTCCAAACCCTTCCATACCTGGAGGAGATAACAGCTTTGGGAGATGCAAGCTTCTTCCTTCTGTTTTGGCTTTACTACTTCTCTATGCTTAGTACACAGAGATCTGAGATTTTACTTGCTGGGAGGCTTCTTTCTACTTCCAAGGTGGTCCCTTACAGATCTCAGGGAAAAAAGACAAGAAAAACAGGGCAGGAAAAACATTTAAATGTCTCTAGAAGGGATCAGATAACTTTCATTTATTACTGATGTCTGTGCCAACTGAAGAGAATGTTAGCTCTTTTCCCAGAAGACTCCTGTCTCTATTCCCCTGTTATAGAGATGGATTTACTATAATGTGTATAAAAGACTCAGAAATTTGACCCCAAATAGTCTCCCTATCAACAGGCTAAGTATAAATATCTGGATTGTTATTCAGTTAAGAATAGGCAGGACTAGGAAGCAGTCATTAAAAAAGAGTGATGATGTGTAATGTCAATTTTAGGTGTGACTCGGTTTCTAACATACAGCCAGGACCACAGTTCCAACACATTTAATATTTTATCAGAGACTGGAGTGAACAAGTTAAGAGGACTCTCAACTTACAAATGACACCAATTAACATGACCTTGTTCACATCTATGATAAAAACAATATCAAAGTGACTGATGAATTATAAATAGCCCATTAAAACTAAGATAAAGACCCATACAGATTGCAGTAATTTTAGAGTATAAGAAATAAAATATATAGATACTAAGAAACAAATAGATAAACATATAAAAATAAGAAAATATCAGGAGATGAATGTCATTTTGGAGAGAGTCTGTAATGCGGTAAGCCAAGATGCCTTGTAAGCATAAAAGAAAAGGAAACTCCTTGTAATAATTCCACAGCCCCCAAGGGACCAAGATCTCTGGGTTGAAAATCACTATTGTAAATACATCCTTAGATGAATCCACACTGCACAGTACTTAGACAATGAGAAGCCCAAACTAAGTCTGTCATTGCTCTAGAACATTAGCTTCTATAATGGAATGATATTTTATTTGTTTAATTCATTCATTCATTCATTTTTACAGTACTGGGATTGGACCCAGAGGTGCTGTCCCACTGAACTACATGCCCAGCATTTTTTATTTTATTTCGAGACAGGATCTCACTAAGTTGCTGGCCTCAAATTTGTGATCCTTCTGCCTCAGCATTCTGCTTAGCTGTTACAGGCATGTGCTACAGAGCCCTGCTACTGATATTTTAAAGAAAACAATGAAGAATCTCAAAAGTATCATAACACACAAGATGCTCCAACTTATTTACTATCTTCAGACTCATTATAAATGGGCTTCTGCTTTGAACTTAAGACAACAGGAGGCCAAGATTCTGGAGAAGCCCCCCGGGAGAGCAAAATACAGGTGATAAAGAGAGAAATCCCCAGGTGGCACTGGGGTGACACTGCTTGTCTAGATGAGTTGTCCCAAGTGTTGCAAAGAAACGTGGACCAGACCATGGATCAGACTGGCAACTATCTTTGGTTATTGCCAGGTTGTGAGACTTATAAGAAAACATTGCTCCAACACAGCCACCATTCAGGACAAGAACTAAAGGGGCGGACTAGTATGCTCAGCTTAAAAAAAAAGTACTGTTATGTGGGGGAAATCTTTTCAAGTAACAACAGTTGTTAATCCCAGGAAGTCATAAGAGGTTGTTTGGTAATTGTTGTGTATTAACTTCCTTACTGTTCTATATAGCTCCCAAATGTTTCTACCTGTACAGTTATAATTCAGTGTACAGTAACCCTTACACACACCCTCCTCATGAAACACAGGCACACATAGGAATACTTTCCTTTAATCCAGCAGGATACCTGGTTTGTAGGGGGGCAAAGGAGAGTTGATGTGGCACTGTTTTAATCAGTGGTTCAGAATGCAAGTGGTAAACATCTGCAACCAGAACACTGAAAAATGCATGCATTGTATGTATTGAAAGGTCAGCATGAAACATTATCTTTATGGCAAGCCTGCCCATCCACTCCCTCCTACACATTGCATATTCACAGGACTCTGCAGCTTGTATAAACCCCATTGTGATATAAACTCGTGTGAGACCGTGGTTTCGGCAAAGGGTGGTGGTTCTGCAAATTTAGATTAGTGGTTCCTCATCCTGCCTGCACATCATCTGGGGAACATTTTCAAATACTGCTGTGCATCCCTATCCCCAGAAACTCTGATGTAATTAGTCTATGGTGGGACCCAGGACCACATATTCTTATTTTTTTTAGCTCCCAGGTACTGCAAATATAAGGCCAGAATTCAATCTGATTTAGACTCTGTCAGAATTTCCTAATAATAAAACAGGGTATCATGATAAGAACTTCAGGACCATAAGAGTCAAAGTGGGTTGTGTAATTATTACTTCTTCATTAGGTCCTCATGGCGGGGTCTTAGCATTTTTTGCTGGTATTTGATACTTGTCACACAAATTCCTATTGAAAAATAATTTCTGGAACTCTACTATAGCAACTGCATAAAGTATACTTTATACATAGTGTAAAGCTCATCACTTTGTGATCCAGCTTTGTTGTTTCTCCCTTTCCTTTGCCTATTCTTTTTATTCTCCGCAAGAAAAAGTTCTGCTGGTTCAACCAGACTGTCATCCCCCCCTCTTTGAATACCTGTGCTCGTGGCTCAGGCATACTGGGAATGAAGTTTGCAATAGGTGCTGGTTTTTCTCCTAATGGTGCTGCAAAATCCTCACAGTGCCAGCAGTCACGGGGAACTCAGGGACAGACAGGTGTCACTCATTTGTCCAGCACCTGGCAGAGAAGAGACTCCAAGTCACTGAGAAGTACTTTATTGATGTCAATCACTCCTCAGAGCAGATGGGGAAACTGAGCCTCAGTTTAAAATCTGAATTCTAGTCCTCTCTTGGGCCAGATCCCAGGATTACCTGGGGCCTCAAAAAGTCACATGTACTGTCTGGACAGCAGTGTCTTCACTCACAGGAATCAAAATGTAGAGGTAGACAATCTCCAAGTTGCTTTCATTTCTAGAACTGATTCCATTGGACCAGTATTCATAAAAGATGGAAGCATAGAGGTGCACAGTGGCCCACACAGGGAGAATGGCAGGACTTCTCCTCAATGGCATTTTTATTACTCTTTTCCTAGATTTTACGGGTTGGCATCCTCACTGTTCAGACTGTGGGATTTAATGAAATCATCTTTGAAATACTGAGCTTACAAATGGCCCACTGCATGCTAATGTACCACAAGTGAGCACTTGGCACTAAGGAAGATCAAGTGCCAGAGTTCATTTCCCCTCTGATCTGAGCTCAGTGTTCTGTGGTCTTTCCTTTTATTGCCCTTGCCTCCAAATTGAAGGTTTAAGTTCCAAGATGGACCAGAAAGTCAATTCCAAAGTTGGCTACAAACATGCAGTATTTTTATTTTTTCGCAACCAGCCAATTCACCTTAATTCACATAACAGAGAAATGTGTAGTTACTTGCAACTTTAATTACAGCAACAGTTTGAAAAAAGTCTAGCTAATAGAGAATGCTCATGTGTGCCGACAGTTGTCAAATTCACCTGGATCATGTGGCCATGTTCATGAAGTTCTTTTAACAGTCCATCTGTGAGCAATAGGATCAGATGACTAGAGCGACCAGGCACAATGTTACTTTGAGTCACATTTTCCCATTATCCAGCTGTAAAGTTTGTTTTTCTCTGACCCATACAAAGTTTGGCATTTAGGGCTCTGTATGGTTTTAATCTCATCGCATAGCACCCCAACTGTGTGATTCTGAAGGTAAACATGATGTTTGAATTCCAGGCCTCCTGAACACTTCTCGGAAACTATCTTCTCTTAGAGCGAAGCTATGTCAAAATCTGTAGGTTTGAATACAAATTTTATGATAAACAAAAATTGTAGTCTATCTTCCCTGTGATTCATCACCCTTTTTAGACTTTTATGAAAATTGTGCCTGGGTTAGACAAAAAATGAATACAATCAAGGAAGGAAATTATTAACCCTTGGGCCAGAGAAGAACACATTCAGAGCTCTCTTCCCAAAGGAGATATTATTAGGATGGTGCTCTTTCTTGTAAATAGGAGAGAGAGGGAGAGATAACTTAGAAAATGGCCACATTCACTAAGCCATTCATTTATTCAGCAATATTTGTTTAGTACTCCTACATTTCGGAAGCATTTAGTCAGTAGCAAGAATAATAACCACACACAATCAAAATTATATCATATAAATTATGATAGGCTGGATGAAGAAAAGATCCAGGTGAGATAAAAGCATGGGGGTTAGAAAAAAAAAATCTTTGAAGAATGAACGTTTAGGTTAAGACATTACAAATAACTCAGAATTATCTAGGTGAGGAGAAATGGAAGGCGTGTTCCAAGCCAAACCAGGAACAAGTGGGCAACTCTGAGGCGAAAGGTTTTGTGGCACTGTCCTGGGAGAAACTATTCAAGATTCCAGTCAAAATTCTAGAAGGTAGTGATTTGTGAAGGCAGGCAAGAAAATGACTCTATCTCTTAGATTAAAGATAAGGGAATGCAGCTGGGGTTGTAGCTCAGTGGTAGAGCACTTGCCTGGTTACATGTGAGGCACTGAGTTTGATCCTCAGCATCACATAAAAATAAATGAATAAAATAAAATCATTGTGTCCATCTACACTAAAAATATTTTTTAAAAAATAAATAAGTGAATGCATCCCAAACCTAGGAACCTGCCCTCCATTATAATGATTCCCGAGCGAGCTTGAACAGCCAAAGGTCATCTTTGTTTTATTTGCAGTGTCCTGTGAAAACATAGCCATCACCAGCCCTTCAACCTTAACCTGGTCCTCAAAGAGTAGGTATCTCCCAAATATTGAATGAATGAATGAATGAATGAATGAATGAATGAACGAAGCCACAAGGCCACTGTAGTGTAAACCCAAGGTCCCTGCAAAACCAAAGCAAAGCATTCTAGGATCCAGGTATTTCAAAACTTAGGGTCCTGTCTAATTACATCGTATTATGATTTTCTAGAGCAGAGTTTTTAACCACATGCAATTTTGCCTCCCCTCCTGGAAGACATTTGACAATGTCTGGAGACATTTTTAGTTGTCATAATTTGGGGGATGCTACTGACATTCAGTGAGTAGAGACCATTGACGCTGATAATCATCTTAGAGTCCCCAGCATAGTGACCCTGCTTATGCCCCATCAACGAAGGATTGTCTGGCCCCAAATGCCAGTAGTGACCAGGTTAAGAAACTCTATTGTGGAAGTTGGGGACTTTGTCCTGATAGCCACCTTCCATGGAATATGAGACAGTCCTGTACAATGGGCCAAGCATATCCTTGCTTAGACATGGCAAGAGCCCTGGTGTATATCCTATCCCCCATTTTCCAAGCAGTGCTCAGAGATTTATTTCATTCATTTTCTATTTGTTTAATAAACAGACTCGAAGCACTGCAGGGAAAAATATCCCAGCAGTGAGGTAAGATGCAACCCTGGTTTGATTTAACTGAATGGTCAGAAGCAACCTCTGCCCCCAGCAAGTGTATTGTAGAAACTAAAAAGAAGTTAATGGTGTTGAAAAAGCTCTAGTTCAAAGAAAGGTGATTGTGGACCAATGGGTAGCTTGAAAATGGTGAAGATATTTCTGTTTCTTGTGTCTCTGATAAAACAGAAAGAGCTTTTATTTTCTTTAGTGTGGTAATCATTCATATCTGTCCCATGACACTCCCAGAGGGTTAAAGAATAATGAACTCCTAAGTGTAAACACAAAATTCAGTAAGCAAGCCAGACTTCTGGATGAATCTTTTAATTGCATGTTTGGAAAAAAATAAGATTTCTGTGCATTAAATGAGGCAGAATTTTTCTCTCTGGGACAGAAACTTCAACACTCTGAAGGGCCACAGTTATTCCTCTTCTAGGATGGCAAGGACAAGTGCCACTTCTCTCTCTCCAAGTTCACTGACTCGTCACTGAGTCTCCGTGCTCCTATCGCTGGCCCTCACTCGGCCTATTTTTACACTGTTCTCTGTTCTATGTCACTTGTTTGATGACACTCAACATCAACAAGTGCCACCAAATAGATACCAGAAGGCTGTGGAGTTAAAAAAAAAAAGGAAAAGGAAGCCAGAGATGTGCAGCCTGCTTTGTACTGAGTCATCTACAACTGGACATTTTTTGTGATAATGAAAATGCAAAGTTGTGTGGACAAGAGGGACCAAGTTTCCAAAGAAGGCTCCGGCCCAGCTCGTCTCCAGTACACCACGTTTAACTTTAGGTTCCCACCGGGAACATCCTAAGAAAGGGTGGGCAGCCTGCACAAAGAGTTATAAAAATACCTTGAAACCCCCAAATCCGTTTATTACAGATAGTTTCAAGCACGTACAAAGGTGGCGTTTCTGCATCACCTGGGGCTTCCCTCCAAAATCACATGCTGGGTGGCTTGGAGCAACAGAGTCTTACCAGCTCATCATTCTGATGCCTAGAACTCCAAAAATCATGGTGTCAGTATGGCTACCTCCCTCTGGAACCCCTGGGGGACTCTTCCTTGTCTCCTCACAATTTCTGGTGTTTGCTGGCAACCTTTGGCATTCCTTGGATCACTACTCCAGTCTCTGCCTGTCACATGGCTTTCTCCTGTGTGTTTTTACATGCCATCTTCTCATAAGGATGCCAATTATATTAGATGAGGGCCCACCTTACTCAGTATAATTTTGTCTTAACAAATGACATCTGCACTGACCTTGTGAACAGATAAGGTCACATGTTAAGATAGGTACTAGGGATTAAGACTTCAACAGAGCTTGTGGAGAGAACAAAATTCAGTGCAAAAAAGGATGTAAACTAGGAGGATGTGCCCATGCTTTCAGAGCAGGGAGATTCAGCTTCAATTTTCAAAGTGTGTTCTGAACCCCAGAATAAACCATACTCCCTCCTAAGAAAAGCAAAAGATGGAGAAGTCTCATGTGTGCCTGCAAAGGAAAAGGAAAGAGGAATAAGATAAAAACAAAGAGAGAGAGAGAGAAATAATCCAAAAGAAAGAGAGCCCCTGAACTTGGTATTACTGTCACTTTCTCTGACACATCTCTGCACTCATTCCTCTGGGGCATCTTTTGCCCTGCAGTATTTATGGTCACTGTGTGCCTCATGGTAATGAACTCCAAGAGGGCAAATTGACTTGTTGGTGATAAGCTGATCCTTCATTCTCATTTCACAGCATAACACAAAATAAGAGCCACCTATGTGGAAGAATTTTAAGAATACCAAAACGTTCTTTTCCACAATATCTTCTCCATCTTCCCAGTACTGTTACTGAAGGTCCTGACATTTCCCCACTAGTCCTGGCCAGGGCTCTTGGGCCAAAGCTCCTGGTGTAGCAGACATTGTCCTAAACATTTTACATAAGTTAACACATTGAATATTCAGTGCAGCCCTAGGAGCCTGGTACCATTTTATCCACATTTTACAAATAAGAAACCAAGGCACAAAAATGGTTAGACATTTATGAGATAGCACTGCAGAGCAGGGATTCAAACTCAGCCTCTGCACTGTTAACCAGGAGATGATCATACTGCGTTTCTAAGTACTTTCAAATGTACAATGAATCAAAATAAAATAAAATAAAATTTAAAAAGCAATGCAGTAATGTATCACAGTCACTTAGATCTGAGTGTCAGACTTAATAGATGCTTTTGCCTAACAGAGAATGAAACCTAAGTCAAATTTCATTTCTCAAAGTGTCCTTCCCAGACTGCTTGCCTCAAAATGGGAAAATGCGTTAGTTAGTTCTCCATCACTGTGACAAAATACCTGAGATAAACAACTTAAAAGAGGAAAGGTTTATTTTTGGCTCACATTTCATTGATTTCACTCCATGGTCACTTGGCCTTGTGGCTTTGGGGCTGTGGCAGAACAGCATATCCTGATGAGGAGCATGTGATAAAGGAGGCTGTTCACCTCATGGTGGTCATGAGGCAAAGAAAGAGAGGAAAGGAGTGGGGTTCCACATCTTCAAGGGCCAGTCCCCAATGACCTACCTTTCTCCCATTAGCCTCCACCTCCTAAAGTTTCCACCAATCCCAATAGCACTACAAGCTGGCCACAAAGCCTTTAGCCTGTGGGCCTTAGTGGTCATTGAAGATCCAAACCATAACAGGGAAGGAGAGACAGATGGACCCTATCCTCAGACCATTGTTTCAAACTCAAGATTCAGGAATCTATATTTTAAAAAGTATGTCCACGAAATTCTTAAATATGATAATGTTTAAGAACCATTGGCCCAAAGAAAAAGGTCAAAGTAAATGTCCAACAGTACTGGCTACAGAAGAGTGAAGTTGTGGGGGAATGAGGGTAAAACTGAAAGTGAAGGTTTAGGGCAGCCCCTTCTTCCTGTATGATCACACACCCTTTCCTTTTGGAAACAGTCAGTTGCAGAGTCAGGGGATGCATTTCTGTCAGTTTGGATGGAAAGTCTGGGTGCAAGTAATGGAACAACATTTTTGGGTTTTGTCCATTTTATAAAATGGGCCTACCTTCTAGGTCTTCACATACAGGATGTGATGTGAATCTTGGAGACACTTAATGCTTAATAATGTGAATTACTGCAATTCCAAGACCTCTGAAAAACTCTCCTGCCCCCGGATATATGCACCACACTGATGCCTATAGCCTGTTAATGACACAAAAAGACAACTAGAGAGGATGCTCCCCTTGCCCTGCACAAGACTGAAAACAGGCACCTAAATTCGTTCTAAAGTACAAGTTCCCTATGTGCCTCTCTTCCCACACTGGGTCACATACACACAGACGTGCCTTCATGCACACACACAAACACACACACACACACACACACACACACACACACACACAAAAACACACATTTACAAGAGAAAAAATATGAAGAAAAGTGGAGGCTAAAGGCACCAAATGACAAGGTCACTGTCTTTCCCCAGCCCTTCCCCAACAGGGCTGTGCCTGGCTGCTTCTCCTACCTCCTCCCAGGGGCTCCATCCTCCTCACAATCCAGCAAGTTCCCCCTACTTTCAGGCCAGGGCTACATAATTATAGTTATTCAGATCACTGGGACAGAACCTAACCAAGTGAAAAATGTATTAATCTATATTTTCAAAATAATTTTTCCTTGAAGGTGAACACTTATAGCTTAAATTGCCTCTTCTTCTATGTGTGGGCTTCCCTGGCTAACCAAGACTCTTAAATGATAATCAACCTCTATCACCTGTTGAAAATGGTGATAGTATAGAACTATGGTAAATGAGAAAGTTATTTGGAATAAAAAAGGAACCAAATAAATAAATAAATAAGTGCATTTGTGATACCAAAGAATTCATAAGAGATATTATGGCTCTTGAAGTGCCATGTATCCCTTCTTCCTTTCACTAGATGCTTATGGCTCCTTTAAAATACGATGCAACCAAGAAATGTATATTTGCTAATTCCCATGTACATGGCACTGCTAGGCATTATGAAAGACAGCAGATGGTTGCAATAGACAGGCCCTGCCCTAAGTCCTGGTCTTGGTTCAGTCACTTATTAGTTGTGACCTTTCCATAGTCTTAGTGGGAAATAATAGTACATGATTCATATTGTGAAGATAACCTAGAACTTCCTAAGTTTGTAATGAGAAACAGACAAGTGAGATTGGGCACTGTAAATGTAAAATATTATTCCAAGGCCACCATGATGACAGAGAAGCAACACTAAGCAGGTCAGTCCAAAGGTAGACATTCTTGGCCCAAATAGGAGGCCAAGGCCTGTGACTGCAGGCTCCTCCACACCCCATAACTTTTCACTCACTTACAGAGGTAGATAAATACCCACCTTTCTGCCCTCTTCCACTGAAGCCCTGATTAGCAATGGATCCTTCTCCTTCCCCCCTGAGAAGCAATCTTGTGTAAGATGAAGTAGCCTAGTATCTGCCACTCTAAGGGAGCCAGCCTTCAAGTCCAAGAACACATGTCAATATTCCTACCCCAGGTTTACAGTCTTCCTAAAACTATGGATGGGTCACCCTGAGATTCCTGTACTCACAGGCACTTACAATTCAATCCAGGCCTCCTGCTTTCAGTATGAGCTGTAAGAACACAACAGCCTCTTCCCCAGCAGTGCCAGCTTGGCCCAGTGAAGCTTATCCCTGAGAACACATGGGTTTTAGAGCAAAGTTCCTGTGTTCTGGTAACATTTAATTGTACTGTTTCTCAATCTCCCTGCACCCACACACTCATGCACAATATTTATTCCATCAGCTTCAAAGGCAGCTCAACATGTTGGAAATATGTGTGGAAACAGAGAAAGGAGTTGGAAATTGGTCTAAACCCTCTCCATTTGACTCAGTTTGGTACATACATTAGGATTTTAGAAATATGTATTTGATTTCTTAAAACATGCATTTGTTTATAATGCTTGTAGAATAATGAAAATAAATTATTATTTATTTTAGAAATTCTATTGTTTGAGTGTTTTTCATAATAAATAATGGTAATTTATCCTTGTCCAATAACAAACATTTGTAGATTTAAAAAAAGGAAAAGCTTTTCCAAAAGCACTTCCATTCCTTTATCCATTAGAGTCCAGAGGCCACCCAGCATACAACCATCTCCCAGGAAGAAGCAGGAAGCAACCCAGGGCTGTGAGGCACGAAGTAGAGAGAGTGCCATGGACAAAAAGGAGCTGTCATTAAATCCCAAGAATCATGGCATACACTAGCATAGTCTATTGCATGAGAAAGGGAGAAAGGGGAGAAATGGTGTTAAAAATATAGATCCACAGGCCACACCCCAGAAAGTCTGAGCTGTCGCAAGTTGGACCTGAGAATCTGCATTTTAACATGCATTCTTCCCTGGCTGGTTCTTATGCCACACGGTTCTCCTGTCAAGAATTCCTGAGAAGTGAGAACCCAACACTATGCATTCAGGAGCAACATATTTAAGAATCTAGATTTGGTGATAGATTTTCTTAGATGGAAGTGGCTCTTAATCCTTGAAACATATCTGGTTATAAAACCAAGCCGTTTGGGATGTATGGATGAGCAGTGCTACACAAATACTAGCAATAGCCTAAATTTTTTCTAATATTTTGTTTGGTGTGAATCATAGAAAGTTGAAAATGCTATGTTTCCTTTTATTTCTGGACTTTGCTTCAGACCACAGGAATTCTAAGACATTTGTTGTACACATTGTTCTGTAAGCACATAAAATAGAAAATAAGAAATGATAATCAAAATCAAAGTGATTTGTTTTGAAATTCCATTTTTTGTCTACAGCAGCATAACAAGTTTATCCCCCAAATTTTGTGACATAGAATGACAAACATTCATCACCTTATATGTTTCGTGTGTCAAGAATCTTCATGACTTAGCTGAATAGTTGCTTGGGGTCTCTCATAGGCTACAATCCAAGTGTCAGGGCTGGTGTCCTCTCAAAGGATAGCTGCGAGAGGACCCACATCAGAGCTAGATTCAGCTCCTGTTCAGCTGTAGCACTGAGGGCCTTGGTGATTCCATGGCTGTTGGCTTCCTTTGCTTCCTTTCCACCTGGGCCTCTCCACAGGGCAATGCACATCATGGCAGCTGGCTTCCAGCAGAATAAATTGGACAACAAGAAAGGCAAGCAGGATAGATACCAGACATTCACAACTTCATCTCACAGGTTGCATTTGTCATGTTTTATTATTTAGAAGCAAATCACAAATTCTAACCTGCATTCATGGGGTGGGCTTTATGCAAGGGCATGAATTCCAGGAAAGGGAATCATTGAAACACTTCTTAGATACTGCCGAACACATCTAAATGGAATATTCTAGAAGAAAAAAAAGATATATTAAACAGTTTCATGCATAGTTTGTCATCCTACTTATGCTTTCCTAAAAGCAAACATGTTCTGATACGGGTTAGGCAGCATATTGTGGGGATAGGGTCTAGTAGTGTTGGAAGGAAATGGTGAAATTAGAAACGGAACCCATATTTCTACCCAGGGAGATGTGCACCCACTATGTTAACCAATGGAAAGGGTGCTCTAGTAATAGTCCCAGCCACAGGTCACTGAAAACAAGTGTGTATGCATCACAAAAGAAGTCAGGGGACCAACACTGTTGCATCATTTCAGGGTCTTGATAATTGCAAAATCTGTGTCTTTTCTAATCTCTTGTCTTTTTAATCATACAAGTCACCTTATGGTCACAAGATGACTCTCTTCATCTAGGCAGCACACCCAATTCTAAGCAGAGGCACAAGACCTCTGTCTCCTTTCATAAGGAAGCAAGTCCCGCCCAGCAGACTTGCTCTGAAATCTCACTGGTCAGAACCAAGTCACATGTCTATGCTGAATCAGTCATTCACCAAAAAGACTAATGTGACAATGTTAAGTGTAAACCAACCATGACTTCCTGTGAGATAAAAGGATTATTCCAATTACCCAAATCAATTAGGATTCTGTGGCACAGAAATGGGACTGTGAATGCTGGGCAGATAACAGAAAATAATTACCTTTAATATTTTTAAAATATGTTCTATATATTCAGTACAGTCCAGCAATGTTTAATAATGTTTTAATACAATACTTTTATATGTTCCAATACAATCACAGTTTTCACTAAGAGTCCAAAAAGATATTTTTCTATAGAAACAGAATATGTAAGCATCATTGTGGATGAAATCCTAGATTTATTTAAAATCTCCTTCTTGAAAATTCCTTATTCGGAAATAAAATGTCCATATTTTGAGACAAAAAATGACTGTGCTTCTTTTAATCATGTGTACATATGAACTGTTTTAAAATATTGCCTTCAGATAACATTTAACAGGCTGAAATCTTCTGAGATTTACTGCATCAGCCAAGTATTATCAAAACACAACAAGACAGATTGCTTTTCTTGACATCTGCTGCTAGATTTTTTGTTAACTTATGTTTCCGAAATTGAAGCATCATAAGCCAATGCTGTATAAAGGTATTTGACATCATTTATAAAAATCTAGTAATATAAACCGCTGACTCCTTATAAAGCATCTATTGAGACAGAAATATCACTGAAGCACATGCATGCTTTTGGTCTTAAGGTCGGCATAATGATTCTTGCCAGAAGGGCTCTTGTTCCATATATTATGGAACAGAAAATCAGTTACGGGAGGAATAGCTCAGCTTCATCGGAGGCATCTCATGCCCATTCTAAGAAACTATAGGACACCTACACCTGTTGATTTTTTTGTTTTTTTTTTAACAAATTTCTAATTCTTGTGCTTCTCCAAATCTAAGCGAACAGAAAAAGTGCTGCTCCAGGCAAAGTCCTCATAGGCAGCTGGAATAAATCCCCTATGAAGCAGGACTCATCACGATTGTTTTGATGAGAGATTCATCAAGCTGATGTTGCATGTGAGCAATGAACACACTGGGAACTGGCAGGAAGAGGCACTATCATTCACTCAACGGATAGGTCTGTGGGGTCTCTTGAGAGCAAGAATGTTAAGGTCAGATGCAAGCCTAGCTGCCTTTCACATTGTCCACAGAACACAGCAGCCAGACTGATGGGGGACAGTGACAGCAGCCATAATGGGAAAGCAGAGGACAGTTCCTGAGTCTGAGTTCCAATCCTGGGTCTGACTTTAAATGGAAAGGTATTCTTAACCTAGGCATCTGACAGCTGAAGCCATCAATTTCTCTGTCTCCAACAGGACTCCACTTCTTTAAGGATCCTTTAGCTTTTCATATCTATGAACCTGTTGAAATAACTGTGCTTTGATTTTGTGGAATTTTGAACTGCCTTCAATGACATGCATGTTGCAGAACTTTACTGAATACCAATCAAAAGGTAAAATGCATTTTGAATACAAATCAAAAGGTACAATGAAAATATTTCTAAAACTATTGCTCCCAGTTTTCTTCACTGTAGATGATTTATAAATATGTTTGTGTTTACTTTGTTAAAAGGGTAATACTCCTAAGCTTATGCAGTGATACCTTTCAAGTCCATGCCTTGGAAGACAATGCATGTATAAGAAAGTAGAAAAATGAGTGGGATAGGCAGAGAAGGTACAGAGAGAGGGTAGAATAAGTTCCTAAGGAAACAATGTGGTGCAGAGGCTGGACGTGGGCCTGGGAATTGTGAGTTCTAATTTCAGCTTTTCCACTGACTCACTTGGGACCTTGAAAATGTCTGGCCCATTTTAATCATCCAGTGCCTCAGTTTCCATATCTGCCAATTAGAGTGAGAGTCCCTGGCTCATTGCCCAGGATTGTGAGTACATACTGTTCAGAGCCATAAAAATATGATCAGTACCCAAACTGCAAAACATCCTAGTTACTAGATGTCCTGACTTAAAGTGGAAACTTTAGCAAGAGTCATTCTTTTAATAATCAAAAATGTGATGTTTTAGGAAGTCCGTCTAACTGGGTGAAATTTATGCCACTGAGATCATTGTAAGGGCCCTAGGGATACAGAACAGAAGCAAAAGGTGCAGACTTGAAATATGCCAAGTCCCAGCTTTGCTGCTTAGCATCCGAGTGACCTTGAGCAATTTCTTAACCTCCCTCTGTACCTCATCTGTATAAGGGGGTTAATGACAGGTGCCTCAGAGACTGTAATGAAGATGATTGCAAATGTAAGTTAGTTGTCTTGAGACAGTGGTGGGGTTGAATTCACAGCCATTGTGTGCTTTGCAATTGAGAATCTCTCCTATTATAGTTGTCCATTAAAAAGCCTAGGCACCCAGGGCAAGGAAGTTAACACTACTACTCATTGGGCATTGAGTATACTGCAGGCTCTGTGCCCATATCGAGTAGTTTATATGCATTGTCTTGTGCACTTTTCACAGAAACCTAGTGTGCTACTGATGTGGAACTAGAGATAGTGTAACCAAGTTTTCCCTCTGTCTCCATTGTGTCTCTTCAGACTGCCTTGCTTTCTTTTCCCAGTTGTACTTCATTGGCTGTACTTTTAGTATTGTTTTAAGTCACCTTAAATTTTCAAGGCTTAAGCAGCAACTAACCGAATATATTTATATAACATGTTATTTTGGTCTCATTGCTGTCTACCCATGGAGACCAGCTCTCAATTCACTTGGATGTGTGAGGTTAAATGATGCTCACTAACCCTTTCTAGAAAGTACTGAAAATACAGACTCCCAGAAGTTTACCAAGTAACTTAGAAGAAAGCATTTGAATTTCCAACATGATCATTAAAGGAAGTATTTATATTTATGTTTGGAAAAATTATTGTCAAGAAATTCTTTGTGCACTCATGTTCATAGATATGAACATGAACTGAATATGCTTATATGAAATGGATCATCTGTGTATGTGATATAACAGTGACCTCACAGTCCATGCTAGGAGGATTATTAGTTACCAGAGGGTTAAATTTAGCAAAATCTTTTTTATTAATGTGCCTTTTTATTACTATGAAATACTATGAAAATATGGAAAAATATTTTTGTCAAGTGTGGTATTAAAGAAAGCATTGGTGTATTTTAGACCAGATTCAAGCCTCTTATTTGCCTGTGTGATTCATTAACATTTCGAAACCTCATATTTTTTATGAAATGGAAATAATTTATTATAGAGTTGCTGTGAGTTATATGAGAACAGTTGATTATAATAGCCAGTCAGTAAATGTTAGGAACGATTCCTTTCCTTGGAAGAGACTCTCAAGGCAGACTTGCTGAGAGCCTGCTTTGTAGAAGCCAGGAATTGCCTCTCCCCAGTAAACCACTTCTTATCCTTCTTTGGTAATAGACTTTATTCTCTAATAAAAGTGATGATCACTTTCACTTTGTACTCTGAAAACTCATATACCAATCTCAGGGTATTCATGGGCCACCATTGTTCATCCTTTGACCCCAGGTCAAGACTGCTCCTCTAATGTACTAATTTTGGCTTTATCGAATTCTCTTACAAAATAAGTTCATCTTTAAAAAATGAAAGTGTGGGGTATCTTGCAGTGGAATAAAGGAAAATCATAAGTTTATTGTCTAAAACCTTGGGAAGAATGCAGCGTCAGAACAAAATCTCATTACAGATAATTAACTAAGTTGTACAAAAATGTCATTAAAATATTGATCCAATTTGCCACATGTGTTTTAAAAAACACAAGTAAACATTTACCTCTGAGTCTCAATCAAAATGGACAAAAAATATTAGAATGACAATAACTCTATTTAACTTCATGTACAGAATTGTAACTATACCATTTTTGCATATTACACTATTAAGAAATTGGGCAATAGATCAAGAAACAAAATGTTCTAGAAAATAAACTTTCAAAATTGGTAAGCATCATGTACTTTTTCCAAAAGACTTTTTATTGTGTTGAATTAAAGGTGACTCTTTGGCACTGAGCAGCTGTGTAGAATCATCCAAGTCCTCATTCCCTAATCCTGTGCTTGGCTGGATCTCTACTGGTAGTCATTGACTTGTTTGGATTCTAGTTACATTAGATCCCTTCCTATAACTGCCACCCCCAAGCAAGTGATCTGGTTCTGCCCCACATTTCTGTTGATAATTTTTTTTTTTTAATTCTATGCCATAGGCTGGTTTTTTTAAATCCTAAAAACTAACTGTGTTGGTAAACAGGTGCCTATAAGAGAATACTATTGGAAAAGTTTGTATTCTGGTTCCTCCTTTGCTATGTGCTTAAGTGGCCTTCGACTTTCTTCTTTTGCAAAATTACAATAACCTACCATCCCTGATGGGTTTGAAACCCCAGAAGACATACATGCAGATGACACATTCGAGAAGAATTTACTGGCTCTAAGTGCTGTGACTGCAAGCTCATTTCATTACTTCCTAACGTCCACCCAAAGGGACTTCTATGGGATTCATTAGGTGTAGAACACTGATAATTATATCTGTCATTATCCAAAACTTCACTCTCAATTTATTTAATTTAAAAGTAAAGCTCTGGTTAATTGTCTTTTTTTTTAACTACCTTCTTTTTCTACTTTTACTTTCTTTTACTCCTTAATGTCACCTCTGTCCTCAGATCAGAAGCTCAAAGCTCATGAAGAGTTTCTTTATCTCTCTCTCTTTGGAGGAACCAAGTCCTGTGAATTCTTCCCTCAATATCCCTGGAATCCCTTCTTTTCTTTCCTTTGTTTTTTGGCTCTATTTGTTTGTTTGTTTTTATGACCATTTTCCAGCTCCGCTTTACAGTCTCCAACTTGGGCTGGAGCCTCAGTCCCTGCCTTGCAGTGACTGTGGCGTACTACCCTGCTCCAACATTCTCAGTAGATCCCCACCGTATGGAAAATGATCTCTAGTCCTGCCTCAGCCTGTCTTTCCAGCCTTGGCCACACCAGTCTAGATCTACTCTGCTCACTGTCCTCACTCTTGCTAGTTTCTGGATTTTGCCCCCCAACATTTCCAAGACCCTTCTTCCTTCCTTTCCAAGTCATACCCCACTTTCTAAGCCCTGCTCAACTCTCACCATCCCATGAGGTCTTCTCAGTGCCTCACAGCTCACAATGATTGAATTTCCTGAAGTGACTGCAAATTGTGTTTGAAGGGTCATTAATCAATTCCAAACTAACTACTCATGTTCTTCCTATTTTACTGAGTTCCCAGTGTCCTTATTCATGTTGCTGGGTTTGAATTTTAGGCAAGATATTTAATCACAGCCACTTTGTTGTCCCTAGAGCAGAAGTTTTCAACCTTTGGCTTGGTAAAATAACACCTGGGGAACATATTAAAATTCTTTAGAGCTCCACCCTATAGCTACAATAAGGTCAAAGTGGAGCCCAAATATGTTTTCCCCATGAGTTCTAAAGGATGCTGCTGCTGCTGTTTGCTTTCAAACATCTTACGAAGGACTAGTTCATAACTGATATATGTGTATAAATTCTGAGCAGTGTTCCCCCGCCTCTTTTTTCCTGTTCCATGCTCATATTCTTTCACTTCTTTCTTTTAGATTGACTTTGAAGATGTGATTGCAGAACCAGAAGGGACCCACAGTTTCGACGGCATCTGGAAAGCCAGCTTCACCACCTTCACCGTGACAAAATACTGGTTTTACCGCTTACTGTCCACCCTTTTTGGCATCCCGATGGCGCTCATCTGGGGCATTTACTTTGCCATTCTCTCTTTCCTGCACATCTGGGCAGTTGTACCGTGCATTAAGAGTTTCCTGATTGAGATTCAGTGCATCAGCCGTGTTTATTCCATCTACGTCCACACCTTCTGTGATCCACTCTTTGAAGCCATTGGCAAAATATTCAGCAATATCCGCATCAACACGCAGAAAGAAATATAAATGACATTTCAAGAATAGAAGTATTCCTGATTCTTTTTTTTTTTTTTTCTTTTAATTTTCCTGGTGCCAATTCCAAGTTTCAAGTTACTAGTACAGCAACAATTTATGAGTGATTTATCATGGTTCAGAACAAAGAAATCACTTTCTCAGTTTTTATAACTGTTATTTGTCTCTTCTGAGCTATGTCATCTATTTTTGGTGATCTGAATTTTTTAAAACCATTCCAGTTTTTTCTTACCTTTTGATTTGCATATGGATCATTAGTTTACTGGCTGAGATATGAACATATTGTTGAAAGATAATTTGACAGAAATAGGAAGAACTGAGGAGAGAAAAAAGAAAACCAATAACCTCAAGTGCCTATTCATAAAATATCAATCATTTTATAGGAAGGGAAGAATTCCAGGCTATGGCCATGTGTGTACAGTATGTGGGCAGTACTTTAAGCACACTTTTCCCCCATTATGTGAGGGTTAGTGAATTGCCTCCATTCACTTTAATAATCCAGTGGGATCTATGATCCCTAAAGCATAATCTGCATTGGCATGACCCCACTTATTCCTTCTTCTTGAAATTTTCTGTGACTCAGTATTTGTTTTAGAGATAACAAAACCTAACTAAGTGCCTTTCTATTTTTCACATGTCCCTTTACAAGTAGGATCTAACTCATCAACTGTCATTAGGTCAGCAGCCTCCCTGAAGGCCAAAATAGAAAACCCATTACCCAGCATCCTACTCTTGTTTCTGACTCTGAGATGCAGAACCTGGGGAAGCTCCGATCTGCATTTGATCATGTAGCATCTTTATCCATATCGACTATGGTCAACATTAGCCTGATACAATGAACGAAAGTGGACGAATGGGGCTGAGCCCTCTCTGGGCTGGCAGGAGTAGACGCCAGCTTTCCCTGCCTCTCATCAGCTGAATGAGGTCAGCATGTCTATTCAGCTTCGTTTATTTCAAGAATAATCACGCTTTCCTGAATCCAAGCTAATCCATCACCAGGGTGGTTTAGTGGCTCAACATTGTGTTCCCTTTTCAGCTGATCAGTGGGCCTCTGGGGAAGGGCTGTCAAAATGGAGGCCATTGTGTGAGACTGTCAGGGCTGCTGCAAACATGACCCCTTCTGAGTAAAGCCCTTACAATCATCTGCTACGCTGTGACACTCCGCCCCTCCCCCTGCCAGGAGCCTTGGGCCTAATCCAAGCATCATTTTGCTCAGAGAGAAGATGGGGGAGGAGGCAGTAATAAAAGATTGAGGTAATTTCGCTGGAATAAGTTCAAGTTCTTCTGAACTCAAACTGAGGAATTTCACCTGTAAACCTGACTCATTCAGAAAGCTGCCTGGTACAACCAAAAGCTTTTTATTCCTCCTTCTCATATTGCAATTCTGCTGCTGGGAATTTTTTTAACCTCCAGTTATGCTTTTATTTTTATTTTCATACACTTATTAGAACTCTGCTTAATTTTGTGCCTCTTCCAGTTTTCTTGACACTTTTATTTCCAACCTGTTACCTACTTTGATTGTTTGCATTTAAAACAGACACTGGCGTGGACATAGTATTTTTTTTTTCTTTTAAACAGTGTACATAACTGAAAAATGTACTATACTGCATACTTTTTAAGTGTAAAGATATTTTTATCTTTATATGAGGAAAATCACTTGGGAAACGGCTTTGTGATTCAGTTTGTATACTGTATATCCCAAGACATGTCTGTTCTGTATAGACGCTTAGTCCCTCATGCACATCAATTGCTGGTCCAAAAGATTGCTGAAATTTTATATGCTAACTGATATATTTTACACTTTTTTTATCCTGCATGTCCAATAAAAGTTACAAATCTGCACAATAAAAACATTTAACAGTTAAACCATCAACTTTATTTTTTTCCTCAAAACAGGTTTTTATGTGTCAGTGTGTTTGTGTTTGTATGTAGTGTGCATGTATGTCGCAGGTGTGCACATGTTTGTACTGTGTTGGGGTGCAAGCAATGGTCTTCTACTTTTCAATTATTACCAAGTCATTTAGTTGGGATCTTTTTGCTAAAGTCATTGCCATTCATGAGTTACTTCAGATAAAATTGTAATTAATAACAAAGGCTTTTTAGCAGTTGGTCCAATGTTTTATTATCTACTATCTAATCTGAGCCCTCAACAACCTTATGTGATGGATATCAATGCAGTCATTTGGTTAAGGACACAGTTTGCATTCAGGAGGTAAAACCTTGAACTTTGCCAGGCCTTAACTGGGATTTATCAAAAGGTAATCATTTATTTTGGTCCTTGGCAAAGTTTATATTCAGGATTTCTGCACTAGTCAAATTCTCTGGAAAAATAAAACCCACAGGACTTAGAGATAGAGACAATAGAGATAAAATAAGAGAGCAAGATATTTATTATAAAGACTTGGTTCCACGATTATAGAAGCTGACAAACTGCAAAATCTATAGTGTGAGCCAGCAAGCTGGAGATTCAAGACAGCCGACATTGAAGGTCCAGGCTAAAGGCCAGTAGGCTCAAGACCCAGAAAAACCCTATTTTTCACTTTGAATCCAATAGGAAAAAACTCATGTTCCAATTTGAAGGCGATCAAGAATAAGTTCTGACATGGGAGGGGACTGGTCTTTTTTTCTTCTCTGACCTTCAACTTGACTAGGTGAAGCCTGCCCACTTTAGGTGAGGCATTTGCTTTACTCAGTCTACAATTTCAATGTAACTATCATTCAAAAACACACTCAAAGAAATATCCAGAATAATGTTTTCCAAACCAAATTTTGCAAAGGAGATCTAATTTCTCTCATCCTGAAATTCATTTCATAAAGTTTACATAGTTCATCTTTTATTTTATTTATTTTTTTCTTTTTGGACTTCCAAGGAGGTATTGAGACTGCCTCACTCTGGGATTTGTTTTTACCCAACAATTCCTTTTCCAGATGCATACGAAGACACAACACTGAGCTTCTGGTCACAGCAGCATTTGAGATCCAGGCTGAAGTTGCATCTCCAGGTCGAGCAGAATAAGTGAAGTGAATTAAAACAAGTATTCTCTTTCTCTTGGTTTTAGATAAAATTATCTTGAGTCTCCAAATGAATGTGCATTAACAAAATGAAGACTTATTTATATTGTGATTTAGCCACAAAGAGGAAACAGTTCCATTTCTGGATACACAAATGATTAGGTGATTTTGGAAGACTTTGACTCTATATTGGTGATCACAAATACATAATTCACACATTCAGTAAATGTCAGTTACATAATAATACACATCAGCCCAGTGGAGTGGGGCTCTATCTGAATAACTGGTTTTCACTTTCCCAGGTATGGACACTGATATTCAAATGTTGTGGTTTCTAAATTATCCATACTGCTAGAATTGGAGTGGATGAGTGTAAAGAGAGACTTTCTTAATATAATACAGAAGGGTGAAACCATTAAAAAAATTCATTTTATGAAGACATTAAAATACTGAACTTATATATCAAAAACTGTAGAAACAAATATAAAAGAAATGATAAAAGGTGCTAAAAGAAAGCATTTGAGATACATATATAAGGAAAAACATTATAATATACTTGAAATATAAAGACCTTTCATAAGTTAAGAAAAAGATGTTGTTGATAGAAAAATAGGAAAATATATAAAAAGATAATTTACAAAAGAACATGCATGGCAATCACATGAAAAATTTGTTAGGAGGTAAAAACAGCAGAGCAATGAGATAGCATTTTCACCTAACTAGGCAGAGATTGAAATAAAAAAAATGTTCATATTGATGAGGATTTAGGTAGGCAACACCCTTATCCACTCCTGCTGTGAGGGTCTTTGGTGGACAGTTAAATATGCATATGATTAATCCCACAATTTTATTTACTAAATAAAAATAACAGGCATCCACAACTCATCATCATAGCTATTTGTTATTTGATTGCCAATAGTATAATAAGTTGGAAGCAACATAAGTACACAAACACAGGGAGGCAGTTAAATTTGGGTATATAAATTTAATAGGCTATTTTTAGCATTTCAATATTTTATGAAATAGAATGACATGAAAATATATTCTTGATAATGTTAACTAAAAAAAAAGATAAAAATTATATGTGAACTATGCTACTAATTTTTTTGTTTTTAAAAAATGGGGAGGAAGAATGGTATGAATCTACATCATGCACAACCATAGAAATGAAATGATGTACCCCATTTGTGTATAATGAATCAAAATGCAGTCTGTAAAAAATTACAAAAAAAAGGGGAAAGGGGAGGAGTTTCAAATTATTGCATTGTTTCTGAATTTCTGTCAGATAATTTATAGGCATTATTGCATGTGTGTGAAATTTCAAAACAGGTTTTGATGTCCTCACTTTACAAATAAGATTTAATGTTGCATTGCATCACCAGTGCTCATAACTGAGAAGTCTTGGAGCTCTTGTCTAAACCTTGCTTGTTGGGCATCCGTGCTCCTCTCCGTCCACTCCTCCACCTGACTCTGTATGGCTTCTGAGCCCTTAGCCTTCCTCATCTTTATGGAGGTTCCTATTCCCATAGATTTGTAGAATTATTTCATCCACTTTGAAATATATAATAAGAAAGTAGTGTGAGCAGAGTTGGAATGAACTTTCTCAACAGTTAAGTAATAGTAACTAAAACTTATAATATTCTCTAAGTGCCAAGTTTGTGCACTTTAAATATATTAGTTTACATAATCCTCCCAGTAACCTCGAATGATATGTATTATCATTAACATCCCAACTTTACCGATTAAGAAACAGGCTCAGAGGAATCCAGTAATTTACCCAAAGTCACATAGCCAATAAAGTCTGAGTTTTGAATCTGTGGAGTCTGACTCCAGGGTCTAGGAGCTGAACCAGGACACCAAATCATGTAGTTAGTGGTAATACCAAAAGAGCAGAGAACAATGAGCGTTTCTACTAAGAACAAGTAATGGTTAAAAACATAGGTGGTAATTAAAATGCAAATCAAAACATTTTACATTTAACATATAAAACTAAAACTGCTCTCACAAATTTACAAAATCAATGACTTAAAGATTTAAATAAAAGTTTTTACAATATAAAATTGTTTCATAATAGAGTATATTCTGTCACATAGCTTAATGACTTCAGAGAGCATAAAATGACTAAGTTTAGTTGATGTACAAACTCCAGGAGAGATATTTCACTGACACCCATTTTGAACTGAACCATAATGTTTATATTTATTTAGACAAAAAAAATCAGATAACTGATAAAACCATTTTATCATTAATATTCAGAACTGCTTTTTTTCCCCTCTGGAAATCTCCATTGTTTACTCAACTTTTGTATTTCAAAACTGCCAATTTCTCTAGGTGTTAGTCACTACCCAACTTGCTTGAATCAGTAATGCAACATCATTGCAAACTCTCTCCTCCCAGAATTCACAACCATCTATTTATATTTGCTCCTATCTTCTCTTTTCATTCTGCTAAATTGGATGATTCCCTCTCACATGAAAAGTCAATTCTTCCATTTGCGTCCTGAGTCCTATTCCTCATTTCCCCAAATCTTTTCTTCCTTTGTTATCTCCTTTAACTCCTTTACTATCAACCCCTCCCTGTGTTCTGAATTATCCCCATTATCCTACAAACATCATATGTCTGTCTTTCTCTTAAAAACAACAAAAAACCCACTTCTCTTGTCCTCAGATCTTCCTCTGATCAACTATTTCCTTTACTTTCTTTTATAGTCAAACTTATTAGAAGAATTGTCTATAGACGTTATCTAAGCATCATTAAATTACTCTAGCTAGCATCATATTTTTAAGCCAACTAGGTTTTTAAAATAACATTTTACTCCAGGTGTCCAGACATAGGTGTAGTCATTAATCAATACCATCATTGTTCCTCAGGAAGCTGTCTTTGATTTGATTTCATTTACTTTGTTATGTAGTTATCCTTAACACCTATGAATTCATCCACAAATCAAAGAACTAGAATGGTCACACACACATATATATGCACACACATGAACACACACACACACACACGTGTGTGTGTGTGTGTGTGTGTGTGTGTGTGTGTGTATATATATATATATATGTATATAGAATATATAAACTACTTCATTTGGTGCCTAGTCAGAAATACTGTATCTAACTGAGGAATCTTTTTGATTAGTGAGTCTTTCAATCTTTAATAAATTGCTTTTTCCTAAAGTTTAGTTTGCTAGATATTTATGTGACTATACCAGCTTACTCACAGTCACACCAGCACTGTTCTGATGTACTTTTTTTTCCCAGTATTTTACCCCTAAGGCTGCCATGCACAGCAGTACTGGCAGTAAACTCTACCACTACACGCTGAATCACTCAGTGTGACAACAGAGACACTGCCACATGAATGGCATTTCCTGGGTTCTGCACAACTTTCCACACTTCCTTATGCTTTGTGTATTGTGTCTTTTATAAATGACACAAAGTTGGAGATTTTTTTTTTTTTTTTTTTTTTTTTTTTTTTGGTACTGAAGATTGAACTCAGGGGCACTTAACCACTGAGCCACATCCCTTATTTTGTATTTTATTTAGAGACAAGATTTCACTGAATTGTTTAATGCCTCACTAAGTGGCTGAGGCTGCCTTGGAACTCGTGATCCTCCTGCCTCAGCCCCCCCTGCTTCAGCCCCCCAAGCCATTGGGATTACAGGCATGCGCCACTACTCCCAGCTGGTGTATTTTTACCCTGATAGTCTGTTCTTTAAGTAGCAAATTCAATTTATTATAAATAAATTCATTAAGGTTGTTGATGTATTTTTTCTTTTTTCTATTTTCTTATTTTTATTGCCAGTGTTCTAGTTGCGTTTTTTTTTTGTTTGTTTATTTTTGATACTTTCTGATTATATATCTTACTCTAATTAGACGAGAATTTTAGAAACATTTATGACACTGGCCTCCCCACACCAGCAATGCCAATCATGCTGACACTATCCAGAAGTTTAATTGAGAGATATTCTGAACATACTAAATGGGGGGGGGGGGTGTATTCTTTTTTCATTTCCTTAATATTAACTTCTTCTCCCTTCAGAAAATAGCAAGTCTACCAAGGTTTCCTGAGTTAACTGATGTAATTTCTCTTCTTTTCTTCCCCTCATTCATTCTCTCTCTCTCTCTCTCTCTCTCTTTCTCTCTCTCTCTCTCTCTCTCTCTCTCCTTTTTTTTTTAACACTTCCTTTAACAGTGTTTTCAATATGAGTCTTTTTATGGGAAAGCTTTGTATGACTGGTAATATTTTTATTGCCATCACACATTTGAATGACAAATTAGTTACTTGTAAAATTCTATCTTCAAATTTCTTTTCTTTAGTATTTAAAAAAGATTATTGCGCTACCTCTGGCATTCAGTATTCCTACTGAATAGTCTGAGGTCATTTGTGTCATTTATCATTTTCTCCTTGTCTGTGATATTTTTAAGTCTTAGTGTAAGATTTAAAAATGTATCTGTGTGTGAGTTTTAAAAAAAGAGATATATATTTCCCATTTGATCCTCTGTAGTTCATTTCAATCTATAGTTGTTCTTCTTGTATAAATTTTTCTCCATATTTTTTTCTTCAAATATTTTCTTCTCTTCATTTTTATATTTTCTCCTTCAGTGGTTCCCAAAGTATCCAAAAACTGGTACTTCTTGAGAGGTAGCCTCAGCAACTTAGCAAGGCATCAGTAAACATGGTCCAGAGCAACTTGGTAAGACTCTGCCACAAAATAAAAAATAAAAAGGGCTGGAGATGTAGCCTAGTGGTTAAGTGTACCTGGGTTCAATTTGGTGTTTCAGTGAACTAATTCATCCTTAAACTGCTTTTATGTCAATATTTATGCCATCTATTAGGTAACTTCAACTTTTGTGCTTTTTACTCTATATTAGAATAAAACATGCAAAATTTTCTGCATTATTTTAAATTGTTCAGCCATGTATGCAGTTACTCCAGCAAAAAACCTAGCAGTTTCCCTGAAATATTCTTACCACAATCCCTATAGTCAACCCAGAAGATTCCATCAGTTCCCTCCCCATGATACATCTTGCTTTGGCATTCTGGCCTAATTTCTACAGCTATTACCTCAGTGTAAACATGCATCATTCAAATCTGGTCTGTGCTAGCAGTCTGTTTCCACTCTTGCTCTGTGCCCAACTCATTTGGTCCTCTTTACTTTGTTACCTTTTTCTTGTCCTTTAGGCCCAGCCTCAATGTCACCTCTTAGGGAGTTCTTTCAGGTCTTCCCTACTTGAAGCAAGTCATTCCTTCTTAATCTCCATCTTAGCCTTTTTTTTTTTTTCCCATCACAGCATATACCAATTATTTTATTTGACTGTTCACAGTTTTTAGTCTAGTCCCCCTTTAGGATTTAAGCTCCATGAGGCAGAGATTTTACCATAGCTGACAATTAATATTTGTTAAACAGAAGCATATATGAATAGTCAGACCACCCTGGGGTCTATGCAAGCACAAACTGTCAAATTTCAACTTTACCTCTAATAATTTCACAAAGAAAGTCACCTAACCAGTTCTGAAATAAGTTGCAGCATTATCAACCGCACACTACCCCTTGTTTTTCTTCTTCCGCTTCACAGAATTTCTCCATGATTTTGTTATTCAACAGAGCTTTCTCTATTGTACCCATCTGAACATTTTGTTATTGTCAAAGCATGAGTTTCTCTAATGAAAATTCTAGTAAGGACTACCATGGATGTTTGATATATGTATTTTTCTTACTTGAATAATAGCAAACACATGTTGATACAGTTATTAAGGAAAAAGATGTTTTTTTCCAGCAGCTGTTGACTTCATCAATTCCACTATGCAATGAGTCACTCTAACGTCCACAGAGCTAGAAAGTTACAACTAAGGAAGTAGGGATTTTTTTTTTTTTTTTTTTTTTATTGTGATGAGAGAGGAATGGGAACAGTTAGACATGGAGCAAGTTGAAAATTAAATCCACTCAGAGGAGAGATTTGAAAGTTAAATAATATACATGTCAAAGGGAAAAAACTAGATACCTACCTAGAATTTCAGTGAAACAACTGGAAAACATGTGAAAATTGACAATAAGGGGTGGGTATTTGCAACAGGAAGAAGGCAGTCATAAAAAAAGCAACAGCTGCCAGTGTGAGCTGCTCTATGAATGACCAACACAGAAGCCTACTCCTTGCCTGCAGTTATTATGTGATGCCAACTATTAATAAGATAATAACTATCCCAGGCA
Source organism: Sciurus vulgaris (assembly GCF_902686455.1). NCBI lineage: Eukaryota > Metazoa > Chordata > Mammalia > Rodentia > Sciuridae > Sciurus > Sciurus vulgaris. The sequence continues at coordinate 36,890,590 of NC_136468.1, read as the reverse complement.
TTAGTCAACATTCTTTCTAGAGGAAATTTCTTAAATCCCCTATCACATTGCACAATCTCTGGGAAAAGGTAAGATTTAATTACCTGAAAACTCTAAAACAGAAAGCTGTGTTGACTATATAGCACAAGTAATCACCGTGACTGCATAGCACAATATGGACATTGATGGATATAACTTAACTTTTTAGAAACTTGGCATTTTATCACTGATTTTTTTTTCTTTTGCTTCATTACCTTTCATATTGCTCTCAAAATGATAAAAGTTTTCATTTATTGAGCTCAGACCATATACCAGGCTAAACATTTAACAAATATTACTAACTATATCCTTATGTCCTATATGTTATTTTCTAGGTCAAGTGGATACTATTGCTCTGTTCTAGAGATTAGGAAATAGAAGTTAAGAGAGATAAAATAACATATTCTAGGTTACCTAATGAGTATAACACCTGGGTTTATTAGCTTCAAATCTCCTCTTCATGAGGACGCTCACTAGGCGCTCAGGATGGCACCATGTGGCAGTATTACACCATCAGCATATGTCTTCAGTGAGGAAAAAAAGAAGAGTAAATGCTTAACAGTCATGTAAATAATGTATTTTCCAGTCTGTGGGGCTGTTAACAAAGTTGTTCATGTAATTCCTCCAACATGGAGCAATTACTATAGGGAATATAAAAATAAGGCAAAGATGAGCAAATGAAGGCCTCTGCTTTTGTGGAGGTCAGTGAAGCATCTATGAAGCAACTTCAAGATGGACTTCATATTCTGCTATTTTATTCTGAGAAAATGATTTATTAAATAAAAAATATTGGCAGCAAATTTTATAGTTTAAAACAGTGACTTTAAAACTGTGCCTACAGAATCCCCTAAGATGGCAGGGGTGGAGTAGAGGTAAAGATCAAAGGAATGGTGTCCACCATTTTTCCTCAAGTAGACAAGTTCTTGTTTTACTTCTTCTCTTATTAATTTTCAGCATTAAATTTTATTTGACTAAACAGTTCCATTGCCAAACAAATTTGAAAGCCACTGATTGGGGGAAATAAGTACATATTTTATACCGGCTTGGATCTTAAACAAAATGTTGGTGCTTGCTTTCATCATTACCACTCAAATTCACATTAATAATATTTTTTGAAGATACAGGCTTAACAGAGTAGATGACCAAACACAAAAAATATCTATCAAAACCATGAGTAAATACCAATTAAAATACATGATAGTCTTGCAAACTCTCACACTCTTGTTCTAACAGAAGTGAGTAATGACTTGAGTGGGAAGAGTAGAGGAAACATGGTAGTGTCATTTACATTCCAGAGGAAAAAATAAATTTAACAGCAAGCCCACTGGCATTCAGACAGATATCTGGAATGCTATTAAACATTGCTCAGGCAAATTACAAATGAACTATCAGCTTTCCATCCTTACATTGGACTAGAACAGTTTCTTCAGATCTTCTTATTTCACTTTCAAACTTCAACCTTAAACAATAATAAAAGCAGACAATAAGCCATTGTACAGCAGAAAAGACTTTGAACTTGGAAGCAGGAACCTATCATCAAATGCCCAACCAACTTAAGAACCAGCTGTGTGCTCCCAAATAAGACCTAGAACTATGTTCTCCAACTCAGTGACCATAATGCCTCCACCTCATCAGACCAGTGCCAGTGAAAAGACTTAAAATAAACTGGGACCTCATGGGAATTAGAACATTTCAGGCAGCCCTTTACTCCTTGACCCTAACTCACTGCCTAGAGTCACCGGGTCACTTTTCTGCTTTTCTTAACACATCCAAGTCTTTCTTATGCCTCCCTTTGCAGACCTGATTTCTTCTTGTGCCCATCAATATGGATGATAAGCACAAATAAAAAAATTCTCAAAATCTGCATGAGCTTTTACCTCAGGGACCCTCATTGTCTGGCTTCCATCTCTGTGTTCTTACTTCAGGAACCCCAGGAGGACATCTGATTGACTTGGACTAGATTAAATATTGACTCCTACATTTGCTGTTCATCCTTGTTTCAGTCAGTGACAGGTATGGGAGCACAGTCCATATGGTTTGAAGGATCACTCATTCAAGGGCACTGAGAGGATGGGGAAGTTAAATAGAAATAGGGGTGTGGCAAGAAAACTGCAAAACTTGTCTAATTACAGCCTAAATATCCACAATGGCCTTAATCTTCCAAATTCTCCCACATGCATCCTCCTATATTCCCATGGGATAGGAAGGGGGGCATTTTAGTCAGCTTTGTTGCTGCTTGGACAAAAAGACCTAAAAAGAATAATTAGAGGAGGAAGGAGTTTCATTGTGGGTTCACAGTTTCAGAGGTCTCAGTTCATAGACAGTCAACTCCATACTTTGGGGCCTAAAGTGAGCGAGAACATCATGGCTGAAAAAAGCAACTCCGGAAATGCCACCAGGAAGTAGAGACAGAGCTTCACTCTTCAAGGACAAATATATATACCCCAAAGGCATGACCCCAGGAACCCATCTCCTCCAGTCACACCTTACCTGCCTACAGTTATGTCATACTGGGGCTCAGGCCCAGTAAACAGATTCAGGATCTTGGAAGGTGAAAGAAGAGGCAAGACACAGTTGGGATAGTAGACACAGTTTATTTGGAGGCAGTAAGAATCCCTAGCCAGCCCCCGGCTCTAGCTTCAGCCCCCAGCCAGTTCCATTTAGCCCCAGCTTATTCCATCTAGTTCCCTGAGCCATTTCCATAGGTCTCTTTTATTTTCAGGTCAGACAAAGAAAGCATACTGCCTACAGGTTACATCTGTGCGTGCATGCTCATGAGCAAATGTTTATGACCTTGACTCCATATGCTAAATCAGTGTTTATGACCTTGACTACACACTAAAAACACAGTCTGCTGGAAGCTTCAGAAAAGGAGCATAACTACAGTCATTTTGGGCCTGCTCTACAAATTATCACCCAGTTAATCCCTATCAGAGGATCAATGCACTGATTAGGTTAAGGTTCTCCTAACTCAATCATTTCACCTCTAATCTTTCTTGCTTGCATTATCTCACACATCAGCTTTTGGGGGACATCTCATACCTAAATCATAACAGGAGCATACTCCTAATCCCCTTTATAGATGGAAAGAATAAGTCAACAGGGATAAATGACCTACCTACCCAGGGTCATTCATTGAGTCACTGGTAGAACGGGAATAATTTCAAGTTAAGATATCAAGCTTTCTGGTCTCTGTAACAACTAAGATTGCAAAATCTTGAAAACATATACCAAGTATGATAAATGCTGTGGCACAAATATAAAGAAAAGAAGAAACTATCCAAGGTCACTAGAATAGAAAAGAATCCAACTTAAAATAGACTTCTGTCTCCACAGAGTTTTGCTTTCACCCCTCAGCAACTTCCTCTCCATAGAGGTACATTTATGCTAGTGAGGAAGGAACCTGAGGGTTAAATCTTTGGCCCAGCCCCAATGACAATAGGGTCTCTCCCTCTTGACCCCATAATTCAGTCAATAAATAGATGTCTCTTTCATACAAGAAAACACAGTTAATATTCAGTCACTACTCACAAATAAATGAGATATCCTACTGTAAAGGACGTAACTATTTCATTATCTGTGCAATTCAAATGAAACACACTAAAGGGAGAAAAGACAGAAAATAGCTACTGCCAGAAGTTTCAGTAAAAGATTGCTGTTGGGCACCCTTAGAACTGTGGGACCATTATGAAGCATAAATGTCTCCTCCACCTGACCCGTGGTGGGGGCAGGGGCCGGAAGGGAGGTTCTCTTAGCTTTAAGCAAGAGAGTGCAGTGAGAAACATCATTGGCATGAGGTCTAATTGCCTGCCCTGTGATTAATGTTGCCAAGCAAATTTGGAAGTTGTCACGGTTCCCACCCTGTGGTCCACGCTCATTTGGAAAATAGAGCAAAGGGAGCCCAGTGCTTTGAGAATGTCCATGTGAAATTATAATAATTGCTTATTACATAATATAGTTATTAAAGTATTTTCTGTGTTGTTCAAGAAACAAGGCATGTATGTTGATACAGAAGAAGGAAGAAATGCGCATAATTATGTTTCCCTCTTATGACTTTCCCAGGCAAAGAAAGTTGCTCTGGCCCCCCAGGCCTTGAGACATTCTATTCTTATCTCAATTGAATTATAAATTCCCAGGGTGGAGAGACCAGAATTTGGGCATAATTGTATTCATAGAACTTAGTATAATGACTGGTAGAATAAATATCTGCTAAATTTATTGTAGAGTTTACCATTATATAGAAGGCACACTGTTACAACACTAAGTTCTGTCATAGGCAAACAATAATTACAAGTCTTTCAAATGGAAGGACCAAGTCCAGTTCCTTGAAATCTTTGTAACTCTGAAGTGGTGCTGTACAATAGAACTTCTTAAGATAATGGAGATGCTCTGTTGGTATTATAGGAAACAAAGTTTTTTGAAAAGTTAATTTCTTTAACACTATAAACATACAGTTCCATGGGAACCACCAGTTACGATGCATTTGAATTATGGCTGTGACTGAAGAAACAAATTTTATTTTATTTCAATTAATTTAAGTTTAAGTCACCCCTTGTGTCTCATGGCTACTATGTTGGACAGAATAGCAATAGTGTCTACGATGATGTTTGGCATATTGTAGCTTGAATGTTTCTGAATGAATGAATGACTACTAATGCTTAATACCTCCATAAACCTACATCCTGCCAAACAGCTCTCAGCTACAAAGCACTGGGACCTCATTTACACAGTTCTGTCAGCCCAAGTGAATTACGCTGTAGAGATCCTCTTCGCAGCCAGTATTGACGTATTGTTTTTCCCAGTCACCCTTCTGGAAGGAATGGTTCCCATTGTGTTTCTAAAGGCCCCTCAGAGAAATAGAAGGAATGGAAAAGCAAGACCAGAAAGCAATCTGGGGAGCATCCTCCAAGACTGGCAAGAGAGCAAAGTCGTGTGGGTTCCACAAGAACAGGCAGCCTGTGCCCTGATCCCTTTTTGTACCCTAAGATGCAAGGCCCCGGTAGGAAACAGTGACCTAGAGTCCCCATGGAGCCTTGGCAATGACCCCAGTGCTCTAGGATGGGAGCCCCAGCAGAGCCCCCATCCTTAAAGAAGAGTTCAGCTTTGAAGTCTGAGCATGTCAACAGTGGTCTTTGGGGACCCGATACTGGCATCCACATGGCACCATGAAAGACAGCACCATGATAAATCTTGACCTTTCCACCAGTCAGGCCAAATGAGGGTTTGCAGCATATTCAATTTATTTAGAGAAAGGAAAGAAATGTAATATTACTCATATCCTGTGTTTTAAAAGAAAAATCATATCGCTTGCCACTTGATGACTGATTCAAAGCAGGGCTGCCTTCCACTCTACATTTTTTACAGGAACCATTATGAGGTGGACTTTTGACTCACCATTTGTCACAACCCCCAACCCTGCAAAACCACAAGGGTGAAGTCTGGTTGCACTCATTAGGCTGTGTTCAAAAGACGAGCATTTCTCTCTAACTCTCAAGCATTTTCTTAGATCAAGGGAGTGTACCTAGTGAACTGACTAAAGCAAATTTTGCTATTCACAAATTTTAGGTTCCTCTGGCAGATGTTGATCATCTCTAGCAGATAGGAACAGAAGAGAATTAGAATTCTCCTCCTCCACAGTCTTATTACTGGTTAACATACTATCTGGAAGGCATATTTGAGACCAGGGATGCCATGTGTTCAATTACTCATTCAAAGTAGGCTCCAAAACAACTATGTACCCAGACAGTGAGCACAGTGGAGTCCCAGGCAACATCATGCATGAAAAGGTCCCTCAAGGCAGTGCGTCAATATCCCAATGAATTCAGCAAAGCTTCTGATCAGAAGTCAAATCTGAAGTGCACTCTGTTGCACTCGTGAATGAAGCCATGAACCAAAAATGCCCAGGTGAAGCGGGTAGCCAGGGGAGCTCTCTCTAGATTCATTCTCCCTGTTGTTTACACAAGGGCAGAAATGTCTATATTATATTTCCTGCTAATCTCCATGTGTTTATCACTATTCATGTCACCAATAAATATTTATTTCTAGCATCTGTGATTGTTACCCAGCAAACTTTCTGTGTCCATCGGAAGTGTGTTATAATCAGAAGTCTGGTTAAGGTCCTTCAGACGCTGGGTGAGGATCACTGGAGCTTGAATTTCTCGGCCAGCCATTATGAAAGGGGTTTACTCTAAAATGCACACACAGCCCTCTGTTACTGTGAAAGGATTATAAAATAGTTCACGGAGAATATAATAGGGCTGCTTTCCCTTCAGAAGAGTTCTTCCTGTGAACCGCTGAGAGGTTTGAACTCTTGCTTCTTACAGGATACAGAGGTTGACCTTGGAGTTCAGTGTTTCCCGTCATTGTCTTTCCTCCAGGTCTCCCAGATAAACAAGCCATGAAGCCGGCTTTAGATACCACACGTGCAAAATCATTGTGAGCACACAGTTTGCACACACCCAGCTCCTGGTTTTTCCAGACAGCCAGAACATGCACGCAACCATCCTTAAGAGTAACTATAGACCCAGGGGTGTCATTCCAAACCTTCAGAGTCCTCCAATCTGCCAATTTCTTTCCCCCAGAATGGGAACACTTGGAAAAATACCCATTTGGGAGCTGAACATCCTGGTACTGCAAGGTATTGACTTTTTTCTTTCTTCTAGGAGTAGAGAATAGTAGTAAAGCTCACGGGATGGCTGTCAGTACTATGCAGTAATATCTATGAGGGAAACAAATCATTCTTTTGCAAATCCCCTTTTTAAAATGTTCTTTCTTTGACATTTCTGTTTGTCTTCCCTGTTTTGTGTCTTCATCTAGTGTTGATCCAATTCAGAGTGTTGACCTATGGCCTTAGTCTGTTCAGGTGCTATGACAAAATATCATGGACTAGGTGGCTTATAAATAACAGGAACTTGTAAGAAGCTGAGAAGTCCAAGATTAAGGTACCAGGAGTTTGTCTGACAATGTCACTGTGAGGAAGGATGCTGGGTCCTCACATGGCAGAAGAGGGTGCAAGGGAGCTTTTTCGGGACATTTTTATAAGGGCACTAATCCATTTTGAGGTTCTCAAGACCTCATCACCTCTGAAAGTCTCCACTTCCTAACATCATTGTCTTGAGGGTTGAAATTTTAACATACAAATTTGGAGGGGACACAAACATTTAGATCACAGCATCTATTACGGAATTGTGAAAATTAAGATTTAGTGAGTAATGACTCTGAAAATGAGGAGAAGAGATTTAAAAAACAATGAGGAGGAGGCACAGGGGAGAGGAAAAGTATCTGAATAGATCCCAGCTAGCAAGGGTAATAGGATAAGTTTAATAAGGCTGGTTTCAGAGTGTGTGTAATATTGCAACATAAAACACATTTCTTATGAAAGATAATAACAAAAAAATTTAGACCACTACCATAATTTATTTGGAAATAAATTTTCTTTGAGTCCAAAGCAAAGTGTAATAAAATTCTAATGGGAAATACCACATATCTTTCACAACTAACTAGGAAGAAAAGTTGGGAGTAAATTTTATCATGATCCCAAAACATCCACCTGGGGAAATACTGAAGTGTCAGAATGATCCTCTCCTACTGTCCAGGCCATTTTCTGGAAAAGTGGAATCTTAGTGTGTATCCCCCTAGAAGCCAACCCTGAGGCAAGGATCCACAGGCCAAGAGGTTCATTTAAGAAGAGAAGGGAGTATTAGTTGGGAACTAGGAAAGTGATACATGAAGGGAAGCAGCTCTAGGGTAGTTATTAAGTCAGTTACCTACCACAATCAGCTCATATGCATGGGAAAACACAGGGAGAAACCACATATGGCAGAATTGTCCCACCCAAGGAACAAGAGAACAAGTACGCATGTCCAGCTCTCGAGTTGGTGGGTACCGCTGGGGTCAGGTGTTAATCCTTTGACACTTCTGGCCTGCCTGCTCTTAGGCAGAGAAGTTTCCAGGGCTGGGCTTTGGGCCCTGACATGCAGACACTGAAAGGTCTAAGAATATGGACAGAACACACAGCATCTGCACAGGTGACCAGATCCTACAGAGACTCATCTAAAAGGTCAGGGTTTCTCTGCATGCTTGTCCCCACACATTCACCTTGGAGTCAGTTCTTTCCTGGACTGAGGATGCAGGTAAGATGACAGACAGAAAGCAACATGAGTAACGTCAAGCATTGTTGGGGCACTAGTGTTTGCCACAAATAAAGAGTGGGAAACTTTTTTGACTGTTCTAAAATTCCCATTGTCTTGTGATAGGAACAGTCTGCATAGATCAAGGAGGAGACCCTAATTTTGGCAGATGTTAAGCTGCTTATTCTAGTTTCTCTGACCCTGAATCATTAGCCACATACTCTCACTGTGCCTGCCTTTGGTCCCTTCTAGATTCAGCAGTGAGCTTGAAATTCAGAGCCATGAGCTCCTGCATATTTTCTGAATTAGCCCATTCTTCTAGACTTGGCTTTCTCTGCTTGCTAGGAAGAAGGGAACTATAGTCCCCTCCATCTGAGACTCTGCCTCCTGCTTTCACCCCAGGATACCCAAGCTGCATCAACTCAGCTCCAACCGGTCACAATGAGAGGGAGGGAAATTTGCTAAAGATCCATGATTGCTTGGATTCCTTAAACTGAGGATGGTCAATCCAATGCATCTCTACATCCTGTGCTGGGAAATGTCCACCTGCAGGAAACATTACTTATAATTGTGAAGTGATTCCAGAGGGTCCAGGGGTCCTGAAAAATTAGTACTTCCTCATCAACCACACAATTGCAGATTCACATGGGAGATCATGGTTCACAGCTTGCAAAGTTGACCCGCTAAGAAAATGGGATAGAGTTACCAAGACAGGTTTGGAGGTATGGTGGAATAAAACTTAAGGAGTCCACCACTATGCCTACCACATTCAATGAAAGAGGAAAATGGTAGATGTGATTCTGCTTTCTTCCACTCCAATCAGTTGGAAATCCTGGGGTCCTTTAACTAACTCAGCTCCAGGGTTAAGTCTACAAAGTCTGGAAGAGCAGAGAAACTTCTCCATCAGGAGGTATTGTCCAGAATTTCACTTACTATATTATGTCCAAAACACTTGTTCCAGTTCCTGAGCACCTACCTAGAGCCCAGGCTACAACTCCTCCTAAATGGTTGGATTTGTCAAGAAGTACAATTCCAACTGAGTTTCCACCTTGGATTCTGAGATCACTCTGCGTTCTCCCAGGATCGGAACCTGTTTGGGCTCAGATAATTTGGCCACGACCTTCCTACCTTGCAACCCTGCCTAGTTCTTCCCAGTTATTTCCAGGGCACTGAACTCTACTCTCCATTCCTCTGTCACTGAACTCTTCAAACCTAACAGACTCTTTTGGAAACAAATATACCAATCACCATCTTCAAGGCTCTAAGGCTCCCCATTGCTCTGAAGACCAGCAGCTGTAATGGACCAACCATTAATAGTAGCTAAGCTGGGAAATGGACTTTAGCCACTGAGGCAGAAAATGGCAAACTGTATATGCAACTTTTTTATTTTTCCTTCTGGAACACACTAGACTACCTGTTCCAGCCTTTGCTAAACTGGCCATGTGCTGCAAGATCTGTCATTGGAACTTGAGAAGAGATCATGGGTTCTATTTCCAGATCTGAACCATAAAAATTTCATATGTGATCTACACCCTTCTCTATCTGTTGGCATCTACAAAAATCATATGTTGAAACGGCAAAGCTTCTTAGCTTAGGTGCTCAAAAGATGGAGTAGAGGGCAGCGCCATTCCCTACCCCACCCCACTCTCCAGCACTAATGACTTTTATGTAAGAAATTGCCACTGAGCTGAGCTATGAAGATTTCAGGGTTTATCTGTTACAGCAGCTGGACTCACATTATGGAACAGTCATCCATGACAAAGGCGAGGCTCCCAGCCAAGGGAGTTATCCCAGCTGTCCGGAGCCTGCTTCCCTCTCACTCACAGTTGTGGAGGTCCTAGCCTTCTTTACTGTCTACAGAGGTAGTTTCAGAAATATAGGGTGAGTAGATGGGTGGGAAGCACTGACAGAGATTTTTCTCCAGGGAAAAGCATTGACTTTTCCATTTGGTTTATAATCAGAATTTCCCCTGGTCACACAGTGAGTCAGAGCAAAGCCAACGTTTTTGTCCTCCCTCTACTAGGGCATCTCTCCTCTTGTAGGATGCAGTCTAAGTGCTATTCCTAGGGTTGGCGGGGGGAGTGGTTAATAACAAGAAGGGTCATGAGCTCAGGACCCTACCTTCTGGGGAGACCATTGGGAAGACAAGCACACCAGCCTCAGACAAGTGAGGAAACAAAATCAGCTAGAAGGCTGCCTTTGGATTTAAATATAGTGCTGTCTCCCTCCCTCTTCCAAGTGATGTTATTGCATCAATTTTTTCCTATCATTAGAAATGCTCCTTCTCATTACTGAATCTGTAAACCACATTGCCCAGCTCATTTCTACAAAGAAGCAAATTGAAAAGTTCCACCCTTCATATCATCCTCATACTGCACAAACTAAGTGCTGTCACCCAAACGCAGAGCAAATCGGCTGAAGACCTGGGAAAGATAACACGCTCAAGCAAGGTGTCTTAGGGCTCCCAGCTCTGCACTTGGTCCAAGAGCAGTTTGTCTCTTTCAGAAAAGGGCTCAGCTCTCCTCCTGTGTCCTTGGGGAATTCGGGAACACCTCATCAGCCCGACCCTGAGGAGAAAGATTCCTCAGAGTGGTGTAAAAAAGCTCAGGACTGAGAAAGAGGAGGAGGTTCTTGACAAGTGCCAAGGCTGTCCGCAGAAAAATAGCTGGGCCTGGGAGGAATGCACTGCTGGGACTATATTTAGTTCCTGCAGTGACATCTTTGTGCCTCAACGCCATCTCTCACGACAGCAAGGGCCTATGAGACCGAACGGTTTTCTCATTGTAGCAGCAGGACTCTGACTCACTAGTTTAAAAAAAGAGAGAACAATAAGACCCACAGGGACAAGAGTTTTACAAAAAAAAAAAAAAAGAAAAGAAAAAAAAAGAAAAGAAAAGAAAGAAAAGAAAAAACTAGTCATTCATTCCTTCAGGCTGAACAGTGAACAGTCCGGAAAAAGTTTTCCAAGAGGCCTCCAATAAGCTTTTTATTTATTTATTTTTTTACTAGACACTGTCCCAAATTATACCCAATACTAGTGTGATTTCCACTGGGTTCTAAAAAACATAAACCTATTTTTATAATGAATATTTGAAAAATAAAAACAGCTTAAATGCCAACTAGACACCAGCATTGTCTCACTGCAGTCTTTGAGGAACCAAACTTATGCCCAAGTACCTCATTCAAGTCAAGTGGTGGCCTGTTTGAGTTTAGGTCTTGACCCCTCCAAAAAAGGTTAGAGACAATGAATATCTTCAACCAACACTCTGCTAATTCCGTAAATAACCCACTGCAAACTTTTTCAGAGCCTGACAGTAAATATTTCAGAGATTTATAAGACATGGGATTTTTGTCACCACTAGTGAACTTTGCCATGTTCCCAATAAAGCAAACAAAGACAATAAGTAAATGAATGTGCATAGCTGTCATGCAATAAAACTCTAGTTTAGTGGGATAAAAAAATAGGTGAGGTAGCAGTGACATACTGGAGATAGCAGTCCAAATTTACCCTGTGCCCATAATTTGTTGATCCTTGATTTAGTGGCCAGTGTCAATGATTCCTAGCTTACAAACACCATCCTGGGTTTCACCCCACAGGCTGTCTCAAAACCCTCTCCTGGCCAGGGAAGACTGAGCAAGAGAAGGAGAACCTATCTCTCTCTCTCTGTATTTCTATCAGCACCACAGGATTATCAACTCAAGCTCCAAGTTTGTAGGAAAAAGAAGGTTACTGGAAATGTGGAAATGATTATATGTTCTTTTAAGTTTGAGTATGAAGGAAAATGTAATTTTTTGAAACTCCTGCATCTACTGACAGGAATTGGAATTTTAGTCAATTTACCTACCATGTGCCCTTTGTTAAGACCTGGTTTTCTTGAATATAGTTAGGTTGTGTTTCAGGGCCATGATATAGAATTTGGCCTCCAGGAAGTACTCAAATAAAAGCTCTGTAGGTAGTGTCCATGAGGTGGGGTCCTGGTAATCAACTTGTTCTTGCCTAAGCGCCAAAGTTAAGGGTCGGTTGGGTGGTGCCCCCACACCCTGGAGTATGGACATCTCTACAGTCACAGTAGCTGGTTGAGTTTCTTTGGGAAAATAACAAAAGGATTACCAATCTGATAATAGAACACAGGTTAATAAATAACTCAAAGAGGCATGTATTACTGATTTTCCTCAAGGAGACAATAACCCTAACCATCCCAAGTAAAGTTTCAAAATCTAGGTCCTCAGTTTGACTTTTTTCACAGAACAAAAAGCATAGAGTTGGACGAGATAGGAGAAGCTTCATATTTTTTTCTTTTCTTTTTTTTTTTTTTTTTTTTTTTTTTGTAAGCTAAGATAACTTTAATAAGACAGGAATTCTGGAAGGGGCTAGGGCTTGATTTTGATCTAGCCCAGTGGCAAGAAGCAGGTATGGAGGTAGGCACATAGGACATGATATCTGGGGAAGATGTCGAGAGGCAATGAACAAACCAAAGACATGGGTCCTAACCATGCACATCTAAAGTGTCCAGTCCGATTCACCTATGGTTAGCAGCTAATGAAAGAAAGCAGCACATGTAGTTGGGGCTGCACTCATGCCATCACCTGAGAACCTGTTCTCCTTATTTCCATCTTTGTTTTTAGTCCTGGACTTTCCCAGCAATGCCCTTCTTCTGAACCTTCACCTTCACGGAAGATGAAATTAGGTAACTATTAGAAAACCAGGCTTTAACACAGTGGTTCTAAACCCTGGGTGTACATTAAAATCACCTGGGGAGTGTGTGAAACTCCCAAAGCCCAGGCCATACCCTAAACAATTAAATCAAGCTTTCTAGGTGTGAGACCAGGAGTGTTTTGAAAGTTCCCAGGGCCACTAGGATACTAGAAAAAGACCTGAGTTCAAAGTCTAATAATTTTAACCAATTACTATTCTAAGTCTCAGTTTCCTCATCTGTAGAATGGTAATAATCATGTACAATTTATAAGATGATAAGGATTAAAGGAACTTGTTCATGTACAAATCTCAGCATAGCTCCTAAATGTCAGCTCGTAGTACCATGTTTCCTTTCTGTGGCTTCCCAGTTTTGAACTTCAGTGCCTTCCAAATACTTATTTTTCTTCATCCTTTGTACCTTGTATCATGTTGCTTTGGGCACTGCCTCAAACTCCAGGTTGTGCGTTTGGGCCCTAGCTAGGCTTACGCTGTGTCCACTAAGGGCCAGGGAACAGGTGTGGGAGGGTGGGACATGAGGACTATGCTGATAGAAGGCAGGAACAGACAGGGTGACCAACTGTCCTAGGTTGTCCTGAGACATGCTGAGGCATTTCCCAGGATGTAGGGCTTGGCATGCTAAAACTGGGACAGTTCTGGGTAATCCAGACATTACATCATCCTAATTGGAGAAGATAGTCCAAGCAGTCAATGCAGGCAAAAAGTATCTGTAGGGATGTCAGTTAGCAAGAAGGTAGGGTCACAAGTTTAAGTCCTACTCAAGGATAAGCATGAGATGTGGAAAGAAGGGTCTATGCAGGTTAGGCAAGACCCCAGCCCTAGAGGCATCTGGACAGAGCCTATTAAGGGACGAGAGATCCCTGTTAACAAAGCTGGAATACAAGATGACAACACGAGGCCAAGGGTCAAATGACCTAGGTACCATGAGGTTCAAACTAAAAATGCTTAACCCCTAAGACTTAAAACAAAGCTGAACTACAGGTGGAGCAGAGTAATGCAGATTCCGCTAAAGCCCTCTGCCCTGCCTCATCTCCTCTTGAGCTCTTTCTTTCTTTCTTTCTTTCTTTCTTTCTTTCTTTCTTTCTTTCTTTCTTTCTTTCTTTCTTTCTTTCTTTCTCTCTTTTTCTCCTCTTTAGTATTCCTTCTAATTGTGGTCAAATACATAACATGAAATTTACCTTCTTAATAATTTTAAGTGATTATTTAATAGTGTTATGTATGTTCCTATTGTTAAGCAACCAGTCTCCAGAACCTTCTTACCTTGCAAAACTGAAACTCTATGCTCATTAAACAACTGTATATTTCTCCATCCCCCAGCCACTAGCAACCACCATTCTACTTTCTGTTTCTATAAGTTTGTTTGCCCCAGGTACCTCCATATAAGTGGAACCATTCAATATTTTTTTGTAAGTGACTTATCCCTTTGACTCAATGTCCTCAAGTTTCTTCCACATTGTAGCCTGTGTCAGAATGCCCTTCCTTTTTAAGGCTGAACAGCATTGGGTTGGCGGTGTAACTGCAGGTTCTTTATTCACCATCCATCCATCCATCAATCCATCCATTTCCATGGACATTTGGGTTGTGGTAGCCATTGTGAAGAATGCTGCTGTGAACATGAAAGAGCCAATATCTTCTCTTGGAGACTCTGATGTCAGTTCTTTTCTGTGTACACCCAGAAGTAAGATTGTCTTGACCTCTTCTTAGAGTCTCATCCTGACTTCCATGCCTCTTTGGAGTGGGCCACAGAGACGATGTGGTATTTTTGAGTGGCAAGAGTTTGCTAACCTTCCCAGGGAAGAGTTCTCCCTCTTCTGCCCCTACTGTGACCGTAGTTGCTCCTCTTTGGTATCTTCAAATTCTTGATATTGGAATATTGATTTTTCTCTGCATTGTCAGCTATTCATCATTTTTTGAAAAAAAAATTTATTATGAGTCTGAGACCTGAAGAATGAGAAGATGACGTGGTGAACAGTAGAGGGTAGAAGAGCATTCAGAGCCCAACAAAAGCCACGTGTGAAGACACACTTGGTTCATCTCCTCTCGCCTTCCCTGTTTTGTATGACCTGCTTTTCTTCATCACGCCAAATACATCTTAGCTTTAAACAGTCACTGACATCCCCTGGTACCTTCCTAGTCTTTTGATCAGGATAGGTCTCTCCTTGATCTTCCTCTAATGTGTTAGCTTTTCCACCTCTGACCCTCTCACACTTATGTATTTCTGGTCTGATGAACTCCCTGGATGCGTTGGCTCTTGGAAACAACGATTCTTCCTCTCTCTGTTCTCTAGAGGGTTGGGGTAGGTACTTTACCCAGCCTAAATTTTTTGAGGTATATAAGAACAACCCTAAAGGCAAAGGTCCCCTTGGGGACCTCTCTCTCTCTCTCTCTCTCTCTCTCTCTCTCTCTCTCTCCTGCTCCCTTCTCTATTCTCTTCCAAATTTTTCTCTTGAACAAAGCATACTGGAAGACTGTACACGAGCCTCTTGGTAGTATTTAATGATAATAACTATCTTGGCCCACAGTCTTGGAGGTTTCATTCCATGGTTGATTGATCCTGTTGCTTTGAACCTAAGCACATCATGAAGGAAGCACGTAAAGAAGCAAATTCACTCACCTCATGGCCAGGAAGGGAAAGAGGGAAGAGAAGGGGATTGGGGTTCCACAGTATACTTCAAGGGCACGCCCCAATGACTTAAAGTCTCCCAATGGTCCCCACCTCTTAAAGGTTCCACTACCTCCCAATAGCTCAAAGGTGGGGTCAAAGCCTTTAACATGTGAGACTCTGGGGACATTTTAGATCCAAACTACAGCAATTAACTTTTCACATATCACCCATGACTTGTGTTTTCAATGTAAGAGGAAACTCTAGTACGTTGCTGGTCATATTTACAGGGCAGCATCTTGACTGTGAATCACATCCTCCAGTCTGTTTCTCTGATAAATCAAGAAAACTTAAAGAAATTTGGATTATTGCCTTCATTATTCCAATCTTTATGGATGTTTTAAAGAAATTATTTCCTTTGTCTTATTGTTCCAAAATCTTTGTCAAAAACAATGAAACAAAAAAGCAATGTAAGTTTCATTTATGTCTAAGATTGAAAATGAAGCAGTAGCTTAAAGTTGACTCAACCTCCTGCAAATGCAGTTAGCATTTAAGAGGATGTTCTGTGAATTCCAGTGCATAGACTGCCATCTACTGGATATTTATAATATGAAACTCACTAAGCTGCTCTAGGACCAAGTGCATTGAGCAACCAAACGGGACCTATAGAAGAAAAACTCATTACAAATGACATTCATTTTTATAAGAAAGATAACTCTTGGGATAGCTAAATGGGATAAACAGGGAAAACAATATTTTTGTCTGTAAATTATTATTATTTATTTATTTTTTTTTTTTTGGTACAGGGATTGAACTCAGGGGCACTTAACCACTGAATCACATCCCCAGTTTTTGGGGTTTTTTTTTTTTTTCATATTTTATTTAAAGACAGAGTCTCACTTTTTGATTAGGCCCTCACTAAATTGCTGAGGCTGTCTTTGAACTCATGATTCTCTCGTCTCAGTCTCCCAAGCTGCTGGGATTACAGGCGTGAACCATGGCACCTGGCTGGTTTGAAAATTCTTGTTCCTAAGGAGTTTGTATTTCCACTAGCAGAACAATATTTGTCACTGTGGTGAATGCAGAATCATTCCATTCATGCTAATAAAATGATTTTCCAACTGTGGTTGCTTGCTATGTCAAAGGAACAGAGATAATTTAGAACTTCATGGGGTGGAATAAATGTTGGTAAGTGGAACTTCAGTTTTTCCCAAAACAATAGCAGAACAGGACATTCTGTCTAATTGCATACCCTGAAAATGCATTAAAAGTTCTTGTACAATTGTATATAGTACCAGAAATTTACCAGTTTTTAAGGAATTGAACTCAGTAATATTCACAATGCTGAAATTTTCATAAAAATCTCAATCTTGGTTTCAGAAGTACCTTGTATCATTATTAAAAATACTTTTGTATAACATTTTAAAAACATAGTTAGTTAAGCTTTCTATCTAATGTTCCTACAGGTATATAAGCATTATCCTTTGGACTGCAGAAGACCATATGGATTTTGCATTAAAATGTACAAAGTAACTAGTTAGTAAAATTTAACATGCAAATTTGGAAGTGACATTCTTTGGGGGGATACACACTAGCTTTAAAATAAGACAGAAGTACGGGGGAGAGTGGGCTTAGTTATAGTCCATTCATCTTAACTCTTAAAGGGGTGAATATTCATGTACACAAACGTATGTGTATGTGCAGTGTGTGTGTGTGTGTGTTCATGTGTGTTTATCCACGTGTGTGCATGAGTGCACATGTTATCATTAGAGGAATTGTTCATCTGGTAGTAGCAGTTAAAGTCCCTTGGATGAAGCCAGTAGAAGAAGTCACGACAGTTTATGTGAAAGAGTAAAATGGGTGGTTTAATTGCAATTTCAAGAGCCCAAAAGAAAGTATATCTAGTGACAAACAATTTGGAATGAATAAAATGGGATGAGGTTTCTATTCAAAGTTATTGAGTATTTTCTGGACAGATTTTAAGAAAGCTAAATTTTACAAGATCATCTAAATATTTCATTTTTATAGACAACATAATAAATAGAAAATAATACATTTTCATATCACAAGAGAAACCTGTTTCTTTTTTAACAAGACTTCTCATATTCAGAGCATTAGCTTAGAAAAATAGCTATAGTGGCTAGTCTTTGAAGTTTACCCTTAGTATGCATGATGTGGTCTCCATTTTTTCATGTTTTGATCCTTATTTATGAAACAGAAAAAAAACCCATATTTACCAAAATCCAAATAAATCAGACCTATGTAGCTGACTCCGTGAGAGAAGACACAATTATAGAATAAATGCTAAAGCATTTATATGGTAAATTCAGGCAAAAATGGAAGAAGGGAATATGAAATAATGCTTAACTCAAAGCCATTTGGTGTGGAAGGTAAATTAAGTACATTGGTGAATGCAACCCCAGATTCATCAAGAAACCCCCATATCTCCACACCCTATGAATTCATATGGTCCAAGATTGAAGCCAGTAGTCACATGTATCTACTTAAATTTAAATTAATCTTACATTTAATAAAATATTATGCTAAATAAAATTAAATTTTAGTTCTCACTACCACTTGCCATATTTCAAGAACTTGACAGCCACATGTGACTGGAGCCACAGTGCTGGACAGGACAGATCTGAAATATTTTCATATTAAAAGAAGTTCTATTTGATGGTATTACCATAACTCATTAAAATCCTATTTGGACTCTTCATTAAAACTTGTAACATAAGTTTTTCTTCATGAAACAATAGCCATATTCCCAAAATTAACAACTGTTTTTATTTTCTGGTTTATTGGGTGGAACATTTCCCAAGCTTTAAAATGGAATTGGCATACACAGATATTGCTTTAAAAAGATAACATGTTGGGTGCCAGAGTCGAAAAGTTCTAGAGAAAGACCTTATGCTCCAATTGACCATCACTGTCCTTTTACCAGTGAGCGTGCTCAGGCTCAAAGAGGAAAAAAATCTGCACAAGGTCACAGGAACTAGTTGGAAGACAACTAGAACCTAGCATCCAGACTTCAAGTCCAATTGTGCATTTTGAACACCAGTAGGTAAGCTAAATCTGTCTGAGACCATATTGCAGCCTGAATAAATCTCACAAGTTATATAAAGAAACTCAATGGAATTTTTAAAGAATGGATACTCTCTATATACATGCTTCATATGTAAACTATTTAGCAGTACTCAAAATTAACACTAGGTGTCACATCATCAGGTTGGAAAAGTTAAACGTGATGAACCCAAGAGTTTCTACATGTGGGTTTCATCCATTTTCCCCAAATGCATTGCAAAATGACTTGACATGGTGGTTGTGCTTGACTTGGCTGTCCCTGTGGATTGGAGCAATATAATCAGTCAGGTCCCCACTTCTGATTGCTTATGATTCTCTTCTAAGAAAGGCTATTTACTTTTCATAAAGCTTAATTGATTTTTTGGTAATCATTTGGGAACATTTTTAATTGTTCTTCTTTGCATTTGAAAAGAAGACAAATATTCATTGCTTCTCAACTATAGAGACTGAAAGTGGCACTACATCTCATCTTGTGAAGTGTGCTTTATATCTGTAAGGTGTCATAGCTCCAGGGCGACTATAAAAAGTCTTGGCTTTAGGTAATTTAAGGGGAAATACACAAATGTGAGTAAGGCAAGAAATGGAGATTTAAGACAGTGTAGCAGGTTGAAGCCCAGGGAGGTAAGGGGGAGGATTTAGTAGAGGAAAGAGGGCATTCCTGGCGGTACTGATTAGGAGAGGGGCTCCGACCCGGGCTGCCCATGGCAGAGAAGCCTGAGTCCACAGCCAGCTCGGGTGCTGAAGGGCAGAGTGAAGAGGGAAGCTTGGCAAGAGAAGGGAACAGGAAGGCGTGTGGGTAGAGATAAGGGCAGCGAGCTGGCCAGCCGCGACACTCCTCCTCCCTTGAAGATGAGAACTTTACAGAAGGGAAATCAGGGAACAAAGTCCAGAAAAGAAGTGATAGCGTCAGAAGACTGAAAATAAGAACCCGTTGTCATTCCCGGTAAAATGGGAAAGGTGCGATTAAAAAAAAAAAAAAAAAAAAGTTCAGCGCCCAAGAAAAATTACGATGAAAATAAGTCGAACTAAATAAAGGATGTGCACACGAAATCACTTCGGTTGTGGAGAAGGAAAATTCCACAGTGACAAACCTCAATTGGACTCGGTTGTTTTGCAGCGATCATGTTGTTCGTGCTCCTGGTTCTCCCACTCCTGGGCACCTGCATACCCTGAAAACGTCAGGTCCACCAAGCATTTCGTGGATGGAGCCTGGGCTTCTCTTCCAGCCATCTGTCTACAGGATTCTCCTGGGGACATTTCAGGAACTTCTGCAGACAGACGATGCAGCACAAAAAAAGCTAGTGGACAAAGTGTCCTGCTGGGGAGAATTTTGCTGCCACACCTCACCCCTTTTGTAGGAACCTATCCAAAGAGCTGATGGTAATTTAAAGCTTCCTTTTATAGGTCCTCCCCTTCACATGTTATAAATTTCACTTCTTAATCACTCAGGGCATCAGGTTTTCGGTGTGACAAAGAAAAAGCGGTAATACTCTCTATGGAAAGGTTTGAGGTAGCTTTACAACTCACAACTACACGTAGAACTGGCCCTGTATCTGGAAAAGAAACCCCACAATTCCATTTAGAACATTTACAAAGCGAGGACACTCACAGTTCCAACCTACATTTCTTCTTGTATTTATAGGAATCAGATTTCCAATGTTCTGGGAGTGATCCCTCTGGCATTCCACTTGAAAACAATCTCATAAAACCAAGGGAAACCCTGCTGTTTTATGTCTATATTCCTAGATCTAGGAAAAAGGAAGCAATAGTTAAAAGAATACAGAGTGTGAGCCAAAAGGATTATTTTCCAGAGGTTTTTAAATCCCATGATCTTGGAGGGTGCCACAGAACCTTTTATGAGGGAAGGTCATGTGGTAGCAAGAAGAATCAAAATGTGTCTGGTGTAGGGCCACCTTTCTCTAGTTTCATTCTTCTCTTATATATTTTTATACTGGAGTTTGTATAAAAGTATATATTTATTAAAAATCCTTCTACTGGTAAATGTTTAACAACCAGCTCTCCAGCTGTCTGTGTGTTTGCCACTTGTAGTGGTTGCCACTTCCCATGGTGTAAATACTCCCACTATGGTCAGTTTCAAGTTGCCAACACAAAGGCTCTGAATGCAAAGGTGGGGATAGATGCTCATAGTCAACTCCCACCAGCTGCTGTGAGCCAGCTCCAGCACACTGCTGAATGGAATGTGGGATGGAAGTGGAACTCAGAACCTCCAAATACAATCCCCTTACACATTCCAAACTACCAACACTCTGTGGCTAAATTACCTGAACTTCTGTTTGCAAAACTTTGGGTTTGGGATTTCCTCATCATGATTCAAGTGTTTCACAGCTAACAAACAAATGTTCAGTCAGATGTGTGAATAATATACTCAGGATTTCCAGCTTCAATGGAACATAGAAATTATTAGTCCAACCATATTACCTATGCCTAAATCCCCCTCTAACTGATATTTCAGCTTGTGAGCCAAAACTTCCAATGACAGGAAATTTACTGTCTTTTAGACTATCCATTATGCCTTTATTAAACATCTTTGCAAAAAAGTAAAGCAAATCTTTTTTTTTTTTTTTTTTTTTTTTAGGGAAGTAGTACCAGGGATTGAACTCAGGAGCACTCGACTACTGTGCCACCTTCCCAGCCCTATTTTATATTTTATTTAGAGACGGTCTCACTGAGTTTCTTCACACCTCACTTTTACTGAGACTGGCTTTGAATTTGTGATCCTCCTGAGCCTCTGGGATTATAGGCATGCTCCACAGCTCCTGACTAAATCAAATATCTTAAGGTTCTACCTATTGTTTGTCATTACCCCTATGGAGCCTAGAAGAACAAGTCTAGTTTAACTTCCATGTTAAGTGCCTCTCAGCTGGGACACTAATGAGTCCATGCATCTTCTCTTCCCCCATCACGCAATCTTGATTCTCAATATTTCGATGACATGATATCAAGAACTGCCACCATCTTAGTCATCCTGTTCTGCACATGCTTCACCATGCTTGTCCCTTTGCTTCCCCTGGTTTGCAACGAGTAGCAGATCACAGGTATCACATGACCCATTCAGAGTAGACCAGGACCCACCTCCTCTATTACTTTCTACCTGACTGCCACATGATCATCTCTTGACACAAAAGGTTTTTTCACACCCATCACAGCAAAGGCATGTCTGCCCCATCCAATCACCCAATATTGGGTTCTGGAGCACAGATCCAGATATTTACATGTATTGTCATCTCCTTTATCTTGTGAGATTTAGCTCATTCCTCCTGCCTGTCTGGTTGTTGGTTCTCCCATCCAAAGATCCCTATTTTCCTGAGATCCTGGGTAAAGAACCAAATCTCCAGGGACTACCTGAAACTTCTCTTTCCAGGGAAAAGTAATCTATTAATCAACAGCATTTCAGTCTCATTGCTCCAATTTCACTTTGAAGAGTGAAAAATTAAAGATCCATTTATTCCTTTCTGTTGGTCATTTCCTAAGTGACCTTCAACAGATTATTATTACTAATACAGGAGAGTTCCAGACCAACATATAAAGGGAACTGCCCTTAAAGCATATGCCCTTATACCATAGAATCCTCTTCTTTAATATGTAATGTCCGAATACGATAGGACTGAGTCAGGATCGTGGTGCACATCTGCTATCCTAGCTAGTCAGGAAGCTGAGACAGGGGGATCACAAGTTCCAAGCCAGTCTGAGCAACTTAGTAAGACTCTATCTCAAAATAAACGAGCAAAGTTGGTATGTTTCCTCTTGCCTAGTCTCTAATTAAGAGTCTCTGTGTTTGTGTGCATGTGCATAAATTGGTCCTCCCAATACTTGAGCTCTGTAATTATAAGAGAAATCTAGATAATCATCCCAAATAACGGAATTTTCTATTCACAATGCAAGGCAGTATCTGTCATACCAATGTCACCCTTACACCTTGCATGCACAAGGAACACTTAGAAAATTCTTCAAAATTGTCAAAAAACAAAATAAACAAATAAAAGACAGTGACTGTTGCATAAGTCGGGGGAGTTGCACTTGGACAGGAGCTAGAACAAAGGAGGGAGGCTGAATTCCCATCAGTATCAACTGATGTTAGAAAATGAATCTGGCCCAGTGGCAGGATAGCTATGGAAAACCCTAAAACTACCAAGCATTTTAGATCTAGAATTCAGAGTTGGAGTGGATTTTCTGGCACCATGGGACACTGATTCTGAAGTGAAACTGCTCTCAGTTCAAGGAGATGCTGGAGGGTAGGGATTGGGCTCAGGGAAACTCTGAGACTAGTCTGAGCCCTTGAGCTTAATTACTTTAATAATAAGGAGCCCTTCGGCTTCTGGTCACCCACTTAATCTGACTGTGGCATATGAGGAGAACTTGGATGCTCCCTGTGGGCACTAATTGTTTTAGTGTCCTGGAAGACAATGCATTTGCCACCAAGATAAAAAAAAAAAAAAAGCAAGCTTAATGTGACTTACAGCCTTAGGTAGAAGTTGAACGGTGACCATAAATGCATACTGGGCCTCATGGACACATTCCAAAATTAACAGGAGGTGATCTTGTCCCTGGATGAAGGAAGGAAGTGATTTTGACCACTTGGATGTTTAGTCAAGGAGATTTGGGGAATTTCAGTGTAGGAACTGTGGATAGTCCCAAAGAAGTGCTTGTTAAATCCCGAGCCAACCAGGAAAGATTCAGGGGAATACATTTAAAATTCCCCTGGAAGTTGAAACTATAAAATGGACATGAATTTCTGTGAGGTAGGAAAGAAGAAGATATTAAAAGAGTCAGAAAAGAGATGGAAATACCATTTTATTCAGTTGTCTTATTTTAATTTTAATAAGGAAGTGAAATGCTTTTTTATAAAACAATTTCACTAATGAAAATACGGGGTCTCAGACAGGCTAAGAGACTGGATCATGTTCAGAAATAGCAGATAGAGGAGCCAGAGTTCGAAAATCAAGTGTGTTTGACCCCCAAACCTATGCTTTCCCCTGTAAGGAAGAAAAGAGAGGAGAGAAATGGAAAAGAGCAGGAAGGAAACCTAATTGTTAACTTAGTTCCTAATATAGGCCAAGTTCTTGGATGGGCACATTCTATATGTTTTTCATTTTCATTCTTTTATATATTCAATATGAGAAGCTTTCCCATTTATTAAGTTTGTTTTTTTCAGGATCTCACCAGGATACTGAGGGTTCCACTAAGCTTGCCTTGAACTTGTGATCCTCCTGCCTCTGCTGCCTGAGTCACTGGGATCACACTTGTGTGCCATTATTTAGTTCTTCAACAACAGATAAGGTTCACATTTTTGTTCTACTTTACATCTGTAACTGCAGTTTCTTGTGGAAGTCCGAGGGTCCCAGAGCACATGACTCTAACCCCCACCTGTTACTCCACACTTCCTCCACCCTCCTCTTGATATATGCTCAAGGTTTTCTGCTAGTATCTAAAACATTCAGAGGCCCAGACCTATTGATTTCTCTGGAGTTACAACTCAGAGGTGCCTCCTTAAACCTGAAGAATCTCATAATTGACACCAGAAGTGTATTACCCCAGAGTTAACCAGTGTTCCTGGTGCTGCCTCAAAAGTGAAGGACAATTCTCAACCAGATGGACAGCTGAAAGAGCTTCTCCTGAAAGCACTGATCCTGTTTAATCCACGCTTGTACTTCTGCCATCACCAAACTGCCCCTCCATCCTCACATTCTGTCAAGAATGGAAGGTACCTACCCTCCCTGCCTTACTTTGCAGCCCCTTCAAGTGGTTCACACAAAAATTCCTCCAAGGCAAAAACATGGCTCCTTCACTCCCCCCATCCAGTGGTTGCAACCAACCTACTGCTCCTCTCTGTCTACACGCTCCATTATTTTATTTTAGGAGTCACAGCACCTAGGCCAGTCCCTGGGCTCTGCTCAAGGTTCACTTTGATAAGCTTGCTTAAAGAACCACAGGAAGATTAGACTTGCAAGGGCAATAGTAGTTTTGATCTCTTCCATTCCAGAAGTCTTCTGGGCTTCTTGTGCAAAATTACAAAACTACCTATTATGGTTTAGATATGAGGTATCTCCCAAAAGCTCCCATGTTAACAATGCAGAATGCTCAGAGGAGAAATGATTAGATTAAGAGAGCTGAAACCTAATGAGTGGATTAATCTTTTTGATGGATTAATAATCCAAATGGACTAACTGGATGGTAACTATAGGCAGGTGGAGCATGACTGGAAGAAGTCAGTCTCTGGGGGTGTGCTCTTGGGGATTATAACTTGACCCCCTACTTTCTGGCTGCCATGTCCTACACTGCTTTCCTCTGCTCTGCCTCACCTTGGGCCCAGAGGCATGGATTTGGCTGATCATGGTCTGATACCTCTGAAATAAGCCCTAAATCTAAGTTGTTCTCATTAGATGTTTTGATCACAGTGAGTAAAATCTCACTAACACATCTACCTTATTCCCAAATAGTTAATACACTATTTGGGACACACAGCCACCGATTCAATCACAAATAGAAAATATTCAACAACAGCAAAAATGATCTGAATTGAACATGTACAGGCTTTTTTTCTTGTCATTGTTCCCTAAACAGTGCAGTATAACAACTATTTGCACTATGTATTTATAGTACATATGGTATTATAAGTTATCTAAAGATGTTTTATAGTATACAGAAGGATAGGAATAAATTATATGCAACTACTATACAATTTTACATAAGGAACTTGAGCATTCACAGATTTTAGTATCTTTGGGAGTCTGGAACCAACTCCTGGCCCAGAACTGAAAATGATTGTAGATCATCTCATAGTAAGAAATAAAAAGATAACTTCTCTTTTGCCAGAATCTATCTAAGCAGATTTAAAAAAAAAAAAAAAAAAAAAAAAAAAAAAAAAAAAAAAAAAAAAACTGAAGTTCAGAGAAGTTATTAACAAAGAAGGCCGAAGAAGAGAGGAAAGAAAGGAAAACATTATTTCAGTTCTTTAAGCTAG
Organism: Sciurus vulgaris; assembly: GCF_902686455.1. Classification (NCBI taxonomy): domain Eukaryota; kingdom Metazoa; phylum Chordata; class Mammalia; order Rodentia; family Sciuridae; genus Sciurus; species Sciurus vulgaris. The sequence goes on along the minus strand of NC_136468.1, from coordinate 36,865,061 downwards.
CTCATGGGACAACAGAAACTCAAACCCATGTCTGATTCCACTATGCCATGTGCCTCAAAGAAAATGATTCTTCCCAGGGTGCTCCTACTGGGACCCAACCACGCTGTGGGAAGCCCAAACCATGCAGAGGCCCTGTCCATAGCTCAGTTAAACCCATTCTCTCAATCACCCTCTCAGCTAAGCCCAGGTACCAAACATAGAACTTCCAGATAATTCCAGTCCACAGACAAGGATTCTACAGGTGATCCCAGCCCTGAGCCATTCTAGTCACCCCTCATCTGGTTGTCTTCCTTGCTGATGTCCCAGGTAGCAAATGGCAGAGAAGCCATCCCTGCTCATGCCTTACATGAATTTCTAGCCTACAGAATCAGTTCACACAATAAGATGGCCACTGTCCCACCCCCAGTAAGTCTGGTGTGACTTGTCAAGCAGTAACAGATATCCTGAGGCAGGCCATCAGGAGTCCCAGGAGATCAAAGACCCCCAAATCAAGGGTTTTAGTCACCCTAAGCAAACAGCATCAAAATGCTGGAAAGTACATTCTGTCACATAACTCACCCATGTCCAAGAGTCTCTCATAATTTTCAGCTGAGAGAACTCAACATACGTTACTAGTTTATTGTTAGCTGAGTATTTTTTATGCTGGGACTGGGAAATCCTTTTACTGGTAACAGTGGAAAATTTAGATATGGAATTCTCTGCCATGGAAAATATTTTTTAAATTCTTTAGTGAAAAACATTGATCATCTGGAAAAAGTTTTATCAGTATCATACTGAGGTTTTGTATTTTCTTGTGAGACAAAAACAATTTCTCCTAGGTCTGGATTACACTCAGAACACTTAATAAATAGTCCCCATTGCACAGATAATAGTGCATGAGAGATGAGATACTGTCTGAATAGTGGGAAAGAATTAGGAAGGTCTATAAAGTGTAAGACAAAGGCCCATAAACATGGGATCAATTTTCATTCTGTATAGACATATTTTAAAAACAAAACCAGAAATTTTTATTTGTTTAGTAATTATTTCTGCATGTCACGTATCATAGGTATGGAGTGTGTGAGTGACTATGGATGAACTCTTACTGTAAAATCTTTTGGCTTTATGGTGCTAAAATATAAGAATGAAATTTCTGACAGCCCTATTTTTATTATTTATTATCATAGAAGCAGGCAGTTAAGGTCAGGCAGGACACATAACCTACATATTTAGTCAAAGATTATCAAATGTTTATTCATGTATTTATTTACTAAAAAAATATATGTTGCATACCTACTATGTGTCAACCTTAATTCTAGGTGCTGCAGAAAACACCAGTGGACAAAACAAACAAGATCCCTGTCTTCACTAAACTTGCATTCTAGTGGCGAAAATTAAATGCTAAATAAGTACATAGAAAAATCTATGACCTCTGAGTATTCAGTGAAGAAATAGGTTAGACACAAGGAACTTCTGAAACATGAGGTCACACAGAAAATAATTGTACTTTTTATTTTCTCTCCTGTCCTCACTTTGCTGTAGAGGAGAACTGGACATATGACTGAGATACCACTAATTAGGACTTTGATTCTTGATTGACAGATTCCTCACAGATCTCCGTGGCCATTGGGCAACCCAGACCATACCTGCAAAGATCTTGCTGTGGGTGGTGGTTAATTCTATGTGTTAACTTGGCTAGCCAAGATACTGAGATATCAGGGCAAACATTATTCTAGATGTTTCTGTGAAGGTATCTTCTTTTATTTAGAGGAGCTTAATATTTAAGCTAGTAGTCTTCGAATAAAACTGATTTCCCTTCATAATGTGGATGAGCTTCATCCAATTAGTGGGAGACCTTAGAAAAGACTGACCTTCCCAAGAAAGAGGGAATTCTCCCAGAAGGCAGCCTTCAGACTCAAGTTGCAACTTTGACTCTTCCCTCAGTCTCCTGCCTTTCAATCTTCCTACTCTACAGAATTGCCAGCCTCCATAATCGTATAATAATTTATTAAGATAGATGATAGGCAGGTAGGTAGACAGACAGACAGATGGATTATGGATAGGTGGGTATCATATTGGTTCTATTTCTCTGGAGAACACAAATACACTATGTTTTTTTTTTTTTTTTTCCAACCTGTACCTCCAAATTCCCATGTTTCTTCTGCTAAGCCTGCTCCAATAGTCCTATGTTATTCTGCAAGTTATACATCCACCCCTCAAATATTGACAAAACGATAGCCCCAAAGATAAAAGCTATAGACCAACTACACAGACTGGTACCTTAAAAACACAATCAAATTTCACAACATCCACCTCTCCCTACCCAAACATCAGGTCAGTGAACTTACTTCTGTTCATATGAACAGAAGTGCTTGGCCCTGTGTACCTTGGCTGATGGAGGAAAATTGTAACCATCTAATGTGTTCCATTTAATGTCTTTTGCTTAAGCGAATTTCCAGTCTCTGCCTGTCTCTGATAAATCATGTACCTACTCAAAACATTTTTTGCATTCTCATGTTAATCCTGTTTGACTTATGTGTTATGATTGAAGCTTGCTTATGTCTCTCCAGCAAAGTCTCCCAGAACTAAGATTGTTTTACACTCCCTCATGCCACCCATGGCCACTCTTCCACAGCCCTGCAGATGATGGCTGCTCAGTAAGTCTCTTGAGACTGTGGAGGTTTAAAGCCACTTCCAGTAGTTGAACCAACTTTCAGACTGGGAGTTTTGTTATCTCAAGTAGTAGTGACTAGCTTGATTTATGGAAGCATCCTTCTCTCAATGAATCTAAACATTTTAAACATTGTTTCTGGTTTGAAAGCTAATTTTTTTGGCAATTATTTACAAATAGAAGTCTAGTAAAGACAGGAAATTGCAGTGATTTTTTTCACAGATAGAATCAGTTAGAGGCAATCTCCAGTAAATTGGGTAATGCTTTTTAAATTAGGACTATCATTTTGTTCATAGTTGAGTTGAGAAAGTGGGAGGGGCCTGTGAAAGCTTTATAATCTCTTCGAAGGTCAACGACCCAAGGATGGAAGCAGCCTGAAAGAGTTGTGGGCATCGTCTTTTTTTCTCCTGTTTCATTTATTGCTGTGCATGAAAGAATTCAGGCAAAGGACTAACAAGAGTGCTAAAAACTTAAAGGCTGAACACAGCTATGATGTGATATTTAGCACATAACTACTGAAGACCTTTTCCTCAACTTCTCTAGACCAAATAAGTAGTTTTAAAGCAATCCTAATTAGACAAAATAGTGTCCAAGGCAGCTTCCATTTTCAATACTTGACAAACTTGAAGGTAGTTTTAATAATAACAAAATAAGAGGTTGCAGATACGGTCTCTCACTTTCTTGAATTTGTGTTTTCCGAAGTCTTACAAGTTTGTGAGAAGTATCAACGAACCAGGAAACCTGAGCTAAGAAATCCAAGTTGTTCAGTGTAAATTGCTATCTGCTATCAGCACCCAATCCAAACTCCAATTAATAAATTATTATTTATATAACCAGAAAGGTAGAAAGACCCACTTGGTGAACATTAGGGCAGGATCTAAGTAATGATGGCTTGAATGTCTCAGGTAGACACAAAAGAGGAAAATTCAGCCTCCACTGTTTTCAACTCTGCTTTGAATTTATTACAGAGACCATTAACTGCCAAGCTCAGATGCAAAACGCAATGAGACATTAAAGGTAAAGTTTAAGGCAGCTTAAAGGCAAGTTGGCTTCCAGCGTAACTTTCTCATTAAATTACTATCATCACAGACTCATTTCATCACAGTCCAAGTTACTGGCTGTTTCTATGAGACTCTAATAGGCAATGCAGGAAAATTCTTGTTCCGTTACAAAGCTCCAAACAGGGTGATTATGCTACTTCAATGCATCGTACAGACTGAGAACAGCCATAAAACTCCATCATGATCATCATCAAGAGGTATTTATTAAATAGCTCTCTGCATGTGGTACCTAAAAAGTGCTGTGCAACATGGGCTTCTGTGGCTGCTTAAAACATGACCAAATTGAGGCCCCCAAATCAAATCCAGCTCTTGAAAGTGCCACATCCAACTCCAAACTGGAAGGTAGAATTTAGACCCTGGTTTCAAGTATATAAGGGCCAGTGAGGGCAAAATGAAGAATGGTAGTAATGATAATAGCAACAAAAATAATAATAGCCTCTGTCCACCAGATCCTGTTCTGAGTAATTCACATGTTAGCATGACCCAGTGAGGTTACACTGGGTCAATTCTCCTTCACACAGGGACCTCAGGTGTGCACAGAGAAATATCTTAACCTCACCTCTTGTAAATAAGTCGATTTCTGGTGATGCCAGCTAAGGGCATAGGGTAGAAAAAGACAGGAGAACCCTACAATCAGGCATATGCTTGCAATATAATGAATAAATAAATGTGGGGGGAGGGTCTTTGCCATGGTTTCCTAGCCCAGAATTCCTAAAATCTTTAGAATTTTCTAAGTTATAGGAATGTCTTTTGTTACTCATAACAAGTCATTTTCTACCCTGCCTGAGTTTATGTTAATGAGATAACTCAGGACAGGGTCCCTAGATAGCTTTAGGAGAGAAGATAGTTACCAGAAATACCACACACTTCCAAACATATGTTTAGAGGTTGGAACCTTTAGCATCATCCTTGACCTTGGGCAGGGGAAGGGTTGGAGATTGAGTTCAATCACCAATGGCCAATAATTTAATCAACTATACCTACACGATAAAACTCTATGAGACTCAGGGAGCTTCCAGGTTGGTGAACATACCAATATGGTGGGTGGGGAGTGAAGTTGAAATGGGAAATGGAAGTTCTCTACCATCACCACTGCTGCCACCGCCATCACCACTTGGTTGTTCCTGAGTTGTATTCTTTATAATCAAACTGTCATCATGAGTACCATACCTTCCTGACTTCTGTGACTCACTCTAGTGAATGGTTGAACCTGATGGGGTGTTGGAAGTCATGGAAACACTCAAATTTGTAATTGGCTGGTCAGAAGTGTGGGTAGTCACTCATGGCCACTATCTAGAACCAGGGCCTTCTTGTAGGGTCTGTGATAACCTCAGGTAGGATGAGAATTGAATTGAATTGTAGGACACCCCATTGGTGTCAGAGAATTGGAGAATTAATTATTGAGGATAAAATGAACCATGTTCCCAATGATTAATTAATTGACTAAATCAAGTTCAGAAGAAAAATGGATAATTTTAGATAGGAATGGCATAATGTTCCCTACAGCTTGGGAGGTAACCTGTTTATTGTCATTAGAAAAAAGAAACAGAAAATTCTTACTTAAAATGTAGTATAGGGCCAGGCACAGCGGCACATACCTGTAATCCCAGAGGCTCAGGATCCTGAGACAGAAGGATCTCAAGCTCAAGTGATCCTCAGCAACTCAGTGAGGCCCTGAAAAACTCAGCAAGACTCTGAGAATATTAGAAATATTAAATATTTTTAATAAAGGGCTGGGGCTGGGTCTCAGTTGTTAAGCATCCCTGGGTTCAATTCCCAGTATCAAAAAAAAAAAAAAAAATGTAGTATAGGAATTTTCCTCAATCATCTGTTACTATTTTGAATGAGAAAATATACCTGTATTTTTTTTTAATTTATTTTTATTGTAAACAAATGGGATACAATGGGATACATGTTGTTTCTGTTTGTACATGGAGTAACAGCATATCATTTGCGTAATCATACATTTACATAGGGCAATGATGTTTGATTCATCCTGTTCTTCTTTTTTAAGTTTCTTTTTTATTATAAACAAATGGGATACATGCTGTTTCTCTGTTTGTACATGGCATAAAGGCATACCATTTGTGTAATCATAAATTTACATAGGGTAATGTTTTTTGATTCATTCTGTTATTTTTTCCCTTCCCCCCACCCCTCCCACCCCTCTTTTCCCTCTATACAGTCCTTCCTTCCTCCATTCTTGCCCCCCTCCCTATCCCTAACTCTAACCCTAACACTAACCCCTCCCTCCCCCCATTATGTGTCATCATCCACTTATTAGCAATATCATTCGTCCTTTGGTTTTTTGAGATTGGCTTATCTCACTTAGCATGATATTCTCCAATTTTATCCATTTGCCTACAAATACCATAATTTTATCATTCTTTGTGGCTGAGTAATATTCCATTGTATATATATACCACAGTTTCTTTATCTATTCATCAATTGAAGGACATCTAGGTTGGTTCCACATTCTGGCTATTGTGAATTGAGCAGCTATGAACATTGATGTGGCTGTATCTCTGTAGTATGCTGATTTTAAGTCCTTTGGGTATAGGCCAAGGAGTGGGATAGCTGGGTCAAATGGTGGTTCCATTCCAAGTTTTCTGAGGAATCTCCACACTGCTTTCCAGAGTGGCTACACTAATTTGCAGCCCCACCTGTTGTTGCTTGTATTTTTGATAATTGCCATTCTAATTGGGGTGAGATGGAATCTTAGGGTGGTTTTGATTTGCATTTCTCTTATTACTAGAGATGTTGAACATTTTTCCATATGTTTGTTGATTGCTTGTAGATCTTCTTCTGTGAAGTGTCTGTTCATTTCCTTAGCCCATTTGTCAATTGGATTATTTGTATTCTTGGTGTAGAGTTTTTTGAGTTCTTTATAGATTCTGGAGATTAGTGCTGTATCTGAAGTATGAGTGGCAAAGATTTTCTCCCACTCTGTAGGCTCTTTCTTTGCATTGCTGATAGCTTCCTTTGCTGAGAGGAAGCTTTTTAGTTATACCTGTATTTTATTATACAAAGCATATTTGAAATTTTTCATAAGCAGTTAAGTAAGCATCTTTAGAAAAGACTCTCCTTAAGAGAAAAAGTATATATATGTATTTGGTGGGAACTTATAAAGATTTTATATAAAACTAAAAACCAATCAAAATATTTCTTTTTAAATATTCTTTATCATTATCGTATAACCCTCTGCAATAGTTAGTACTGTGAACACCTAGTGAAAGATAAAGAATATTAGGCCTTAAATCACTACTTCTGTAGTGTAAATGCTTTTGTAAAACTGGGAAATGAATAAACGAGACAGGAAAAGAAGAGTGGGACAGAGGAAAGGGGTGGAAGGAGAAAGTCTGTCTTCCGACTGTGCTGACCCACATGGTAACAGCACGTCACCCTTGATTTGTAGCCATTCTTTTGTCAGGTATTAATGTGATCTAATGAAACATCAACTTCTGTTTTGATCTGTTACTGCTGCAGTAGCCTCAATTTATTAGGCACTTGCTTGCATTTCAAAACACAACAATGCTTTGAAGGATGATTGCCCTCCTCTGATCAAAGCAAATTTCATTAACTAAAATAGCTTGACTTATAGCTGGCCTATAAAATAGAATTGGAAAAAAATTTAATGTCTGTATAAAATACCTGCCAATGGATTCAATAATGCTTAGTCTTCTTCAAAAGACACAATAAAAACAGGGTGGCTAAATAATTTCTTAAGATGGAAAATTATAGTTATTTTTTACTCAAGCAAAATGAATGAAGGTGATTTTCAAATACCTTAATCAGATAGCCAATCAGGATAAGTTTAAAAGAATCAAATTCATTAATACAAATGCTATTTGTCTTTGTTCTATATTAATAAAACCTTCATTGTAAAAATGTTTAGATTTTTTTCTCATTTTTAAGAACTTCTGCAATATGTACTATAAATTAGCAATAACTGAGAAATGTAGATAACATTTGCATTCAAAACATCTAATATAATTGTGTAAAGATCAAATTTCAGAATTTGTAACTGGCTAAATTCATTTGAAGGCTTCCCACAGCTCCCTATAATTAAATAATTCCAAATTGGATCATTAAGAATTCTGAGTCTGAAAGAGAAAATCCACTGGTGTACTGTGGTATCAGCTCCTGCATTAGAGTTTTCCTGCCTTTTCTCAAGATGTGCTGCCTTAGTCCATTTTCTATTGCTGTAACAAAATACCAAAGACCCAGGTAATTTGTAAAGAGTAGAGTTTTACTTCATTCATGCTTTCAGAGACTGGAAAGCCCTAATACATGGAGCTGGCACCTGCTCAGCACCTGGCGAGTGTCTTCTTGCTGCATCCTAATGTGACAAGAGCATCACATGGTGAAAGCAAGCACTAATGCAGTTATGGGGGCCTACCCTCATGACCTCATCCAATCTTTATTACCTCCCAAACACCCCATCTCCAAATGCCATTAATATACAAATTTGAGGATTAAGTTTCTAACACATAAACTTTGGGAACGCATTCAAACTATTATAGCATCTTCTCTACTGACTTTGGACTTGCCCAGTCAGCAACTGCCTGAGTCAATTTCTTGATAAACCTCTTATATATCTCTGACTGGCTCTGTTTCTCTGGGCAAAAGCTGACTGATACACTGCTCAGCACCTTACCATCTACTATCCAGCCCTTTCCCCACCCTCTGTTTTCTCTTTGGACACTCGCCCCTTTTTCCTGGAAGGGCTTTCCCTCCCTCCCTCTTCCAGTATTCCCTAGAGCAGACAGAACGTAAAGAGTAAAATCAATGGCTAATAAAGATCTCAAAACTAGAGGCTTTTAAAACTGTCCTACCTGGCTTTCCTCCACCTAACACGTCATTATACAAACTTTCTAAATTTAAAAATGACATTGTAAACACATGTTCAACTTAGATTCTACTGGTAACTCTTATTACTGGTTATTACTCTTATTTAACCTACTATCTAGCAACCCATGTATCTCTCTATTCATTCATAAATCTACCTTTTTGTATTAATTTCAAAATAAATCACAGACATTTATATCCTTTCCCTAAGTAATTCAGAATGTTTACTAATTAATTAAAATTTGTATTCATTTCTTATACTTTTAGGGGAAATTTTCATACAATTAAATATGCAAATCCTAAGTGCATCATTCAATGAATTAACAGATGCATCCACCTCTGTTGAAGTCTATGGAAAGGATGTTAACATTACCCTAAGGCCTCCATGTCCCTTCCCAGGCAATCCTTGTCTCAACCCACCAAAAGCAGCCACTGATATTATTTATTTTCCTCTATAGATTAGTTTTACTCATCCAAGAAATTCGTAAATATGGAATCATAGATCATATACTCTTTAATATCTTTCTACCTAATGATTCATTCACATCGTCATATGTATCTGTCATTTTCTTTGCTGTTGAGAAGCATCTCATTGCATGAACTTACCACGGGATTTTTATACATTCTTCTGTTGATGGATGTCTAGGCTGTTTGGGATCTAAACAAAACTGCTCTGAATGTTTCCCTATCTTAGCTAAATAAATTTCTGAGAACTTTTTGTAAGTTCCATTCTTCACGCAAATAAATATTTGTTGGACAGCTACTATGTGCAAAGCCCATTCTAGGCACTCATGTCAAGGAACTTGAATTCAAATAGTAGAACAAGAGGTGTGCAAATAACTATTGTAAAAACTAGAAGTGCTACAAGGATTGGGTGCAATTGAGTGTATCTGGAGAGGCTTTAGAAAGGAATCAGTAGACAAGTCTAGAAAAATGGGTCTGGACTATAAGTTGCAGATTTTTAACAGCAGGCTTATGGTGACTCTATTTAGACTTCAACAGATGACAAAAGGGAGATCAATCTATTGTCAGATTTTGAGCAGGGCAGAAACAACCAGAACAATGTTTCAACTAGATTCTTCCAGCAGTTGTGGCAGATTGAGGCGAGGACAACCTGGAATTGAGATATGTGGGTGTGGAATAATGAGCACCTGCCCACAGGTGGGGCAGTGAGACAGGGAGGAGGGAATAGATTCATTACAAACAAAGCTATCAAACTTGGCTACCAAGTACTTTTTTAAAAAAAATCTAACCTCTACTTCCCTCACAACTCAACATATACACCTACGCATAAATAACTGAAATGAAAGTTTCAAAAAACACTTTTCTTACTGTGGTGATACCCACTAGTATTATCTATTTTTTATTCCTTTTGCTTTATGTAAAAACTGAGGGTAAACCACTAAACTGATTTCATAATCTATTGGGTCATGACCTGTGGTTTAAAAACACTGGACTGAATAGTGGTAATAAAGAGGGTGACTCAGTCGCCAGGCTGCACAATTGGAAGAATGGTAGTTTTGTGCATCTGAAAACATTTCTTTAATATTTCATCATATTGTTGAGGAATAATCATATCAGGACTTATTTTTTCCCAGTAACTACCTTCATCTATGCTCCCTCAGTCACCTCATCCCCACCCAGCTACATAACTTTTATTTTTATTTATTTTTAATAGACTTTAGGAGAACAACATGGAACAAAGAATGAACATTTACTTATTACATAGTTCCATCAGTCATGGCTCTTTTTATTTACTAACAATATAATCGACTCATAAATTAACAAACCAACAAAATAATTAGACTAGTGACAGAAATTACATCCATGTATGTTCCACTCCCCACTCTCTCTTGTCATCTCTTACCTAACATGTCAATTTTTCCAAATTATGTTTCTCATCCTCTTCCTTCTTAAAAATAATTTATTACAAATGTTAATTTAAAACAGTGATAAATTTATAAGCTATTAGAACAGGATTTTTTTTCCTCAACATTATTGTGTTAGTCAACTTTTCATCATGATAAATACCTGAGAAGAATAGCTTAAAGGAGGAAAGATTTATTTTGGTCTAGAGTTTCAGAGGTTTCAGTCCATAGTGCCGGCTCCATTGCTTTGGGCCTGAGGTGAGGCAGAACATCATGGTGGTAGGGTGTGGTTCAGAAAAGCTGCTCAGTTCATGACAAGTAACAGAGAGGGGAGAGAAGAGTGGTCCAGAGACAAGACATACCCTTCCAAGGCACCCCCAGTGACCTACTTACTACAGTGTCATCCTACTACCTGTAGTTTTTATACCTCCCAATAATGCCATCAGCTATGAACTTAATGCACTGATGAGGTCAGAGCCTTCATGGTCCAATCAGTCCCCCAAAGGCCCCACCTCTGGACACTGCTGCTTTGGGGACCAAGCCTTCAACACATGAGCCTTTGGAGAACATTCCAGATGGAAGCCATAACAGTTACACTATCATCCGAATCTTTGAATATAGCTGTAGTTCATTCACTTTCCTCTCTTGCTTAATAGTTCAATACATCATTTTTTTAACCTTTTTTCTTTTTTTTTTTTTTTTTTCTTTCGCCATGAACATTTTGCTTATTTCCAGGTTTTTGTTTGGTTTCAGTACTACAAATAGAGCTGCTACAAATGTTTTTGTCCCAGTGGCCTAATATACAGATTCACAAATTTATCATGAATATATGCCTAGGAATAAAATTACTGGGTCACAGGATCTAAATATCTTCACCATTGCAAGATAATTCCAAAGTACTGTTGACTTTTTTTTCTAATTTTTTTTACTCTCAGAACAGTCTGATTCTGATTCTTTAAGTTTAGTCCTGGTAGTTTAGAAATCTCAACGTCATGTGGATTTAAAGTTCTCTTTTGAACACTGCTTTTCCACTGTCCCACTTGAGAGTTGCAGGTCTAGCAGTTTGGCATGGAAGATAGAGACCTGGCTTCTTTCACACAAGTCCCCCACCCTCATTGAGCATGCTTTCCTTCTGGTCTTAGGTGGGGAGGAGGGACAGAAGGGGCAGAAGTATCCTTACAGAATGGCTCCAGACCATGAGACCTCAGTTGCTCTCCGCCTTCCTATCCTGCCACGCATGTCTCTCTCTCCTGCATGCAATCCTGCTCTTGTGATGCTATCTTCCATGAGGTCCTCACCAGAGCTAAGCCAATGCCAGCACCATGCCATAATGTTCAGAACTGTGAGCTAAACAAATCTCTGTTGTTGTAGTTACCAAGCCTGGGGTATTTTGTAACAGTAACAGAAAAAGGATAATAAGAGAGAGATGAAGGCAGGTGAAAAATTGGGGATGTGGAATATGGTTTGGAAGAGAGCAGATACTGCAGAAATGGTTCATTAAACTCAAGGGGAAGTACCCACTCCAAGCATATGCTCTCCACTCTTAGAATGTGGACTAATTAGCATCTCTTGTTTATAGCTTTGAATCTTAATCACAATTCTGAAATAATTCCACACAATACCTAGTATCATCCCATTAAAGAGAAGAAGCATCCAGTTGAAGAGAGAAAAGATTCACTTTCAGAACATTTTGAGTTTAAATTCCTTGTGAGCCATCAGGTGTGGTTTCTGAGTAAGCAATTGGTAACAAAGTTTACGACCTCAAGAGAATAAGTGGCTACAAATGAGACCTAGGAAATTAGCAACATTGCCAAAGTCATTTAAAGATGAATATTATTATTATTATTATTCAGTTTGCTAATAAAAACAAAGTCAATTGGTATAAATAAATCCCCCAAGATCTCATAGCTGGCCAGAGGCAGAGAAAAGATCTGCCTCTGAAATTTTGTGAGTGCAACATCTTGTGACTATAAGGAGGGTTAGCACAAAGAAAGAAGAGAAGGGAGTATACCTATGGCAAGCATAATTTCTTTTGGAAATCATGGATTTAGGATTGCAAATGAGAGTTACGTAATGGAATTAATTATCCTTTATACAATCTGCTTCTTATAATTCAGAGGATAGAAGTATTCTTGGTAACTGTTAACACCATTCATAAGAATCATTGAGGGTGCGAGGATATGAGCAAGATGTGAGGGGGACATAAAGGAGGAGCTGGTGTGATGAAAATCAGCTAAAGGAGTAGAGATGAAAGAGATCCGAAGAAGCAAATAGTAGAGTGCTCATTCAAGCTCTAAGTACTACCCCAGAGGAGAAGGAACCTTGGCCCAAGAACTCACCCTTCCCAAATCCATATCAAGAACAAGCATCCTCGTTGTGAAGATTAATTGCAGAACCTGTTTCTTGTTTTCCTGCCCTGTATTCACTATGCAACTCGCTGGTGGTAGCTTGGCTTTCCCACTGGCCGCAAAGAAAGAAGGCATTTCCCAGAAGATGGAAATACCCAGTCCCTTTGGCTCCTATCTCACAGCCATTTTAACTTAGTGTAGTTTATAATCATCAGCTTCTGGTGCAATTTTTCATGAGGCTAAAGATCACACAATCAATTTTGAAAGATGAATACTATCAGGTAGCTAATTCTATGAGACTCTGGGCAATGGACACTCCAGCATGATAAGGACCTTAGTAAGGAAGGCTCTATGGCTATTTTGTGCCTTTGACTCTACTACCCACCTCTGCTCTGGACTTCTGTATTAAGTGAGAAAGCACAGAAGATGGGCAAAATAATTTTACAAAGGAAGAAAAGAGCCAAAAATGTACATGACCAATGGAGGAATGATATGAACGTTAAATAAATTGAGGGTGGTATCTTCTGGTGTCAAATGCTACTGAGATGGTAGGACTGAGACTATTTCCTAATTTCTCTATATAAGTACATCATGATGACCAAAAGATATATTATGTATAAAAAGCTAATGGGTAGCAATGAAAGAACTGCTTGCAAATGAGGATGTTAATTGTGGATTATTTAAACTAGTCGGTAATTAAAAATATTATTTATAATCTTTGAAAGAAAGAGTAAAGAGTTGTAAAAATTAAGTGCTTTTACTTTTATAAAGTATGGGCTATTAATTCATTCAACCATTCAGTCTGAGTTTGCACATTTAAAATCATCAATGTGAAACCAACTCTACAAAATGAAGGGGTACCAAGACACTTTCCTGAATATATATTTCTACATACATCCTCTTCATTTTCAGACTGGTTGATCTGTACACATTGATCACAAATGTGAATTTCTAAGGGGAAAATATTTTTTTCTTTTCTAATTACTTTCTAATTTCAGAGGCATAAAACAGTGTACCCCTAAATACACATTCTTTCTCCTTTGCAGCCTCGGTTTTTTTTTTGAAATGCTGACATCCTTAGTGCAACTAAAACATAAGCCAGAAGATCATTAATAATTGGTGGTTTGTCCAGTGGGACAGATGCAGTACATCTCTTCCATGTCCAATGACTGAGGTCGTGTCCACATTATATATAAACTTTGGATGAGAGAGTTAAATTTTCAACCTTAAATTCTTTACTCTCTATACTTGATTTTCTCAATCTCTATTTAGAGTGGAGACAGGAGCATGAAAAAGGATACCTAACCAGTCCTAATTAAATGAGAAAAGGCTATATTGGATTTGTCTAAATACGTGGTTCACAAGATCAATTTGCCTAGTCATTGATGACCAAGTAGCAAATCTTTCATTGTTGGTTAGTAACAAATGGGAAAGGCTATGCTCAGTTTTCTGTATCTAGAGATTGCAGGTGCTCAGGATACTCACTAACAGCAACCAGAGAATGAAGTAACAAGACAGCATCTTAGAATCCCAGTTTTTCCTTTGTGTTCAGACAGAATTCATTTGTTAGAAGTCTCCTCTATAATCCTGGAGTTGATTTAGAATAATGAAGGTAGTGTCAAAGATTTGAGTTTATTAACAACTCAGAGAGACCTTAATTCTGGACCCAGTTTATTATATATATAAAATCTCTGTGATGTCATGTACCCTAGTGTCTGAGAAGTACACAACACACAAGCCAAATAGTGGGCAATGTTGGAGGCATTGCTTTGAGTTTGAATGCTGTACTCTCAATATTGACTTCTGAGCCTTATCTTGACTTTCTTTTATTGGCACAGCCTTCCCAAGGAGCAGATTGTCTGGGTGATGAAAACTGCATATCATAACAAAATAGAGTACTTTTGAAATAAACAGTAATTAATGCACTGACTTTGTAGGTTTAACCTTTCCCTTGATAGCACCTTCCCTGCCACCGTGAAAACAAGGTTTGCTGTTAATTCAATCATGGACTTGCTTATTCTTCTTGGGAATAATTCTTCTTGCAATTAGTCCACATTATGAAGATATTGTCAGTAAGCTGGATGTAAAGACAAAAGAAGAATAAAAAGCCATGTCACCCTTGCCAATCGGTACCTGGCGTGTATCGACCATTTCTTTACAATTCTTTTCACAACTTAACAAATCACATTCCAAGAATTTCCTAGATGTATGGATGCAATTAGGTGGAGATGATCATACCCTTTTCAGTTTCTGCACAGCTTTCAGGCTTGTCCAAACCTGAGACCTGACATTCCAGCCCCTGATTATCAGCAATTCCATCAAGTCAACATAAAGGGTTCTCTTGGTATATAGCTCAGTGATTCAGTGACAAGCAGCAGCTTGAGAGAGAACACAGAGCAGTGTAATGGCTAATCGGTTATACTTTTTATGGAAAACCAAACAGGAGAAACAAAAGGCTTCTGTGAAAGAAAGAAAATGGTAACCGGATATAGGTGACCCATGAGGCTAACCCAGTAGGCTTCCCCATTTAGGGAAATAGATTTGAAGCTGCCAGAACAAATGGAAAGGAATTGTTTTGAAAGCTCGCGTTATTATTCATTAATAAGAATCTACGCCCACAAACCAACCACACAGGAATGCACAGGCACACACACACACACACACACACACACACCACTCATCCATACCTACAATCACACCGAGAGCTTAGTAAATGGGTGTGCTGTGTCCAAGAAAGGAAAGGGTAGGAACAGCAGGAACAGGTTGGTTGGCAGAGCTGTGCAGCGAAAGACAGATATACACGGCATGCAGTATGTGTGCTTGGCTCCAGTCTGTGCAATTAGTACTTCTATTTACAGCAAACTCCTTGTACCAGCAATTTAAAAGTAAATGACAACTAGTTTGAAACTGTTTGGTCAGAAAGCAAAATTGAACCAAGGTAGGTTCTAAAGCTGATTAACTAGCTCACTTTTTTTCCCCCCTTCCTGCTAATTGCTAAGTACATTTTCTGGTTCCTGGCATTGATTTGCTGGCTTCTAATTCAGGGTATGAGTTTAAAATATTAATCCACAAACTTTTCATTTTCTTTATTGGTCAATACAACTCATGAAAAATTGTGCCACATAAATTCTTCATCTTAATGCTTCCCCTTTGATTTTTTTTTCTGATTATTCCATCTATTTTATACATTTTTCCCCATCCCTCCCTGACAGACTACATTTTTATTCTTTCTCTGCTAAATGTTCTTAGACAGAGCAGCATCAGTCAGAAAAATGAGAATATGAGTAACAGAGATTAATAGAAACCACTTAGAGCCTCAGGGCTCAGAACATGTGTGTTCTGTGCTGAAGAATTGAAGCATATTGAACTATTGAACATGCAGAAAAGTAGACACCAGAGGTTAATGTGGCAGATCCCTGCTTTTTCTATGGTTGTTTCCAAATACTTTATTTAGCAAGCTCTGTGTCTTATATTAGTCAACATGTTTTTCTTTGGAGTTGGTGACCAATCTAATTTTCCAAAGACACTAATTTGCCTGTTTGTTGAAGACAATGATATTGGTACTCCAAATGGGTGGTTGATCCCAGCAGACACTAATGCTGGGTCCTGATGTCTATTCTTCATAAACATGGAATGATCTAAACCCTGCACTATAGGATGCCTCACAAAGATGAGTCTTCTAAAACTAGTGCCATGAAACATGTTCTTTCTCAAAAGGTCTCTCTTCCTACTTACAATTTACATTTACATCAGAAAAAATAAAATTCCCCTTTGCCATAAGGAAAGGTAAAAATCAATACAGGAAATTGTACTTCCTTATTTCTTAAACAAATGTTGCCCACACAGAGAACATGAACCAACTAAAATAAAAATTAACCACTTCAAAGATATATTTGATGCTAATATAAAAACACAGGTTTTATTTTTCAGGGCTACTATTTGTTTCACAACTATTTAATTATTCACAATACTTACAATTCAAAGGACAAAACTCAGAGGTGCTTTGTGAAATAAAGAGAGAAGGGAACAAGTTGTTTAATGACCACCTGGATATGAGGTACTTCACATACGTCCTTTCAGTAGGTCCATAGAATTATCTATCAGGTAAAAAACTGAGACTCGGAAAAACTAAGTCGTCCCATTTCGTAGAAAATAAAGTTTACATTCAGGATTGGAAGCCAGGAATATCTGCCTGAAAAGCCATTGTCACTTTTCCACCACCATGCCTTATACTCTGAGTTTCTTTTCTTCATTTTTTCTTTTGTTTTCCAAAAGCAAATTTCTTACATTACAATGACTAGGGAGATATTCAGGAGTATATCACTTAGTCTTAGTTTAGGAAAAGTGTTCTTGTGCATAAATTGAATTAATTTTTAAGTGAACTATTTTCCCTTAAACACTGTAAACTCTTAGGCAAATGAATTTAATGTTTAGGCAAATAATTTCAATATTTTGCTTTAAATCTTCTTTTACTTAAGGTACATATCTGAATTTGAACTTCAGTCCAACAAATTCAAGTAGGATACATCACACTTATGGGCAATTCTTCACATGTAAAAGTGAATGACATCTACCCTACCAGAGTAAGTACCAGAATTCAAGGTGTTTTTCCAACAGTGGTGACGGATTTGCAGTGAATCATTCCTTCTCCTTTCTTTTGCTGGTTCTCTTGGGACCAAGTATATGTATTTGCATTTGCCAGAAAGTCTGTTTAAGATTGAGAACATGAAAATAGTGCAAAGTGAACTGATCCATGAGGGAGTTATACCTATGACCTTGACCTCATTAATATCATGTTCAAATCAACCGAGGCAACCAGCTGTATTTTTTTAAGTTCGAGCACATATTTATTTGGTAAATATAGGAGTTTCAACTTCTTCAAGCCCCTTGGGCACCATTAAGTAGATCTCAGCATCAATTTATTCAACAAATTCTAACTGCCTACTTAAACTGAGCAAGTCTTATCCCGTGGTGTTTGAGAGCTGTGGAGCAGCGCAAAATGTGGTCACTGGTCACCAGAAATTACAAGATAGTCAGTTGAGGGCTGGGGTTGTGGCTCAGGGTAGGGTGCATGTCTACTATACTAAGGCACTGGATTAGATTCTCAGCACCACATAAAAATAAATGAATAAAATAAAGGTATTGTGCCTATCTACAACTAATATATATATATATATATATATATATATATATATATATATATTTTAAAAATAGTCAACTGAGGCCAGGAGCAGTGGCACATGCCTGTAATCCCAGTGACTCAGGAGGATGAGGCAGGAGGATCGTGAATCCAAAGCCAGCCTCAGCAAAAGCAAGGTGCTAAGCAACTCAGTGAGACCCAGTCTCTAAATAAAATATAAAATAGGGCTGGAGATGTGGTTCAGTGGTCGAGTGCCTCTGAGTTTAATCCCCATTACCCGCCACCAAAAAAAAAGGTTGTAGGACTTCGGCCATAGGACAGATTTTCTGAGCCTCTATTTCTCTATAAGCAGACCAGAAACACTGGTTACAGAAGCGATCCTGAACCAAGCCAAGAGCCCATTTTAAAGCCCACCACAGAGTAGTTTGCATGTATAAAGTACCCAGGACTTGTGACTACTATGTTAGAGACTTAATAGATGAGAATCAATAGTTTATAATCTTCTAAGATTGCTCTAATGGTCTAAAACTGAAGTTCCTCCTTGTTATGGTTTGGATAAGAGGTGTCCCTCAAAAGCTCTCATATTAAGGCATGACTTATCAGAACTAAAATAACTGGATTGTGAAAGCTGTAACCTCATCAGTCCACCCTAGTTTGAATGGACTGACTAGTGGTAACTATCGGCAGGTGAGGTGTGGGTGAAGGAGGTGGGTCATTTGGGGGCTGCCCTGGAATGGTTATTCTTCCTGCAGCTCTCTCCTGCCTCCTCTGCTTCCTGACCCCTCCATGAGCTGAGCAGCTTTCCTCCACTGGGCCCACCCTCCATGATATGCAGTCTCACCCTGGGCCTAGAGGAATGGCCTTGGCCATCTACAGACTGAGACCTCTGAAACCATGCACCCCATATCAATTTTTCTTCCTCTATGTTGTTCAAATTTGGTATTTAGGTCACACAAAAGCTGATTAAAATACTCCTAAACTTAAACTACCCATAGTTTTCTTCTCTCTCTCTAATAATGGGGTCACTGTCCTCAAATCAGCTTGTGTAAACTCTATTTTTTTTCTCCCTAATATCTCAACTCTATTTCCTGTCACTTCTTTGTAGAACCCCTGTGGCTCCCCTTTAAGCCATTCCCCAGTTAAAGCTCTTGGACTCTGGACTGAGTTAGTCCCTTGCCTTCCTCAATAGACTCCTGATCTGTTTTTTCCTTTCTAGTTTATAATTCAGCCAACCAGTCTTCCATGTAGTTACCCCCCAAACCGCCCCCCCCACCCCGCCCCAGAAATCTCACTAAGCACAGTGCTGGCCAAGTCTTAATTTAGCATTTACTGGTCTTTCATTGCCAGAGTACTTGCTAAATAATCAAAAGTCATACATAAGTCCATTTCTTTGTACCGCCATTTCCAGTAGTACACTCAGTATTTTCCATTGGACATTTCACACAGAGGTCGGGCCTCACGGTCTTCTCACCTGCCTGTGCCTGTCTTCACTTGTTCCACTCTCTGCCTCCTGAAACTGCTCACCATACAAAGCCCAACTGAAATGCATCCTCCCACATCAAGTCTCAGAATCCTCCTATCCTGAGACAGGCTCTTCCTCCCTTGTTTTCCAATAACACTTCCTCCATCAGTTCATGAAACATTCACTGCAGTACTAGAGTTTACTCAGAATGCCTTGCCTCCAATTTCAAAGTAGAAAATAGAGCCTAGTACAAATCTCTTCATCTTACAAAACTCCAGGAAATGTGCTCATCCCATATGGTCCAATGCCCTTAGCCCTTTATCCATTTCAACACTCACATGGTATGTGACAAGATTCTACACGAGATCTCCTGGCTCCTGACTCCTACTGACACATTTCAGCTCTTATTTCTGCTTGACCTCTCTGTACCATCAGGCACTATTCACCACTGTTCTCTCCCTAACTTTCCTGTTGGCATCTATAACCCTTCTAATTTCCTCCTATAACCTTTCTCCGCTCCGTTTCTTTCTCAAGAGTCTCTTACCTACCCTAAAATGTTTGAACTTAGTCATGTCCCCTTTTCATTGCATATGCAATCTTATTGATTCCCCAAATTTGACACAAATCCATCAAATTCTTCCCCCAATCTGATATTTCTTCTTTATTGAAAAGCATCCACATAAACCCAATCACTCAAGCAAAAAACCTATAAGAAGTTTTCTTAGTCCATTTCTTACCAAAAAAAAAAAAAAAATCATAAAATGAGTAATGTATGAAAAATAGAAATTTATTTCTCACAGTTCTGGAGGTTGGAAAATCCAAAATTAAGATACTGGCAGATTTGGGGTCTGGTGAGGGCCCATTACCTAGAGCACAGACCATGACTTCTTGCCATGTCTTTGCATGGTGGAAAGGGTTAGAAGACTTTCTGGGATCTCTTTTATAAGAAGTAATCCCACTGATGAGGGTTCACCTTCATGACTTTGTCACCTAATCACCCAGTGGCTGTGGAAATCTGAATACCAGGTTTGGACACTGGGGACTTTCCCAAATTTGTCCCTTCCTTGGGTGCTCTGCCTCATCCCCTGGGACAATGGCTGCTTCTTATGTGTTCCATTCCCATATTCTTTCGAGTTGTCTTTACCCTTTAGTAGTTAATCCCCTATTAGTAGTTAATAATTCCTTATATAAATTTCCCAGTTCAAATCACTGTGTGGTTCCTGTCTCCTGACTAGACACTGAGTGATACTTCTCCCCATTTCTTCCCCATCTCCCAGCTTCTCTCACAGATTCATCAACTTCCCTCCAATCCCAGAGTCATTGCCTGAGTTTTGAAACTTGTCATTCTTTGTCTGGTTTCTTATTTAAGTCTCCTTACCAATTGCCTACTTCCAGTTTACATGTTTTCTAGTAGTTCTTCCCTGACATGCCAGCAAAATCATTCCATAATGTGCAGTGGGTGTGAATTTGGCTCCACCAACTTGAGTGTGGATGAAATGTCAAATTATTTTATTTCAGAAACCTAATTAAATCTAACTGAGCAGAAGATCTTATTCTTAGTTATTATTGACTTTCCTCTAATCTCCCTAACTTTCTGCTTCCAGGATTCTGTGACAGTCCCAAACATTTATGATGATTAAAATATGATCCCTCGGGATTTGGTGGCACAACTAGTTCTCCCTAAGCATTGGAATCTTGGCAGAGTTGGTCGACCCAGAGGCATGAGTTCAGCCTTCTGCTGCCATCTTGACCTGTTCCCTTCCTCAACTGCACCAGCTTCCTGGGACGCCATAAGGGAATGGGGTACATGTCTGCATTCCACCTAAAGACCCCCACTCTCCTCTCAGTTTGGAGGATATATTGCCTCCCTCCTTTCTCCTACCCCTTAACAATGTGAGTTTCCCTTCTGGTGAGTTTTGTTTCTTGTGGCAAGGATGCTTTAGGTACTAAATCCCAAAATAAAGAAATGCAAACTCCTGGCCATCTTATAGAAATCGGAAAACATAGAAAATTACATGGAAAACAAAGTCAAAATTGCTATCTCACACAGGACCAGAATCTTTTCAGTCTGGAAAACATCTTCAACCCTTTATTCTTCTGGCCACAACATTTTGAATATATGTTGTATCTTCTTACACTCCTTCTTTTATTTTTTTTCTATTAACCTTATAAAACTTTCAATCATGTATTTAAGCTTCAGAGGCATAGTCTCTCGGACTTTGGGTACTTTGTTCCTAACTACAACTCCAAGGCAACAGGCTCAGGTCTGGCAGTGTGTTCAGCAGGTGGAAGCAGGTGGAGGCAGGTAGAGGCAAGTGGAGGCAGGCAGGCAGCAGAGAAGGAGGAAACGCAGGGGAGAATAACCCACTGACTTTTCTCCAGGCACATCTAAGTTCTCACTGTACCCTGTCACTTTCCTCTCTATCACCCTGTTTTTAGTTGTAGGTGGACCCAATACCTTTATTTTATTTCTATGTGGTGCTGAGGATCAAACCCTGTGTTTTTAACTCAGTGTCCCATATTGGAAATACCTAGACGTGTTTCAAAGTTCAATTCAAGTGACAGTTCAACCAAGAAACCCTGGGATACACATGGCACTGAGCCAGGCTCTACTGTGCCACAGCCCTGCGCGGGCAGGCCACAGACATAGCACCTGCACTGCCCTTTATTATGATTTGGATATTATGTTTCTTTTCACTTTTCCCTGTTTCCCCCTCTAGATTATAAATTACTTGAGGATTTAGGGACACTACCTCTCTTCTCTGTTTCCAATATTCACAGGTTGTTCTTGTATATTTCCATGGTTGTCCAAATTATTTTACCAATTTCTTTGAGTTGCTCCAAATAAAGATGTCCTGTTGCTTCAGATGGCAAAACTGAGTTTGTCAGGTATCTTTCATCTTTTAAAAACATGCTAAACTCATCTTTAATTTCAGCGCTGAAGAAGGGCCATTTAATTACTTCATCATGTAAATGCTACTTGTAACACCTGCTGTGAGATAGTCTTTGGAAACTTCTAAATGTAGAAAAGCATGGAACTTCTAGAACATTCTGCACACTTTTGGAAATTAGGTGCATGTTTTGGATTACAGTACTCTAAAAGGGGTGTGTCTATCTAATGACCAACAGTCAAAGTTGCTGAGACTTTTTATTTTAGGTTTCCAAAATTTGAGTTATTGAGTTTTCAAGAGGGAGAGATATCTTTCCCTTTAAAATGAGATGTTAATATTATTATGGTTTTTGTGTATTTTGGCAGTCTCAAGAAACGCCATCTGGATTAACAAAATGAGGAGTACTCTTAAGGGCCAAAAAAATAGCTCACGATTCATAAAATGTTAGTGTGGAAAATGTAAGTTACTTAAAAGGAAGAAAAAAAAGTAAGTCTATAAATCAGTTCAGCATGTGGCAAGAACACGGTAGAGGACTCAGTGCTTGAGCCTCCAAAAGTGAGGTTCTCCAAGTACACTATTTTGCATATAGTTGGGTTTTCTTTTGTCATTATTATGTAAATGACTTTCACATTTTTGCAAAGGAACAGTTCCCTCAGGTTCAAAACTTGGCTCTGCCACTTTTCAGCTGTGCAATCTTTGCAAATTACTTAACCACACTGTGCCTCATTTTTCTTATCTATAAAATGAAGGCAAAACAGAATCTTCCTCAGATGATTTTGATATTTTAATAACTAATTTCACTTTTAAATACTCATTGATTGCCTTCTGTAGGCCAGGTACTTGGGGAACAACAGTGAATAAAACCAGCAGAAACAGGCCAGGCTTACATTGTAGCTAAAATGCTTATAATAGTGTCTTGTACATGAAGTATGCAGTGAGTTATTATCACTATATTATTACCATTATTAATACTGGGATCAGAAATTATAAGCTGACTGGTAAGTACACACAGTCCTTAAGCAATTGTCCAGAAATTCAAGTCCTTCTCCGTAGCCTGCCAAGCTAAGGCTGCTGAACTGGAAGGGAAGGTGTGCAGACTACAGCAAGGCCAAGTCAAGTCCTGGGGTGGAGGGAGACGGGGAGAAGGGGAGTGTTTCCTGTACCTCAGAATGCTAAGGATTCACACTAGCAATTGGGTATCACAGGATGTACTTTCCCACTTCACAAAAGCCTAAGGAAGAAAGGATGAAAACAAAAACCTCAGCCCAGAGCACAGAACCAATACTGATTGATGCTACTTCTGCCAACAGCACCTCCAGGGATGATCTAAAGAGGGGGCAACGCATAATACATGAACCTAAAAGGTGGCTTCGGGAGGGGTGGGGGTCTTGGAGCAACAGAGATCTGCCCAGATTTTACGTTTCCTCCCGGGTCTGGTACCCACTTGAACATCGCAGGAAGTTGTTTTTCACAGAAGATGAATGACACCTTCATTGCAATTTGCATGCTGCTCTCTTTGCTTTGTGCTGCTTCTGCCAGCTCTTGTCTTTCCTTCACAGCTTTCAAGTCTCTGCCTCCTCCCAAAGCTGTGTTCCCGCCTCACACAGAGAAGCAAGAAGGCTTTAATTGCTCTTTTTTCTTTTTTTTTTTTTTTTTTTTTTTAGTATTAGAGGTTACACCCAGGGCCCTTTATCATTGAGCTACATCCAAAGCCCTAAGGCTGGTCTCTAAGTTTCTGAGGCTGACCTGGAACTTGCAATCCTCCTGCCTCAACCTCCTGAGTTGCTGGGATTACAGGTGTGCAGCCCATATCTAGCTCCTTAATTGTGTCTAAATAGATCATAATTTTGGAGAACTTCATTAAAATGATATCATAAGATTATTCCAAATCCTTTAGAGGAAATGCACAGATAAGCAAGGCATAAGCCACATGGTCTTTTCAGGTTGGATTTTACTGCATCAGCATGACTAGACATAGATAGTGAGCTCTCGTTCCCACCATGGACCTAGAATGGAGGAGTCTCACTGCCTCTGAGCCTGTTGGTACACAAGGCCAGATGGATGAGGTGCCAACACATTTCACCCAGACTTTGACCCACCCTTTAAAGAAATGGGAGTTTCCAAAATGAGGTTCAGTGTCCCTCAGAATTGCAATTCAACTGAATTCCCAGGGAATCCAAAGGATTCTGAGCATCTCTCTGCCTCACAATTCTGCAAACCTTAGTTGTACTCCAAGCTATTAGCCCCTGACCTCACTGCCCCGCATCAGGACTCCTGTCCTTCAAATACTCGGCTCCCTCTCCACAGACCCAAATTTCCACTGTTCTTCTCCCCAACCTCCTGTAGGTGCCCCCTGGGACTCCTTTCCGGGGTTCACAAACCCTCCTTGCCTCTCACTAGATGTTCCTTCCACCTCTTGGCCACACCCTCCCAAGCCGGCTTGGGAGGTGCACCCTGGGGAACCTCCCTGCTCCCCGTGGAGCTGGAATCAGTTAGCTCTGTCCTTGCTTTTACCATCTACCAACTCTATCACTCTCCCTTTTCCCCAAAGCCTCTGGCCCACTATCTTCATCCCATGCTCAGAAGGGTAACCCTAGAAACTTCAGTGCCCATGAGAGGAGCTGACCACTACTCCAGCCACCGCACACTTGGATCCAATCAGAGAAGAGCCAGTTTTTAAAAATTACAAATGTGTCATGAGATGACCTGTATCTCTTCACGCACAGCACTTGCGGCATGTTTGACCCTCTACCATTGGAGTCTGAGCTCCAGGAGGGCACAGAGTTTGCAGCTGGTTTTCTGACTGCTGTGTTCCTTACTTCACCACAGGGCCTGACACAGAGTGAAACTTAAATAAATATTTGCTAAATGAATAAACAATGCCCTATGTTAGCTTCAAGGAACAAAAGAGCAACACAAATTGAGAAATTCATGAAATCCACAGCAAATCTTCATTCAATAATGTGAGGGTAGCCCCACCTACACATTAGCTGTCTTTGCGACAGTTAGCTAGTGGCCAAAAGGGCCCAAGGGCCACTTGCTGGCTGAATAGGGTCACTGCTAGGCTAACAAAAATTTTGTCTTGAACGGAATTTCCAATGAAGCTTTCCTGATGGTGATTGTGGTCATTTGTTCCTTTGTATCTTTGTGTCAATTGCCCTGGTTGGTAAAGAAGTTGCTTTCTTGTGGACTTAGACAAAACTGATCCTGTTAAGTGTCCCTGCTGAAGTCTGTCCCGCTACACGCTGGATATTCCCTGGGCGCAAATCAGCCATGCCTCATTATCTATAAGACAAGTAGGAGAGACCTTTCTTCATCAAAAAGATGAATTCAACAAATACTCTTTGAATTTGTTTTGCTGAAGAATTTTGATATCATAAAGATAATAATGAGATCACCAAACTCATTATATTCCTTGGAAGTAAGTTATAATTTGCACTTGTAATATATTGATAGAGTACTTTTATTAATTAGGATACATTTTTAAATTGTGATTTAATATGATCATGATTTTTTCAAAAAAATGAGTGAGTACAGTACAAGGGACTGATAAAAGATAATGTGAATCATGTTCACAGAAGCAAACAGAGGTTCCCCAGATTCCAGTCCTGATTTTACAACAGTTAGCAAATATTGGGGAATATTTCTATCATATAGAAATGCATGAACTGCCTTCTAGACCTTTCTATGCAGCCTTCAGGGATACCACAGAGATCTCTTAAAATTAATATTTATCCACTAGCATAAATACACAATAATGCTTTAGCTAACAACTGGGACCAACAAATAGGTATTCTAATCAAGTAGCCTTCAGGAAATAACCTGTGTTTATTATAGAACAGATGGAGGCAAGAATATCTCCACAAAGGACCTGTAATAAAGTTACTAGAACAATTCTCTCTCGGGCTTACAGTGATATTAATGGATTCCCCAGTTAAGTGTTTTGTACAACACAGCATTTTACCAAAAATAGACCTTATTACCAGACATCTAAATTTTATTGTAAAAATAGCCCCCAATGAATTTCTGTAAAAGTACAAAGGGATTTTAAGCAAAATAAAGTAAAGTAATAATAAAAGCTACCATTTATTGAGCACTTCTTATGTGTCAGGCTCCATGCTCAGCTCTTCACATGCATAATCCCTCCATAATATAGAATACTTCAGCAGTCCACGAAAAATGACAGGCCTCTAAGAGGGAAAATTTGATTACAAAATATAGACATTGCACTGGCTCTGAAAAGCAGGGGGAAATAAAGGAGGTATTGTTAGGGTAATAAGCTTTAAAGACACAATCATTAAAATGTAAATGTAGGAGTTAAATCAATTTCTCCCCTTGGATCAAAACTGCAGTCCCTATAGGCTGAGAGCACAGAACCCTTAAGGAGCTCTTGGAAAATGTCAGGCCTGTTTAACAACTTTATCCACTGACTCTCTTGTAAGAGATTCCTCTGTCGTTGTTCCCAGCCTGGTTTAGAGGTCCAGGGAAACCTGGGGTGACTGAAATGTTATTATAGCAAGAATGATTATTATTATCAAACAGATGTTCAGAAAGTAAAACAATGAAAAACCAAAAATGAAATAGAAATCACTAGAGATTTTTGAAGAGCCTAGCAGACAAAAATAAATACAACTTTTAAAAATATTTATGAAGCAAAAATCTTAAAATCTTGAACACAAAGTAATTCCATGCTTATTCATGCACTAAATGCAATCAACTCCGACAATATTAACCATGAAATAACTCTAATGATATTTAAAAGAAATAGCAAAAAAAAATTACTTTCATCCCAATAAAGACCAATTATTGTCACAATTAAAGACTGATTGAGATATTAAGTAAATGGTTACAAGTTATGAAAAGGAGAAACAAAACACATTCCACTGTTTGAAGTACCAAAAGGAAATATGAGTTATGAAGAAAAATTAAAGTAAGCACATAGATTAATTAGCATTGTCAACTGAAATGAAAAAAATATTAATAATGATTAGAAAAAATACCCCAGCCACGAAAGATGCTGCCTAAGGTTATATATCAAGATGATGAGAAACAGAGGTAAAAGTTTGATTAATGCAGGATAGTGTGGGTGCTGGTCAAGCTATTTGTCCTTCAGAGGTATGATGGGCGTGGCTGTCTGTATTTGTTTCCACCCCTCTGCACCAGAGCACCCATTAATGTGTTCTGCGTAATAGTGTGAGCACCAGCCCGGTGAATGTCTATTCAGTCCTGTTTGAGTTAAGTTAGGAAAAAAAAAAAAAAACCTGCTGCAAAAATAGTTAAAAGCACACAAAGATTTAGGAAAACTGATTGAAACTGATTGACATTAATGTTTCTCTACAGATGCTCTGTAGAATGAAGACTGTCCCCTGTCAATGACAGAAAGAGGCAGCGAGTAGCATCTACTCACCTTGTAATTCACCTCTTCAGGGCACACAGCACAGAGTATCTATTAACTTATTAATTGACACTTAGTAATGTAAGGGCCAGGCTTTTCTTCAAAGGGACAGGTAGTATTTTAGGTTTATGGCCAAAAAAAAAAAAAAAATCAAAGCTAATACAAGGATACTTATATAACAAGAGAGAAAACATATTCTGGCAAAAATAATTATTGGCAAAATTCAAAATACAGTGACAATAATAATGGAGTATAATTTTTAAAATACAGATACAGTAATGAGAAGAATGGAATTATATTTCAGGAGGATAACAATTCACTTAACTGGAAGTTCAAAATCAGTTTCCTATTCATCTACTTAAACAATTCTTAGCATGGGGCCAGATTTGGCCTGCAGACCATAGCTTTGAGACTTTACTGGTGCCATGGAAGAGTTAAAAAGCAAAATAAAATAAAGACTAAGCAACAATAGACATTGTAATTTACTTTTTCTCCTCAAATACATTTTTGTGATTCTTTGTTTCACATTTTGTTCCACTTGAGCTTTTCCTTGGTTGGCCAAAAGCATCCATTTGCCTGGAAGATGGATTAGAGTTATTTAATTTTAATTTATGAAGAGAGAGAAAAAGAATCTATATTTAATTGTTCACTTCCAAAGCACATTTTTTTAGCTCTAAGTAAGGCCACAGTATTGAAGTCAAGCATAACTAAGAAAGTTAAAATTTTAAATTTTTTAAATTCCTATTCACATATCCAGAGCCAGGTTTGACTCAACTGCACCTTTGGTTTCACTAAGCCAAAGGAAGAGAGTTCAAAATATGTCTTTGTTGTTATTGTTGCTGCTGCTTTGAAAAACTCTACTTTGTTTATCTTTTTAACTGATACACAAAAATGTAAAAGCCATAGTGTCAAGTGTCAATAGGATGCCATGTAATTTTCAAAATATATGTATTTCATAACATTTAAATCAGGCT
This sequence comes from Sciurus vulgaris, assembly GCF_902686455.1. NCBI lineage: Eukaryota > Metazoa > Chordata > Mammalia > Rodentia > Sciuridae > Sciurus > Sciurus vulgaris. The sequence continues at coordinate 36,836,424 of NC_136468.1, read as the reverse complement.
AAACATTTTTATCTCCTCAAACATTTTTCATTTCTTTGTAGTGAAATTTTTCAAAATCCTTTCTTTTAAGTTTCTGAAATGTACAGTAAGTACACAATTAGTATCCATAGTCTCCACACTGTGCAATCAAACCCCAGAGCTCCTTGATCCTGTCTATACTTTAGTGCCCATTTGATCAACTTTCCCACACTCCTCCCCAATCTCCACTGTCTCCAGCCTCTGGTACCCACCATTCCACTCTCAGTTTCTGTGAGATCAACTGTTATAGTCCACCAATGAGTGAGATAATGTGGTACTTGTCGGTCTGTACCTGACTTATTTCACTTACATAATGATCTCCAGTTCCATCCATGTTGTCACAAATGGCAGGATTTTATTCTTTTTAATGGCTGAATAGTATTCCACTGTGCATATGTCATTGGGTGATGGACACTCAGGTTGCTTTCATGTTTTGGCTACTGTGAATTAGTGCTGCAATTAACATAAGAGTACAGATGTACTTCATCACACTGATTTCATTTCCTTTAGATAAATACCCAAGAATGGGACAACTGGGTCATGTGGCAGTTCTATTTTTAATTTTTTGAGGATCCTCCATACTGTTTTCCTTAATGCTTGTACTATTTTACATTCCCACCAACAGTGTGTGAATATTCCCTTTTCTCCGCATCCTCACCAGCACTTGTTATTTTAGTCTCTGGGCTTTTTTATACTAACTATTCTTATTAGGGTGAGGTACATCACATTGCGGTTTTGATTTGCATTTCCCTGGTGACACCTGGTGTTGAGCATAGTTTTGTCTATTTCTTCTAGATCATCAAATTTGTTAGCATATAGTTTTTTGTAATAATCACTAATGAGCTTTTATATTTCTCTGGTGTCGATTGTAATGTTTCCTTTCATGTCTCTAATTGTATTTATTTGAATCTTCTCTGTCCTTTTCTTCATCTATTCAGGGGTTTATCTATTTTTTAAAAATCTTTTTGAAGAACTGGATCTTCATTGATTTGTATTGTTTTCTTACTCTTCGTCTCCATTTTATATATTTTATATATTTATTTATATATTTTATATATTTCTGCTCTGATCCTTATTATTTCTCTCCTACTAGTTTTGACTTTAATTTTTTCTTGTTTTTATAGTTCATGGAGATAGAGTGATAGGTTGTTTTTCTGAGATCATTCTACCTTTTCAATATGGGCATTGATTACTATATCTTTCCCTCTTAGTACTGCTTTGGCTGGATTACATAGCTTTTTGTACATTGTGTCTGTATTTACATTTGTTTCAAGAAACTTCCTTTTCGATTTCTTCCTTTATTCTTTTGTTGTTTAATTTCCATGTATTTGTAGAGTTCCCACTGTTTTTCTTATTATTGATTCCTAGCTTTATTGCATTATCACCAAAAAAGATACTCAATAAAATTAGTTTTTGGAAATTTGTTGAGACTTGTTTTGGTCTACCCCGAAAAACCTTCCGTGTGCTGATGAGAAAAATGTGTTTTCAGCAGCTGTGGAATGGAATGTTCTGTAAAATGTCTGTTAGGTTCATTTGGTTTAGGGTACAATTTTATTCAACTGTTTCTTTGTTGATTTTCTCTCTGGATGATTTCAAAGTGAGGTGTTTAAAGTTCCCAATTATGAAATCTGTCTTTCCCTTTTTCATTTATTAATAATTTCTTTATATGTTTGCTTGCTCCATTTACAGAGCCTGTATTATTCTGACCTTCTTATTGTGACTTTTTCTGTGCCTGTTGTTCCAGAAATTCTAAGCAGACTGCTTATTTCCTTCCACTATTTTACTTAGTCCTTTTGACTGTTTCAGTACTAGATAGCACCCACCCGGATTTGTCACGAGTCTGCTGGTGGTGTGTTTTCTGTTTTAGTAATAGAGGGTCATCTAAGCCCAGATTTATCTTAAATATCCTGTCAGTGTATCATTCAGAAAGAAACAGGAGAGTTCCTAGAGAGAGTGGTCTGCCCCATAAACCTTGCCCTGAGGCCATTTAGGCACAGGTGCCTCCTCAAGTCGCTGGCCTCTAGTTATACATTATAGAATTCCCTGGATCTTGGCAGAGTCATGATAGATGGACCAGCCCCCATGCTCCTCTGTCACATCTGTGGCCACCAAAACCACTAAGGTGTGTCATGCCCTGAGCCCACAGCAGACCAAGACTAGCAAAACACTAGGACCAAGGTTAGGACCAAGGCCCACACTTCTATGTCTGCCTGTTGATGAGATGGACTAGCCACCCAAGCTCCCTGCAATCAACCACAGGTGATGGTAGCTGGAATGGAAGTCTTCCAGGCTGGGGTTGCATCATTTTCCCTGGCACTAGAACTATTCCAGAAGCTCCATCAACAGGCAGGGTGGGGGTGGGGGCTATTAAGATCTACCCGTGTTAGGTTTCACCAGTTTAGTATTAAGTTCCAGGAAAAAGTCTCAGGCTTGATTCCCTTCCCTCCACCGGTGAATGGGGATTGCACCCATCTATACCACCCAAAGTTGGGGTGGTGTTAGCAAAGGCGACCACCTAAGCTAAGGCTAAGCTGTTTTGTGCCTGAATCTCACCACCACAAGGACCTGCTCAGGCTCAGGGGTTCATCGAGGCCCATGCTACAGCGGGTCATGAAGTAAGCCAAAGTATGAGTTTGTCACACTGGAGAGCAGGTATGTGCCCAGTGCTAGGTCTGTCCTAGAGCCCCATCTACGAGCATGGCTGTGGTAATAGTTGTGCTGCTCGAGTTTGGGAGATGGGTGGTTTCCTTGTCTACCAAGGTTGGTACTAAGCTAGGTCACAACTGAGTCTCATAGCCTCAGAGGCCTGTACAGTCTCAGGGGAAGGGTAGGTGTGTCTCCAGGTTTACTCCAAGGCTTCAGCTGAAGTGGTTGAAACTCAGGTCTGTCACACAGTTACACATGTCCCACCTGATGTCAGAGACTAAAGGCTGTCTGTGAATTCTCACCTGTGTACAGGCCTTCAGTTTCTGTTGGGTGCTCGGTCTCACTGCAGCAGGCTGGGCATTGGACTTGGACTCTGAGACAAAGCCCTTTGCTAGCTTTCAAGCACCGCTCCCCAGTGAAAAGAGTTCTCTTCCCTTGCTGTACCACCCCAGGTTGGGTGAAGGCTGGTAGAAGCAATCCTTTTGCTGCTTCGCATAACACCATTCCAGCAGCTCAATCCACGGGTATTGGGCTGGTCGTGGGGAAAGTGGGTCTCTGCCCGGCACTGGATTTCAACATGGCAGGCCTGCTATTAGATTTCAAGCCTAACGCTTAATTCTGGACTTAATTCTGTCTCCCTTCCCCATCCGGGACCACCTTTCTCCACACTGGGCTGCTTGGATTTGGGAGAAGGATGACTTTCTTTCCTCCCTTCTTCAATGTCATTTCATTTTGTTTTTCTAAAATCAGCCACGATAATCCCTCAGGATGTACTTAGCCCTTGTGCTGGTAATTTGGTGCATGAATTGCTGTTTAACTTGGTGTGTCTGCAGGGAGAGGATTGCAGAGGAGTTTACTCCACCACCATTCTGTTCCGCCCCTGAGGATATCTCTTAAGGAAAGTCCCTGAAACATAAGCTACATGTTATGTTGGTCATTTATTGCCACATTAAGGCTGAATAGCAGTTCACCCTAAATCTTAGCCTACAGCGAAGAGAACTTCCTCTCATCTTCTCAGAGTCCATAGATAACTGTGGTTTGGTTTATCTATTCTACGCCTAACTGGGTATCTCTGCTTCAGAGTAAGGTCCAGCTGGTCTGGGTTCCAGGTTCAAATTAATTCAAGTTAGCTCATGTCTGCTCATTCTGGGGCCCAGGTTATTGGGGCAGCAGCTAGCCATAGAATGTTCTTCTCATGGTGGATCACCAGAACACAAGAGGTTAGCCACATTACTTAAGCATATTTAAGATGCCTGTCCATGTCATATTTAATCATATTCCATGGCCAAACCAAGTCACAGGGAAATGCACTCTGCCTCAAATAGGGTAGAAAAAATGAAATTTGCTGCATAATAATTTAAAACATCCCCACAGGAGAAAAGAAAAACTCTGTAGAGCCCCTATGATATACAGAAAGGGAGGTAAAAGAGAGAAGTGGAAACTATCAAGCAGACACTTGTATCTTGACCTTCCCATTGTATCAGTCAGGAACACATTTGACTGCATGTAATAGAAAATTCTATTACAGTGGTTTAACCATTTGTTTTTCTCACACAATATAGCATGCCTTAAAATAGGAAATTGTGGGACTGGGGCTGTAGTTCAGTGGTAGAGTGCTTACCTAGTACATGTGAGGCACTGGGTTTGATCCTCAGTGCCACATAAAGAAAAATAAATAAAATAAAGGCATACTGTCCATCTACAACTACAAAAAATTTTTTATTAAAAAATAATAAAATAAAATAGGGAGTTGAAGGCTGATGTCACTGCCTATATCATCAATTCAGAATCCTCTTATCCTTTTATTTTCTGCTATTTTCTTTCTTTCTTTCTTCCTTTTTTTCTATTTTCCCTTCTTCCTTCCTTCCTTCCTTCCTTCCTTCCTTCCTTTCTTTCTTTCATGGTTCCAGGAGCACACTACCACTGAGCCACATCCACAGACCTTTTTATTTTTTAATTTGAGATAGGATCTTCTTAAGTTGCAGAGGCTGTCCTCAAATTTATGATCCTTCTGCCTCAGCCTCCCAAGTTGCTGGGATTACAGGCAAGTTCTCCCATGCCCAGCTTACTCTCCCACCTTCAGCTTGTAGATTTTTTAGAGTAATTAATTACTTTTTAAAATAATTTTAAAGACTCCACTACATCCATGTTCCAGACAAGATTGAAGAAAGAAGTCAAAATTCTTATATTCTTGTATCCTTAATTTTTATTTATTTGCTTTGTTTCAAGAAAGACAATTCTTTCTAGTTTCTACTGCATTATTTTGGCTGGAACAGAGTCCCACAGCCAGCCCTACCCAGATGACCAGGAAGGTTTAAGATTTGGTTTTCTAGTGTCTGTAGCATAGGGCAGAAGGCAAGACAGGAGGAGGCTGGGATTGGAAACTGAGTAAGTCAACCCATACTGTACGCCTTGACTTCTCTATCCTAAAATTGTGGTAGGAAGGGGTTTGCTATATAAATTTCCAGATAGAAGTGGAAAGATATGAGAACAGTGCAATAATTAGCCATTTACCTGGCTGCAGCCTGGGGAGTCTACAGTCCTAGAGAAGAGGCCCCACTTTGACCCAGAGCCACATCCAACCTGGACTAGACATATTACAGAAGGAACATGCATAAGGATATTTGCGTGAGATGTGGGTCCTGTTTCTGCCTGCATGTGCTCTGGGATCCAGAAGTTTCTTCCATCCTTGTGAAAGAAGTTAGGGTACTGAGAACAGCACTGAAGAGATAGAAGTTGAGGGCAGAACACCTGGAATGAAGCATTCAATGTTCAATCCCATTTTCTAAGACTCTAAATTATTGAAATAGGCCATGACAGAACAATGCGGCTTTAACCTAGACCCAGAGACAGGAAAAGCCAACAGATCTCCGAAATAAAGTTACTTTAGAGGTAGGGGGAAAGCCCAGGCTCACTGAGCTGACCTGGTGCTGAGTTCAAGAGTCAGAGGGGAATAATGTTCTGGATTTTTGATAGAACTAAAGCCGAACTGCCCAGTCTTGCCCTCTTGTTCAGGCTTGTGCTCCAAGGCAAACGCTCTGTAAAGGACTCCAAGGGGCTAGGAATGTGGAACAAAGAGATCAGGAACGGTGGAGATTGTCCCTCGGGATGCTGAAGCACCACAGCATCATATACCAGAGGCAATGAGCCAGGCACATGAAAAGGTGGAGCTGTAGCCCATCACCTCAGACAAGAATGACCGTGGATCTGGCCTCATTTTTCTGAGCACCAGCTGTGACCTCAGTTGCCTGGCCTGGCAATTCAGCCACCCAGCTCCAGAGGAGAGTATAGAATCTTTCGTCATTAGTGGGAATGACTGGAATTCACCCAGACACAATTGTGAAGCCAGGGAGCTTCCAAGGATCATTTCTGCAGGATTTTTTCCCTCTAGGCAAGATAGGAATTTGAGGTAGAACTACCTTACCTGAAAATCATGAAGGAGTTTAGGGCCTCTGCAATAGAAGTCCCTTAGGGTTTTGTTATTTTTGTTCTCTGAAGAAGAGAATAATTCACTGTACTTTCTTACTTATACACAAGATAGTAAAAATCTCAATTTTGTGTCTGAAGAGCTTGAGTTAACAAAATTGTGATTATTGTGATTACAGCCAACCTTGGTCTGCAGCTCTTACATCTTTTGAATAATCATGATGAAGAGTATCTTTAATAGAGCGTAGTGGATGATGCTTTATGGAAGATAAACTTTCTATTAATTGACTTCAGCGATCCTTTTACCTCTCAATTTTACATTGTCCAGAGGAATAACCAGAAACACACATTAAGAGTGTCCAGGAAAGAGACTTCCTGTGATTATCTTCTCCAATTAATGTGAGAATTTGCTACCCTGCAACAACCATCAACCCTCTCTATGATTTGCTGTTAAACATCAGGAGAAAGAGATGGGGGTGGGAAATAAAGTAGAAAGAGAGGAAAGGAGGAGAGGAGAGGAGATGGGAGGGGGAGAAAGGAAAGGGAGGGAGGAAAAGAGGGAATGGCGTCAGGAGTCGGAAGAGGAAGAAAGGGGAGGGCAAGGATGGGAGGGGAAAGAAAGAGACTCCACAGCCTGAATCAAAGGCTCTCAAAACAAGAGACAGAAATACAGCAGAAGCTCATTGTCTAGGTTCAAATCTCAGATCCTCTCATTTATTAATGTATGAAGCTGGCCATTTTTGGAGTCCCCTAAACCTCAGTCTCTTTGTCTATAAAATGGGAATAATGGTTCCTACTTCTTATAGTTATAATGATGATTTTAAAATCTAGTAAATATAAAGCACTTTTCAGATGACTCAGCAATACAGATTGAGTATCCATTATCTGAAATGCTTGGGACCAGAGTGTTTTAAGAATATTTGCATGTACATAATGTGATATCTGGGGATGGAATCCAAGTCCAAACACAAACTTCATTTATATTTCATACATACTTTATATGCATAGCTTAAAGTTAATTTCATACAGTATTTTTAATATTTTTGTGCATAAAGCAATGTTTTGTGGTGTGGAATTTTCCATTTGTGACTTTAGGTTGGTGCTCAAAAAGTTTTAGATTCTGGAGCAATTTGGATTTTTGGATTAGAGATGTTCAACCTGTAGTAGCTCAGTAAACCTTAAATCCTATTATTATGGTAAATCAATACATCTATCTGTTCATCTCTACTCATTAACTAAAGGATGTCCATTATAGTTGATGTAATCTATAAAATGGATTTTTCCTTAAGGAAATGTACTCTTTTATAATTGTTTGGAGTCCATTATTCCACCCATCACTTAGACGAAGCTTACAGTCCTCTTCCTTCATGAGGTTCTCTTTCACCTGGTTCCTTCTGGCTCCCTGTCCCCACCTCTCCCAGGTCGGAGCTTGTTCTGCCCTGAAGGAGGTGGAGCCCTCTCCGCCCACTCCTCTGCCCCTCCATCAGCGTGGCTGCTTTCACAGTTTCTTCCAAGGTTCAGAATTCAGAGCAGTCAGCAAATCAGTTGGCCAAGCTCAAGTCAGAGTCACAGGCATAGCTATCACGTGTCCCTGCCCTTGGGCCATTCAGCAGTCACAAGACTACAATAAGTGCAGTTAGGGAGAAGACAGACTACATTGAACAGGGTTTATCATCAAGCCCCTTTCGTCTTGCCAGCCACTCAGTCTCATGCCTAAAATTCCTCCCCAGGCAAAGAAAAGTTCCCATAATTGCAAGAAATTTGTGACATCTGAAATATCCTCCCAGCAAAGATCCAAAACAGACTATGTGATTTTCAGGGGTGACCTCTTAGAATGGAAACATTTTATAACTGCTCGGGATTTATAGGTGGCCTAGCACAGTCCCTTCATTTCATAGAAGAGGAAACTTGGGCCCAAAGAAGTTGATCATTTGAAGTCATACCCCCAGGTCATGTGCAGCTGGGACCTGATTTCTGGTCCTGAAACTTTCCATTAGATCCTACTCTTTTCTTCCTGTTTGATTCAGGGGTGAAGAGAGTCTTGGATTCTGTCATGCTTGTCCCTTTATAGAATACAATCCAAGCAGCTGTCATATCATAGGGACTGTTGACAGAAGGAGGAACAACCTCCTCATGGAGATCTGCATATATTGTAACGAACAAATGTCTTCTATTTAACTTATTGTGTACAAATTGAATTTATATAACTAGAAACACATTCAAAACTAGGATGGGGATTTATGTGTACAAAAACTATTACTCTTTATCTATAAAATGCACTTTTAAGATTTCAAATAAGAACAAGGAAAACCTCAAGATATTCAGTTCTCACCCATCCAGGAGGTGTGTATGTGTGTGTGTGTCTGTCTGTCTGTCTGACTGTCTTTCTATGTTTATCTTGTCAGTGAATGACAGGTCACAATTTTCAATCGAAGTTTCCTGCAAACAGGGAAAGGGCAGGCCTGCTGAGAGATTGCCCTGATGACTGTGCCTTCCTATACATCTGCCATTGGTCAAGCTGGAAATCCCCGCAGGAACACAACCCAGTCCTGGGGCTCTGCAGTCCATTTTGTTAAATCGGAGCACAAATTAATGACAGAGCATTGTGCTCACCCAGACTCCAGCTAAATATGAGGGTTATAATAAAAAGGAAGGATGTCAAGTCTATGCTCCTCAGCATACTCTGAGCTGCAAACTGTGAACATTAGTTGACTGATTAGTCCTCAATCCCAGTACTGAAACAGTTACTGTGAGAGTTGGGGTGGACAATCTTTAATTCATTCCGCACGTATGCACTAACATTTGATCCAGCTTGGAATAAGCATATAAAAGAAGGCTATAAAGTAAAAGTTACAAGAAAGGGAAAGAAAGAGGAAAAGGAGTCAGATGATTTGATCTGAAACTCCAATGAGGTAGTTGCCACCACTGAACAATGAATTTACCCTGTACTTCCTGACTTCAGATGATGCAAAGGAAACTCAGCTCCTTGTTTTTATATATTTACTACTGCATAAATAGAACTTGGCTTATCTCATTTAATTCCCTTTGGTCTATATATTTTGAACCAAAGAAGATTGTATACATAAAGGGTTTCCTGAGTTGCATGATTGTAAGCCAGAACTGTAAATCAATGTAATAAAATTACATTATGCACAAATTAAAGACCTATCATTACTTATCTGAAACCATTGGGAAAAGAATTCAGAAAATTACTCAGGATTTGAAAATGTAATCAGTTATATAGAACCTATGTTATGCATCATCTGTGTAGGGGCAGAAAGCAGGGTGCCCCTTTCTCTACATCATAAAGGATCATTGCTGATACCTCTATCACAAAAGACAGGTAAACAAAAGAAAAGCATTACAAGTGTATTTGATGGTGAATTACATGGCACGGGAGCCTTCGGATATAAGACCCAAAGACTCAGGGTGAGCTATCTATTTTCATGCTTCAGTTCAATGAAGCATGGACAGCTGTATAGAATTATGATCGGACACAAAGGATATGAGATAATGGAAATGAAACAAGACAAGGCCTTGTTGTCTGTGTTTTGGCTTTGTTTTTGCAGTGCTGGGGATGGAACCCAGGGTCTCTCACACGCTGGACATAGCACTCTACCAATGAGCTACACCCCAGCTCTGATTGAGTTGGGGAGACCCAGTGAGGCCTGTGAGTCTGTCCAGATTCCTCTGGGTCTCTTAGTTGTAGCTTTTCTATTTTTCTAGAGTAGGGGTTTTCTGACATACAATCAAATAGGCCAGATAATTTTTTTCTTGGTTGGTTTTTATACAGAAAGATGGGGGAACGTTAAAGTAATGTTTTTAGCATTTATGGCTGGCCTTGGAGGAAATGCGTTCTGGTTTCTGTAGCCTGTTTTGGGAAAGCAGAACGCTGATTTCTATGGCTTGCATTAAGGGAGGATCAGCTGTGAGACACAAAAGCAGGAGAGAGTCAGAGAAACGTGGTTTCTGAGGCTGCTTCTGAGGACTCTACTTTGGGGCATCATTGAGCCCCAACATCTGTTATAGATCATCTCCACAGAGTCTGAGGCAGCACCCTCTCATTAAACATATTACTCTTTCTGAAATAAAATGCACGAAGGGGTCACATTCTCTGTTATATGAAGTCTCTAAATATCCCACATCAGACCATACCAAATTTTACACCAATGGTGTTGTCGAAAATTTACAGAAAAAATAAAAGCTTTCAGAGCTTTTCAGATTTGAGAAAATAAAGTGCTAAAGGGATTGTGTATGTGTACACATACACACACAACAACAACTACACATACATGTGAAGTAGGAGTAGTAAAGCTTTGTCACTTTTCTTAATTTCTGTTTGATCTGGAACAAAAAATATCAATTGGTCTATTGTTGAACCCACAAAAAATGGGAGTAAATGTGGAATTAACCAAAAACTAAACTGTGACTAAGTGTTGTGAATACTCTTTGTGGCACCCCTGGTCAATGAGCATGGCCAGGAGGTTAGGACCTGAGCACCCTCACAGCTCAGCTGGTGACTTTCCATGTGACCCCAGGAAAGTCACTTTGTTTCCCTGGTCCTCAAATTTCCCTTTTTTCAAGTGGGGTGATTGGAATGGATAATCTCTACGACCCTTTCCAGTTCCAGAATCTCTGCTTTGAAAGTTTTTTTCATTTTGTTCATGTTAACAGTCAAATTTTTTAAATTAATACCTGGTAATAATGTGTGGTAAATCATCTCTTGGTCAATGTCTTTATTTTTACACAATTATATATGATAATTGTGCTTTAGTCATTGAATTACAAGAGTTGGGGGCAATCATTTCCTTTCTCATTTCTAAATACGTTGTTTTATGTATAAGCAACATGAACAAACAAGCATGAGAGGAGAAACAGAACGTTCCAACTCCCTTCAGCTGGAATTTGCAGAACTCTTTATCTTACTTTACATACCCTGATGGCCTTAAAATAAAAGCAGAAAGTACCACAAGATTATTTCTCAATTCTGGAAATATTTGCAAGTGGTCTTGCCAAAGTATTAGTCAGAAATGCTAATTGAAGACTCCAGATGGAAGCATCGGTTACCTTGCTTTGCTCGGGTTCCTCTTTGAAATCTTGCCCCTCCTAAGAAAACACATTGAAAAGAAATCTCTTTGAAACATTATCTTGGGCATGGAAATTAGCTTCTCATGGTTTTAAATAGCCAATTCATCCGAGTGGCCTCTTTGTACCATGACTTTTTGATAGCTTCAATTTATGAAGAGTGAATTTTGGAATAGCCCAATGGTCAGATGTAGTAAGTTGAGTTCCTATAAGAAAAAAAAAAATACCATATTTGAATCTTAATAAACTTCTGACCCTCAAGAGGACAGTTACTAGCTTTTCTAAAGTCCTCTTGAAGCTAATCCAAGTTCAAAGTTTCCAATGACCTTGAGTGGGACTTTGTATTCATGTCAGCTGTTTGGTTAGGAGAAATAAAATAAGAATTTAGGTAAACATTGATTGTGTGGATAGCATAACATAAAGTTGTCATTTGCTTTTCTCCATGACTTATATTTTTGCAGGTGCATCCTTCACCCTTATATAAAAATTATGTCCCTAATATTGTATACACACACACGCACACACACACACACATCCAATAACTTCCCCATCCTCTATCCTCAAAACTGGCAACTTACTTCACTTTAATTACTTAATTGATTCAAATGCTAAAGAACTTTGCCATTTTAATTTATTTCATCTTATTAGTTTTTTCATTTTGTTCATGTTAACAGTCAAATTTTTAAAATTAATACCCAGTAATAATGGCCAGGTCTTCCAAATGCAACTTGATTTTGTACCTTCTAATATGTCTACAATCAACCCTGCTCATTTATAGGTTCCACAGTCATGGATTCAATCAACCACAGATGTAAACTACTCAAAAAATAGTTTTGTCTTTACTATAAATATACAGACTCTTCTTATTATTTCCTAAATAATACAGTATAACAATAACAACCATTTATATAGCATTTATATTGTATTAGGTATAAAAATAATTTAGAAATGATCAACAGTATATGTGCATAGGTTATATGCAAATGCTATACTATTTTATATAAGAGTTTGAGCATACATGGATTGGTATCCTCAGGGGTCCTGGAACCTGTCCTCTATGGAAACAGAGATAACTCTATTTCCTGCCCTATGTTTAAAATGGAAGTTCGAAAGAAATACAAGAATTAGAACAGTTCGTCTTTTTACCCTTTTCAACTCTTATCCCAAGCTCTTCCCTATACTCTTGAACAGTGGCCTAAATTTAACACATTGGTTCTATATATGTATATATGTTATAGAAATACAATTTGATGTATAGTATATCCAATTACACATTATTGTCATAAGTTACTTGCAGTATATCTTATCTTTCCCAGCTTAAAGAACATGCGTTTTAATATATGTAAGAATTGTTTTTATAGTTCTTTTGTATTTTTGTGTATTGCAACTCATTTCCTAATTCAGGAAGTTTTCTAGACTTTTTTAAAAATACACATTGCTATTTCTACTCATTTCTTTTTAAAATGATAGTTCCCTTTATTAATTTATTTTAAAAGTCTAGCAAGCACATTCTTGTGTGTATATTTTCCTAAGAGTATTATCTTAAAAATACTAAAAAAAGTTTTATATAATTAAAATATGAACATTTTGATAAGTTCAGAGATTTAAATGTAAAGGCAGAAAGCAGGAAATCTCATTTCTACCAGACACTCCCAGTCTAACATACCTAATTCATATAGTCCTTGTTTATATCATCACCTTCATATACCTGCCAAAGCTTGTTGATTCTTCCTACTGGTCTACCTGCCAGTAGAGAATAAAGGAGAATCAGGGAACAGCTTTTGGGACAGATGAAGACAGGGCTAGGGCAAAAAGGGAGAAAAGTGAGGAAAATTTAAGCAAGTAGGCTTTTGTGCTCTAAATACTAACTGAAAAGTAGCATGTAAAATGTAAAACAGAGCAAAGAATAGGCTCATTTTTCACCACCTGTATTTCCTATCCAAAAATGGCTCCTCTCATTCCTCCAAACTTAAACCCTTATACAATTTCTTCTATACTAATTTTCCCATTAAAAAGAAGCAAATCATTAAATATGAATAAGATCTAATTTGAACTGTTTGTTTTATGTTAGACCAGTAGACCTGGTCATTCTTGACTGTAATTGTAGATTTTGGTGGAAGAAATTGTGTATTGCTCATAATTAAGTCTTTCCAGTGAATAGTAATAGCTAACACTAAGGTATGCTTCTATGTGCCATGCACTTTCATATATTCCAAACACTTTAAATATGTTACATTAATAGCCATAGAGCAGTATTAACATCTCTGTTTTACCTATAAGTAAACGGAGACACTAAAAGGTTAAATAATTGATACAAGGTCACCCAGCTCATAAATGGCAGATTCAAAGTCACACACATCTAAGAGAAAATTTCACTATCTTGAAAGACTTCTGAAAATACATTAATTGTGAAAATGAAAAATAAGTAACAACATATTTCATTAAATGGAAATTGGTTTGGTACTTAATGAATTGGTATCCCATATTCATTAATTCATTCAGAACTCAATGGAGTTAAGGAGAAGGGAGTTAGCATAACTAAACAAAAGAAACTTCAGCCACTTCAGCCACAGTAAGTATACAATCATGAAGCAACAGTTTTGTGTCAAGAATTATCCAATGTAGTAAAATATTGAGTATTCCAATGCTCTAGCAAAAGATGCAAAAATAAATGTGTTAAGAGTGAGTTTTGCATATAAAGCTGAAGTTATGTTATATTCTTTAGTGCTGAAAGCAGTTATTGGGAATGCATATTAATGTTCACATGCCCCTTGTCAGCAGTATATTAAAATTACAGCCCTTTGAGACTTTATATTGAGAGTTTAAACTACATGTGTTATTTAGCTCTAATCTTACCACCACCTCAGATGTTATGTTTGTAAACTTATACCTCCTGGCTCATTTTATAGGATGCAATTAAATGGATAGCTGCAAACGGTTGTCACACAGTAATATATTTTAACATGGTAGTTTGATTTAAAGCCATTGACATGTTTGTTCAAAAGCCTGAAGACTTAGCATTATGCTAGACATTAAAAAGGTAGAGGGTGCATAAAAGCAGATCTCAAAAAGTATGATGGTCTATATGCCCATCACAAACACCCAGTCTTGCTCTTATTTTGAAGAGCTAAAATAACTTGCATAAAACTCATATTAATTTTCCCTACAAAACCAAATAAAATAAGTGTACTAAACCTCTGATCAACATTTTAAACACAATGTTGGAACAGAAACACTAGGATGATGATTTAATTAAAAGAATACATTTAGAAATAAAGAATTTCAAATGAGTTGGGAAAATAATAGCAAAAATGCAATACAGAAGAATAATACAATGAATTCCACAAAACATTTCAAATCACTTTATAGGCATTACTCCCCGTCTCCACAAATTCATTTTGGTATCAAGTAATTGGGGTAGAAACAAAGTTTCCATATAGCTTCCATTTCCATAAATCATCTTGGTGATCTTCATATGTTAATTGTCTATGAATCTCCAAAAATGGAATATGACATAAGCTTTTCCTAACACATTTAACTATAAAACCCCTCGTTCACAGAACATCTTGGAAGACTTGAATTCCACAAAAATCATTTAGGGATTTTTGAATCAGAAACAAAAGATTCTTGCTACAAATATATTTGTTGGCATTTATACAAACATGCTTCCAAGTTCTCAAAGCTCTCTTCTCCTATAGATTTCCACACGATGCTCAGCAACTTAAAGATAGGAACAGTGTCACTCATGTTTGGCTCCCCAGTCTAGCACATTGTTTAACATACATGAAGGACTCAACAAATATTTGCAAAACTTCTCTACTTGAAACTTTGCTATTAAGTTCCTGTCTCATTTTCCTTTACCCTTTCTCTTCCTGTTCAGTTCTCTGATCGACAAAAGAACTTTCAAATTTCTGGTTCTGTGTTCTCAGAGCCAAAAGATAACTGGAGACCCAAACATGACTATTGCTACTCACAAAGTTCTTGACAGACAACCAGACCTTATTGCCAAGAGCCAGAATTAGGTATCCAAGAAAACTTGAGTTATACAAGCTCAGTCCTCTTCTGGATTGGCACAGCTTTGAGATCTGTTCTTCTTCTTTGAATTTTCATTCTTTCTTTGACATAACGTATTAAAAATATTTTACAACATTTAAGAGGATGTTTTTAATGCATTCAGTTCATGATAACATTTTGTCATACTGAACAAAACATTGAGGATATACCTAAAGCCCTATTGTATCCCCCCAAATTCCATTCCTATTCCTCTGTTATAACAGCACATTATCGTTTCCACTTCCTTTTTGGTTATAGCAAGGCATGTGGCTGAATCTAGAATCAAGACATGGAGAAATACACTCTGCCCCTCAGTAGGCATTGCTGCATGTGACTTTAATTCTCCCTCAAAAGGGGTAGAGAATCTGGTATTAATAATGCAATCTACCACAACTTCTTTTTTTCTTTTTAGTATCTGTTACTTAAATTTTTAAACTTCATTTTAATTGATAATTACTAATTGTATATATTTATGGGGTACAATGTGATGCTTAGCTATATATTTATAATGTGGAATGATTAAATCAGGCTGATGAAAATCTCACATTCTTACCATTTGTCATGAAAACATTTAAAATCTGCTCTCTCAGCAACTCAGCAACTTGTATCTACTGAATGATACTTTAACCTGTTATAGAAATCTAAGCTGAAGGTTATTTTACTTCAGCATTTAAAGAAGCATGCCTGTGTTTTCTGGCAGTGAATTTTTCTGTGAGAAAATTTCTCCCCATCTAGCAGTCACTTCTTTTCGGTTATCTTCCATTTCTCTCTGATAACTAGGATTTCTACTTGTTTTTGAAGAGCTTAGATTGGGATTCGTTTTCATTTATCTCATTCAGACCTCAGTGTATTCTATCAAACTGAGGACTCCTTGCTTCAGGTTTAGAAAGTTTGTAACCACACAACCCCTTTCTTGTTATTTCAACTTTGCACTCGGGAACTCCTTTGCTTTACCTTCTTCTTGTTCTCTCTTCCATCCATCTTCATCATGTTTTTATATCTCTTTATTTGTATTTTGATATCTTTCAGAACAGCTCCCAATTCACTTATCTTCCTTTGGACTCAGCCTATCTACTATTGAACATGTTTGAGTTTTCACTTCACTTACTACATGTGCTTTATAACTATGCTTTTTTTTTTCCATACTACTGTTTATTTTTTTTTTAATTTTTATCTCCTTAAGCTTTTTAATGTGCTTATTACTTTTCACATTATTCTATAATCTCCAGGTTTTGAGGTAGAAGTTCCTGCAGCTGCTCTCTCTATCCCGTGGAGTTTTGTTTTCTAAAATTTTTTTTTAAATTCCATTGTGTTCTGTGTTGTGGGACAACCCCTTCAGAGCTGTTCTACTCTTGTTTCTTCTAGAAGCCAGGGAGGTTCATGAGTTCCAGCATGGTATCTATTGGTGTTAATTTCTCAGTGTGGGATTCCTGCACCCCAGGAGAGGTGTAAATTTAGGACTCACATCTGCACCGTGCCAACTTAAGTTTCCAGTTCCCTGAAGATTTCTTTATTCAACCTACCCCGAGCCTGCCCCCAGAGGGTAGAGTTTCTGTTGTCCCATTTCATATAAGACTCTGTTTTATGTGGCAGACTGTTCCAGCATCTGCTTCACACAGGTTTGGATCTTCCTCTCCTGCCTCTGATCTGATCTCTAATTCTGACCCTCAAATCTGTCTGGTTGAGAAAGCCTAGTGAGTTTCTGTGGCTTCACTTTCTATTTGCAGATCTGGTTTCATGTTCCCCCTTCATTTTTGATACCACCTAGCTTAGCTACTCTTTTAAAAATGGGCATATATTATGTCTCTGCCTTGACTTCTACTGTGTAGTTTATATCTTCTTCAAGGGTCCCATTAATTTCCCTGTACCTCCTTAGGATTGGGACCTTACTCTAAATCCAATGAGCCCCATTGTTTCCTTCTAACTCCCCCCCCCCACCCCCTGTTGAATCCTTCAGTCACAAGATCAACCATGAAAAAGCTTTCCAGAACCAACCAATCACTGCCTCCCTGGCTATCTTCCTTGGTTCCAGCAGCCCCACTATATTTGAACACCTACTTCTGAAGTCAAGCCAGACTGTGACATTGTTGGGATGCTGAGCATACTAGTCTTGTTTAAGGCCATTTCTACATCCAGATTACTTCCTCCTATCCATTCCCCAACTGTGAGCAATAGTCTGTCAAGTGAATCACTGCTGGCATTTGAACCAGGCTCAGTAGTCCACTTCCTGCATAGATTAAAATTCCATCAAGAACACAGAAATATCCTTAAAAAAAAAAAAAAAATCTAACAAATAAGAGCCCCTGAATAAACATTTCTGATCCCAATTGCTACAACTTTATTCCGAGGGCAAGGACAAAAGAAACACATCTTGAAAAAGGAAGTTTATATCAAGGATTTATTCAAATAATCAATTCCCTAGTTATGTGCTGAAGACATACACATTCATCCCAATATCTGGCTGTACAATGACTATTGGCATTCAGAAAGATCAATCTCTCAGACTCTGGAAATTTTCATTGGTCAAAGAAAGATTAATGTACTTTTTTATTTACTATGACAGTAAAGACTCTGAATACATTTTAAAAAGATTTTTCAATAAGAATTGAAAATGAAACATTTAATCTTAAGTTAAAAAGAAATAAGCAATTAAGTAAAACAGCATATTATCCAAATTTTCTATTAATTGAGGCATTTCTGTATAATATATCTAAGTTACAGTAGCATTTAAAGAAATTTTTCAATTTCCTGAAATTTTTTCCCAGAGGTGTTTTAAGACTATATTATGAATTTAACTCACCTTGTGAGAACTTGCAGTAAATATTGTCTTTTGACATGGCAAAAAAAAAAAATCAAGAATGAAATTTAAGTTGATTTTTTAAGAATATTGTGACCTACATTAGAATCAACACTACTGAAAAATAAAAGGTTTTATTTTGAGTTATAAAAAAGAAGAATATAAGTAAATCCTAATATTCTTCTTAGACATTATCATTTTTGAAAAAGAAAATTCACATACACAGTTAACACATGTGAATAACTTACTCTCCTTCCCCCTCAGTTTTTTTCCCTAGAATTTCTTAGCTTTTATTTACTTGTGTGTTCTGTGAGACATTTCAGCTGTTTCCCTTCTGGAAATATTTTTTAAGCAATTCCCCTAAATAACTTCCTAATAAAGATGCCCTTTATATATGTTATACCATGTTTCTACTTAATAATTTTATGAGTTATCCCACAAAATTTTTAGCAGTTTTTTCTAGGAAGAAATTCCACAATGAGAACTAAAATATTTCCAGTATCAAATACAAAGTCCTGTGTATTTCTTACAGTAATATTAATATTTCTGTATGCACTTTAAGGTGGCTAAAGATAGGATTTGATACATGACAGAGCAAAACCCCAAACAAATTCTATGTTAAAAATAGAGGTCTATATTTGTTCTTAAAGACATAGAAAAGAGATCATTCTCTTAATGTAGGTAATCAATGAAGCACCTGTTACAATATGCCTAACTTTATTAAAATTCAGCTACCGCTGGGTGTGGTGACACAAACCTATAATCCTAGCAGCTCAGGAGGCTGAGGCAGGAGGATTGCAAGTTCAAAGCCAACCTCAGCAATTTAGCAAGGCTCTAAGCAACTTAGCGAGATTCTGTATCAAAATAAAATATAAAAAGGGCTGGGGATGTGGCTTGGTGGTTGAGCACTCCTGAGTTCCATCCCTGATACCAAAAAAAAAAAAATTTAAATTAAAAATTCAGCTACCTATTCTAATTCCCAATATCTCTGAATTGGAAAGCATGAATATAATTTATTCTTATGATATAATAGACTAACTATAATATATTAATAGACCATTGACATTAAGGAACCAGGAAGAATACTGTCAAAAGCATTTAGATAGGCTTTACTTCTAACTGGGACATTTCTAATCCTCAAATAGGATCAGATTTGCTTGGGTAGCCAGAGAGGTTGATTTGGTCTTCTCTTTGAGGGAAGTTTATTATGGTAGCTTCAGTTAATTATAGTGCCTGTGTGTGATTAAATTCCTAATAGTGTAGGTTGCCTGCAGGAATAGTATAGCCTCTCAGACTTTTCTGACTCTCTTTTGCCAGGACGTCATGATTCCTGCCTTAAATTGAACATTTATCTCCCTCATTCTTTTTCCTTTTCTAATCAATGTTCCCACTAATTAAAAAGACATTTCTTTAGCTATACTTTATATTACAAAATATGAATTTCTATTAAAACCTGATTTTTTAAGGAACTTTATCCTTTTTTCCTCTGAATGCATTCAGTATTTGAATAGATGTTACTGAGTCATTTTTAAACATTTCACTGATATTGTCAATTTAATTTTTCAGTCTTTTCTGAATCTCCAAATCAAGCGTACGTTAGCTTGAGAGTGGCAAGTTTCTCAAAAAGGAAACTCTATGAGGTTGTTTTGTCACTTGTAAATGGACAACCTGTAAAATAGGGCATTTGATAAAGTGACAGGGCTCACGCTTTGGGGCCATATAGGCCTGGACTCAATTCTGTACTTACAGACTTTGAGGGTGCTTAGCTCTCTGAGACTCATTTTCCTCATCTATCAAATGGGAACAATAATTGAACTCTTACAATTAAAGAAGACAAGGTACAGTCAGGACTGACCTTAATTCTTTTCTCTATTAAAATAAGAGTATGTCCATACTTTGGGGTTTTGACAAGAAATAAAAACTGACCCCCTATACATGACCAGTCTATCTTCTAAAATAGTAGCTTGCTTCCCATTTATTCTGTCGAGTTACTCCCTAGCAACAGGAGTTGTCAGGAACAGATGGAGACAGCTTGCAATATGAACCAAGAAAAAAAAAAAAAAAAAAAAAAAAAACAGATCTTCATCACTCTTACCTTAAATTAGTTCATGCCAGTTAACTAAATAATAAGCAATTGCTCAGGTTCATGTAGTGTCCCCCAACAGTGTCTATACCTCAAAAAACAAACTAGAAATAAAAAACCTAAATGTTCCAAAAAAGAAGGAAGGTTCAGAAGAATCCTGATCTGCATTGACTCTACATTTTCACATCCTTGGCAATAATCTACTCAAAATCACTGAGATTTTTCCAGAAGACAGCAAGTTCTTCTCCCTTAACATTTTCAGTTTTCCTAGTGTAAGGAATTGCTGCCATCCTTCAGTATTTAAGACCTGGACCCTGGGTCACAAGTTCCCTAAAAGTCTAGAGAATCCCAGAAAGCATGTTTAAAAGATTGGCTTACCTTCTGTGACTGTTTTAGTCAGCTTTTTTACTGCTGTGATGAAAATACCTGACAGGAACAATATTAGGAGGAAAAGTCTATTTGGGGGCTCACAGTTTCAGAGGTCTCAGTTCATAGAAGGTCAGTTCCATTCCTCTGGGCCTGAAGTGAGTGAGGTTGAACATGGAGAAAGAATGGGGCGGATGGAAGTAGCCCAAGACAACATCACGTAATTATGAGAGAGAGAGAGAGAGAGACAGAGAGAGAGAGAGAGCTCTAATCAATAAAGACAAAATACATAGCCCAAAGGCATGCCCCCAGAGACCGGCCTCCTCTGGCCACACCCTCTCTGCCCAGTTACTACCTAGTTAATTCCTACCAGGGGATTAATTCTTTGATTGGATTAAGACACTCATAACCCAATCATTTCACCTCTCAACCTTCTTGCAGTGTCTCACACATGAGTTTTTGGGGGCACACCTAATTCCAAATCATAACAGTGACCTTCCTCCTGTTTCCAAGGGTCCCAGCCTATGCCTTGTACTTCTACCTGACTTTGACCAGGTACTGCAGCTAAGCCAGTGCCTTGCTCTAGACTTCCCATCCCTACCGGTCTTCTACAAGCTTCCTGGTCCCTAACTGCTGGTCTTGCTTCAGAGCTATTGCTATGTTCTCACCCAAATTTCCGTGGTTTCTTTATTCTGATAATTCTCTTAAACGTCATTCTTAACCTTACCTTAACTAACCTAATCCAGGCTTCCAGCCCTGCTGTTCTGCTCTGCTGTCATTCCCAGCTCCAAAGTGATAACTTGCCCCTAATGTCAACAGTAATAAAAATGCTACCCTGGAGCTGCCAGCCTTCTCAACATTCCTGAGGATTTTTGTTATTTCAGCAGTATTCTTTTCAAGCACCCATCATCAACTAATGTTGTTAGAATAAGTTATGGGCTGAGAGTGTAGCTCACTGGTGGATCATTTGCCTGGCACATGAAAGGCTCTGGGTATGATCTTCAGCACTGGGTGGAGGAGTTATAAATTATATAAATTATTCAAATAATTCAAGTTTTAGAACCTTCCAAGTTCTATAAGAAAGAGAATAATGTGTGGTTAGGTAATAATCCTGATGGGTCAAGAAAGAAAAAATTCCTCCCTTGCAAATAAAACTCCACAGATTTTATAACTAAGAGCCAATTTCTAAATCCCACTCTTAGCCAAATTCTTTAGAAAGCAGAGACAGAAACAAAAAGATTGTAATTTACTATGTTATTGCAGAATTAGAGTAAGATCCCACAAAGCAGGAGACTGACAGCAAAAATATTGTTGAAAATAACCAAGGCCATACTAGATATTCATGATCTCATCTCCCTCCACCATCCATTCTAGACTCCTCATACTTGGATACCACTTGGATCTGGTTTTCTTGCCTGGTGGGTGACCCAGACCTTTCTCTCTGAGGGTTCTAAGCTCTTAAATGGTTCACTCCTTATGATCCAAGAATACCACAATGGCCCATTCACCACTTTTACTGGTTAAAAGCACTAAGAAATGTCCTATCAAATCCACTGTTTCCAAACATATTCCTCCCTGCTCCTTTGAGTGGTAGTACTCCGCAATTCTCATAGTAATCAAGGATGATTACTTCATCAACAAAATATACTCATTCCTTTGCCCAAAGTAAACGTGTGATAGTTTCAAGTTCCTATAAACCTTTACTGTGTTGTCTGATGGCAAGAATTTCACCTGGGAACCTGGACTTCTAACATGGAAGAATCTAAATTTTGTGTTCAAGGAGCATAAATTCTAGTATGTTGCTGTAAATGAGAGCAAACGAAATAAAAACCTGATTCTGCTCCTGGGCCCCTGACTCTGTGCTCTAGTTTTTGAGGGCCTGCATGATGTATCAACTATTGGTTTTACACATATGCATAGCTTCAAGAACAGTGACATAGCCCACAGGATGCTGTCCCCTTAGCTGAACTTCTAATACATTAATCTGTTGTTTTATGAGGCCAGTTGTTTCTGGGTGGTGGAGGTTTAGTGATACTGGTGGATCCCATTGTCATGTGCCCATTATTGCACCTCCTTTGCCATAAGGCGAAACATTTATGTGAGGTGATATTGTAGTGAGATTCTGTGTTAGTCGTCTAGGGTTGCCCTAACAAAATATCACAAACCATATGGCTTAAAATAACAGTAATGTATTGTCTCAAAGTTGTGAAGGATCAAAGTCTGAACTCTAGGTGATGGTAGGGCCATGCCCTCCAAATCCTGTAGGAGAATCCTTCCTTGGCCCTGCCTAGTTGCTGGTATTTCCCAGAAATCCTTGGCATTCTTGCTTGCAGCTCTTTCACTGTAATCTCTGCCTTTGTCATTTCATGGCATTCTCCCTCTGTCTGTCTTTCTGTCTCATTTCCCTTTCTGTAAGGACACTGGTTATATTGGATTAGGAGCCAGTCTATTCTTACATGACCATGTCTTACTAATTACATCTTCAATGAACTTCTTTCCAAATAAGGTCATATATAAGGTATCTGGGATTAAGAATTGAATGCTTTTTTGGAGGGACACACTTCAGCCTATAATAACACCTATGCTAGGAGATCTGGTACTCCATATCAGATCCTGGCTTTTTGAAATTTTAATACTATCTGTATTGCAGTTAGAGAAAGTAGCAAACTTAAAAGCTACAGAGAAGACTTCTGGCCTTCCACAGCAACTTCGGTTGGCTACGCTGAGGCTACAAAAATTTTGCTAATCCTCCAGGGCTATTATAAGAGCTAACCTACTCAGCAATGCTTGTCATTGTCATTGCTTCTACACTGGTCAAGCCACAGACTTATATCCTCAAAAACCTCACCTTCGACCTGCAACACATCCAAATCAACTATAAGTGGCTTTCATAGTGGTTGTGATGCCTTACATGCTAAATATCACCGTCCCACTCTATTGCTTTTGGACAGAAACTATCCAGTTCCAAAATTTTGTTCTCTCTTCTAGGTCACTCTTCTAGTCTAGGTTCTCTCTTCTAGGTCACTTGTGTCACCAATCATGTCATTAGTCTGGTTTGTCAAGTTGCTCTTTTATTACAGATTAAATTTCAGGGAAATGAGAATGAAGATGTATAACAGAGGCAGGGGAGATGGAAAAGGCAACAGGAAGGCATCCTATTGAGCTGACCACCACTGGCAACAGGCACAACTGATTTACTTCACCTCCTAAGAACATCTTCCAAGAATCTACATAAGTGATTATATCTCAGGACTGTCACTAAGACCATCAGAGTGCAGTGGGATTCTGCTTTCCCTCTCTTGTTGGTCAAAGTTCACCCAGAAGTTGCTAGCTCCTCCTTATTGCTAGGTTGCAAATATTTGGGTGCCAAGCAGGTCCTCACCATCGGCAAGTCCTAGTGTAGAAACCAGGAAGGGTGCTGTCATGTTGTGCTCTTTTGAAATTGGTCAATGCCCTCAGCAGTTTGGTCTCTACAGGTGACAGCTGGAGTGAAACAAGTGACCAAAGATTCTTGGAGACAAATGCAAAATATCCAAAACAGACCAATGTATACTCCTAGGAAGTGAGCTGGTGAAAGTTAACTTTTTAATTTTTCATTCTTGATCTGAAAGTATCATGTTTGCTGACTAATTTTTCCCTTGAAAAGTAGGAATGGATAGAGTGGGTGGTCCACTGGGTCTTTTACCTTATCTAGGCAGCTGGGGTGGAGGGTAACAATCACTGCATACTATTGCCTTAGATGATCTCTAATTTACTTACTTTTACTTTTTTAGATTTTTTAAAAACCTTATTATTTATTAATTTATTTAGTGGAAAATGGGTCTCACTATGTGGCTCAGTTCCTACCTCAGATTCCTGAGCAGCTGCAACTACAAGCATGCCCCATTACACCCAGATACCTTAACTCTTTTCAAAAAGGATCTGAGATGGCTTATAACAAAATACAGAGCAATGTGATAGACATATAAAATGGCTCAAGCAAATGGGGAAAATACTAATATGCTAATGGTGTATTTAACATAATTGCAATGATAGAACTGCAAATTTGGCTCTGAGCCATGTAGTTCAGAAAGCATAAGTTACATAGCTCTCGCTATCAGAAGGGAAGAAGCATGCTTTAGGAGAAGTAAAGTTTTTTTCTGGCACTGAAATCTTAAAGAACTTTCTGATGTGGAACTTTATGGAGAGAAAATGAAGCGATGTAATGGGTAACGTCCTCAACAACATTTTTACAACAAATGCAGGAGTTGACTTCATTTTGTAATGAGAGGGGGGACATTTATTATTTCAATAGCTGGCACTGAAACTCCTTGAAGGAACAAACAACATTTGCTGGGAATAACACTCGGGGTAGAAGCAGAACCCTCAAAGGATCTGGTGGGGCTACAAAGGCTTGACAGAAAGAGGAAGACTGCTCTGCCAAGTGATAGAAAAGGAATCTGGAAACTCATGGGGCAATCTGGATATGAGTGAGGGAAGAGCTGAGGTGGGGAGAGAGATAGGGAGAGTGGAAGCCACAGAGAAAGCAAAAGACTTGTGGTGATCCCTCTTCAACTACCACCACCCTTAGTTTTCTGCCAAGTTTGCTTTGGGCATTTCAATATGTATATGGAAACCCAAGAGCTGTTGGTCAAGACACAGTGAGGCACAATGATGGCAGTACATGAGGACCAATTGAGGGCAGGTCTACAGGTTTCCAGTGCCAGAAGAACAAATGTTCACTTCAAACACATTTTAAAAACCAAGAAGCCCATAGACTATCATGACAGATGATTCTTCCGAAGGTAGATGGGACACTCTGTGAAAGAGGCAGCCAGTTTTCACCCAGAATCTATTTCTCTCTTCTTTTCAGTGATATAACCTCCCTATCTTCAGTTGGGCACATGAAGTTCCAACTAGAGCCATCTCCTAACAGATCATTCAGCTGTTTGTGGCTTCTCAACTCATGTCTGATGAGATGTAGGAGGAAAAGGTGTGGACAATTTCCAGGTCACATTCTTACAGGAGGTTATATTGCCCTTTTGATTATTTCCTCATTTCCCGAAGTCTAGAAGAGAGACCTGGAGGTAGTGAGCCAGTCATGTGAATGAGGACAACATTCTAGCCTAGGCAAAGCCCTAGTAATGACATAGAAAGAAAGAGGTTTTCCTAGTATCCACTCACTCACTCCACTTCACCCCAAGCCCAAACACTTCCAAGTCAGACATTCACATGAGAGAAAAATAAACTCTGTCATGGTTAAGCCTCTATTATGTGATTTCTATTAAAGTGGACAAATCCATTCCCTTTATGTAGAATATAAACACATCTATTGCTATGACTCTACTCTTTGGGTATAGCCATTAAGATTATGTAGTAAAAAACATCTGCCAAACTTAGCCAGAATTATGCCTCATGAATAACAGTAATGGTCCTATCATAGATTTACTACAAGCACTTCATTGGTAAACTGACCCATTTTTATTTTTTTTCCCTATAACAGTATAGTGCTGTTTATTAGCTGAAATGGTAAGCTGAGTGAACCATGTTGTCCATTATAGAGCAGAGTTCAATATGCCATAAATAAGAAGAAATAAACATGTTATAATGTAAGGAGCCCATGCTTACTGGACATGACAAAAGTTTGCCCCATAAACAAGGAGAAAGGGTGGTCAGAGAAATACCAGCTTCATTCTTGAGAAACACAGTGAACAGAGGAGAAGCTATTTATGTTTTTATGGATGCTGATACATCTTCAATCTCTAGTAATGACTGTGTTATGACTATTGTTGTCTTTCTTAGTACACTAATTCAATTAGGAACTCAATTTGACTTTACGTGATACCCAATTGCTATGGTTTAAACATATATAGGATTATTTATATCATGTTTCAAGAAATCCAGAGTAGATGGTATAAGATTGCTATAATGATTCAACAAGTACCTAGCCTTCCACTTTTCTTCTCATTGATCCTTGAAATGCTGCCTTCCTCCTCATGTTCAGCTGTTAACCACAAGGCTATTACACTATAGACACTATATTTACAATTCATGCAGGAAGATGGAAGAAGAAAGGAAAGTAAAAGAAAAATTTGCTTATCCTTGTAAAGCATTTTCCTAGAATTAGAAACCTAATGACTTCTGTTTACAACAAATTGGCCAGAACTGTTCCATGGCAATCCTTATATGCAAAGAAATCAAGCAACATGAGAATTTTTATCTGGATACATGGTTGACATAAATAAACCAAGAGATCTCTTAATAAGGAAGGAGGGAGTAGAATGGATACTGAGTGGGCAAAATTAGTGTCCACCATATCTTATCAATAAAG
Source organism: Sciurus vulgaris (assembly GCF_902686455.1). Lineage (NCBI taxonomy): Eukaryota > Metazoa > Chordata > Mammalia > Rodentia > Sciuridae > Sciurus > Sciurus vulgaris. Next base: position 36,809,640 of record NC_136468.1, on the reverse strand, counting down.
TTTCTGTTACTGAACTGTTATCATGAGCCCCCAAAAGTTAGAACTTCTGAAATATAAGATTCCAAACATTTCTAAAGCACTCAATCCATCTATTACTTCTTTTTGAGGGTGTTAGGTCACTTTTTCATAGGTAAAGTGACTGTTGCTACTCATTTTCTTAACCACTGTTCTTTCCATTATTGTGTCTTCAGTATTAGCTGGAAAGTGTTTAATACTAGAGTTGATTAAAGATGGCTATAATTATTTTTACACTGTTCCAGTCAAGGGATAAATTTCATGTTGTCCTTTCTTGTATCTTGATGGGCTTTGTGACTACTTGATCAATAGAATGTTTCAGTTTTCAGACTCATGCTTTAAAAGACTGATAACATTCTCCTCCTGTCTTTTCAAATACATACTCTTAGAAACTAGCCACCATGTTGGGAGGAAGTTTAAGTAGCATTGTGGAGAAGTCAACAAGGAAATGAACCAAAGTCCCTAGATTATAGCCTTGGCTGTAATCAAAACTGTCACCAAATGAACACCCACTATAGTGAGCCATTTTAAAATCTGATCATCCAAAAGTTGGTTAAGCTGTCCTAGCTGATGCCTTACAGAACAAAAATTAACTGCCCCCCCTCTGAATATTGACCAATTTCAGATCTGTGAACAAAATAGATAATTGTTATGGTTTTAAGTCACTAAGTTTTGAGGTAGTTCATTTCATAGCAAATTTCATAGATAATTAAATAATTATTTTCAGTGGAATAAATTAATAGTGCCTTAATGAAATATGAATCTTGATTAAATATAATTTCTACTGACCAAAAATTGTGAAGAAAGTAAATATTGTCATGAATATGCCACTTATTTTCATTTAGTGCAATAATTCAGAAATATATTTATTGCACATACTTGAATTTGTAGTTTATCTTGCTCTATGTACACAGCCTTTGGCACAAATGTTTGACCAACAATTGTGGAGAGCACATTCCCAATTTACATGAAGGCAAAAAATATTTAAGAAGCAAATAAAGACTATACCTGAAAAACATCTAATACAGTAGCATCATCTTTCTGAGCTCTGAATAATATGAATATTTAAGGAAATTAGAATAGAAGTTATTTACACAAACAATGCCAAAAATGTACAATTATCTTCACTGGATTTTGCCATTTAGAGAAAGCTGTGACTGCCACTAAGCCCCTCAGCCAATAAACATAAGAATGAGCTAGACTAAGGCAAGAGACAAGCAGCTAATCAGAATGCACTATCTGTCTAAAGAACTGGAATTTCATAATTTTAGTTAAAATATTTTCTATCTTTATCATACCAGAGACTAGAACATTTTAATATACCCAGCACAAAAGACTTATAATCAGTAGTCAATGAAATCTGGTCCATAACTGCAGAATTTGGTTTAAGATCTGAAAATTGGATCCCTTTGTCTCCCTTGCTTTCTGCAAAGACAGGCATAAGTTATGATGGTTAGTTGTATGTGGTTAGTTGTATATAACAAAGTCTGAGTAGTGTCCTAAGCACATTCACAGGGAGGCAGTGTAAGGCTGGTGAGGTAAGTTCTGTTTGGTGAGTTGCTTGGGCACCTGGGTTCTTTTGTCTTTAGGTTGTTTCTTTTACCCATGTGTCCACCACAACTACCTTCCAAGTAGTAGGATGAAAGAAGGGCACACTCTCCCTTTAAAGATGTAACTAGAAGTTTCACAAGTTAATTCTGCTCCCATCCCCTTGGCCAGGACTTAGTTACCACAGGCCATACCCATCTATAAGAAGGGTGGACAATGTAGACATTATTCATATGCCTGGCCACCAAAAAAAATTTTAAAGGCATTCTATTGCTATAAGAAAGAAATGGAGATTTGAGATTGGAGAATCAGGTAACTAGAATACCTGCTGAGGTATACTCACTTGGGGGCAAGAATTAATCTTCCAAATAATATTTTATTTTTTTATGAGATCCTTGATTTGAATGTTCTACTTGAATAAGCACCAGATAAATGCTTTATGTAAACCTCTCTGAACACAATTTCATAAAGACTTGTGTACTATGAAAAGAGATGATGCACTTTTAAGTCATCTTCATGCACTAGTGGTAAAATATCATGATAAATTAAAGAAACCAGAAGTCATTGATTCAGACATGGCTCATAAATAGAGGGTATTTTTATCTTTTCCAAGCAACAATTTCTAGAGTACTCTACGTGTTTGCTTTTTATATAATTTTAACTCATGCAATATTTTTCAGCAGACAATCTCAAAAAGCTTTTATAAACATTAATTAACCTAAACTTCACAACACTCTCCAGAAGTGTGTATTAATACATCCATTTCCATGGCAGAGAGCCAGAGGAATATTACAATCAAGCAATATGGTGCTTTCTTGGTTGTAGATATGTAAGGATGTCAAATAGGGAATTTAATGTTAATCTAAAAATTGGTTATTTAGCTACTCCTGGACTGATAGATGGTTATTATACTATGTTCACTATAAATATAATCATGTTACTAAAGCAAAAAGAGAAGGAAAGGCTTTATTTTGAAATGTACTTCAACTTAAAAGTAACTGATGTGTACTCTATCTGCAAATACAAAGATAATAATAAAATTGGAAAGATTTTCATCAGACTTTGAGCACCAAGCTTGATTCATTTTGTTTCTAGATTAAATTTGAAAAAGCAGCTTCTAAATAATACTTATTCAATCCACGTGTCAGGAAAGGATAACACATATCAGATTTCTTTGAACAAAATAATAAGTCATATGTGAAAATAATTATATTATTTTCTGAACCTAATAGACTTTGTGATGAACAAATAATAAAAAATTATGGTACAAGACATGATTATTTATAACTCTCCTATCCAAAGAGATAACTTCTTTGGTAAGATCGGAAATACATCTCAACAATATTTAAAATTCCAAGGTTTTTGAAGTGCTGTTATTCATTGAGGAAATTCGTGAATAAATGGAAAATTTGGAACTTTCCTAATACACAAGAGATATAACCATAGCACCTTACAGAGGCAGATAAACCTGTTTCAGTTGCTACATGAGAGTATTAACATTGTACTTATTTCTGGTAATCTGATCTATGTCTGAAAAAGGCTGAGGTCTAAGCCTCAGTTTAATGGAAGCTAAAAAAATAGAAATAAGGGAAAAAGAGTTATTTTCATAGGAATAGACAACTGTTCAGAGCAAGATTTATTGATGAGAACCAACATGAGGACTAATAAAATATAAACCAATGACTTTTAGCTCAGATTTTCATCAGAAATCTTTCCCAAAGCTCCTTACATAGACTTTTTTAAAACCCTCAAATAAGAGGTTTTATAGATGTAGGGCAATATCCTAAAAGCTCTTTGAAGCTGCTGTTTTTCAAATCACAAGAAACTTAAATGAAGTTTTGGATAATTTCTCTTCAGGCATTTATACTAGCTGGGCTAACAAGCGGGGAAACCACACATTCATTCCACCTGGTCCACCCATTCTTGTAGACTGACACACTCAAAATGTTAGTGTTTTAAGTCAACTAACTTTAAAAAACAATTTATTTGTTCTAATTAGTTATACATTAGAGTAGAATGCATTTACGCAGCTTGATATAGCATACATAAATGGAGTATAATTTCTCATTTTTCTGATTGTACACATTGTAGGATCACATCAGTTATGCAGTCATATATGTACATGAGGTAATAATGTTTGTTTCACTCTACTATCATTCCTACTCCCATTCCCCTTCCCCTCCCTTCACCCCCCTCTACCTAACCTAAAGTAACTATTCCTCCCTAGTGCTCCCCACCCTAATTGTGAATCAGCATTCGCATATCAGAGTAAACATTGGACCTTTGGTTTTGTGGGGGGTTGACTTATTTTGCTTAGAGTGATATTCACCAATTCTGTCCATTTACTAAACATTGGTTAGGATGTGGGGAAAGAGGTACACTCACACATTGCAATTGGTGCAAACATTATGGCAAGCAGTATGGAGATTCTTCAGAAAATCTGGAATGGAAACACCATTTGACCCAGCTATCCCACTCCTCAGTATATACCCAAAGGACTTAAAACCAGCATACTACAGTGACACAGCCACATCAATGTTTATAGCAGCTCAACTCACAATAGCTAAACTATGGAACCAACCTAGGTATCCTTCAACAGATGAATGGATAAAGAAAATGTGGCATAATATACAATGGAATGTTACTCAGCTTTAAAGAACAATAAAATTAAGCCAGCTAACTTTTCAGGGCCATTTCATAGCTAACAGTCTAAACTTATGTGTTATTTTGTTTGATTACAGGAGATGTGGGGGGGTACTATTCTAAAGAAATATAAATTTTAACTTTCATGACTTGATAACATATCCCCCCAAAATTCCAGTCACCAAAACCTAATAAACATGGAAAATCTCTTAGTTAAATTATAAAGATAGAATACAAAAAAATGATAGTCACTTATTATGGCATATGAAATAGTTTTATCCAGGGAGGTAACCCTTTTTAAGAAGGACACACATATACGTTTTCATAGGAACAATAGACAGGTTTTGGTTTTTAATAAGACTATGGATTTTTGCCTACAGATGCATTATGTAAAATTCATTTTAACAATAGTTATTAAGAGTTGTCTACTGAGTATAGTAGGAAGCATTTGGATGAGCAAGGCAGGGTTCCTGCCCTCAGGAAGCTTACAGAGTAAAAGAAAGATTGAAGGAAATATTTCTGAAGAGAATTAGATAGTTACTGTTAGAAAGGTACAAATAGTGTGTTATGAGTTTTAAAGGAGAAGGAGTTTCTTGTGAGGTGCAGTGAAGTCTACTTTGAGCAAGGAAATATTTGATATGGGACTTGATGGATGGGTAGGATTTGAGGTATTGATATCCAGTGGTATGGGAGGGAGGGGGGCAGTAGTAGTAGAATATCTCCAGGTAACAGCACCAAAAGAGAGTGTAGTTTAAATAGAAAGTAGAGGGCCAAGTAATTGAAAATTAGATTGGAAAGAGCCATCAGAATAAATACTATTCTTTGTTTCAAGTTGTAATATGTTTTAGTCAGCTTTTTCACTGCTATGACTAAAAGGACCCAATCAGAACAACTGTAGAAGAAGAAAAGTTTATTTGAGGGCTCACAGTTTCAGAGGTCTCAATCCATAGACAGTCGGCTTTATTCCTCAGGTCTCCAGGTAAGGCAAAATCACATGGCAGAGGAATGTGGCAGAGGGAAGCAGCTCACTTGATGATCAGAAAGCAGAGAGAGACTCTACTCACCAGATACAAAATATATACCCCAAAGCCATGCTCCCAATGACCCACCTCTTCCAGTCACATCCCATCTGCCTTTAGTTATCACTCAATTAATCCAATCAGGACATTAATTCACTGATTATTTTGAAACTTTATAACCCAATCATTTCTACTTTGAACACTCTCACGTTGTCTCACACGTGAGTTTTTGGGGGACAATCACATCCAAACCATAACATAATATAAGCATTAAAAGTGTCAGGCATAAACCCTAAGGATGGATTTGCATTTGAGAACCTGTTCCATACTGTGTGTGTGTGTATGCGAAAGAGACAGACAGACAGACTTAGGATTGAACTTGAGGCACTCTACCACTAAGCTATATCTCTCCAGTTCTTTTTTTTTTTTTTTTTTTTGGAGACAAAGTCTAATTAATTTAGAGAGAGACTGGTCTCAAACTTGCAATCTTCCTCTTTTAGCCTCCCAAGTCACTGGGATTATACACATGTGCCACAGCACCTGGCTTCTCCGTAAATCCTTTATTGCTATCACTCAGTGCTTATGATGGTGAGCTATATCAAATAATTGTGCATTAAAAGCTCCAAAAGTTTTATTAATTGTGCACTTGAAATGACTGTAACTATATTAAAACCTCACTTACATTCATCAAATGAGAACCAAACTTGTTGGTCAGGTCTGTGATCTATGAATATAATAGACTTAGAAGGACACTAGAATTTATAAATGAACCTTAGGGGTATGGATCTCTTCTAACCTACCTTTCTCCAAAAGATACTGAATGAGCATCAGTATTAACTGATATAACTTCACTTCTTCTTGTAGTCATAGACCTTCTTTTAATGGAAGTTATGAATTAGTATTAGATAAACCAAGATCCGTTTTTAGAGCCAAACGTGATATAAAATGTTGCATGTACCAAATTGTTTATAATACACCCAGGAAATAAAAGTCCATGGGGTTAAGTTTTTGCCCAAAGTTACTTAGTAAGTCATCCTAGCAAATTGTCAGAGCAAAGGGTAAAATAGATAATATTCAGAGCAAGGAAGATTACTGAATTTACCAAAATCATTTTTCTTCCTACTCCTACTTTCAAAGATCACTTACTAAATTAAGACCCCCTAACTTATTTAGAATAATTAGGACAAATATACTTGAATCTGTTTCCCTCACTAAATATTCTTTGTCCATATAGGCCTCTTTGTTGATCCTCAAAGACACCAGCTCTGGCCCTGTCCCAAGGCCTACGTACTTGCTGTTCTTACTGCCTGGAATGCTATTTCCTCATATATATACATAGCTTTTTCCATTTTAACTGTCAAGTCCCTGATCAAATGTCAATTTCTCAATGAGGTACCCCCATGTAAATTTGTATTTCCCCAACCACATCAAGTCCTATGCAATTTCCTGCTTTATTTTTTCCCACTGCATTAGCTATCATCATATATATATATATATATATATATATATATATATATATGTATATATACATATAAATTTTTTTTTTTTTACTTAGTCTGTTTATGTTCTTCTTCAAGTAGATTGTAAGTTTTATGAAGACAAATTTTTGTTCATTGTAATGACCCCAAGACCTGGAAATATTAAATGGATGAATGATATGAAAGACTTGAAAAATTCAAATGGATTCATAAAATGAAAAGACATGTTCCTTGGTTAATGTGAAGAATCAAGGAAGAACCTCTCATTTAGGCAAGAGAACCTGAAGCACAAGTGTAAAGAGAACAGTAATTCATGAATTTATTTCATTAGTCAGATAAAACAAATAGCACACTCAAAGGAAAATTGAGGAAGGTTCAATGAAGGCAGAGACTGTTATCAGCTAATTGCTATAAAATAAATTACAGCCAACTTGGTAGTTTAAAGCAACACTCATTTGTTAGTTTACAGTTCTGTAAGGTAGAACTGTGGCATGGCGTGACCAGGTTCTCTGTTCAGGGCATGACAGGCTGAAATCAAGGTATTTGCCACACTGAGTTCTCATCTGATTTTCACTCAAGTTGTGGCAGAATTCAGTGTGAGTAGTTGTAAGACTGAAGTCCCTGGAGTCTTTCTCAGTTCCTAGAAATCAACCACATTTATTGCCACATGGCCCCTTTCATTATTAAGTCATCAGTCATATGTAAAATATTTCTCCTGCTCCTTAACTTTGACTTCCTCTATCTGTGACCTATAGACCTAGATTAAAGGACTCATGTGATTAGGGAAGGCCAACAAGAATGATCTCCCTATCATAAGATTAACTGACTGGGAGATGCCCTTCAATAAACGAATGGATAAATAAACTGTGGTATATGAATACAATGGAATCTTGTTCAGTCATAGAGAAGAATAAAATTATGGCATTTGCAGGTAAATGGATGGAGTTGGAGAATATCATGCTAAGTGAAACAAGCCAATCCCAAAAAACCAAAGGTCAAATGTTTTCTCTTATAAGTGGATGATGATACATATTGATGGTGATGGGGGGTAAGAAAAGAATGGAGGAACTTTGGATTGTGTAGAGGGAAATGAGGGGGGAGAGGGCGGGGAAAGGAAAGATAGTTGAATGAGACAGACATCATTACCTTACGTGTATGATTACACAAATAGTGTGACTCTACATCATGTACAACCATAGAAACAAAAAGTTGTATCCCATTTGTGTACAATGAATCAAAATGCAACCTGTAAAAATAAAATTAAATGATTTTTTTAAAAAGGATTAACAGACTGGGGAACTTAATTGCATCTGTAAAATCCCTTCACAGCAGTACCTACTTAGGGTTTGACTGAAGTACAGAGAAAAGACTTATATAACATCAGAAGTCACAAATCCTGGAGGATCATCTTACTGCCTACTATGTAGAATATTTATAAAGGCATGGCATGGGTCAGATTAAGTATAGTAATAAGGAATGGCAAGCTCTCCCTGACCTAACAACAACTGGGTGCTCCTACCCGCAGTCCTGAAAAGATAAGAAGAAGGAGCAGTGACCTGAACCTGGAGAGCTATAATTGTGGCTTCAGGTGAAAGAGAGAACCACCGGACAGGAACTTTTCCTTCCATGGAGGACCAAAGCCCTTGACAGCAATGGCTTGAGGCAAGAACCTGACTCAGATATCTCAAATCTTCCAATTTCCTGTTGGTGTTTCATTGGCTGAACTCAACCAAAAGCCAGAGGGCAAGGAAACATGTACCTGTCTTCCATAAAGGTCAGCTCCCCAAGACACAGACCCAGGTGGCAGACAGGGGAGAACACACTGAGGAGCAAATGCAAACTCTCCAGGACAATTATTTTCTGCTACAGATTTGTATATATTCTCTAATATCATTGTATTCATGTCATCATGTCTCAGTGATCAAAATGACTGAGCTAGCTTTAGAACTAGAAGCTCTCAAATCCATAATTAATATCCTAACTCATTAGTTTTAATCTCTCCCATACCATTTTGTGAATGGCTAGGCAAGGCCCAACAGATGTTTGAGGGAATTTTCTTACCTGAAACTTAGAAACCAAGAAATAGAAGAAAGGAAGGAAACGAGGGAGAAAGGAAAAAAATATTTATGTTTGTATATACATATGAAAAAATAGAAGCTAATTTTTGCAAGTATAGCAATCCCATTCTAGAGTTTAAGAAAAGAGAACACAGAGAAGTGAACAAAAAAATAGCATCACACTATTTTTTTCAAGAATAAGGAGGATGGAAGATAATGGACCTTAGTCTTTCAACCTAGAATTTGAAATCCACTCAAACTCCAAATCAAAAAATAAGGGCCTTTCAGACTTACAAGGTCTCAAAAAATATTCAGCACATGTACTCTTTAAAAAAAAATAAAATAAAAAGATGTTTCATCAAAAATAAAGAAGTAAAACAAGAAAGAAGCCCAAAGACCTGGGAATATGAAAATGCCAATCATTCCAGCTCTGACCTCTCGGTTTAGGCCACGGAGGTGGCCTTGCCTCCTCCCCCAATTCTGACATAAAGTTCTACTTCTTGATTGTGATCTTTTGTTACCAGACTCAGGTTCAGAAACTCCTCCTATGGTAAAAACAATTTTAAAGGGATGAGTGCTGGGAAGAGGCAATGTTTTATTCAGTGGTCAAAGAATGGAGAAGTGGGAATCCTGTTGGCAAATCAACTTCTCAACTCCAGGAAGTTGAGGAGTCATGGTATGGGGAGAAGTAAAAAGGATGAGAGGCAGGATTATCAAGGGGAGGGATTATCATGTCTTTTCTGGGAATAGGCAGATCTTCCACAAATTCAGGTGCCACCAACATTCACTCCATTCATAGTCAGATGTTTCCTGTCATGGTAGCTGATGGGTGTGTCTTCAGTTCTGAATGGGGAGGAAAGAAGCTAGGCAAGCCTAAGTTAAGTTAACCCATATTATAGTTTTGGACAAAATGTTTCTCAAATGATTGACATGTCTACATGCAGAGCTGAGTAGAATCTGACCCAAGTTTAAGGCAGCAAAAGAGACACTTGATATGAAGGCAGAAAGGCCAAACATTTTCATCCTTTCCAGTCCATGGGACAGCAACTGGCCCAAGTGAAAAGCATGTTCTCAGAAAAAGTGACCTTAAAGTCCCTGAAAAGTAATCTAGGCGACCATTATCATCTTAACCCACATGTCTCAGGTGTTATCTACAGCAAAGCTAGTGAGAGACTAACGATGCATTGTCCAGATGTGTGACCTCCAAAAAATCAGTGATTTTTAAATCAACTAACAGCAAGTGAAGTGAGGGAGTTTATTTAGGTCTTTCCTTGATAAAACTTCATTGTTCTTCCTCAGCTTTAATTCAGATACTCTATGTTGCTGTGTCCATAAAGGCTAAATAAGTACATTTTCCATTTGAGCTGCCTTCACATTTATCACCTTAGGGAATCCACAATTAATACCCAAGCCCTGGGTTGGGTCTCTGTAGGGTATACTTGGGCCCAGACCAGGCCCATGGGATTTGACTCAACTGACCATATGGCTTTGTGCAATTAAGTCTTAGCATCCCTCTAGAAGGATTAAGATTTCCTTTAATAATCAATCCTTTCAACATGTTTTAGTTTATTGTCAATATTAGGCATCCTTTCTAGGTCAGGTTTTTATTTCTTTTCTTTTTATTATAATGGGAAAGTAATTATGAACCCTAAGAGACAAACAGGTTTATGTGAAGTTGTTGCCTGAGCAATCCAGAAACCCTAAGTGGTGGAGCCAGTTCAATCTTGGGGAGACAAGAGGGATTCTTCTCACCCTATAGCTAAGGACCTTGGGCAGGATCAGCAAGAACTTCCAGGGGAAAAGGTCTTAGGTGAGCCGTGGGTGACATAAAGCACAACTCTTTTCCCTATAGATAGTTTCCTGGGATTCTCCAGTCACATATTTTACCTCATTTGTGGAAGATTTATCAGATACATCCAATCCCAACTTTCTTGTGTCATTTGAGGCAGTAAGCATAGCTACTTTTCAATTGTGTAAGAGAAAATATGTTTTCTGGGCAAAGAAATTTTGCATAAGAATTTTGCACACATTGCACAACCCTGCTTTGTGTAATATGTATAACATATCCTTTGGAAAAGAGATGCTGATTTCAGTATGACTTCATTAAGAATAACTATCACTTTGTTGGTCTCATTTGTGTCCCAGGAAAAGGGGAAGATTATTAATTACCCAGGGCAGGTCAGGGGGTTATCAGGCCTGTAAAGGGGATTTACCCAAGGCTGCCTCAGGACACAAGCCAGTCAGAAGCTGGGCGGGACTATGGATCCTGCACAGGAAGGTTCTGTTCCCACGGTACAATCTCCAACTCCTAATATGCCTTCAGAGCATCTGTAGAGGAAGCAGTCTAATTTCTAGACTTGCTAATGAATTTTTAAAACTTTACATATAGATAGATATAAAGGTTTTTAGACAAACTGATGGAAAAGATGTTATTTATGGTGACTTGCTAACCACACCGATGTAGACATGGATCAGCTGGTATTTGCAGGGAGGAAGCTCCTCTGAATTATACAACTTTCTAGAAGAGAAGTAAGACCTTCTACTTACCCTTGCCCCCTGGTGACAGTTTTTTTCTCATTTTCTTTGCCTAATGCTTTCTGAGCCACAAAGCAGAAGTTATAGAATATCACACAAATTAATATATCATTGTGTTATGCTGTCACAAAAGTGGCTAATTGTAATACAGTGTGAGATATGCTAAATTAAGAGTATGAGGTGTCACTGGAAAAGAGATGAAGCCACCTGTCAGCCTGCCCAAAGAGAGGACCAGTTATGGAAGCTTTCCAACACTAGTTTGGACCTTGAAGATGAGTCAGAGATTGCTATGCAAATACAAGGAAGGCCATTCCCACTGAAGGGAATAAACAATGCCAATGCCGTAGTGAGGCTGCTCCACTGTCCCTCTTCTTGGGGTAGGAGACACCTGTTTTCCTTTGCTGGCTTTGGAAGAATGACAAAAAGTAAAAACAAAGAAACCAACAGAATATTCTAGGTCAAAACTTACTTTCCAACACTGACAAGGAGGTTGATACCTTTGTTGTTATTAGCCTTGAACTTAAACTGCATCCTCTCTCCAGGGTAGGAGCAGACCAAGGTGAGTGTGTTAGTCTACTTTCCATCACTGAAGCAAATATGTGAGAAAAATCAACTTATGAAGATAACAGATTTATCCTGACTCACAGTTTCAGAGATTTAGGTCAAGAATCAGTTAACCCCACTATTTTGGGGTCTTTGATAAAGCAGAACCTCATGGTGGGGAGCAGATGAAAGAGCAAAGTTGCTCATCTTGTGACTGGGAGGCAAAAGACAGAGAAGAGGAAGGAACTGAGCCCTCATTATTATTTTCAAACACTTCAATGACCTCAGTCTTCCCCGTAGACCACACCTCTTAAAAAGTGTTCATCATCTCCCAATAGCACCACAGTCTGAGGAATAGGTCTTTACCACATGGGCCTTTAGGGGACACTTTCCTGAACCATAGCAATCATCAATCCATTTACTGATTCTAGAATCTGGATAGGACCTGCTACTCACTTCTGTGTTTGGCTGGCTAAGGAGGAATCTTTATTAAACCAATAATATCAGAACCTCTGATCTATAACTGCATCCCACACTCTCCTCCCCAAGAATGACTTCATCTTCCCACAGGAGGAAAATCTCTTTTTTTGCTCCAATCTGCCTGAGTCCTCCCCACACCCTATGTATCCCTGTCTCCAAAGTACCTGAGATCTTTCATGACTGGTCCTCCAAGGCCCTGAAAGTTCTGAAGCACTGGATTATATTAAAATGTTCACATAAGCATGCATGATAATGTGATTATTTTTCAAAACAATATGAACCTAACATTAAATCTCCTTGAAATTCCTCAGCCATCCTGAAAAATTCTCATATTTGAACACATTAAAATCATTCTGCTAGCAATCACTATCAGAAAGTCAGGGGACAAAACATGCTCTCAAAATTCAAGTAATTTCAAGTGATACATGTTGTGATATAAAATGTAAATAAAGTATCTTGTTGGAAAAGACACTTCAGTTGTGGCTTTTAAAAGAATCACAGAAGCAAAACCACCAGGAGCCATACAATAAAGGAATTTGTTACAGGTATTAGAACTTACATAATTGTGGGAAGAACTGAGAAGGTAAGAATCTAAAAAAATGAAATTGAAGGAACAGAGAAAAGTCATAAACTATTCGAACTTGCTACCGCCTGCTGCTGTGTGGGATCTCAAAGTCTAGGGAGGGTTGTTGGCCCTTAACATCCACCACTTCTGGAAGTTCTCAGCCATGCATTTGGGAAGGCACAAGGGCACTTTCAGTGGGCAAGGCCAGCATCAGGAATAAGGGAAGAAAACAGCAAAGACAAACTGGAGCTTGCTGACATATCTGCACACATCGCTTACCACCTATGTGTGATGATAACTTTCAGAACATATAATGGCTGCTTCTCTCCTGCCTCTGAGAACTCACTCCACTTCCCACTTGGCCAACTCCAATCTGGAATTATATGGAAGTGGAGATATGGAAAACATAGTTCTGAAAATAACCAAGTAGACAATAGAACAATCTGGTACATTTCATGGTACAGCTACAAGTAAATACTCTACCTCAAATTCAGCAAGTCCAAAGTGAATGCATCATTGTGTGCCAGACTCCATTTAAGAACAAAAATTAAAGCAATAAACAATCTTTTATCCCTACAGCTTTATTAGGATTTCATTGACACACAAAAACTGTGTCTACTTATGAAACAACATGCTGTTCAGATATATGTATAGAAAAATCAACCTTAATGAGTATTGCTGAGTTTCTGCCATCTCTAAGTGGTCCTGTGTATTATACACCCTAATAGCTACACAACATTCCTCCTAGTGCTAGATCCCAGCAGTCACCACCTTACAGAACACTTTCTTCTTTGCTCCCCAGGATTAAAAAATTCCCTTTTCTCTTTCCACCTGCCTCAATCTCACCCGGCTCCAAACCTCCCTATAGAAGGTTTCACTAAAACATTAAATTCTAATTACAGTTTTCCCTTGGTATCCCTGGGGGATTCATTCCAGGACCTGCTCCCCCATTCCAAGATCCATGGATGCTTAAGACCCATATATAAGGTGGAATAGTGTTTGCATATAATCTAACCACATCTCCTGTACATTTAAATAATCTTAGGCTACCTATAATACCTAATACAATGTGAAAACTTTGTAAATAGTTACGCTTTATTATCTTGAAAATAATGACAAGAAAAACAAAGTCTATATATACATAGTACAAATGCAATTTTTAAACTTTTTTCAACCTGTGAATGTTGAATGTAAGGATGCAGAACCACAGTTACCAAGGGCTGACTGTGCTTTAATTTTAATAACTTCTCATTACCTACCATTCAGGTCTTCTTTATGGTCAGTGTAGCATATGAGATTTCTCATACATATTCTGACCCTCCCCTGATTTTTTTAGCCTCCTTTTCTATCCTAGCCCCAAACACACTATATCCCAATCATTCTAACTTCCTTGCACAGCATTAGGCATAAAATAATTTCAAATTATTAGGTATTAAAATTATTTCAGCCTGTACACTGGCTCCCTCTTCTAAGAGTTCATTTGCTCACCTCCGTCTGCCTGCAAATAGAGTCACCCAGAAAACTCCTGTTCACCCATGAAATGGGGTTCTCATGTGGCCTTCCTTCCACATCCCCTCATTTCCTCCTGATGACCAAAATTAGTCCATACCATTCTTTCCACAGGGGCTAACTCTTGGCATGTTGTGGCAGATGTGCTGACTTTATTCTGGTCTTCAGAGCTGGACTGTGAGGTCCTCAATGCTAAGGACTACACTCATTCATCTTTGTAGCCCTAGGCTCTAACCCTGCCCTGGCACACTGAAAGTGCCCCATAAACATTTGGTTTAGAAAATTGGTGGATAATAAGATCCGACATTTTTAAATATCTTATTCCATATTTATAGCTACTTCCACATAAATGATGATTGCCATAAAATATATGTTAATGATTACAAAAAGTTGATTGATTCAGGGGCGATCTATTAAGTGTAGATAACCAAATACTGAAATTCCGCCTAAATCTTCAAATGGCCTTCAATCATATGACCTCATTGATCAGATTAATAAGATTATTTCAACATCTCAATTTCAGACTGGACACATTAGTGCACAACTGTAATCCCAGCAACTTGGGAGGCTGAGGCAGGAGGATCACAAGTTTAAGGCCATCCTCAGCAACTGAGCAAGGCCTGTCTCAAAATAAAAAGTCAAAAATGGCCTGGAGAAGTAACTCAGTGGTAAAGTACCCCTGGGATCAATCCTGTGCACTGAAAAAAAATAACAATAATCATCTCAATTTCACTGTGCTGTTTAAACATTCTTTTGATCTGTCATTGAAATGTGGAACAACAAAGAAAATGTGGTTTTTCTTAACTTTGTGGTGGCAAATCCATTTGTTAACAGTAGCACTGGGAAAGCCAACAGTCCTTGATATCAGCTCTAGCATGGGGAGCTTAGACCAAAGCAGATGGACCAGACACTTCAGAGGAAGCTATAAAAAGATATCTTTTCTAATTCAGGTTATACACTACTTGAAAGTTCCTTCAACATAAGCATGAAAGTTTGCAGATGATTTTATTGGATCTGACAGTTTTGTCTAGAGGTTAGTTTACAATTGCCTCTTGGGAGCAGTTTGGTTGGATTTTGCTGGATTTTGTAAGTAAAGGAAGGAATGTTTATAATAGGTCAATGAACGGGAAACCCTAAGCAGTTTGCACCTCAGCCAGCTTTTTGAGCATGACCCCTGACTAGTCACAGTTTGTCTGTGCTTTTATTTATTTATT
Organism: Sciurus vulgaris; assembly: GCF_902686455.1. Taxonomy (NCBI): domain Eukaryota; kingdom Metazoa; phylum Chordata; class Mammalia; order Rodentia; family Sciuridae; genus Sciurus; species Sciurus vulgaris. The sequence goes on along the minus strand of NC_136468.1, from coordinate 36,794,034 downwards.
TTTTTAAGTCATCATTGGCAAGCCAAGCTTAGGCCAGAGTTACTGCCATTTCTCCGATGTGTTTGAACATATATTTATAGTAATTGTGTTTAGACTCTAAGCTTGTTAAACAAAAGGCAAAACTCTGGCCAATGCAAAAATGTTGGAAAGCATTTTGCTATAACCATCTTCATTATATTTCAAAATATATTAGTCATGTGTAACAGCTACAATGACCCTAATCAAATCCCTCAAACATTTTATCATTTTTCAATGCCACTATTCCCTCTTATGCTGTTAAATTTTGTTGCTATTTTTAAAACACCTAATTTACTTTTGGACTCACCAAATATACCATTCCTAAGTTGATTATTAAATTATTTGATTTGGAATAGAAAAAAGAATTTTATCATATTTGGACAAGGCGGTAGTTAATAAGAACCACACGCTGAAGTACTTTCTTTCTAATATAATGTCCCCTTACATACAATACAATTAGTGGATTGTTTGGTATATTTGCTCCAAGTGGACTGGTTTCTTTAAAACTTTGGTTGATACTTAATATTTTAAAAACTATTTTCATCAGACTTTAGGACTGTTTTTATAGCTGAAGAAACTGATCCTGGAAAGTACTCATCAAGTTAGCAGTAAAATCTAAAACTACAGTAATTACACAAACTCACAAAGACACTTTGAAAGACTATCCATAAAGAAATGCCGATCAACAAAGGAAACACATTTATTTTTGTTGGGGCATTATTTCCCAAGATTGGTTAATCCATTTGTAATAGTGCCAAGGTTTAAATTAACTGATAGAATGGCTAAGCTAATTGAGAGATAATGCTCTATAACACTATACTGTATAAAAATGAAATTTTCTTTCCCCAAATGTTTTTGCCAATTTACCACAAGGTAAAAGACAGAAAAAGTAAAGGAAAGAAAAATAAATGAATATAACTTTGGGGAGGGAGGTAATGAAAGGAAAAAGAATTATGGGAGCAGATTTCCAGGGACTTTTGCAAGTCTTGACCTTTGCTCCTCATCTTCCAAGAGGACAGAAACGCTCCACAAGATCCTCTCTTCAGACTCCTGACTCTCTGTCATTCAGGGCTTCCTTTTCTCTCACATATTCCATGGGTTTCTAACTATGGATTGGACATGGTTCATTCCCCAAAGCTGGACACTTGGTCCTCAGTGTGGTGCTGTTGAACTGGTGGAAACTTTAAGAAATGGGATTAGTGTGAGGTAGGTAAGTAGGTCATTGGGGGCACTACCTTCAGAAGGGAATAATGCTGGTCTCATGGAATGAATTAGGTCTTGCTACAACAGGTCATTATAAAGCAAGGCAACCCCATGCTCTTGGCCCCTTCTGCATGAGGTCTAAACCTTTTCATTTCTCTGCCATTTTGTGATGTAGCCAAGATAGCCCTTGTCAGACACTGAACAGATGAACCCTCCCAATCTTGAGTTTTCAGTTCCTAAAACCATGATTTAAATAAAATTTTCATCTCCATAAAGTCTTCAGCCTCTGAAGTATTGTTACAGCAACAGAAAATGGACTAACACAGTTCTCAAAGGAGAACTCAGAGGTTATGAAATAGGCATGGAAGAAAGAGCATCCTGGTTCTTTTATGTACACCAGAGGTCTCCCTCCTATGCACCCTCACTCCTTAGTCCACCTTGACTGCCCAGGACCCTTGTTTCAACCTGTACGGTGTTTTACAGATGGATAACCCAGGGGATACCAATACCTTTATTCTTCACTTCAACATTGGTTCCCAGGCATCAGGCAAGCAGAGGAGTGGCCATGTCTTAAGTTGTGGCTGACTTTATTGAAAGAGTAAAAGGGAAAAAAACAGGCAGCCTAAGTTCAGCTGCTCCTAGTCAAATGACTTCATCACTCACCACAGGGTCAGAGACAGTTTATAATCATTGCAAAGGGAAGTGCAGTTGTTCTAGAAAGAGACAGACTCAGGCCAGTTGTGTAACCTTGAGTAAGTTACATGATCTCTCTGAACCTCGTTTCCTTCACGTAAACCAAGAAGGATGCTACCTAGTCTGGAGTTTTATTATGAGGACATAAGAACTCCAAACACATGACAGATACACTACAGACATTTAATAAATGAGAGCTAAATGTATTATATATTTGCCTGATTTTAGGACAGAGGCAATAAACAGAATATGAAAATGAATGAACCAAGTCACTAACAAAAGTGCAGCATCCTGTTGGAAGAGTAATTTGTTTTTAGGTTTTCTACCTGGAGTGTGATTAAATCTGTGATACTTGCAGCTTGTAGCCAAGTAGTCTTGTACTTATCCTCAGTATTGAATATGCTCAGTCATAATTTTAGATAACTTAACATTACATATTTATTTTTAGATCCTAGCCACAAGTACATGACCAATACAAATCAACATAAAAGTAGCTCATATTAAAAGTGCCCAGTTCTAACTCTCTCTAGCTGGCCCTGCAATTCTTTAAAGTGAGGTTTCCTAAAGTGTGTTATTTATAAAACTAGTTTTACAGAAAATTGGCACCGAGGATGTTAAAAAAGAGGAAATCAAGCACTCCATGGTCAATTAAGTTTGGGAGGTGGTAGGGTGAGTGAGGTTTAAGAAGGGTGTTGTGTTTGGTTTTGCTTTGTTCTATTTTGATTTTCCACCTGAATTTTCAGAAACTTCAATATTCTAATTTGTATGATGTACTTCTATAAAGTTTATAGGAGTCCTATATTTCCAAATTTTGTTTGCCCACAGAAACAATATGAATCTTCCATTGCATCATGACAATAAAAAGTTGACATTTTCCTATGCACAATAGCAGGGGTAATAGGATAGGGGAGACAGAAAGCAGAGAGAGGGGAAGAATCCAAAAATGAATACTCTAAAGCAGGAGTCACAGGTCCTAATACCTACAGGAGAGAGCAGAGGAGGACAGAAGCAGGATAAGAGAAGATAACAGGTCAACAGCAAACTGCAGAACACGTGTTTTTTTCTATATGATTCAAACTTTTAAAAATATTCAGTGGCTTATGTCTGTCTGAAGGCCCTATTCATCACAGGTTGGGAACATGAAACCCCTATTCTAAGGAGGTTGCTTTTGTTTTCATTTCAATAAATGCACTAAGTAAATGAATTGAAAGGGTGTCTTTGAAGATAAAATTTAATGTATGAACCAAGAGCAGAAAGGATGTGTATTTCAAGCAGGAGGTAACTTTATCTTTCTCTTGACCAGAGCTACCACTGGCCCCATCTCAAGGTTTGGAGATGAAATCTTAATAGTTTAGTATTATGTGTAATCCATAAGCATGTGGATATGGATAGCTCATGATTTCTGCGACTTATATTTTGCCAGATGCTATTCCATGTGATTTACTTGTAGCACCTCATTTAATCTTCATCTTGACCCTATTATTATCATCCCCATTTTGCAGACATGGCACAGAGAGTTTAATCCACTGGCTCACAGCAAGAAGCAAAGAAGGAATTGAAAGGCAGGTCGCCTGGTTTTTAAACCGAGACTCTTAACTACTATGTGAACTCAGTCTTGCCAATGTTTTGCTCCTCATTCGAGGAGTATGTCCATTTTGCATGTTTTTTTGCTACAGATGACAGAAACCCTGGCTAACAGTGTCTGGAACAAGTATTTTTCCACCAAACAAAGAATCTGGAAGCAAGTACTCACTGGCATCGGTGCTATTGCTCAGCAAGGTTGGTGCCAATGTTTCCCTTCATGGTGGCAAAATGGTTAGTTTCCCACCAGACATGATATATGAAATCAAGAAAATAAGGAGAAATGCTAGCATCAACTTCGCAGGTCCCTTTAATTGTGAGACTAAACCCTTTCTAAAAGGCCTCATCAGATTTCATCTTATACCTCATTGCCAATATGACATCACATGGCCATGTTCAACTGCAAAGGAGGCTGGGAAAACAAATATTTATCTTTTCCAGCCCCAAGAGTGGAGGCAGGGAAGAGAAAATCTGGATGGGAACAGGTGCTGGGTTAGCCAGCCAAGAGTGCCAGCCACAAGTGGTTTGGATTGGTTAGGAAAATACCGATAGAACTTCATCATACAGTGCATCACCCATGCCGTGGACCCCAGGAAAGTGAGAGAGAAACAATTGAAGTTTGCTGCAAAAGCAGAACTAAGTTGTAGAACTCCTATTATGTTTTAGAATGCCTACTTCCACCCATTTCCCAAAAGGTGAAATTATTTCCAACACTTTCCCTCATCAAACCTATCTAGGTAGTGTGTAAAAGATGAATTATTTGACTTTCACACAAATTCTTTTTGTTACGCTAGTCTTAATTATTTTATAAACGGTTATCTCCTTACTGTGGTTAGTTAATCAAAATGATTAACTGGACTGAAATTTGTCAGTAACTAGAAACTAGGAAACTTCAGAGCTACAAATAGGTAATACATTGTTTGCATTTATAATCTACTTTATTTTTTGGTTTTCACTGGCTTTTCTGGGTCTTTCCACAACTTTAATTGTAATTTTTTTCTTTTATATTTTTATCATGACACTCAAACTCAGAAAACCTGTTAAGGCAACTACATAATGCAATGTAAAAATCCAGTTAACATATTGCTATGGAAACCAGGAAATAAAAACAGCACTCTAATCATTCATTTAGATAACTATGGCTAAGTGTGTGTGTGTGTGTGTGTGTGTGTAAATTCATTTATTCACCTTTTATTAAAAGCTGTTATTGAAATTAAAATTAACTGATCTGTCCAAAACAGGTCCAGTATCCTATATCCAGTAAATCAGCATTTTAGTGTAAACTGTGTTTTGTTATGCCATGCAGTATCAGGAAATCTTTGTAGGGTAGTGTTGTTTATCTAGTCTTGCCCAACTGAGGCCTTTGGCATGGTGTGAGGATACCTGAATTGGTATTTGAGAGCTTGGCGCTAACCTTGCTTCTCTTACTTTCAGTTGTGTGACCCTCCTAGGAACTTTAGGGACTGTTTCTTCATCTGCAAATGGCAGGACTTCATTAGCATAATAGAGATTTTCCTTTTCCATGGAACTGGAATAATGAGGTAATCACTTTTGTGTATTCAAATCATTCTGTAGTCTTAGTAATGTATGTGGCACACACTAAGTTCTTGGAAAATGATAACTAGTCTTACTATAGTTTCCTATTCTCCGTTCTATAGTAATTAATACCTGAACCGGCATAGTAACTATTATTTGGTCCCATAACTGCCAATAACAGATCCACATCTCATACCCTGCCATTATTGAACAAGCCCTTATGAAAGTTGGAAAGAACTTTTAAGTTCTAACTGGTGATGTAGTGCCTTATATCCTATTACCTTTAAGTATTTATTTACTCTTGTAGATTAGCGTCAATTTCTACATGTAAAATACGAAAATGTATCTTAACAAATGACTCCTAATTCAATTCACCAAGGCCCCAAACCCCTTTAAAAAGAGAAAGTTCTACCAAGGGGTCAGAAGTAGGGAGGGAGGGGGAAAGTGCTGGGGAGTGATACTGGTCAAATTATATTTGCCATATTGTGTGCATGTACGAATATGTAACAACAAATCCCATCGATATGTACGATTATAGTTCACCAATTTTTTAAAAGGTGGGGGGAAAAACATGCAGATTGCCTAAAGCTAAAGGAGAGAGGAGTCTTGAGACTTCAACATTCAAGAATTAAACTTTGTTCAGTTTTGCTTGCTCACTGCTATTTGCTTAGTTATTTTATCAGCCTGATTTCCGCTATGGGAAAAAAAAAAAAAAAAAAGTTAAACCGAAGCCTTTTGGGGGTTAAACTCCTTTGTTGTTCTTCCTTCCAGAAATCCGAGTTATTCTAGTAGGGGATAATGGTTGCATAACGCAATCATTGGGACCATTGGTCCATCCACTCCTACCACCGTCTCTGACAATGAATTCCTTGTTTCCGCGGTGCCCGAACCTCTCTTCCCAGGCGAGTGCCGGGCAGCTAGCGGAGGCGTGGGAGAGGCTGAGGGCAGCGACCCGCGCTCTTCCCGCGGCCAGCGCGCCGGGGTGCGCGGAGGGTGCAGGCCGTGCGCTCCGCCGCTGCGCTGGTGACACTGGGCGCCCGAGCACCAGGAGGGGGAGACTCGGTCCCGCTTATGCCCCACTGTGCTAACTTGAGACTGCCTGAGCTGAGGGCGGAGAGAGCGCGCAGCCAGGGCAAGAAAACTTCTCCACCTAGAAAGTTTCACCTTGCCGTGGGCGGGGGAGGGGCGGGAGGAAACAGGACCCCCGCGGGGCCAGGCGCGGCGCGCGGGCGGCAGGAAGGGCGGGGGCCGGTTTCCCCCTCTGGGTGGTGCCAGTCCCCACCTCAGCGGTCCTCCGACCCGCGGACGAGGCGGACGGACTGCACGCGAGACAAACAGACACGTGCTGGGTCGCGCGCGCGCGGAGGGACGGGCGAGCTCCTGGGTCCCGTCACCTCGCTGTGCCTCCCGCCTGGACGCGCCCGGGCCGCCGCGGGCGGCGCGCGCCGATGCCCGGCTGAGTCACCCACCGGGCAGCGCGCGGCTGCCTAAGGGGCGGAGGCAGCGCGGCCGACGGGCGGGCGGGGCGCTCGGCTCGGCCCGGCCCGGCCGCAGGTGACCCGGAGGCCCTAGCCGCCCGCAACGCCCCGAGCGCTTTGTGACCAGATGTGGAGCCGGGCTGAGGGCGCGGGCCAGATGCGGGGCGACAGCTGACCCGCTGCGAGGAGGCGGGGAGGCGCGGAGCGCGCGGGTGGTCCCTGCGCGGGTGACTGCTCCTCCGCCGGTTCCTGGGCACCTCAAGGTAAAAAACTACAGCCCCCTTCAGATCCCGCACTCCACCTCTCTTCTGCTTTCTTTGTTCCCCTAAGAGACTTGACTGCTGTTCCAGAGGACAAGACCACGGAGGTGGGAGAGACTTTAGGGGCTTCGGACACTGAAGGGATGTAGTCGGAGGGAGGTGGGAACCAGAATTGGCTTGTCGCTTCCAGAGATTGTTTCTGGTCACCTGTGTGGCTCGGGCAGGAGAAGGGGCTCTGGGGCCATGGGCTCCGAATGACTGTTATGGCCCAGCAAGTTTCAAGGCTGTGGTCTGACTCAGCCCTTACTGAAGGGATCCGTTCACTCTGTCCAGGGTGATGCAGCCTTCAAGGTTTGAGCCAAGCCATTTCCTTGTTCCCAGTCCTGCTTTATCTGTATTATGTGGGGGTCTTTCGAAGGGGCAGGTGTTTCTGGGACGGTGAGAATTCTTCATTTTCTGGCAAACACACAGGACTTGTGATAGATCATTTTCAGTCATACCTTATCTCTTAACTGGGGCTCTGTGAAAGTGAAATAGATTAGAACCAGAGGTCAGACGGTCAGACTGGTGCTGGTGCTGACCCAATACTGAAAGCACCAATAAAAAGTACAGTGCAGAATTTACTCCAAAGCGTGGTGGTTTCCCGTTTCATATCTTTTATGTATAAAGAGCAATTTACTAATTTGGCAGTTGGAAAGGGTTCCTGGGGCTCACGCATGAATAGTTGCCTAGTGGATTTTCCCTTATCACAGTTTTATGTTCAAAGGAGCTCTTGGGCAGAATGAAATATTGTCAACTCTCCCAGGCAAAATAATCAGGATACTTTAATTGCCAAGTTAAGATGGTCCATGAATATGAGAGGATTGGAAAAGCCGACACTGGAGAGAATATAGACAGAATTTTAAGAAGACTGTTCACATTTTGTAGCATTGGGTGGAGATTTATTCTGTGGTTTCCATCAGCCAGACACATGCACATTGCCATGCAAATGAATTCAGAAAAACATTATTTTCCTTTACAGCTAAACTATTATAGCTGACTAATGAATTTTTTCTGCATGAAGATGATCTGAAAATGATGTACATCATGCTTCTCTTTGCTACTGGGACATAAATTGTGCTTTTATATGAACAATGTAAGTGGTGCTTGGATTATTTGCAGGTATATAGCTTTCCTTTCCAGCTAGGAGCTTCTTGGGCTTTGTTTAGAACATGTCAACTTCCATAAGGGAACAGAGATGAGGTGCTTTGGCGTCCGTGTTGCATTCATTTTTACTTTTTGAACTGATGAATATCACAGGTAAAATTTACATCGTTGGTAAGACCAAAAATGTGTCTGATTGCCTATAAAATATATTGATGGTTTAAAATATGTGTTCAGTTTTCAAACTTAACAGTGCATAAGCCAATAGTTATTAACTTAAACATATCTTTTTTTCAGTAAGATGGGATTTATGGCAGATAGAGGATGGTCTGTTACCTACTCCTTTTTCAAAGCTGCTTTGTTCTTGATCATTTGCAATAGGGATTTACATTTGATGCTTTCAGAATTAGAGAATGGGGTTTATCTGAATGATGAAAATGTACCAGATGAACCACAGTCAATTACTATGAAAGTTCATAACTAATATTTTCACTGCTTTTCAACCTGCAATAAGAAAAAAAATGATAGGGGAAATACCTATAATTTCTAAGTTTCTTTTAAGACCTTATGCATATATACACCACAGTAATCTCGAGTTTTTTAAAATGAGGGCTTGATTTCTTAATACATTTCAAGAATTAGCTATTGTAGCTGTTAGTAGAAACAAATAGTTCAAAGTAGAATTGGTCTAGTTTTTCTTTTGCAAATCCATATAATAGCCCCAAATATGTGTGTGTGTGTGTGTGTGTGTGTGTGTGTGTGTGTGTGTGTGTATCTCAAATATGGTTATACAAAGTGAATAACTCGGAAGGACACTTTTCTGTTGGGACACACACTTTGTCTATGTGGCTTGGTCACAACTGCTTCCAAACCCCTGTGTCCACATTTCTCCATGCCAGTTTCCTGGTTTCTTCTTTACTGTAATTAGCTTTAGTGATTCTCATCAGAGCCATCTGTGCTTTCTTTTCCCTGTCCCTGAGATTTCTCTTGGTTTACTGTGTTTGTTCATGGGACACCCAGTTTCCTTATTGTGCTCACTTAAGAAGAGAAAATACATGCAGAAACTTAAGTACCAGGGAATGTGTTTCTTTTTCTTGGCTGGTGTATGTTGGAACTCTTTGACAGCAAACCCTCAGGGTAGAGTTTTCTTCTTGGGCTTTTCTCAGTGCAAAATAAATAGTCAGTTCTTAGTAATAAATGATAGGTACACTGACTAATGTCCATTCAGGATCCTTTTGATTCTGTGTTCTTAACAGACATGGAGTTGCTGCCAGGCCCACATTTGCCTCACCAAAAATAGCTGAGAACAGTACTTCGAGCATCATATGTGCAGGTACTAGGAGAATATTTTTTTTAAAAAAGAAATTAATGATCTGCCTGTCTGCCCTTGAAGAGTTTACAATCTAGTTATGCAGACAGACATCACATGTATAAAATGGAATGCATATAACCATATAACCATTAAGGGGACGTTATATGAGAGAGCCAGTAGGACTATTCCCATTTGCTACTAAATAAAGGAATTTTTTTTTAAAAAATCAAAATAGTCGAGTCTGAAGACCTTAAAATTTTCAAGCAGCTTCTTCATGCATCATCTTTCTGATACTGCAAGCTAGGCATGACCGATATTAATAGTTTAACGGTCCCATGTTAGAGTCAAGGAAACTGAACTTGAGTCCAGCCCCTTGCTCTGGATAGCAGCATGCACCCCAATCATCAACCCATGCTCACTCTTGGCAGAATTTTCCACTGAGCCATAGGTTAAAAATCTATAGGTTAGTGATAGATGATGAATACATTTCCTGGAGTTTTTCTCACCTCCTCCCTGTCCATCTCTATTTCTCCTTTCCTCTCTCTTTTTGTAGTAGGACATACCAAGAAAAGGCTTCATTCAAATGTGTGGGGTGTTCTGCTCTTGTTATCAGATTAAAAGCTGTGAGTAATTCTGTAATCTGCTCTTCCATCAGAGAGCTCATTCTCAGATATCTCTTCAGCTGTGTTAAACAGTGTAAAATATTCCCCTTGGGTTTTGTTTCAATAAAAACATCCAGTAAAATCTGACTACTTTGCCTTTCAAGGGACAAAATGAAGAAAGTGTTTTTATAAGCTGTAAAATATAATTGAGAGAAAAATCACACGTGTGGCATTGTAGCAGGAGGTGTGAGCACTGTGCAGTGGGGAACAGTTAACTTTGCAATCAAATGCAGGCATATGCATTTCTTCCTGCGATTGTGTAAGCATGTGCAAGTATGTTTATGCAGGTTACTCTTGTTGATTTTAATATCTGTGATAAATTATGTTCCTATAGGGCTCACAGAAATCATGTAAAGACCTCTGGGCCATTTAGATTATATAATGGGTGATGGAACTTGAAAATGTTTCTCCTATTATAATAAAGGATAGCAAATATGAAATGTGATTAGAGAATTACAGGTTCTAATGAGAGCCCAGTTCCTATGCTCTGAAAATGTGATTGAGGATTTAGTCATTCAAGCAGAATGATTTGTTGAGCACCTACTAGGCTTAGTTCTAGACATTGGTGTTTCAGTAGAGAATAAAGCAGAAAACAACCTCTGACCTTATGATGCTCTGTTCTGTTGAGGCAAGCAAGCAATAAATATACAAGTCACATGTGTCACATGTTCGGTAATAATAAAAACTGCAAGGCAGAATAAAGTGGTGAAGGAGAATACACACAGTCAAAGCTTACGAGGGAGGTAGGGTGGTGATAGAAAAGTTCAGTAGCAAGGTCAGGGAAGGCCTTATATCAAAGGTTTGAGCTAAACCTCATGGAGATGGCGAGTAAGTCATGTAAATACTACTGGGAGCACTCCTCAAGAGCACCCTTCTTATCTTTTTTTTTTTTTTTTTTTTTTAAATTGTGCAGTGAACAGCTTGTACAGCTGTTCGGAGTCTCTGGTTTTAGGGGCTGAGGAATCTGGACAGTGTCCACCACAGTTATAGTCTCAAAGATGAGCATAAAGAGGCAACCCATACCTCTTGGTTTATGAGGTATGGGAAGAAACATACAGCGTTTGTCTGCATTCCCTTGGGCTGTGTCCCATCAGAGATATTGGTCCATTCAGACCTCCTTCTTATTTTCTATACTGTAATTCTGGCCTGGTGGGATTTGTTGAGAGTAATACCACGGCCTTTGTTGCTGATCCCTTCCAGGGTATAAATCTGGAGACAGCAAAGGAGGTGATTGCTGATGTTGTGCAGCCTCTATACCATGCATTTCTCTTTTCCTCCTTTCTCTTGCCTTTCCAGTGGTAAGGAACCACATTTGATTTTCTTCCTCTTTTCCTCCTTTTTCTATTATGACCTCTGTCCTGAATGAAGATTTGGAAATAGGTTAACTTATATAAACAAAGCTAACCATTTCACTTGGGGCTAGTAAATAGTTGGAAAAGACCCCACCTGAGGGGACAGTCACTACTTGGCATCATGAGAGTCACTGTGAGGCCCAGGATGAGGCACAGGCCCATGTGGTACTTACCATCTTGAGTTTCCAAGGCAGCTCAATATCTCTCCATTTTAAAATGTTGATTCAGTATCTTTAAAACACTGTAGAGCCTAGAGAGAAAGTCTGCAGGCCTGCAGGTTTGGTCCCTGGGGTTCCAATTGCTCTCTGGTTCCTGACTGTGTCTACCAAGTTGTCCCCTGTGGCACCTTTGGGTCCTGTGGAATTCAGCATCATGCATAGCCAGAGCTCCATGTCCACTTCTGAAAAATATTTTATTTTTTAGAATTCTCAGATTTCTCCCCTCTGTAAAATCAAGCAATTCAAAAGAGAAAAGAATATTTTATAATTTATTACCTATTGTTACATACTTATTTTTCTAAACTCATCAACCCACATAGTGCACATCGAAGTATGCCCACTATTTCTAAAGTGTAATCTGGTTGTTTTATTCTTAAACTGAAATAGTCTTTCTCTGAAATCTGAATCCATCCTGACTTTTTATATATGCTTAATTCCCAAGTTCTCTCATTCAGGATAAACTCTCCCTTTAGAATATTGGCTCTTTTTTTTTGATCTGACAGAACTTCGCCCCGTTGTTATTCCCCTGCCATTGAAATTCAAAACTTGCACCACCTTTCTAGTTTTGAGTGCCCTTTAAAAGCAATCAGATCAGTGTTGCAATCTATTTTTCCAAAGGAATAAAAGCTCACAGGTTATGCTCTAACTTGTTTCCTTTAGTCCTAAAAACTCAGTGAAATGCCTGGGCTAGCAGCCTTTGGAAGGCCATTGTGTTAGAAAGGAAGATTATGTACTCTATTTCTTCCTACTATTTTAAATGCAAATATAATAATGTCATGAAATAGTGCACAAACTAAGATCAGTGCCCTTTTCCTGTTTTGAAATGATCCTGTGTTCCCCAGTAGTTGGAAATTTGAGAAAGTACCTAAAATCTCAGGTCCAATTTTGAAGTTGAATGTAAAATAAGAAAGAGAAAGAAAGAAAGAAAATCAGTTGGAAATTCAAACAGTACTTAAATTGTGGATAAGACCAAGAATTTTTAGCTTTTAATATCTTATTGAAAATTTTAAGAGTTGGAGAGTTTAAACGTAGGATAGTCTTTGCAAATCTGAGAGAGAGGTGGAGTAAATTTGTTTAGCAGAGGTAGGTCAAGTCCTTTGGGGACAACTCATGTGGGAAAGAAAAAGCCAACCAAGTTTTGGGTCCACTGGCAACTTAAACTCACTTTAAAAATTAAAAAACAAAAAAAAGTGATTATTGGCTTTGCTTGGGACCAGTGCATTTTCCTTCTTGAAGTTTTAAACCTAGGGGTCTTTTAAGGGAAATTTAATCCATGTGTTTTTGATTCACTAAATCTTATGCCATTACCCATAAACTGTATGTCCCTCTGAGCTCTTTGATGTCTTAGAAATCTTTGAAACCATGTAAGGCCCTTTTTTTTTTTTTTTTTTTTTTTTTGGTTCCAGAAAAAATAGGAAGTTGGTTTTTGCTAAGGGTCAGTAAACAACATCTTCAAAAATCCGAGTTAGGTCTAAAATCCTGCAACCATGACAGCATGGATGTTTGAATGAATACTAATGCACTTTTTGATGCGATGTGAAAAAATATAAGTGGTTTTAAAGACTGTGTATGGTGGTATTCAGTCAGAATCATTTCTAACCCCAAGGAAATGATTTGGACACACCTCATCTTTCTATTGCAATATAAAGCCCAAATATTTATCATTTTTTCTTGGCACATAGTAGGTACTCAGTAAATATTTTGTTGGGTGTTAAATGAATGACTTTTTCTTCTGCCTAGAACCTTCCGGCTAATGTCAATCTCTCTATTCAATATCAATACCCATCTGTCATGTCTTGGAATGAGACATTTTGAGTTGGTGACCTGTTTCAACAAATTTTAAAATAAGCCATCTAACTAAATATATGACATTTATTGAAATTCATTTTGTACCACCAAGCAACTGCCTTGCAAAGAGTGCTGAAAATAGGAAGGAATTTCAAAGCTAATTTGATTAAATATTCAGTTGTTACCATATGCTTTCTGAAAATTGATTTTTCCCCTTTTGCTATTCCTGTCATCCTTCCTCCCACCTTGACATGCCTACTGATTGAAAGCTATGCACAGAAAAGGGAAGGTCACTTGCATGCATGTTCATGCAGGCTCAGAAAACGTAATGCTATAATCATAAGTTGCCATAATACAGCAGGGAGGAGAGGGGTATTCAACCATAATAAAGGTGTTGCATTTTGCTCCATATTGCATTGATGACACATCTTTGAACTCTATTGTGTGGAGGAAAACACCTTCTTACAGTAGTCAGATTTCCTGTTACTGAGTGTGTATTTTGTGGTAACTGGACTTCCCATGTGGAGTGTGCACAAACAGGTAGCTTTAAGAGCAGTTGAAATATAGGTGATCAAAGTACAAGCCTGCATGCTACTGAGACATGGGTGTTGAGATCTTTCTCGCTTATCACATATCCTCAGAAAACCTTTCCTGATCAAAAGTGTGTTGTTTTCATGTGACATGTGAGGTGACAGAATTTGGCAATTTCTTATAGTTGTGTGAGTGGGGAGGAAGGGTAAGTTACCTCATGATGGTCTTTAATCAGAGACTCTCTTCAGTGATCCTGAAGGTTTCACATACATACATCATTATTAAAGCTTGTTCTGACATTTCATTACACATGGGACTATATAAGGGAGAAACTTATTTGTACAGTGTAGACATCTTAATTTTTATTTCTATGGTTGGCTGAAACCAGTAGTAATCATATATCAATGTGTTTGTACACATTCACATTCAGATGATTTTTTTAAACTCCAGTTGAAAGATCCCATGCCTCAATAAATGAACAAATATACCTCTTTATTGTACATTTGGAAAAAGGTATTTCATTTAAGAAAAATTTTCATGATCACACTCATACCACAGATATTAAAAACAGATAATAAAGGAAAGACCTGGAGGTTTTGATGAGGTATTGGGTCGGTGAGGTAGAGGGAGGGAATGGTGTGAGAATACATGAAGGGTCAAGGGCATGGCTGCATTCTAAGTCATGAGTGGTGTCCCAAGTGAATCAGACTGCCTATCTTCTAATTAGGAAAGAGAGGTTCAAATAGGAAGTAAAGAGAAGCTCTCAGAAAAATGATAGGGCACATGGTAAGCAAAGTCTAGCTTCCCCTCTACCTCTGTCATATGTGGCTGGATTCAGGGAGAAGATGCTATGGTTTGTGTCCCCCAAAATTCATGAGTGGAGAACTTGGTCCCCAGGGTGGTGGTTTTGGGAGACAGAGGTGGACTGTTAAGAGTTGGGTCCTAGTGGGAGGGCCATAGATTGCAGGGTCCTGCTCTCAGAAGGGACTGTGGGACTCCAGGGTCTCGGGCTCCTGGCTACATGTGTGAGCACTCTCTGTGACGCATGCTCTCAACACTGCCATCCACCATTCACCATGAGGTCTCACCAGAACTGAGCCAGGGCAGACACCCTGCCCTTTAACCCAAAATTGTGAGCTAAGTCAGCCTTTCTCTATGAAGTTAGCTGCTTCAGGCATTCCACTGTCGTAGCACAAAACTGACTGATTCAGTCTTTTCAGTCCTAAATCAGACCTTGTAGTGTGTCCTACCCTCAGCTCCCAGAAAGAAGAGCAGAGTACAACCAGAAGCAGAAACTGCTGAATGTCAGTGGCATATCCTAAGTACCCTATTGTGTACTTTCAGAAACTTTATGTAAAATTACATCTTTAATATGAGGAAGTCATAATATTAAAAGATACATTTATGAATGTTTACATCATTTTCGTGACTAAAACTTTTTCAGAATATTTCCTCATTAAGATGTATTAATTACTGCAGGGATCAAAACTATGACCCATAAACACCACATCCATAATCAGTTTCCATTGATATATCACCTGCTGGGGATGTGAACTAACATTTCCTTGAAGCTACTGTCTTGAAGCCATTTCTTGGGCCTTGACTATACAAAGTTTATGCTAGAGCCTATATAAGAATTACATGTCCATATTCTAAAGACAAATTCACATGGTGATCTGAAGACTGAGGAAACCTCATATCAGGGTCGCCTTCTCTTCCTGTCTTTTTTTAAGCCCCTTAGGTGAGCTGTCAGCTAACTGTTGCTTCATGTGCAGGCAGAATTCCTCCATTGCAGCCAGAGGCTACTGTCCAGTGAGAGCCCACAGGCTAACCACTGTCTAGTTAGGACCAAGCAAGCAAATAAAATCCATTTAGGACCTAGGTGAACTTTTGAGTTTAAAATATTACCTTAGCTATTGTTGTTCTTAAATGAGCATCAAATAGTGTAATATTTAAAGTTTTTTTGAATGACATGAAGCAACCGCCAAAACAGAGATTGTTGACAGAAAAAAAGTTTCCTCCTAACAGAAATGAATATGCATTTTGGACTTTTAAAAAATTCTCTTTCCCTCTTGTCAAAATTAAGAGACTTCTAAATTTTATTTTGGTCTCATTAACACATTACTTGGATTGTTCATTGAAATCTGTACGTCAAGACCCAGTGATTTTAGACATTCTTCTGGTCTTCAAAGAGCTTACTGAAAAAAGAAAAAAGTTATTTAAATCACCAGAAAAGTGCAAATAAAACCCCAGACAGTTTCATTAATGACAATGAAAGGTGACAGCCCTTGAATCTATGTCATAAGTTGATTAATTACTTTCCAAATGTTATTAAAGATTCTAAATGAATAACTAGACTGGTATTCAGGATGAAGGCTCTCCCACAATTCCTAAATGGGGTTTTAATTTTCAGAGATAGATGATCATTATATCTGATTCATTTCTCAAACATCTTCAGACTGTTGGCATTATTGAAAAGAGAACAGAGTATCTGTTTCAATATGTTTTCTTTCCTTGAAGTTATTCCTTTCAGATTTCAATAAAACTGGTTTTGAAATAAAAATAATAAAATGCTGGCATTTCCTGTTAATAAAGGCCCATAGATCTGTTGAATTATGTAAACATTACAAGGAATTTACTACCTAGATCATAATCGTGTAACCATTTAATTTCCAAGTCAGCTGACTCTGTGTACACTTAATGAGAATGGGCATTGTGCATTCAGATAAAGATTGTTAAAGCAAATTTTTGTTCATGTTTTAGTCATTTCAGCCAATCCATTGCACCTACTTCTCTTACTGGTGAATTGGGTTTCTTGTCTCTAGTCTCATCGTTTCCAAGACTCAATAACTGCAGACTCTCACCATGTGTCAAAGTTCTCAGATCTCTTTGGCCCCCTTTATTTTCAGTGTAAGATCTCCTCTGCATTTAGAGAGAAATGGAAGCCCAAATGGTTTCCATGTTGCCCATTATTACCTCCTTGCTTCCATCTCAAAGAATGAAATGGGCTTTTCAACCCGTGGTCCTGGTCCCATTTCCCCCCACATCTTTGGTCACTTTGCTCCATCTATCCTGCCCTCTCTACTCAACCTTCCCAATTTTCAAGTTTCCTTCACTATTTTTCATTAGCCCTTTTACTCAATTTGCTGCTGCTTCAAGAAACAAACACAGATGTAAGGCACGCTGATAGAATCTTCAGTATACAATTACCTAAGTAGTCATTCCTATTTCTCTTATCCTTTAAATTTAAAAAATCTTGAAAATAAATTTCTAACCTGTTTTCTCTACTTTCATTATTCCCATTCATTCCTTAACTCATTTATCTCAAGCAGCTCTTTCATACATCCAAGAAAGCCTCCTCTCTAATCCCCAGTATCCTTCACATTGCTAACTCTAATGGATATTTGTTTTTATCTCACTTGACTCCTCTGTGGAATAGACTGTATTCCACACTATATATCTTAATCCTCCTTACTGAAAGTTCTTCAGTTTTTGAAAAAAAAAATCATATTTTCCTCTTACTACTCTATATTTAAATATTTTTTTTCTATCTTTTAGAATAAAGGTTGAATATCCTGTCTCTGAAATACTTGGGACCAGAGGTGTTTCAGATTTCCAGATTTTTTCAGATTTTGAAATATTTGCATAGACTTTACCAATTGAACATCCCCAGTCCCCAAATCCAAAATGCTCTGAAATTCAAAACTGTTTGAGGGCTTTGGCAGTCAGAAATTTTCAAATTTTGGAACATTTTGGACTTGGGATTCTCACATGAGGGATGCTCAACTTGCATTAAGTTTAGATTCTAATCTTCTGAAGATTCCATCTGAATTCTTCCTTTCCACTCATTGAACACACCCGTGGTTGATCTCACATACTACAATGACTTCAAATACACTAATGGACCTATGGATCCCAAATTTGCTATTGTTGCCCCCTCTTTTTCATAGATCACCATCCTTCAGTTGTTATATACTTTATAGACACTACTACTTAAGTAACTAGAACAGATACCTCAGAGTTATTAAATAAACTAATTACTTTTGTCCCCAAACTCTCCTCTTCCTATTTTCCTTACCTTGGTTTATGACATCAAATATAGACATTTTTGAGCCTTCCTCAACATCTCAGTCTCTCCTAGGATCCAAATCCATGTTGAATCATTGCCACATAAGTTTTCTTTTTCTATCATCTTTGTAATCTAGTCTTCTCTTTCAATTTATATTGCCAAAATTGTCATTCAGGATCATTCTTTCATATATGAATTCATTCCGTTATCTATTCATTTGACAAATGCTTACCAAGTGCCATGTAATGGCAATAACTTAGGGGCTAAAACTGGAGGTTTTAGTCTAGTGGGAGACAAATAAATTGCAGCAAGACAAAGGCTAGTTCATGGGAGGCAGATGTGCTATATTAGCACCTGGGAGCTTTCCTCTTCTCATACTAGAAGATGAGAATAAATCAGAGAAGTCTTCCCAGAAATGGTGTTACCTAAGGTGAAACTTGAAAGAGACTAAGGGTTATCCAGGTGAAAGTGAAGACAAGCGTTCCATAACAATGGATCCCCATGTGCTGACATCCACAGTGTGAGAGCATGTGGCTTTCTTGGAGAACTAGAAGAGGGCAGGGTGACTCGTTGGGCAGTGGCAATAGGTAAGAATGGAGAGTCAGGCACAAGCTGAGTCGTGCATGGCTTTTAAGCTCTGCTCAGGAGATGACCTTTTGTTTTGCAGAGAAATGACATATTGTCAATTTAGAAAAATATCTATTGTACGTTAGGGAACAGATTATCAAGGCAAGAGTAGAGAAGGAAGACCAGGTAAGATTTTGACAGCAGTGATGCTGCCTTGAATGATGGAAATGGAAGCAGATGGACAGATCTCAAACACCTGGAGGTGGAAGTCAAGGAAAATATCCTGGAAATTTGAGAAATGTTAAGCACTGCATTAATTGGCTTTTTGTCACTGTGACCAAATACCTAACATGAACAACTTAGAGGGAAAGATTTACTTGGGCTTATGGTTGTAGAGGATTCTGTCCATTGTTGGCCATCTCCATTACTCTGGAACTGAGATGCGGCAGAACATCATGGCAGAAGGACATAGCTGAGGAATGTTGATTAGTTCATGGCAGTCACTGGGAAGCAGAGAGAGAGAGAGAGAGAGAGAGAAGGGGTTGGAGAGAAGATAAACCCTTCCAAGGTATGCCCCCAGTGACTTCTCCAACTAGTTCTCTCTTCCAGTAGTTCATTCAGCCATCAGTGGATTAATCCATGTGGGAGGTCAGAGCTTTCATGATGCAGTCACTTCCCTAAAACCTAAGTTCTGAACACATGTGACTTTGAGGACATCCCGGATTCAAACCACAACAGGCACTGAGATAGGATACAGAGTGGAAGAGCAGGTTTCATGATTGTAGATGGAGGTGCCAGAAGGATACCCAGTGGCTCCTTTGTCTCATCCTTTTCTTCCCAGTTTGTTAGCTTTGGTAGCCCCAGAATTGAGTTCTCTTTCATTCTCCACACACTTTTCTCTGGTGACCTCATCCACTCACAGATCTTTTCATTATCTATATGTTGACAATTTTTTAATTTAAATCACTAGGCCAGACTTTGCTCCTTGACTATAGGACTTTCACATCCCACTCCATGCCTGCATCTCCACTTGTCTGCTAAAACACTATTTCAACCCTAAAGAAAATTAAACTGGTCTCACTCAGCTCACCAAACCTTTAGTCTTCTCAAACCCTATTGATTGCTCCATGCACCAGCTTCTCCATGCCAATAACTGGCAAAGCCATTGTACTTGTTATAAGATCCAAAATCCTTGGAGTATTCTTGGTTCCCTTTTCTTCTCTCATGCCTTGTGTCCAAGTCATCAGGAAATCCTGTTAGCTCTATCTTCAAAATATAACCAGAATTCAGCCAGTTCTCATCACTCTCCCATCCCTTCCTGTCTCAGGCCATAACCACCTCTCACCTAGACTACCTCCGAAGACTGTCAGCTAGCCTTGCTATTTTATATTTGCCATCTCCCACCTCCTGCCACCAGCTGTCTTCTCTCATACATGGTCAAGGTGATTCCATTCAAACATAGTCATTCCCTTCCTCAGTACTCTGCATGGACTCCCCATTTCATGCCAATAAAAGCCTGAATCTCATAGTGGCCTACAGGGTCCTACACACTGTGATTCTTTGGTCCTCTCCAATCTCATCTGTCAGTCACTTTTAGGATTTAGATATTAGGTGTCCCCCCAAAACTCATGTGTGAGACAATGCAAGAAAGTTTAGACTAGGTCAGATGATTGGGTTATGAAAGCCTTAACCTAATCAGTGCATTAATCTCCTGGTAGTGATTAACTGGGTAGTAACTGTAGGCAAGTGGGGTGTAACTGGAGGAGGTGGATCAGTAGGGGCACACCCTTTGGGTTTATATTTTGTCTGTGGTTAGGGGAGCTGTCTCTCCTCCCCCTCTCTCTCTCTCTCTCTCCCGCCCCCTCCCTCCCCCCCCCCCCCTCTCCCTCCCCCCCCCCCCCTCCTCCCTCCCTCCCTCCCTCCCTCTCCTCCCTCCCTCCTCTCTCTCTCTCTCTCTCTCTCTCTCTCTCTCTCTCTCTCTCTCTCCCCTTCCTGGTTCCATGTCCTAAGTTGCTTTCCTCCACCACACTCTTTGGCCATGATGTTCGGCTAAACCGTTGGCCCAGAGTAATGGTGTCAGTCTCTATGGACTGAGACCTCTGAAATTGTGAACCCCAAAGTAAACTTTTAATCCTCTAATTATTCTTGTCAGGTCTTTTGGTCACAGCAGTGAAAAACTATCTAAAACAGTCACCAAGGTCCAGGTTGACTGGTCCTTTTGTTAAGCCTTAGATAAACCAGGAACACTCCCACTTTGGTCTTTCGTGCCTCTTCCCAGAAATATCTTTTCATATCTCAGATGACTGAATCCTCTCCTCTTTCAACTTCCCTCAAAAGCCACTTTCCCAGTTTTTAACATGAAGACCTCTTCTCCCCTCCCTCCAGGCACTCCTGATTCCCCCAACCCTACTTTCTTTCCTCCACACTGCTTATCAACTTCTAATCCACTACAGTGCAGTTGACTTATTTTTTTTCCTTGTTGTTTGGATCCCCCTGATAACAAGTACATTCCACAAGAGCAGAGGTATTTGCTTTGTTTAGTGATGTTTCCCAAGCACCTAACACATAGTAAGGTCTCAATAAATATTTACCAAATTAATCTTAAGTAGCTTTTAGAGAAGGGATCAGAGATGGCAGATTAGAGAAAGGGTACACTTTCCAGGTGCTCTAAGACTTGGAATTCAGGCAACCGATAGACTGCTTGTCATTGAGGTAGGTGACAGGAAATTCACTATTGGACAGTCAGGGAATTATAGAGACAAAAATTTGGGTGCTTTGAACAAGGGACAAGAAAGAGTATGTTGGAACCAGACCAATTATAGAAGTGCTACTGAAGAGTTCTGTTTTGTCAACTTTTTTGCTGCTGCAAATAAAAAACCTGAATGAACAGTTTTAGAGGAAAAAAGGTTTATATGGGGCTCACAGTTTCAGAGGTGTCAGTCCATAGACAGACAGCTCCATTCCGCAAAGCGTGAGGTGAGGCAGAACATCATGGCAGAAGAGTATGGCAGAGGGAAGCAGCTCACATGATGATCAGCAAGCAGAGAGAATCCACTCACAGATACAAAATAAATACTTCAAAGCACACCCTCAATGCCTACTTCCTCCAGCCACACCCTACCCGCCTTCAGTTACTACTCAGTTAATCCCTATCAAGGGATTCTTGTGTTGTCTCACATATGAGCTTTTGGGGGACACCTAATATCTAAATCATAACAAGATGGACTTCTTGATAAAATATGAACACACAGATCCAGGCATATTCATTTCGTTGTCACTCTTCATGCTCTTGCCTGGACAGATGCAATAATCTCTGTAGCATCTTCTGGCCTCTAGTTCCTTCCCACTTCAATCCACTTACATTGTTACCCAAATGGAATATTCATTGCCTATTTCCACATCCTGCTTGAAACCTTCCAGTGACTCCCCACCTGTAGATAAAATACAGAACCCCCAACAAGGACATAAGGCTTTCTGTGGTTCTTTGATGTGACCCAGCCCAACCTTCCAGCTTCATCCACTGCCAACTCAGCTCACCCAGCCTCTCTGTGAGTTACAGCTCATAGACAGCCTTGCACATTGTCCCCAAGGTGCCTGTATGTGGGTTCTCTGCCCAAAGGACCCATACTGAGCCACTCCAGTTACCTTGCATGACTGAGCCCAGGCCATATCTCCTTTCTGAAATCCTCCTTCTACCCCTTCTCTGTCTACACACTTAGCTCTTCTTCCTTCTGTGCTCCTAAAGTGAATCCTCAGGGCACCCTGAAAGGGTGGTGGGCAGTAGAGACCCTCAGTCAAGGGCAATACCTAGATTGTTGAAAAGCTAATTTTTTTTGTTTTTTAATGGCTTGCCCACTCCTTGCTCTTCCTATTTCTCTTTCAACCTTTCTTCCCAAGCACACATACACACAAACTGTCCTGATTAATTTTTCATTAAATTCATCAGTTGTGCTGGGCTTGGTGGCATCCACCTGTGATCCTAGTGGCTTGGGAGCCTGACACAGGAGGATCGCAAGTTCAAAGTCAACCTCAGCAACTTAGCGAGGCCCTAAGCAATTTAATGAGACCCTGTCTCAAAAAAGGGGGGGAGATCTGGGAATGTGATTCTGTGGTTAATCTTGGGTTCAATCCCTGGTACCAAACAAACAGACAAACAAAATTATCAGTCATTATAAATGCAATGCTGAGCATTGCTGTTTTAAAGTTGTTCTAACCTTTTAGTTTATTGATTTTTTTTCAAGAATCCAGAGTGTTTACCAAGTTTTAGAAATTGGATTCTGTACTTATTTTTCTGTACTGCCCTATTTTCATGAGAATTGGTTTGCTTGGCATTATCTATTTATTTACAAGTATTTAAAGTTTTGTAGAAACTTTTTTGGCTTCTTGTTTTCTAATGACACACTGATCTCAGCATAGTGCTATTGATATGTTTTTAAATTACCTTCCAACATAATTATATTATGTTCATCCAAGGAGTCCTCTCCTCTACAAACATGGCCAGATTTGTCAGTTCTTTCCATTCATATTTTCCTGACCTCTAACAGTTCTTTTCTACTTTGCTTGAAAAAGAAAATGTCTTGGAACTGGGGCTGGGGCTCAGAGGCAGAACACTTGCCTAGCACTTGTGAGGCACTGGGTTCCATCCTTAGCACTACATAAAAACAAATAAAGGCATGCTGTCCATCTACAACTACAAAAAAATTTTAAAAGAAAAAGAAAATATCTTGTTGACAAAAATCTGCCTCCAAAAAGAGAGCCCAGTTCATTTCCACTTTGACTTGTTAGCATTGACTTTCAAAAAACATCTTTAGGCGTAAGCAAAATAAAATTCAGAATTAAGGGGAAATGCTGGCACAAGGAGACACCCCACTCATTGGACCATTCCAGGTTTCAAGACCAGTGCCTGACCTCTGGCACCCTTATGCCTGTCCCTGACTCTCTTTCCTTGGAGGCTGGTTTCACTTTCTTTATACAATGGCCACCAAAAGAATGGGATCCACTCACTGCTGGCATTCCCCCTATACCCATTTAATTTCTGCTTTCGATAACCCCAGAGGAAATTGATCAACCCCTTGCCGAGCACACCTCTCCCCTTTGGAACTGTAGCGTGTCTTATGCTGAGCACAGTGCAGCCCCTGGGAAGGGAATGTCTGATTCATTAGTGAGTAACTTGCCAACTTCCTCTCCAACTTGTCTCCCTCGGTGTTTCACATTCTGACTATTAAGTCAGGATTATCTTCTCCAAACCCTGTATTTGAATGCAATGAGAAAAGGTTACAAGATTATTTTATTTTAACTGGCTACATAGATGCGTCTCAAATGCAATTTGTGGGTTTGCGCTATTTGTTGCTTCTGTATTAATTGAACAGTCTGCTAGCACTTCTACCCAGTCCAAATTATAAAATTACATTAGGCTGAAAAATAAGAAATAATACTTCCAATTTCAAGCATTTTAGCACTTCCTTAGCAGTGGGGAGGTTCAACCTTCACATTTACAAGGGCAACAAAACATTCTTTTCTGTCCTACAATTTATTAATGGGACAAATGCTTGTCCCGTCAGTCAAGGCTCTGACAGTTCAATGAATTTTCAGAACAGTATTTTTGATAAATATGCACAATGGTAAAACAAATGTGCATTTATTCTTCTTTCCCAGAGCTGGGTACTTTCCACCATTCTTGAAAGGACAAAGATGTTTGTTAATAGATTATGAATTTATGAGCGATGATCTTGAGAACATAATGGCATCCTGTTCTTTTTATCTTGACTCTTGTTGTTTCAGGGTTGAACAATGATCTAAATCATATATTACAACTAGAAAATGCACAACCAGCATTTTTTATGTGAAGATTCAGTTGTTTTCAACTTTTAAAATGATTATTTAAAAAAAGCATGCAATACTGGATAAGAATCTGTATAAAAGCATTCTCTCTGTCTTCCAAAGACACATCAAATATAGTGTTTTAGACAGCCCTTAGAAAACATTAGTCTTAACACATGGAAATTATGCTAGTGCCAAGTTTGACTTATTTTCTCGTATAGCTATTTATATTTTAACTTTATAATAAATAAAATATGCAAATCTAGGGGCACTTTTTATGTTTCAGAAATTTCATGCCATATACAGGCTGATACCTAAAGCTGGTAGAATTTTGAGCTAAAGAAAAAAAAGAAAGAATCTTTACCCCTTTCACTTTGCTATACCTTTACATGATATTTAAAACCACCTGTCAGGAACAGGTTACTCTGCTAATCACTTTTAAAACAGCATGTTTTAGATAAATATCAGTAAAAACAGGAAAAAATTATATGTTGTTTGTGATATATATGTGCTACAGAAATCTTAAAAAGCTGTTCTACCCCAAAGATAAATAAGTTTTACCCAAATCTTTTCAATCTGAGTTCTGTTGGGGAAAAAAATGATTATGTCCTTATTGTTCTCTGATTATGTACAAGTAGGACTGCCCTGTAAAATACATTTAGGGTACTTTCTTAAACTAAAAAAAAAATTCAGTGTTTGTCTGAAATTCAGATTTCAGATTTCCTGGGGCCTCTGGCATCTTTCTTCCTGAATCTCTGTGGGGATGATAAAATAATGGTTCCTACTCATTTTCCTTCCTCAGTATGGGAGGCCCTCACTGTGGCCTGTCTCATCTTGAAGGACAACTTAAGGACTTCAAGAGCCTAAACAGGAAAACCACAATATGGCCAAGGGGTGGGAAATGGCAAGTGACGCTATTTTAACTGTCAGTAGGAGCAGGAAGGTGAAGAAGCAGTCAGCAGGTGTGTGGAGTGGTCTCACCTGGGCCCTGGCCCACTTCCTCATTTTTGTTGAGGGCAGGTAAAAACTGGCTAAAACACAACTTAGGATACATAGAAGCTGTGTTTATCAAATGCCAGGATGTGCTGAAGAAATGGAATGCCAGGGTCTCGTAATTTATCTCTAACCTCTTGGCCAGCCCACAAAGTGTGCACAAAAAAACAAAAAAAAACAAAACAAAAAGAAACTGACTTTTAGACCCAGAGGATATGAAAATGGCAAGGCCCAGACTCACATTTCACCCTGAAGCCCCACTTTCTTGTGAGCTTTAGGGAGAATGTTATGAAACATGTTGTTTAGCTCATAGGTTTTGGATCATTTAATGTGGACGTGCCAAAGTCCTGAAGATTCCTTTGTGCCCTTGACTCACTGTTAGAAATCGTTATCAAGATACTGCCTGGTTGCATTCAAAAGAATTTTTGAAACAAAATATTGTTCTATCTTTCTAAAGTCAACTTAAGCTCTTTTGATGATCATAATAGTGTTAAATCTTTAGGGGTAATCACGCATTCAGCAAAACATGTTTTAATATTTGCTTTCTGAGCAAAGCTGTCGTAACATTCACTTTTCAGTTTAGGCTAGATTTAGAGCACAGTTTATCCTACTTTCTCTAAATCAATGGCCTATGCACTCTTTGGAAGCAGAAATTCTCAGTATCTAGACTAGTGCATGGCATGTCATAGGTGCTTACACATATCTGATTAATAGCAGGCGATATAATGTAATATGACTTCAAAACTAATGAGTATTTATACATACAGTACTTTAAATGTCATCAGAACTCTCCTATTGGAATCTGTGTTTCTATAACTTTGTTTTTATGGTCCCATTTTTAAAGCTAATGGAAATAATATAAATGCAGAGAGAGCTAGAAATTTTCCTTAGGATTTCACTCTGGCAAATATTCCTGGAGATTTAGCCATGACTGTTTTTATGGCTGCAATTTCCTTATTATGGAGCCTCAGCCATTTTTCTTTTCCATCATCATAAATCTGTTTTATACACTTAAGAGCAGTATTGAAATATTTTCCACTTTTTATATCTTGACTCTTCACTTAGATACATTATTTTCATCTTGAGATTATGTGATATAAATATTGTAGAAGACTTTGAAATTATATAGTAGGAAAAGATCAGTATGCCACCTCAGAAATCTTAGCTGATAGGTTCCAAGAGCGAAGTGAAACATTTTTCAAGTAAGCAAAGAAACCACCTTTGTCCCAATTCCTTGAATATTTTACATTAAGTTGCTTTTACACACTCAATTTTGTGTTTAAACTCTCAAGTTTGTAGTATTTTCTCCTGATATTGTTTGCCCAGGACTTTTTGAGAAGCACAGAATAATGGAATCATTGTGAAACTGTTGATAAAAAAGAAAGAAGAAGAAAGTTTACTGGCTCCCATTAGCTTAAGACATGATAGGATATAGATGCTCAAACAATAGCATCAAGAGCCTGACTTTCTCCATGTCTGGCCCTCCTGCTGGTTGCATCAGTTTCATGCTCAGGCAGACTTTCCTCACAGAGTGGCAAAGACAGACACCAGACTCTCCAAGGTCACATCATCTTTTCTGCTTGTGATCTCTGATGGAGAGAGGTCCTCTCAGTATCCATACTAAATCCCCCAAATTAAACTGGTTGGCCTTGCTTTGGTCATGTGTTCACCCCTATCTAGAAGCGTCAAGAGAATAGAGCTCATTGAAAGGTGAGCCTGATTTGCAAGGTTACCCTGTGGTTGGAAGTAGGCCATGTGATTGATTGACAGTACCCTAGACAGGGGATGAAGGGTTTTCAAAAGAGTTGCCAGTAGAAGAGATAGTGATGGGCAGATAAAAATAGACATCCACTAAAATACTGTGCCTTTTGAATAAAACTGTTTCCAGGAAATGCAAATAATTGAAACAGTTCAAATAATCCTCATATATTTTTAAAAAATTAGAAATAATGAGAAGACCTGGATTGCATGTTTAGTACATTTTAGCTAATATTTTATCCTCTTTGAACCTCAGTTTTGTCATCTGAAAGCATAAGACTAATGCTCACCTTAAAATGATTAGAAGAGAAGATGGAACTGACAGTGTCTTATAAGCTATAAAGTGCTTTCTACATAGTTATATACTATGGTTTCTTAAAAAATCAATTTCTAAAGCAAGTAAATTACTTCCATCAAAATTTTGAAAGTCTCCCTCTTAAAAATTTTCTTTCCTTATGCTGTGTTTTCTCCTGGGGAATCAGTACTCAGATATAACATACATCTCCTTTGCCCCATGTTTTTATGGATGATGAAAATGACAATGAAAGTAGTGATAGGCACCAGTAGCTCCTCAATGAAGTACTTAGTGTATTACATGCAGCACTAGATTTCCGGGGAATGAACAGACCAAGGTAAGCTAGTTTAATGAGAAAACTACAAGGAGCTAGATGGCAGATTGTTAAGTGACTGGTTTGAGGGTTAGGTTCTGCTGAAATTCATAGCTTACAGAGCAGTCTTTGTAAAAGGAAATACTCCTAAATGCCAAAAGTTTAATGGCCAGGGTGCCATTGAGATGATCACTCCCAGGAAATGTTTTGTCAGTGAGATTATTTTAACTATCAACTGAAAAGAAATAAAAGAATGTTTTACGAGTGATTCAGTTTCACCTGATATGCGCACAACATTTTAAGAGAATGAATTAGTCAGTCTGTTTGAATCATCTTTACATGTTCTGTTTAGTAAAGAATTCGAAGTTGGTTAAATGGCTAGTACTATTTCAGAAAGAAAGTAGAAAAAAAAAGACAAGCAGAAACAGCAAAAAGACATTCTGTGTTGAAAGCTTGATTCAGGCACATCACAGAAATAAGTGTATCAAGACAAAAATATATAAGGTGAATGTATTTCTGAAGTCATTACCAATATAAATATTAAAATTGCTTGCACAGCCAGATCTGGCACATAAATGGGGAAGAGAAGGTGATATAACCAAGCGGACAGCACTGGAATAACATGTGATTGTAGAGAAATAGTCTCAAAGATGAAAATTATTAGAGTTGGAGGATACTTTGATGTTCATTAGTTGAACCCAGAAATGCTGGTAAATACTTCAAAGTCATCCTTTTAGGGGAGAAAAAAAAAAGTCCTGATTTGTGGTGTTTGTCAGTTTCTGTGGTGTGGATTTTCCCACCATGGCTGATTTCAAGCTACTAAGATGATGTCACTAAAATATGATGAGTTACTCAGTCTTTCATTGCTGTGACAAATACCTGAGAAAATCAACTTAAGAGAGGAAAGGTTTATTTTGGTTCATGTGTCTGGCTCATGATTTCAGAGGTTTCAGTCCATAGTCAGCCAACTCCATTACTTTGGGCAGAACATCATGGTAGAAGGTCATGGCAGAGGCAGGCTGCTCAGCTCAAGTCAGCCGGGAAGCAGAATGAGAAACCAAGAGAGAAAGGAAGGGACGTGGTACAAGAAATACCCTTCCAGGGCATGCCCCCCATGATGACCTACATCCTCCAAACGTGCCCCACCACCTATGTTTCCACCACCTCCCAATGGATTAATCCACTGATGAGTTCAGGCCCTCGTGGTCTAATCACTTCCCAAAAGCCCCATATCTGAACCTTACTGCACTGGGGACCAAGCCTTCAATACATGAGACTTTGGGGGAGAGTCCAGATCCAAACTATAACACATGAGTTGGGAAGAGATGCACAAAGTAGTTGTCATGATCCAGTTCAAAGGAACTTAAGCAGATGACTAGTTCAGCACCATCGTTTTGCAAATTAGAAAGCAAATGATGCCAGAAATTGTGCTTTGGGTCTTACAACTAATTAGCTTCACTGCTGCAACTACATTTTTTCCCAGTGCTTCACTTCAAGATTGTGAATGCATTAAGAGAAAAGGACTATGATTGACTAGAAAGCTCACCTAACTCCCCTAGCTTGGTTAAGTTTGCTGCAGAGGCCTTCCCACATTGAATTTAAACTGTGGTGTGTTTGTGGTCTCATGGACAATTGGAAAGGAATTTATTCATCTTTGTTTCTTCCACATTCTGCACATTTTAGATGCTCAGCAGTGTTTGTTGAAGGAATGAATAGACAGTAATACTAGAGAACATTTGTTGACCTACTGTGTGTCGGGCATTATTCTTAGTGGTTTCCATGCATGAACTCATTGAATCCACAGAATAATCTCACAAGGGAGGAAGGTACCATAGTCATATTTTTATCCCAGAAGAGGAAATGGAGGCTCAGTTACCAAGGCCACATAATGGGATTCAAACCCTGCAACCTGACTCCAGAGTCTGCCCTTGACTCCTCAGCTATCACTCAATGAACTGTCAATGTCATCAGAGTACCTAGCTCCGCAACAAATTAAGTCTTCCTCCACCCTTAGGAAGGACACAAACATTTCCTAGAGTTCTGATCTGACCAACACATACCTTTGCTTGTAAGAAAGGGTCTTAATTAACAAAATGGTCAAAAAAAATGGAGCATTTTAGGTGATTAAGTTTTCTCATATCAGAAGTTTTAACAGAACCCATATTTTAAATAAAATCCCTGTTGTTGATAATGGGCCCCAATCCTACTTTTTTTCTTTAATTAAGGTAAGTAATTTTAACCTTTCCTTTCTCAGTATGAAAAATGGCATCATTGTTTGCTATGAGAGAATGAAAAGAAGGTGTAGGAGAACAGGGTACAACCTCCAGTGTGTTTTCTGAAAGGTTATTTTCCTCAAAAGAATCCTTCTTTCTTGCTGGTTTACTAAGGCTTTGCCTTCTCACCAAGTGAGATAACAAAAAGTCTAGTACTTCCACCTGGATTCTAGCTAATTGAGGCTTAGTACAGTAAGTGACTTATGTATCAACCTTAAGATATGAATCTTATTTTTAAAACATACTTTAATGTGATATCTCAGATTATTTTTCTAAACTTCATTTTCAAATTCCTTTAAAAAGCCTAAAGAAAAAAGTCATTCACATTCTGTGCTGTATTAATGGTTAACAACTCACATGCAAATTGGTCATATGTTGTTTTTCTTCCTTTTGGCAGTAATAGTTCATTTATTTTCTTTTATTGTATTTTCTAGAGAAAATATGGTAACCAATTATTTATTAGGTTAATGTTCCTAATTTTGAGAGATATACTGACATATACCATATTGAGAACGTTTAACTTTTCACCTAACATACTCCTAAGAGAACAACTTGTCCCCAATCCTCCTTTTCTTCTCTTCTTTACTTTCCTCACCAGTACCAAAAATTGTCTAGCACCTTTCAAACCAATTATATAGAAAAAATAGCACGTACAACTCCCTACATTTTATAATGGATGAAATCCCTTTTTGATTTTTAAAAACAATCTTGGGCTGGGGATATAGCTCAGTTGGTAGAGGGCTTGACGCACATGTACAAGGCCCTGGGTTCAATTCCCAGCACCACAAAAAAAAAAAAAAAAAAAAAAAGCAATCTTGTGAGAATATTGGACCCTGGGACTAGAAGGTGGGCGAGTGGACTGAAGGCCCAGATCTGGAGAGGGAAGAACTGAATGAGAGTGCCACGGACCATCTGCCCTCTGTTCCATCCAGCGTGCTTCCCTGAGAGCTCAGGAAGCTGCTTCAGCTAAGAGGCATTTAAGAGGGATGGATTCCTCCCTGTTAGATGGAATTGAATCCTGGATCCAACTATGACTTCTGACAAGTTTGCTCACCCACAAGATGAGGATGAGAATACTTCCTTCTTCATGGGTGTTTTTGAAGAGTAAATCAGAGGGTTTAGCAGAATGCCTGGCATGGGGTAAGCGCTCTCTGCATGCTACAGTTATTTTTATTTACATTCCAGTTGTTTACCTTACTGAAATTTTGCTTTGCTCTCTTACCCAATTGCAGTTTTCTAGCTTTGCTTGTTCTTCAGAACCTGTGTCCTCAATCAGAATCCCTTGCTTGGACACTAAAGGACGTTGTGTCTTTGACTTGTGCATCTTTCATGAATGTGAAGAGGAAGTCACAGTGCATCATGTCTTATCTTAAAGGAACCCATAAAGCTATTATTTTATTTATTCTTTCCTGACCATGGTTTGTATGCCCTGCTGTAGTTACCCTAAACCTCTTCCTCCACCCTGAAGTCACTAGTCTCTCCTTTGTGTCCATTGCTTTCAGCAAACGATCATGTACTGATTTATTTTTAAAATATTGAAGTCATATCTCCTGTCCCTTGGTGTCCCTGTATTTTCATCTGACTACTCATCCTCTCCTGCTCTCTCAGAAAGAGTGACTTCTCTTATGTTCTAGTGACCATGGGAGGGCCTCCTTTTCTCTTTCAGAATATTGCTCCAACAATTTTCTCTCTCGTTTGTCTCTGGTCCCCAGTTCTCCAGGCTCAACTACCTGCTACTCTCTTGCCCTTACCATATGCTCTCCACTACCTCTGTGTCTTTGCACAAACTGCTCTGCCCACTAGAAACTTTCCCTCTGTATCTTCCTTGAACACTCAGCTCTAGTGTCATCTCCTGTCTGGATTTCAATCTTCCCATGCATTTCCATAACTTTTAACCCATTGCCTCCACCAAGTGACTGGGAGCTTCATGGGGAAGACACAGACACCAAACCAACATTAGTAGAACAAAGGGAAGTCCTACAAATAAGCATATGACTTTCCTACAATTTTGGAATAAACTCCACTTGACCCCATTAATGGCTTCTGCTTGTTTTTCCTTTGACAAACATTCTACTTCCTTGTCACACATTCCCTTGCACACAACTATTAAATCCATTAAAATTACTCTTTTAAAATCAACAAAGAGCTTCCACATGGACCATATTCTCTTTCCTGAGACCTTTACACAGCTTCTGTGACAATGTGCAATTTTGGCTTTCCATGTCTGTAAGACCTTAACCTTTCTTGACTCCTTCATTAATGTGAATTGGGTTTTTCCCAAGGTTTAGTTCATTTAATGACTCTTTTTGAACCTAGTCCCTTTATGAATATACCCATTCTTGGTTTTAACCATCACCTGTATGCAAACATGTGCAAAATTTCTTTCTGTTCTAACAAGGGTCCCAACTAGTCCACCAAGATCAATTTAGTATTGTTCATTCCTTCTGGTGCAGCAAAGGCAAATACCTGGCTCTCATGCTTCCACTTGCCTCTGTCTCACCCCAAACATGTTGTCCCTCCAAGTCAAGCCCCTTTCCCAGTAAGGACAGCTTCTCTCAGAATCCTTTTCATTTTCCACCTCTAGTCCTTGGCACACATGCTCTGTCTGTTTAAAACTTTCATTATTTATTTATTCCAGGCAGCTGCCTCCTGATGAATAATGCGAAACCTACTAGTCATTCCTGTAGTAGAACACTGACTCATTTCCCACTAGCATATCAAATTTAACACGTTTAAAATCCGTATCTTTAGCCTAACTTCCTATTGCTGACTACCTTAGTTTTATAACTTGTTCCACTTTTGCCCAGATGACTGCCAGTCATCTTTGCCTTCTCTTTTGTACTCTACCCAGTTAGGTGTCCAATCTTATTTATTCTGATATGTCTCTCAATCATCTCTTCCTTCTATTCTTTGGGCCACCACATTGGTCCGACCCTTATTCTTTAATCATGCCTAATAATGGCCAGTCAACTGGTCACCTATTGCACATTTCTCTCTGCTCTAAACCCCTTGCCTCCAGATCAGTCTTCCTAGAGTCAAACGTTCTTACAACTTTCCAGCTCAAATCCCTTTGGTAGCTTTCTATTACCTCTTAATGAT
This sequence comes from Sciurus vulgaris, assembly GCF_902686455.1. Taxonomy (NCBI): domain Eukaryota; kingdom Metazoa; phylum Chordata; class Mammalia; order Rodentia; family Sciuridae; genus Sciurus; species Sciurus vulgaris. Next base: position 36,761,072 of record NC_136468.1, on the reverse strand, counting down.
AGCCCTGATTCTTAGAAATTTAGAAGAATAAAAGTAATTTTTATTTTGGAGTCAGAAAGATGTGGATTCAAGTTCTGACTACTACCCTTACCTGTTACATGCCTTTGAACTTATTTGCTTAATTTTCATTTGCTCATTTATTCAACATATATTTAACATCAGTGGTGTTCCAGGCTCTGTACCAGATATTTGGGATATAGTAATGAGCCAAGCAGATGTTGTCTTTGTTCTGCTGGACCTCACAATATAATGAATTTGTTCCCATTTCTCATAATCCTTCTCCTAAGTGTTTGCAGCTTTTGCTTCGTGCTATGTGGGACATTATAATACCATGTAGTGTAATTATCAGCATGTGTATGTTACTGCTTAACTAATTTTTAGATTCACTGAAGGTCAGGGACCATGTTCCATTTCCCATAATACAAGCACAGAGCTACACACATAGCAGTTGCTCAGTTAATTCTGTTGGGGTTTTATAGACCCAAGATTAGTCTTTGGCATAGTAGTCTAGTACCTTTTTAGAGGTTCCCTTTGTCCTGTCAGAATGATGCTCGTTAAGAAAGGTAATAGCTGTTTAGTTTCTTCCATTCTAAGGTCTCTCCCTTCCAATGTACTACCCTGCCTCTAGCTGTTGCAAGTAGAACTCACATGCCTAGACCTAAGTCTTTAAAATCTGAGAAACCAATCCAATCATGCTTCCTGGTAGAAATATTGTCCATGTGCATACAATGGAATGTTAAAAAAATGTTCTTACTAAATAGCTTTTTGACTTGGTAATGAACAATATGCTGTTTTTCCCTGAGAAATAATTCTAGAACTTTAGCTCTGAAGATTCCATTTTATTTTATACAATTTCAGCCTGCTGCTTTTATGTTCCCAGTGATCTTACATTAAGCATTTGTTCGTCTGAAACAATAGGTTAACTATAGCCAAATTTTAACCATACCTTTCCTCTGCACACCAGATCCTATAAACAGCATGTGATCATATTGCTTCTAGAATTTATGATTGTTTTCTTCCAAAAGGAAGCTAAATTTAGCCTAGTAATTCTACATGCTCCCAAGGAAACAATGCCTGCTGTGATTTCTAGAATAAATGAATCTGAACCACAGTTCCTTTACTTGACTACCCAAGAAAGTTTAAATATCAACCTAGTCATTAGCCACAGATAGGAAACCACATTAAACAACTAGCAAGGAGTTAAGAAAGAAATATGCTGTGTTTCTTATTTCACTGCTGAATGAGTCTTACTTAGTCGCTGTGTGGACTTTAATACAGAACATTGTTTGCATCGCATAATGGTTCTCTAAAATTACTCGTTCATGGCTCGACTTCCAAAATTAAACTATGTGGAGTCATGTCCAACCTCACAATGCATCTTTATGTGCTGCTAGCTCGAGTTTTTGTTTTCATTCTATGTACGATTTCCAGTTAGGAAGTGTCATTTCAAAGAGTTTAGCTGAGATAGTTTTTTTGTTTTGTTTTCAGTTTTTTCTTCTCTGTTTCTAATGACAACTAAACGGCTTCTCGCCTTGAACGTGTTTTGGCAGATCAGCTTCACAAGATGAAGGTCCCCGCTGTGCTTGCACCTGGCCTCCTTGTGCTGCTGTTCACCTGGGTGCAGAGAAGCAATGGGGAGTGTAAAGAGGCACTAGCAAAGTCCGAGATGAATGTGAACGTGAACTATCAGCTTCCCAACTTCACCGCAGAAACGCCCATCCAGAATGTCATTCTACATGAGCATCACATTTACCTCGGTGCCACTAACTACATTTATGTCTTAAATGAGAAGGACCTTCAGAAGGTGGCAGAGTACAAGACTGGGCCTGTGCTGGAACACCCGGATTGTCTTCCATGTCAGGACTGCAGCAGCAAAGCCAATTTGTCAGGGGGTGTTTGGAAAGATAATGTCAACATGGCCCTGCTCGTGGACACATACTATGATGACCAACTCATTAGCTGCGGCAGCGTCAACCGAGGGACCTGCCAGCGACACGTCCTTCCACCCCATAATACTGCTGATATACAGCGGGAGGTCCACTGCATGTTCTCCCCACAAGCAGATGAAGAACCGGGGCAGTGTCCTGACTGTGTGGTGAGCGCCCTGGGAGCCAAAGTCCTCCTCTCTGAAAAGGAGAGGTTCGTCAACTTCTTTGTGGGCAATACAATAAATTCTTCTTACCTTCCAGATCATTCATTGCATTCAATATCGGTGAGAAGGCTAAAGGAAACACAAGATGGCTTTAAGTTCTTGACAGATCAGTCCTATATAGATGTTTTGCCTGAGTTCCGAGATTCTTATCCCATTAAGTATGTCCACGCCTTCGAAAGCAATCATTTTATTTACTTTCTGACGGTCCAGAGGGAAACTCTGAATGCTCAGACTTTTCACACCAGAATAATCAGGTTCTGTTCCATGGACTCTGGATTGCATTCCTACATGGAAATGCCTCTGGAGTGTATTCTCACGGAAAAGAGAAGAAAGAGATCCACGAGGGAGGAAGTATTTAATATCCTTCAAGCTGCATATGTCAGTAAGCCGGGGGCCCATCTTGCTAAGCAAATAGGCGCCAACCTAAATGATGACATTCTCTATGGGGTGTTCGCACAGAGTAAGCCAGATTCTGCTGAACCAATGAATCGATCAGCTGTCTGTGCCTTCCCTATCAAATATGTCAATGAATACTTCAATAAGATCGTCAACAAAAACAATGTGAGATGTCTCCAGCATTTTTATGGACCCAATCATGAGCACTGTTTTAATAGGGTAAGTCGCACAAATTTCCCTTATATAAATCCTGATGTATAAAGCAGAATGTCAGTCTAGGAAAGGTTCTTGAGGGCTTTCTGTGCTTGGTAAATGATTTTTATCCAAATTATTTTTTCCAAGAAAATCAGGAAGTTGAATCTTGATTTACAGCTAAAATTGTATCTTAAGAAGTTAGTGTGATAATGAAAACAAAAATATTTTTCACACTTGCAAATTGCATGTCTGCAACACTTTCTTTTCATTGATGATCATTTTGAAATGGTATTTTCACAGGAAGTGTTAAGGAGAGTCTTGGTGCTTTGATTTAAATATAGTAAAACCTAACATCTATACCTGGAGATTTTTCTTGCTGGTCATTTGATCACTTGATGCTAGAGGAAGAGCACCAACCTGGACATCCATTGTGGCCTTGGGCATTCTTGTACTGAATTCAGATTTGCTTATATGGGCCTGACTGTGCCTTTAAACATAATGACCATGATCAATATGATCATAATTGAACAAATAATATATCTTGTCCAAAATTGGACTTTAAAAACATGTGTCTCACTTACCCTGAGAAATGAAGGTGATAATTGCCATGAGAAGAGCATTAACTATGTCCTTGATAAAAGAAAGTACATAATATGCTGAGGCATATCAAGGGCATATGAATTCAGAGACATCTGGTTGACCTTTGCTGAAATGTCTGGGATACTTCCCTAGATGAAAACTCTAGTTGACTTTTTATGAAACTTAGAAAACACTTCTGAGACAGTCAATTCATCTTTTGGTGAAATAAAGAAAAAACTTCCCTCGTCTCCCCTCCGAAGTTTACCATTATGCATAGTGTGCATATACATCCCAACTGAAACTTATTTCCCCTGCACTTGTTTAGTATGTGTTGCTGACTGTAAGAAGCAATGGGATTCCTCATGAGGCTGCCCTCTTTTCTTCACTAGAAAATACAAAAGGATGAAAGGAAGCAAAAGGACTTTTGGAAACATGGGGTTAGGAAATAAAAGTGTACTATTAGCAGCATTACAGAGAAAACACACTTTTCCTGCATCCAATAAGCTACTTCAGAAACACAAGTTTAAAAAGTTCCTTCAGGGCTTCTACAGCATATGATGTTGCTATTCAAATCTTAAATTAAAATGGGACTTGATTTTACAAGAGAATAGTGATATGTTATCTTATTGTTTTATTTTGTACTTTTCAGTCCCCAGATGTGAAAGTACTTATTAATTCTAGAAATTCTCAGAACTCATCTGAACTTTAGCCTACCCCTTGGACATTTTTCATGTCTCAACAGGAATAGGGTGGGATTATCTAATGAAATTCAGGTCAGTTTTATTGCCCAGGAAATATGCCCAAGATGCACTAGCCACACCTGAAACCATTATCATTCCCATCACAAAATTTCTTGTGGGAAACGAGGTGGAACGTGCCAACATAGTCTTCTTACAAGGGAAGCCAACTTTTGCACTGGCCCAATTCCATAAAGACAAATACTTCAAACCTCCTCTATTTATTTGCCTGTTTACCTTCTCTGGTTACTAAAATTCAAAATTCTTCTGAGACTGAGACTGTAGACATTCTCTGTTTTCATATAACTGGTTCACAGAAAGACCTCAGAGTGTTGCAATCATCAGCATATGATCATTTCCCAGCTCTATCTTAAAATGAAGGCAACAAGAGTCATGCATCACACAAAAACAAAATGATTTACAAGATCGAACCTGTTTAGGAAGTGTCTAAGCAGTAAGATCACTCCATTAGGTCTTGGCAGATTAACTCGACTAGTTATCAGATAACCCTTCTAATGATTTCTTGGAACTGATTATTATTTTGGGGAGAAGTGTGGTGGATAGGCAACCATATTATAGTTTGTTATTAAACACATACATGAAGATACATACGTGTATCTGTCATACACCTATGCGTGTGCTCTGTGGACCAGCTTAAGGAAGCTGTGTCTCTGATGAAAGCACAGCCATTAGAGAGTTTTTCTGGCCCTTCTTGAGCCTTCTGCCATGTTCAAACTGTGTTTCTATCCCAGGATCATGGATGAGTTCCAGGGCAGGGCCTTCTCATTTCACACCCATTTCACACCCATCTTATATCTATGACAGAAGCCCTCTTTTGAGTCATCTTATAATTCCCAGATCATTTCACCTGTAAATTATTTGCACTTCAAAACTTTTTGTCTCCACCGTGATATTGTTTCAGGGGACTCATCTCAAGCTACAGGTGGCCATTGATGGGATACCTGTCCTGTCAATTATGTCAGTTGTTTTCTAAGAATATATTCTTAAGTCCCATAAGATAAACATTTTCTATGTTGCTTTTGAAAGTAATTCTTGAAGGGTTTGTTTACAGTGCTTCCCATAATTGAGAACTATGAGAATATACAATACAAAAACTACTAAATCAGCACTACATTTCTATACTGCCTTTTTTACTCATCCATCAGTGACTGTCTATAAAATCCTAGATTAGCATTGATTGAAGTTGCATATTTACTAAATAGCACATTATTATTCAAAGTAGCATTGAAAAATGCCTTTATAATATGAAGTCTTTGTAAAGACCCAAATTTGAAGAGTAAAAAAACCCCAAATCTTCTATTTGGGGATCAACAGTTTTAGAAATTCAGTTAAGAGCCAGAGGTGTAGTTCAGTGGTAGACCACTTGCTCTGTATGTGCAAGTCCCTGGGTTTGATCCCCAGCACCAGGGCAAGAACACAACAAAGCAAAACAAATTCTGTTAATTTGCTTAATATTAACTAGAATGTCCAACAGTCACATATAAAGGATTTATGTACATGACAAGCCCAGGAAAAAAACAGAATCAGTACACATCACCTCCTGTCCTGCAAATGAGAATCAATATTGAATTACAATTTGTTTTAAATCCCCAACTCAGCAAAGATCCTATTCCCTAAGTTATAGCATATTTACTAAGAGATGTAGAATGATGCATTTTGAAAAGATTTTTAATCTAAATTAAAATAAGAAGGGTTCTTGAAATAAAATTGTAACATATTATTTTTCTTGCATTTCCATTATCAGAGTTTTGCTCTATATGTAAGCATTCGAAAGAACTAAAGTAAACATGTAGCGATATCTAGGGCACCAACTTCTGGGTCATCTTAATTACCAATGCAACTGATCAGGGAAAATGTAACATCTGGTGCCAAACACACCTGGTTAAGTCCTGGCTTATCACATACCTACCCTACCCTATGACTTTTGCCACATTACTTAACTTCTAGAGCCCAGCTCTGAGTTGTAAGATGCAGATAACAATACCTACTTCATAGGGTCTTGTGCAAATTTGGGATATGGTATATAAAATACCTGGCACAATAAAATGACCATAAATTTAGGCTTCTGGGAGTCAGCATGGCCTAATGCAAGGCAGAGGTGTGGGTTCAAGTCTGTACCCCATCATTTTCTACCTGGGATGGCCACGAGAGCATTGTTTACACACTCTGAACCCATCTTCCTTTGTGTGGAACTCTTGTGTAGACAAATGCATAATGCCTGTAAAAAGTCCTTAGTCCTTGGATGTAGTAAAATAGCAGCTATTGTTGGAAGGAATACTTGTATAAAGTAAAGCATATTCAAATGCTTATTCTGTTTTCTGGAAGAGTCACCTTCTGGTTCCATTGCTCATGGGTCACACAGTGACCCACCTCCGTAATGCTCAATTTGTTAATGCCTCTTAAGATTTAATATTTAAAAACAAAACCAAAAGGGTGAGGGGAGGTGGTGGCTTAAGGACACAGAGGGTGGAGAGAACAATTCAATCAAAATTGTATTTTAGTAAGGATAAAAAGCTAAGTTCTGCTTCTTATCCTGACTTAAAATTCTAACCACTGTATTATGCTTATGTACTATAAGTTATACTTTGTATGACTAAGATCATACTTTGCATGGGAAGTTTTTTACAGATAATACAGCTTTAGAAAAAAAAATCAGCTTCATAGGTTGTTTGTGTTAAGCTTCCTTGTTTTTAAATATCATTTATACTCAGATTCAAAGAGTAGCCAACTGCTTCCCAAAATAAAGGAAACTTAAGGTAGTAATTTTCCATCTCCGTTCCGAGTGCCAGAGTTAAAGGGTCACTGCTCAGAGCCATCAAAGAAAGCAAAGTGATTAGGACAATTTTGAATGAGAACAAAAATCAAAACAAAATGCAAACAAGGAATATTAGGAATAGGCAGAAAGCTAAACATACAGTGATGTTTCTTTATTACTATTATAAAGATGATAGATGAGTTAAATTGAGTTACATTTAAGTTGTAATGGAAGAAAATAATTGCAGCCTTCCATCAGGAAACCACAAGGACCATTATTGATCTGTCATCCTCAGGGCATGTCTCATAATATTTAATAAAATAAACAAAGATTTATAACTATAGGCCATATATCTATAATCTCTCACACCATTTTAACTATGAGTGTGGAAGTCAGTGTTACAAATAATATCCAGGTAATTATACTGGGTTGACATGCTTATTTAAACAAGCTAGCTCTCAAGAGAATGAATTTTGTATTAGGGATGAAAAATGTGAAGCCAAATTACAAAAGTTTTTTTTTTTTTTTTTAACTTCTTGTGCTCTGAAATAAAAGCAATCCTATATGAAAAAGTATTATTGAGGATTCTTCATTCTTGATGTTAGATAGTCCATCCTCCAAACCTAAACACCAAATATCTTGGCCATATGCCAAATGTAATTGCTATCAAAGCAAAATTTGCAAGAAAGAAAACCCTCACAATATAAGGATTTTATATGTTTTTAAACTTATGTGTGTCTCAGTCTCTATCACCCTTTTTAAATACTAGTAGTAGCTTGCTATATAAATCTTCTGCACCTTAATTTTTTTTTTTTATATTATAACTTGGAATTTTTTTTTTTTTTTATCTGTTTTGGGGGTGGATAACCAGGGATTGAACTCAGAGGCACTTGACCACTAAGCCATATCCCCAGCCCTATTTTGTATTTTATATAGAGACAGGGTCTCACTGAGTTTCTTAGTGCCTCGCTTTTGCAGGCTGGCTTTGAACTCTCCGTCCTCCTGCCTCAGCCTCCCTAGCTGCTGGGATTACAGGTGTGTGCTACTGCACCCAGCTTTGTATTATCTTATAAAGATATCTTCCATTCTTTTGACAGTTAAGTGTATTCTTCTTTGAAACTGTATTTTCACTTATGCAACCAGTTTCTTGCTTTTGGTATTAGATGGCTCCCTGAGTACTTTCAACATCCATTTGTTGATATATGACTATCATACAAATATTAAAGGAAATAAATGCATGTATTGAATATATTAATTGAATATGTATTGGATAAATTCCTAGAAGTTGAATTGCTGGGTAAAAAAAAGAAAATCTCAGTAGAAATTTATTAATTTTTCACTTGATTTCCTTTTCTAGACTATTCTCCACCAGTCTAAGGGAGTCGCTGCTTCCTAATTTATTTGAATTCTCCTTGTTAAAAATGACATTTTTTATTATTTTATTAAGAGACATTGAAAATTAGTGCCTTTCCAGAATTTTGTAACACCTGGCCTGGGGGTGTTAGAAAACAGTTACAGGATGAGCCCATTAGCCTTTTCCCTTCCTCCTGCTAACCCCCTCTTTAAACCATTTCATGACCCATTTATAGGTCTACCCCAGGAAAGATGAAAAAGCAAAGACATGATATTTTTATGAGTTAAAAGCAACAGAACAGGGGCTGGGATCATGGCTCAGTGGTAGAGTGCTTGCCTCCTACGGGTGAGGCACTGGGTTCAATCCTCAGCACCACATAAAATGAATAAAACAAAATAAAGGTATTGTGTCCATCTACAACTAAAAAAAAAATTAAAAAAAAAAAAAAAAAAAAAGGCAACAGAATAGTTCAAGCTGAAACTCTCCCAAGAAAAATGTAGGTAGGGTTTACCTGTGGATTATGTTGATTCATAGTCTCTCCCTTTGGTGTGGGTGATTAAGAATTAACTATGCCACTTGCATTTTAGATTGTCTTTATTCTCTTAATGTCTTTTAAAGGAAGTGGAATGAGCTGTGTTTGATTTAACTCTTGATTTCGACATGGAGATTCTTCTGGTAAAATTGATGCAGCAAACAATTAGAAGTTCATGCAAGAGGAAGGAATCCTGATTTTTGAAAAGCCCAAATGTTGATAAAACATTGAAGCCATAGCACTGATACATGATACTTTCATTCTGTACTCCATGATTAGAGTTTTCTGGACATATGCAGGATCCTGCATTTTGATAAGGATGTTACCTTGCTTGAGTAATAATGGGATTTTTTTCTCAGCATAATATTTCAGATTTTGGGTGTTACATCCTTAACTTCAGACTTCCATCTTATCAGTGTCCATTCCACCCTGTATTCTTATCTCCTCACTCTAATAAGAAAAATGAGTATCTGTCAGAATTTGGATAGAAGACCCACCAGGAATTTCTTCCATTGCTTATCCATGGATTGACATAGATACTGGTGGCACGTAGAGTCCAGAATGACTAAGTGCCCAGATATGTGCAGTAAGTCACATATCCCGGGTCCAGGAAGGGCTGTAAAGTGCTCATTTATCAGGGAAATGAAACCAAAGGCTCAGCTACTCTTGAAGTCATTAAAACTCCCTTGATTTTTTTTTTTTTTTAAATAGCAAATATGGTAAGTGATTCTAGGATCCTGGATACATTCCAGTCTGCTAATTATATAGTTTTTCTAACTAAAATGTTCTAGGCAGGTTCATTTGCATATGAATTACTGGCTGAGAAATGTTGACTTCCTATTCTAAAAGCCAGGCTCTGCCTTGGGGAAGGGTTCACCCTAGACCTAGGCTAACATTGGAGCTGATAAAGTGTATCTATCAACAGATAATCCAGAAATATTCTCCAGTCCTTCATTGAGAGGAAAGAAAAAGGTTCAAAAAGTGTGTGTTAATCTAGGATAAAAGTTGCTGTAATTGTTCTTGATGTTTACACATGGGGGGAAATGGTTTATGAATATTATGACTATGAAAGAAAAGGATGCATTGCAAATTCAGACTAACATCTGACTTTAGTTGTCTGGGCAAATCTCCAAAATGTTTGTCAATTAGAGAACATTAAAACGGTAGATGAAACTTCAAATCATGCCACAGGTAAAAGGGGTGAATTAAGGTCATTTTTGGTGTGTAAAGCATTCTTTTCTAGAGCTGATTTTATGAAAATTAAGTTTGCCAAGTTGTCATCTCAGAATATATAGATTAGTCATGATTAGCTAGAATTTGTGTCTTGGGTACCAGAGAAGTGTAAGTCTGTATATTAAATTTTCTAATGACATTTTAAAAATTTAAGATATCTGATTAACACTTGACATCTAGCAACCAGCCTACTAACCAAACTATAGGTGAAGTGATGCTCAGGAAACAAGGAAAATGCAAAGATTAAATTGGTCTGTTAGCTCCAAGTGAATCAATAGTATTTAGTGCTAATGCACTAAGCAGATTACAAGCACTAATGCAGTGGCAGTCAATAGCAAAAATGAATATCTCTAAAAATGATCTTGACAATAAAATGTGCAGTATTTTCCATTTATTTTAAGCTAATTACATTATGTTCTTGTTCTTTCGTCTTATTAGTTTAAACTAAGTGCTAGAAGCCTAACCTTGTTATTTAGTGTGCATAAAATGACCAAATACTGCAATCATCGTTTTCAGCAAGAGACAGAAGGAAGGATTTATTCACAAAACCAAGATTCAACAAGAAATCCAACAGCTTTTTTGGGTACCTAACCCTGCCAACGTTACTGTGATGAGCCAGCTGGACATAGCTCTTGTGTGTATGAAGCGGGTAGACTAGAGGAGAGGACAGGTAAACCATCAGTAGCATCAGTAAACAAATATACCATGATAATTTATGAAATGGGCTGTGAAGGAAAGAAACATCCTTGAGTACAGATGAGAAGGATATCTGGATTTGGTGGTTCAGGCACCAAAGACTACCCTGAGGAGGTGAAAGTTAACTTTTAGATGAAGCTTAAAATTTTAGAAGAAGCAGTGTATCTTTAGTACATGAGCAAATTCCTATCTCATAAGCTTTACACCTTAAGTATAAGCATTTACCTTTAGTTTTTTTAAGTGGGTGTGTACAGTAGAGACAAGTTCTTTCTTCCTTGTCTCCTTCCCCTTTCTTCTGTGCCAACTCTCAGGACCCTATTTGTCAGAGGAACATGTTTATCTTGGGTGTGGAAGGGATTGCCCCCGTTGCCAGTTACCAGTACGTCCTGTGACGAAGATCAGGAAGTCAAGAACACGCAGAATAAGCCCTTTCGAATCTATCAACATTATGAACGTTAGTAGAACTCCAGGGATGTGATGCTGAGGTGGCCCCAAGTCACATTGTCTGTTTGTGTCTGAGTAGTGTACTCTGCACAATCACACCCATTTTTAGTCCATTTCCTTCTCGTGAGAATCATGTGGCTTAGAGGCCACGAGAGAGCCAGGAGCTCCCAGGACTCATGAGGCTCTCATGAGCGCCTACTGAATGAACGCGTGTGTTGCTCAGCCGTACAGTTTTGTATTGTCATGATTCACAGGCGAGTTCCTTCATCTTCAGCCGCACGCACACTTTGCCTCTCTCTTTCTTGTCAATCTGCACGTATTTAGTCATGTAGCTATCTAAGTAAATTTGAGGTCTCGGGGACAGACATCGTATCAAGCTTCATTGTCCCTCTTTATATGCTTTGCAGATCATAGACAACAAATAGTGTTGATGTTACTTGATAAAGAAATCTCTGTATTTACTCAGTAAACAGACCATCTGAGTGGCTAAAGGGTTTGGATAAAAGTTCTTGATAACATTTGAGAATATATTTTTATGAATGGATTATAAATAGAAATGTTTTTGGCATCACCACAAACCATGAGGATTTGAAATGTGGGCGTAAAATATATATGAGGAATCAAAGGCAATGTTCACCATTTTCTGGGTTCGTTTTGTTCATTTGTTTGGCCCAAGAAAAGTGGTGTTGGCCAAGGGAATAGAAGGCACTCAATCTTCAGGACTTATTCCTGTGCCTACAAGTCAGGGAGGTCACTGACTGGTCCCTTCCCGAAAGCTATAATTACAGGGAGAGGACTATTCTTTTTCCAGTAGAGTGACCAGAATCTTGAGTGTCGCAGATTGTTTATGAAAGTAGCTTGTGTGTAGGAAGCATACAAAACCTTAGGAAAGATAATAGGAAAGTGATGTACTTTTTCTTCATATTTTCAATACTGTGAGCAGCTCCAAGACTCTAGAAATGCTCTAAAGTGCAATAATAGAGGTGAATATGAGGTCAAATTAGGTGATCTTAGGGCTTAAGCAACTGAATTAAATAAAGAGGAATTTATAATAGGATATAAGATATATGATGATCCATTAAATATAAACTTATTTGTGGCTCCAACATCATGGTAAACAAGAATCAGTAAGTGTATTAGTAAAAGTAATTGAGAGTTATTTCTAGTTAGAAAAACACCAGTCACATTGGGTTTATCTAAAGCTTATGTGGAAAAAGAAATTGAGCAATGTTTCATATTTTCAACTAAACTCACTCTTATTTTCACAATAGTTATTAGAAAAGTATGGATTCCAAATACAGTTGGGCATGTAACATGCAAGACCAATTCTGGAACTGCCCCAATGTTATAAGGATTTTAGTCAGCATTTGCAAAATGATGAGTAACATGTAAGTGGTAATCTAAAATAGTTGGTAAAACTTGTAATTAATGTTGAAGGTCAAAGTACAGGTTTGGGGCTTGCACAAAAGGCACTAAAATACATACCTGTTTTAAAAATGATATGTTATGGTAAATTGCAACAATGATTTTGATATTTTCTGTCTTTTTAGAATCAAATGCTTTTTGAAAGCATGAGCATCAATTATGTTAGGTGGGCACATGACATGATGGTGTAATAATTGCCTTCTTGCTTCCTCTCCTAACCCCACTTATTTTTTATAGATACCACACCACATTTTTGAAAATCTGAAGTTCAATATTGGAAGCAGAGTTACAGATCACACACACACACAAATGTACACCAGGACTTCTTCACTATGTCTAATAAAACAAAATCCCTTACTTAAAAAAAAAAAAAAAAAAACTCTAATTGTCGTGGGATCTAGGGTAACCATGGTGTAAACTACATTCAGTTGGATGTCCTATGACCTTAATGATAAGATAACAATCCAGCTGAATGCAGATGAAATCATGAAAAGAGAAAGATTATGAACTATTTGGAAACCAAACACCTAACTTTTCATAAATAAATATGAATTTTGTATTAAAGCACTCCTTTTGTTCTCATGGCCTTGGGTACCAGCTGTTATAACTCCCAGGACCTTATCCAAGGTCCTATATGCTGGAATTTCAAGAACTAGCTGAGAAAGAGTGACGTTTTCTGTTTTCTCTGCTAATACATAATGAAATCCCTGCTCTGGTGATTGAGTGGACAATTGCTTTAATAATGGTGACAGCACAGCTTCATTTACCTCTCCTGCCATTAGCAAGGTTTTCATTTTACCCCCTGAATGGCGGGTAAATCCCAAATGGAACTATTGTTTGCTTAATGCTCTGTTTTCTTCTAAACTTGTTCTTGTCTATCAGCCTCAACCCAGTTCCCCAGTGGCTTGCAACCCTCAGCTGGGATTAAGTAATAGTTTACACAACCTCTCTCATTCATTAACCCGTTTTGACATTCTCATTCTGTGCCCCAGCCTTATTTAAGACTTCCCTAAGCACCTTATCTAGCTGCTGGTGTGGGTGCCACCAACACCATCCATTTCATCAAGAAAGTTAATATTTCCAAAGAATCATTTGACCTCTCACCCTTCTTCATTTAGCACAATCTCATTCCATCTCCTTCTTTTCCTTCCTCAAAACAAAACCTGGTTTCTTTCCTAGTAAATACAAACTAAAAGTCTTCCCATCTTCTCTCCTTCTACACATAAACAAAGCAGAAACAAAATGTTGTATTGTTCCAGAATTTTTTTTTTTATTTTTAGCATATTTTTAAATGATGCCAATAAGATGAAACTTGATCTCTCTGGCTCTGTCTTCATCTCCACCCAATCTATTTGTCTCCAGATAGACTGAGTAATCTTTCTCGAAAGCAAACCCATTTGTATAACTGCATTCTTTGAAATAATGCGAGGACTCCCCAGTGGTTTTGGAGTAAAATCCACACTCTTCACTATCATCTCTGAGGAATTTCTTATTGGTGCTGGCTATTTCCTGGACCAGGCGTATGCTGGTAATTGTTAAAATCTGGGGAGAAGGCAGTAGAAGCCCCTAATCTGTAGTATTTGCCAATTTCTGGAGTATAAATACCCTCACCAAATGACTGTCAAGTTATCACTGAAACAGGTTTTGTCACTGAACAAAACTAGGAAGAGATAAGTGCAGCGGGTGTTGGGAGGTGGCGTAAGCACACCCCTGACACCCTGCCCTACCCTTCTAATCATTTTGTTGTTCTGGAGTCCATCAGTCTCTCTCTCAGTCCTGCCTTCTAACACCTACTGATCTACCTTGCTTCCCTTTAACACTCATATTGTCTAGTTCACACCTTTTCCCTATTCTTTAAAATTCTACTTATACATTTCCTTCCCCAGGAAACATTCTCTGGCATCCCCCTTGTCCCCTACCATGCCCCTCAAGACTGTGGGTGTTGCTCAGTCCTCTGGCGGCATTCTTCACTCATTCCCATTTTGCCCACATTCTCAGTGGACTGTGTTTACCACTTCCACTGTTGTCCTTGAAGATGTGAGCTATGGATTTTAGCTCCATATCTCTGCTGCCTAACACAGTAGCTTGAACAAAATAAATATTTATCAAATGAGCAAATAAATATGACAAAGCCCATCTTTCAAGTGTTGATTAATAAAAGTAATATTTTAGATAAAACAAATTTTCATTCTCTCCCCCAAATCTCTAAAAACTAATTTACAGATTTGGGGAATTCCAAGACTTGAATCACACTAAGGAACACCTGGAAATTTCCTTTCATTATCATCTGTGTCCCTTCCTTACACACAGACACACACACATACACACACACACACACACACACACATCCTCCATCCACCAGTTTGGAACACAGATGGATCAAAGAACAAAGAAGGAAAAAAAAAAATAAAAGAACCAATGAGGCTAAGGAGGGTGAGTAGATAAGAATTCCAGAGCTCTGTACTTCACTGAAGTTAGGAAAACAGAATTAAAGCCATCAAAATAGTCCAGAGGGAATATCGTCTGTGCTCTTCAGTGCCTTCTCAGCTTTTCCACACACAAAACCCAACTTTGGGTAACACTTACTATAAGAAGAAATTTAGGCAACACCTAGTGGATATTGCTCAAGCAATTCTACCAACTGACGAGACCTACCTTGAAGTTTGCATTTGGAATCCACAGATTTTCAACACTGGCCACAAATCTATGGTTTTAATGCTGAAAATGATGTACTGGTTAAGGAAAAGAAGAGCAAAGGTCTTTGTCCATACCACCCTTCGCATGGCCACACGTTTGTAGTTCACAGTTGCACAAGTTCATGAGTACCACATACATCCTTGGTACAAAGGAAATTTCCTGACCTTGCCCTGATGCAGTGAGATGGGAAGAGAACTGCTCAGGATCTCAGGGACATTGACCACCCTGCCACAGAAGGAGGTTTCCAATAAACAGTTCTGGTCAGAAACAAGGGAAGAAGATAAGAGTCTCACTTCACAATGTAAGATGGAAAGGAAGGATAAGAGCTAATGACAGATGGATTAATGGCAGGCTAGATTATAGTCATGGTCTTAAACAATATACTGGGACACTGACTGAAGGACTCTTCTTTCATCCATCTTTCACCTCTCCTGGGCCTTCACTAGGCATTTATCAGCCTGTTCCTATTGAACGTGACACCGTTAAACACATAAACAGATCATGGCTCTTACCACCTTCAGCAAAAGCTGCTTCCCTGTAGTTAGTACAAAGTCACTAGTGTTGTGTCTTCCGAATTTCTCTTATACTTCAATGAGTAAGTACATTAAAATTTGGTTTCCGTTAACTAAATAGAGAAAAGCAGAAAACCTCTTTACCCTCAGCATTAAAATCTGCCTCACTTGGAACAAATTTTTTGTGAATCACGGTCACTCCTGGCTGTGATGGAAGGGCAGTATGAAGGCTGCTAACCAAAACCACATGGGCACAGTCTGTTTTGCATCCGATTCACCTTGGGAGATGATGATAAAGAAGCAAAAATTTTAACACTTCAAATTCAAAAGCCCATATCACTGTAGAATTCGGATTCATGAATCCTGGTGATACCTTAAAAAGAGCAGATGTATATTTATCCATCCACATGCACGTGTACATAAAATAAATTCTGCTCCAAGGTTTTTTCTCTTCCCTTCTCAATCTAACTTCTGTTAAGACTTGTCTCAACTTCCACCTCCACCATGAACTGCTGGAGCTTCCATGATTTTACTCTTTCCTCATCTACAGCACTCAGAACTTACCCATCAACTGGGTGTTTTGCACTTCATGTTATTTACTGTTTTCTGTGTTGTTCTCACATTTCCCTATGTGCATAGTACCTTCAGGCTGAAGCATAGGAACAAGTATTTGCTAGGGCTGGCAAACTGCCCAGTTTTTGTACACTCAGCAAGTTAATGGTTTTTACCCTTTGAAGGGGTTAAACATAAATAGACAATCTAAAATATGTCACAGGGTCCCTGTGGTCCTTAAAGATTAATTTTAAAAATTGTACTTTAGAGAATAATGAAAAATTGGGCTGAGGGTGTAGCTCAGTGGTAGAGCAAATGCTGAGCATATATAAGACCCTGAGTTCGATCCCCCATCACTGCAAAAAAATTTTTAAAAGAGAGA
Source organism: Sciurus vulgaris (assembly GCF_902686455.1). Lineage (NCBI taxonomy): Eukaryota > Metazoa > Chordata > Mammalia > Rodentia > Sciuridae > Sciurus > Sciurus vulgaris. The sequence goes on along the minus strand of NC_136468.1, from coordinate 36,744,410 downwards.
GAAAAAGAATAACATAACAGATCAACAAGTTTTGAAGAGCTGTGGTTGACCTTATTTACAAACTAATTCTATGATAGGTACAAGTATTTCCACTTCACAGATGAAGAAACTAAGACCTAAGACCTATTGATCAAAACGATTAGAATTTTGAACTTTGTCCTTATAAGCATTATGAAGAGTCCCTAGACCAAGAACAGTAATAGTAGTAACGATAATAATAACAACTGTTTAAATTGCACAAGGACAGAAATTCTTTTTTTCTTTGAGGCCATATTCTCCCACCACCTAGAATAGTGTCTGATGGTTCTGTTTTAGTTTCCTAGAGCTACCATAAATTACCACAAACTTAGTGACTTAAAACACCAGAATCCTATTCTTACAGTTCTGGAGACCAGAAGCCAAACTCAAGGCAAGGCACTAGGAAGGTCTCCATAAATATTTCTGAATGATTAAATGAAGGAAGTAACTATTTAATATGTTCCTGGCATCAGATATATTTAATTTAAAATTCAAAGCGATTCTGTATATAGTTGTGTGTTTCCCTTTCACAAGTGAAGGACTGAGGCTTCAAGGTCCGAGTGTTCCAGTGTGCACAGCTGGTAAAGGTACAGCCACTCCTGAGCCCTGGTGGTTCTCCACTAAACTCCTGTGATTCCTATGGGATTTCCTGAGAAGGTGTCTGGGGAGCATAACACTAAAAAGTTATAAAGGTGGACTTGAGGGAAAAGACTATAGAGTCAAGGAAATCAGATTGTAGAAGACCAAGAAAGAGATTTTCTTTTCAGTCAATAGAAAAGCACATAAAAATCAATGCACAGAGATGAACAAACAAGTGAAAGGGAGAATCAAAGATGGCTGAGACCTCAAACATAGAGATGTCATATAAAAATAAGAGTTTTGGAAGAAATAGGATGACTTTGAATGTCATCAGTGGCATATTCAAAGATTCCTGCAGCAGTTGTGGAGACAGGGCTGGTCCTCAGGAAAGAGAATGCCAATGATGTGTGGTTAGGTCATCACCATGAGGCTGTGAGGACAGAGTGTCTGCGGCACTCATCACCTCATGAATCACCAGTGTTGAGCAGCGCCTGGTTGGCCAGGAGCCTGGTTGTGTGGTGTTTATGGCTGTCTGAGGCTGTACATACAAGAGAAGATGTCCTTTAGTCCTATCGTCCTTTAATTCTGCTCCCCAGCTTTGCTCTCCTGTTGGAACTCCAGTTGAGGTCCCAGGAAGGCATGAATCAGGGCTACTGAAGTCATAAGGCAGGATAACTTCACCCAGGGAAGTCAGTGGAAGAAGTATTGAGGAAGCATCTTCCTTTAAACTGTGCACCAAACACAACAGTACACTGAGTCCTCTTCACAGCACAGAACAGAATGGTTTGATTCTTTGGGCTGGACCCCATCCTTTAACAGGTTGACCTTGCATTAATGACCCCAAAGAAAAGGGCCTGTTCTGCCTGAAAGGTGACTCTTACATTTAACAGAGCATATGGGCTTAAATGGCAACAGCTTAGACATTCAAGTAGACTGAGAGGAGTTAAAATATGTCTGTACCTAATATAAGCAGTCATTGAAGTTCAAACTTCTATGCCTTTGCTTACAGTCAGCTCCACCCTGATCCCTTCCCAGTCCTGCTCTTTTAGTCAACTGTTTTGCTGTGGTGACCAAAAGACCTGACAAGAACAATTTCAGAGGAGGAAAAATTTATTCTGGGACTCACAATTTCACAGGTCTCGGTTCATAGATGGCTGACTCCATTGCTCTGGGCCTGAGGTAAGGGCAAAACACCATGGTAAAAAGGTGTGGTAGAGGAAAGCAGCTCAGGACATGGCACCAGGAAGCAGAGAGAGAGAGCTCCTCTCTTCAGAGACAAACTGTGTACACCAAGGGCACAACCCTAGGGATCTATCTCCTCCATCCACACCTTACCAGCCTATAGTTATCACCCAGTGAAACCCTATCAGAAGATTAATGCACTGAATCAGTTAAAGCTCTCATAGCCCAATCATTTCACCTCTAGTCTGTCTAGCGTTGTTCCACACACGAGCTTTGAGGGTGTACTTCATATTTAAACCGTAACGCCTACTTAAGAGAACATGTGAATGACATTTAGGGAAATAAACTAAGTGGAATTCCTGAAATGAAAGCAGTTGAGTTTTTAGCCAACTACTTGTAAAGTTCTAAGGAAAGAGGGACTTTCTGTTTTGAAATGTGCATCTCCCAGAAAATCATAACTATATGTACCTAGAATTTGTACAAAGTTTGATTATGGATAAAGTTTGTATTATAATACTTATTTTAATTTAGTCATGGTCAAGAGGGAAGAGAGCTGCTGCGAGTGAACCAGCAATGATCTTACAAGATGGTACATTTTAAAAAATTTATCTGCAAGACTGATTTAAATTATCTATAGATGAGCTAAATCTGTCCTATAGATCAATTACAAGAATCACTATTTTAAATATATCACATCCTTAATTATACTGAATTAAATGTAATTACACATTCACTGCATACATCATAGTGTTAATTAGGGGAAACATTTTGAATCAAATATATTGAGGTATATAGCACTTCAATTTCTTTTTATAAAAAACAGTATGGACTGAGTCAGGTAAAAAATATATGGTAACTACTCATGAAAAGTAAAGAAAAACTATACAGACTAAATTAATGTATTGCATCAAGACTTACAAATTGTAGAGTAATTCCTATAATTATGACTGTATGTAAGATTTTAGGTAAGGAAGCAAGTCTGTAATATAGTTTTTAAAAAAGTAAAACTGTTTATCATTGGTTCTCAGAGTCATGTAATTATTTTAGAAGAGGCTAGACTTTGAAGAATTTAATTCTTTTAAAAATCTTCTTATAGAATCCAGAATGAACTTGGATTTAGTGAGAGGACTTGGAGTTGGTGAGAGGACAGTGATTCTCAGATTTAGTCTCACCACTGACTGATGGCAGTTTGGTGACTTTGCAGGGGAAGCTTTAGGAAAGCATCCACAGAACTTTGAAATAAATTTGCTCAGCCTCTCCATTTATGTATAAAGAATGTGCATCTAGGCTGCTGGAAGATCCTGTCTTGATGTCCTAGGTTTAACTGGCCCTGGACCACAGGCCATGTGAACAACTTAATACCTTGGTTTCCTCCTAAGTGTGTTATTATGAGACTGGGTGAATAATATTTGTAAAGTGCTTCAAACAGTGTCTGCCTATAAATACAAAAAACAAATGTTTATTAAAATCAGTAAAATAAAACTGAGGCTCATTAATTTGCCTAAGGTCATGCAACTCATCAAAGCTTCACTGGGGTAGATCCAGTCCTATCCCATAGGCATGATCATTCTTCTTTTATATCAGAGCCTTAAGCCATCCTTCGAGTGTGATTTTGTCTCAGAGATGCTGTAGGAACCTGTGAATAATAAGTATGATGCTGTGAAAAGAATATAAGACTGGAACTAGAATTCAGTCTCTTATACATACTGGCTCAACACTCTGAACCTTGGTTTCTTCATCTGTAGAATTATGATGATCCTAACAAACCCAAATCACAGATGTGTTGAGAGGATCAAATGAGATCAGGTACTTTGAAAACCATAATCTACTATACCAATGTTATTTTATTATTGGGAGCTCAACCAGGAGAATGTTTCAAAACTGCTTAGAACATCAAGAACTTGGGAAGGGGAAGCTCTTGGTAGGCTCACTCCACCTCCTCATTTCCTATTAATTTATTTTTTTATTTTACTATGATTTGCTTTATTTATATATAAAAGAATTATGGACTATATATGCACACATATATGTATGTATGTGTTGCATGAAAAGTAAAACCAGTACCCATGCATTTACCACCAAACTTAAGAAAGAAAACACTCCAATGCCTTTGTCACTATATCCTTTTCCCTGTGCAATAAAACATCACCTCTGTCATTCAAAAGACCTATCAAGAGAGATTTTAGGAGAATGCATCTTCAGTTTTACATGAGCAAGAAATGGGTGCCAATGACTAGTGGTAAGTGGAACATCCGCTGCCAGAGCAATGCAGGAATCCAGGACTCTGAAGGGTCTTGGTCAGGATAACCACTCTGAGATCCATCTGGGTCCCAGATGGCACTTTGACCTTGAGCCTTAAAAAAATAAAAATAAAAAACAAAACACATGGAGACAGGTTTGAATGCTATTCTAAGAAGTTTGGATATCCCTTGGGGCCTTGGGGAAGCAACTAAGATTTTGAAAAAGGGAAGGATAGTTCATGACAGCTGCAGGGCAGAAAAGATAATAGACAAAAAAGCCAGTGAAGAAACACCTATCCTGGGCCGGGGCATAGGATGGCTGGGACCTGCCCAGGAGCAACACTGGACAGAGTTCAACAGGCCTTCCCAAGTGGTTGGAGTGGGAAATGCTAGAGAAAGAGTTGGTGATGAATGAAATTCCAAAGTTACCTGAATGCACCCATAGACGTGTTCATTAATCAGAACAGGTAACAAGGAGAGCTAGAATTGAGAGCCACACTGATTAGTACAGCCCAAAATGTGAGCGATTATCTCTCTGCCGTTAGCCAAAAAATAATGATTAATTTCAGCCTTAAGATAAGAACTGGTATAAAATGATTTTTTATTTGTTTGTTTGTTTGCTTAATGCTGGAAATAGAACCCAGGCCCTTGCACATGCTAGGCCAGCACCCTACTACTGAGCTACAACCCCCCGCCCCTGGTATAAGATAATCTTGAAGGTTTTTTCCATTTTCAAGTTCTGCAAATCTCAGAACATTGCCCAGAAAACAATAACAAAAGGTCATAAATTTGAGAATCAGAGAGAACTGTATTCTGATGCCTGTTCCAGTATGAGCTGTGCACTGTTGGAGAGCCCTCAGCCGCCCGAGTGTGTAAAACCTCACAGGGCTGCTGTGAGTCGTGTGTGAAAATGCCCAGCTCAGTGCTTGGCACTCTGCATGCAGGGTAAAGACTGATTTCCTCCCTCCCTTCCTTCCTTCCTTCCGTCTTCCTCCCTTTGTTAGTATGGGGAGAGTCATTTTGGCTCCCTCCTGCTGCTGGTGTGAAACCTCTGTAGATTCCTACAGTTCCCAAAGCAGCTCTTATCCCAGAGAGCTGCCTCCTGCCAGCTATGCTCACTCTTACACAACCTGGCTTTGAAGGAAGCACACGTAGCTAGGAGACCCCAGCAGCAGTTGAGTAGTTCCTTTTCCTACTGGGCCCCAGGAACTGTGTGTAAAGTGCTGACATTAAACAATCCCATCTTCCCTGAACAAGGGAGCAGCTATCACATTCTCTTGTTATCTTTAAGGGACAGTGAGTCAGGCTGAGAGTGAGTCGCATTTGCACACTGCTATACCTTTACAATGTGAGAGCTTCAATCAAGGCTCCCTGTTAAAACTCAAGGACAGCATGCAGCTCTCTAAGCCAGTTCCTGCCATCGTGACCCCAGTCCTTGAGTTGATCAGGATTCTCAGCAGGAAGAGACAAGGACAGCCCCCTCTTCTGCAACTAATGCTAGAATGTTACTTTTTCTTAGACACTAGTGCTCCCAAAAGTCCCCTGCAGATCTCTGCTATGGGGAAATGAAAAAGAAAAAGGTCAGATCCCCTGGCTTGTGAAATTTGAATGCCACTTGTACCTGAAACATGTTTGTTTTTTGGCTCCAATTGCACAATTTTTCAAGATTAAGAGATTCTGTAGATGCTATTCCAACATTGTGCAATGTCTCCAGGAATTTTGTTAGTGGGCAATAGAGCATAACTCAATCCTGTCAATCCTTGAAGTGGTACTATTTGGGGACCTCTCTATTTCCTGAAGGAAAGCCTTGAAGTGCACAATATAAATATTGCATTAACTCTGCTGCAGAGTTGTGTGGAAACAGGTGTGTAGAAGTTAAAGCCCTGATTGTATTGCTCTCTCTTTCCATTTACAAAAGATCCCCAAGTTCCTGAGGGTTTGCACACACTGAGGTGTTCTTAGAGATCTTCTTGCCTCCATTCCCCTGCTCCCCATCAGCAAGGCAGACCACAAAGCAAACTGGGTAGGAGGTGGATCTCTGCTGGCTTTGCAGATGTATTTATTTCTCAGCAGATGTCATTAAAAACCTACTCTGTGTTAGGCATGGTTCAGGGCACATGGATACAAAGGATAAGACAGTTCTGTCCTCCTGTTGATAGAAGGCTGCCAATCATTTATGATCAAAGAGAAGTCCGTACACAGCAAATTGTTTTTATATCCCAGTGAATTCAACAGCTCAAGTAGCACCATACCTCAGGGCAAGTTTGAGACTTTTAAAGTTCCCAGGATGCCACCTAGACATAAAGAAAGACAATAACCATTAACAAAAGAAGGAACAAAACAGTCACAGAAGCCTGGTGCTGAAGATCAGTGGCCTCAGTAATGGAACACTTCTGATGGCCTTAGCTTTGAAATTGGTCTTTGCTCCTTTAAGCAACTTCTCTTGGCTATTTCTACCTCTGCATAATGGACAGTTGATCACCAATAGAAACTTAATTATCAATTAATCGATTGCTATTGAGTTGCCAGTATTTCATCCCAGTTATCTGCTACTCCTCAGAGTAATCTATAATATTTTAGTAAAGAAAAGCTTCTAATTAAATAGTGAAATAGCATTCATTAATACAGCAAAATAAATGTCTAGAACTAAAACATTATAATTTCAAGAGTCAGTAGTTTTGTACCTCTAAGACTCTATTTGATAATTTATAGCCATTTAAAATGAAGATATAATTGTTGATACATGAAATAGATCATTTTAGGTAGCTTTTAACCATAAAAGTCAATAGATGTAGGAACTTCCATTCTATGTGACAGATGGTTGACCTTAAGGAGTAAGGTCATCATTCAGAAGAATAAACTATTTCGTTTGTTCTCAAATATACATTGATTGAAATATGCTATGACCATTTTCTGATTGTTATAATAGGATAATCATAGAGAATTTCTAACAGCATTCATTTTCCTGGATTGGTGGCTACATACAGTGATGTATAAAAATGGACTTTCTGTTTGTTCCGAGGTCCTCCTTTTCTTTAATACTTCTTCCTGTCGTCATTATTTGCCCCAGATTCACTAATTCCTAGCTGTCTCATCAGGACAGTCAGGAGTCCTGAAACGTGTGTTTTTTAGCTCCAATTGCATAATTTTTCAAGATTAAGAGATTCTATTTGTCCCTCATAAACTCTTAACTACCCCTAGCCCAGAAAAAGAATGGCTTAAATAATACTGGCCCATGTCTCCACACCCACCCCCATCTACCTATAATTGATTCACTTATTTGTTCATTCTTTCAGTCAATATTTACTAGCTGCCTGCTATATGTGCTATTTAGTTGCTACCAGCAGTACAGTGGTGAAAGAGCAGGTCTCCGATTGCAGAGAACCATCACAGGAGAAGTCTCACATTGTCTTACAATCACATAAGAAAATGTGAAATGGCAGCTATAGCTCTCTTACAGCTATGCTTATGCTGTCTATGATGCTTAGGTAAAAGGTATTGTGAGAATCTCTAATATGAGCACTGGATTTTGATATTGGCATCAGGGCAGGCGTGCTGAGGGAATGATGATAAGCTAAGGTCTGAAGGAGGTATGGGAGTTCACAAGGTGAATGGAGGTAGAGGCAGAATTCCAGGCAGAGGAGACAGCCTAGGCTAAAGCTCTTAATGGGAGGACACCTGGGGAAATGAAGGAAGGTCCTCTGGTGCACAGAGAGCACAGACCTGGAGAAGCTGGGTGGAGGCCAGATAATTGATACCACATCCAGCATGTCAAAAATGTTTTCTTAGGACTGGGGAGATAGCTCAGCTGGTAGGGTGCTTGCCTCACAAGCACAAGGCCCTGAGTTCGATCCCCAGTACCGCAAAAAAAAAAAAAAAAAAAAAAAAAAAAAAAAAAAAGTTTTCTTTTAACTTATGAGCAATGGAGAAGCTTTAAGTGTTTTGGACAGAGAGGGACATGGTCAGATTCCCATTTTTAAAAGAAGCCTATTGCAGTGTGGAGAAGAGATCACCTGACGAGGGTGATGGTGGGTTTGGTAGGTCTAGTTGGCAAGCCACTAGCAGTCCCAGAAAAGGATGGATGACTAGGATGAAGAGGGTGATGGTGGAGATAGAAAAGCCCAGGCAGGTTCAGGAGCTATTTAGAAGTGAAATTAATGGGAATTGAAGATGAACTCCATGTTGGGGGAGGCTAGATAAAAAGGGAGGAATTAGGGATGGCAAATAGGTTTCCGACTTGTGTTCCTTGAAGGATTCACTGGGGTGAGTAATATATAATCAGGAGTATTATATAAGTGGAGTATTAGTTATGTTGAGACTGAAGTCTCTGAGACATGAGAGTGGAGATACAAAAGCATGTGTCCATGAATAATAAACAGGTGCCTGAATGATAGACATCACACAAGAAACATAAATTGCCAGGACTGAGACTGAAAAGTAGAGAAACAGCCCTTGGATGGAGCCTTGGGAAACCCTGACATCGGCAGCCAGGTGCAGATGATCCTGCAAAGGCGACAGTACTACAGTCTGAGTCCCTGGGGCTGGGATTTGGTGGTGATTCAGTGGCAACTCATGTGCTTAGCATGCACAAGGACCTGGGTGCAATCCCCAGCACCACTAAATTAAAAACAAAAACAAACAACAACAGCAACAACAACAACAAAAAGAGACTGAAGCAGAAGGAAGGATCTTCTCAGTGTTTAATTGTCACATACTGCTGAACAACATTTTAAAAGGTCCTTCCACTTGAGGTTGAATCTAAAAGATAGCAGATTGAAAGTTGTCTTCATAAGCTAGTTACTGATACATTTAATGCACAGCTCATTTTTTTTTAAACTTTTACCCAGTGATGACTCACCCAGGAGATGTTGTCTATTTGCTGAGTTCTGTTTTAACAGATTTATATAAATTAGTGCATTTAGTCTTTGCAACAGTTCCGTAAGCTAGGTACTATTTCTGTAATACTCTATGTTTTACACACAGGGAATGAAACAGATGATGTGAATTTCTGAACACAGAGAGATTGTAGGAATTACATAAAGCACATAAGCATCTGAGACCAGGATTTGATGCAAGCACTTGGGTCTATTTTCTGCTACTTTCCCATGAATTATTTCCTAACCACCACTCCTGACCACCTCTGCCCAAAAATGCACAGAGGCACACATTTTAGAATGTAATATCATAGTATGACTCTAGCATCTATTATTATCAGCTGCAATTCTTCTCATAGGACTCGCCTGCTAGAAGCATTACCTTTATGTCAAGGGTTGAGACATTTGTTTTTCTTTTAATGGCATCTGCTAAGTTCCTTCATTACACTTGCACATATCCAACCACTGTGCGAACTAAGAAGGTAAGGTTGCCTCCGGTTTTCAAGTCTGTGTATACACAAACCGTGCCTAGTCAAATAGGAGCTATTTTGGTCCCTAGAAATATTTATGCCAATGTGGGACCATTTGCCTACTTGCACTGTTATCTTTGCTGTTCCCTACCAGGCTCTGAAAAGACACACTGAGAAGTTTCTTACCGGCTTGTTCACATCTGCACTGGCATTAATTCAATAACCATATTTTATTCCAGATGCTCCTGAGAAATTCATCAGGCTGTGAAGTGCGCAGTGATGAATATCGAACAGAGTTTACCACGCCTTTGCCACGCATTGACTTATTCATGGGCCAATTCAACCAAGTGCTCTTAACATCTATATCTACCTTCATTAAAGGAAATCTCACCATTGCTAATCTTGGAACGTCAGAGGGTCGCTTCATGCAGGTAAGGGCTTTCGGAGAGTGTCTCTGTTTTATTTGATATTATGCAATTAATTTGTTTTTGTTTTTGCAGTAAGGTATTTGCAAATACTGTAAAGTGCAATTCACAGCAGATACTCATGACATAGGCCAAAAGCCAAACAAAGAAGTCTCATCCACTTTTCATGAAGTGTATGGCCTAGTTTTAAGTTTTTGAAGCTTTCACTTTGAATATGGTTGCTTTAATTTTCATGTCTGGAATGGTTTGGGTTTTTTTTTTTTTTTTTTCCATTCATAACTTCTATCACATGATTGGAAAGTAAAAATGAAACAATTAAAGCACTTCCAGGCGATGTTTTCCTATTCCAAGGGAAACTGTGGATCAAAGGAGAGCTATTGTGTGAACTGTGTGTCTCCATGAGAAGAAACATTCACATCATTGAGAAGTATTGGCAGGAGTTGGGAAGACACACTATCATCAAAATCCCATTGTAACTGAGGAGCTCTTGATTCTGCAAAATGGTGGGATCAGACAGAAAGAAGTTAAAACACTTTAAAAAAAAAAAAAAACGGGTTTTATTAGGAAATGCTTTTAATGACTAGCAACAGTATTTCCAGACAATAAAAGTTCACATTTCAGGCTTGATTGAAGTCACCGTGTTTCCTAGCTACAAAAATCATAGCACTCTCCAGAAATTAAAATGCTCTAGTGTTGGATTTGTTTTACCGCTTTAATAATTACTGGTGCTTTCAACATGTGTTCATGAATGCAAAATGACAATGACATCTATGGAAATGTTGAAGTTCTATGAACACTAGAAATTTCTTGTAAAGGGAGATGCTTACTTCACAATCGTCTGATAGAGTTTTCATCAAACAAATGACTTCTAGTAAATCGAGGACGATGAGGTCTTCTTATGACTTGCCCATCTCTACATCCTATGTCTGTATTTCTTTATAAAACTTACTTTTAAAAATTACTACAATCTTCATAACAGTCTAGATATTGGTCACTGCCACATTTTAAGGACTATAAATCATGTTTCTCTAGTACTCATGGCATAACGGAATGTTTTCAAAGTCATACAGCATGTAAATAAAACTTTGCTAGGTCAAAACTAATTATATAGAATCTGTGATCTCTATGTCCCCATGACATCTCTCCTCCTGAGCCTCACATTCCTCCCTCTCCTCCCTCTAGCCCATTCCATTGTGCTCATTTAACCACCTCGCCCATCAAGACTATTTAATTCTAGTCTTAACTTCTCAAAATCTGAAAGAAGGAGGCCCAGGCCTCCCACACGGACAGACATGCACTTAACACATTTGAATATAGTTGTATCTATTATCCTTATAACATGGGTATCGTTATTTTGTATTTATATGTGTTTTTAGTTTATGTTGATGGTAGTCTAAAAAGTTTCAAAGAATTTGAAGGTACAGGAGAAAACCTGGCATCTGATGAATTTCTTATGTGTTCTTTCTCTCCCTTTATCTTAATTTGTTTTTATTTTTTCTAAATTGTTCATTATCTCACCAATTCACATTAATATTAATAAGCTTTCTCTAGCCATTTTAGGTCTGACTTTTTTTTTTAACATCAAAAACTTCCTGATGTGTTTCCAGTTGCTAAAGTTCTAATAAAGTCCCATTTTAAATGGGTTGCTTTAATAACAGAGTCCACACAAGCCAAGGGATGTGTCTTGTGTCAGTCTCATAACAGAAATGCTATGGCAAATGATTTCATCTTGTCTCCTAGCATGTTATAAAAGAAGCTATCTTATGCCATTAATTGCATACAACACAGAACATGAAAATAATAGATTTTTATTTTATTAAAAGTACTAGAGTCACTGATTTTTGTAAACAGGTGCCTTTTAGTCATTGACTGAGCTTTACTAGGCAAATGAGGGAAGCAAAGGAAACAGAACCTGCCCTTAAAGAACTCAAATTTTCGTAAAGGAGATAAAAACATTTTCCAGTTAACAATAGTATCTACAAAGGACCCACAGAGGATTTATTCCTCTGACATTTGCCCAGGAGATTTCCACTGCATTAAATTTTATATAAATAAACTGAAAGCACTTGAAAAATCAGTCAGTCAACATTACTGAAATCCAGTTTGTTTACAGCAAATAATGGTGGGGGGATGGGTTAAGGGTGGAGGAAGATCTGGGACCTTCTAGCCAGATCTATTACTGCCTACCTACCAAGTTCTGTAAATGTTTTGACTGGGCTAAGAGGCTAAACCTGTGGCTTGCCTAAGTTATACAACTCAACTTTTAATAAATACTATGGAGTTTCTGTTACAAAATAGAATGAACTTTTTTTTTCCCTCTAAAGACAGCTGCCACACATGAAAAGGAACAGAAAAATAATTTTACTTCCTTCCTACCCTGAAGCCTAATGGCAAAGTTGCTTTGCAAATTTTTTTCTCCCGAGAGTTTGCAGCTGTTTCTGCCCTTCCTATTGTGCTTGTGTTCAGCTCAGGCTGGGAACACAAGCTACAGCCCCAGCTGTTGGGTGCAAAGTGAATCAGGTATTTCACAGTGGTTATTTGATTTAAAAGAATTATATTGTTTAGCTAACAATAGTACATGCAGGGCAAGAGAAGACGTTTCTGACATGTTCCTGACATTTCATCATGTGTAACTTACACAGGTGCAGTTATGTCTAAATACACTGATGTCTACATGTGCAGTCTCTATATCTGTAGAGCCATGTCAGTATAAATTTCAAAAACAGTTTTTATTTGTATGATCACTCTCTTGGGATGCTTTGAAGTAAAATAATATGATAAGCAATGTTTGAGGTGGTCTAAGTAAGCAGTGAGAACGGGCCTTACAAATTGAGAGGACGGAGTACAGTAAAGAACAAGACTGAGCAACCTTATTACAGTGTACGTGGCTACGTGGGAGAGGGAAGCAGGATTCTCATGAAGATCACAGGACTAATCACAGGGATTGCCCACGTCTCCCCTTCTGAGCTCCTCGTCTAATCTACATCCAAAACAATGCTTGCTTGATTTTTTTTCAACAGCACTTGTATAAGGCCTTTAATCTCTAAATGCAAAGCACTGCTATTAAAATATTTGTGCATGACTGTCAGACCAGGGAGTGAGTGGATCAGGAGGGGGCGGGTGTGGAAGGCCCTTCCAAGACTTATTTCAAGTTCTGTTCCACATATATTCACAGGGCACTGCACTGTGGCTGCTAACTCTGGCTGCCACCTGGGCACTGATGTAGCTGCTATTTGGCTCGTTGGTACCATCCTGCTTTCCCCTCTCCCTAATTCTGTTACCCCTGCTGCTCTTACCACTCATCATTCTCTTTCTCTGCTGTTCTTAACTGAACTAGTCAGATCTCAAGCAAGAAACTTAAAGAGTTTAAGGATCGCTCCAAAAGATACCCCTAGCTCCTGATCATCACTTATGACCATTACTTAAAGGATTATGCTAGTAATCAGTGAACTTGCAAATAATTACTCACTTCCAGGAAGCAGAATCAATTCATCTATTGACCTCTTTAAATTCCTTCAGTTCCTGGGCCACCATCACACTGTGTCAGTACTTTGCCTTTGAAGCCTGGTTCTGGTTATCACATTTGGAATTACTGCTCTTTTAGAATTTGTAGACACAGATCATCAATTCAGCAATGCTGTAATACAGAGACATGGCCGAATGAGGCTTAAACTCAAACACCATTTCTCTTTAAGGATTGTTAATTTATCCATCTCTTTTATAAAATACTTAGATAAAAATATCATCTGCCTTTTTAAAAATGTGTACATCATTGACTTAGTTATATCCCTAAGGAATACTAGTATTGGGCTATTTCTCTAGAAGAAACTATGCTCCTGAGTTCTGAAATTTCTTTCGTGCCAAAAAGAGAACTTATAAATAATAATTTCAGGGTTATGTTCATAACTAAAAATTAAGTCTAGTTCATGTACAGGCTCCTCAAATGAATTAATATATGCTCTTGAAGGATATATATTTTATACTCTATTACATACACAGAAATTTAAAACATCACATATATTTGCAACATTAGGAAAATGAAAGGCTTTTGTTTGTTTTAGTTTGGGGTGCCAAGGAATAACTGGAATTTCTTGCATGGTTACCTTTTGGAAAGAACAGAAACACTGAAATATGTTTATCAGTAGTTTTTGAACTTTACTCAGTTCTAAATTTCAGAACTAGATATACTCTGTCGATAATAGCTAGCCCTATAGTCAATATATTTGAGATATTGACTGGAAATTATTTGTTATCTTAGAATTTTTATAAACTTCCTAATTTATTTGGTTTTTAACAAAATCAATCTGATACTGACTCATTTTGACTCATTTCAAAAAAATTGAAGCATATGTACTTTAGTATTGTAATAGTGAGGAAAATTGCTTTGCTCATTGGATATACCTTCACAGTAAAAGTGCTTGTAGAAGCACTCCTGCCCATTTACCAAAAGAGCAAAGAACAGGGTAAAAGCTCATGTAATTCAGCTTTCACCACCTGGTACTTTCTTTTACCATTTTTAATTCTGTGTTTTCAATACCAGTCAACAATTTCTATTCTTATGTTCCACTTTTTTTCTATTTCACAAAACTAGATATTTGCCTTGATTCTGATTTCTTTCCAAGTAAAAACCAATTTCTATCACATACCAAAGAAGATAGTAAACTTTAAGCAGATAAAGAAGCAGGAGGCATTACAAGCCATACCTGGAATATACAGATTCAACTCCTGAAGGTTTTTTGAACTCTAAAACATTTCTAAACCCATGCCCTCATCAAGGCCTCAGCGGGCTTCTTGTGATTTCAGTCTGTTCATATCTGAAGGCAATAGATACACCTGGAGGACCCACTCTGTGCCAGACTCTGGTCTGTACTGGCAGCTAGCGGGAAGCAGACACTTCCTGAATGTGTTGGGTCATGTAACCCCATAGGGTCTGCATCTTCAGTAACTTTTCTTCTCTGAGACTCACATAATTTTGAAACTGATAATTTGCATCATCTGTCATGAAGAATGGAGTTTTGCTTATTCTTTAACACAAATCCTGTCTTCTTTTTAACTTTTGAATTAGAAATCAATCTAGGTGGTATCAAAGCTCCTGTTCAGCTTTACTTATCTTGAAATAGAACTGTACGTTTTCATTTCTTATATAAGGAAAATTTACTTTGATCTTCAATAGATTTCATGAAGTCCTCTTGGTTGCATTTTAATCTGCGTTTAATATGACTGAACCATTTACCATGTTGCTTGATCATGTTGGATGATTATGTGAAGAAGAAATGCATTATGTGTTTTATAAAAGTATGCCATTCAGTTCAAATGTACCAAGGACCACTGAGTCGTCACACCCACAACATGTACACATAAAGTTGAATCCCAGACCAGTGTCTCCTTGGAGAACTATGATATGGACGAAAATTCCAATAGTTACTCAAGTCTCTCCAAGAATACTAAGGGATCCAAAATAGTCTTAGTCTACAGCAAGTCTGATTAAACCTCCTATCTGATTGTTCTCCGGTAGTTTTCAGGGGCCCCTCACTCTCCTTCAGGAGTATCACCCTTATTCACGCTATCCATCCCATCTCCCCTGCCACCTGCACTCCCTCTGCTTCACACCCTCCCATGGACACAACAACCCTTCCCCTGCTCTGCCACACACGGGTGCCCAGAGAGTGTGCTTCATCTCTCATTCTGATGATAATGAGCTGTGAAAATCCACTGTTCTTCCTTCCACCTGTTCCCTACCTCCAGCTTCCCTGGGACCCTGTTTCACAGAGGTCCAGCCTGACCATAAGGGAACGTTATGGAACCCTGAATAAGATGCTGAGCAAGGGAAGCCAAAACACTCATTCTAGAAGGAGAGGGTGAACCTCCAGAGGTAGACTTCCTCTTACTTAATTTAAGGAAATACTTGGCAGATGTACACAAACCAAAACCACAGTGAAGTACCACTTCACACTCTCTAGGATGACTCTAGTCAAGAAAATGGAAAATAACAAGAGTTGCTGAGGATGTGAAGAAATTAGAATTTGCTGGTGGGAATGCAGATGGTGCAGCCACCGTGGGAAATAGTTTGTAGTACCTTAAGAGGTCAAGCAAAGCCTTTACCATTGGGCTCAGCAATTCTATTCCTAGATGTACATACCCAAGAGAGATGAAAATGTATGTTCACACAAAAAGTTACACATGAATGTTCATAGCAGCATTATTCACAACAGCCAGAAAGTGGAAACAACCCAAAAGTCTATCGAGTGATGAATAAATTAATATAATGTGGTACATCCATAGGATGAAATGTTATTTGACAATAAAAAGGAGAATGAATGAACCTTGAAAATATTATGCTACATGGAAGGTAACAGACACAATGGGCCATATATTGTAGGATTTCGTTTGTGTGAAATATCCAGAATAAGAAAATTACATATGGAGATTTAAAGTAGGTAAGTGGTGTCAGGGTCCAGAGGTCTGGGGATTGGGAAGTGATGGCTGAGGGATACAGTATTTCTTTGGGGGATACTAAAAGTGTTCCAGAGTTGGTTGAGGTGTTGCTTGCAAAAATCTGTGAATATACTAAAAAGCACTGAACTGTCTACTTTAAAAGAAAGAAAAACTTTTGAGTAGACAATCACATACAAATATGTTGAATTATTTTCTTCATTCTTAAAGAAAATTAAGTAGAATTTAAGCCACTTAATTAAAAATAGAACTCCCTGTATATGGTAAGGAGATTTGTCTGGCCTTCATGTATTTGTAGAATCCCACACAAAATCATTTCGTTCAGGTTTACAAACTTGGGGGCCTAGGCACAGCAGTTTCATTTATCTATACATTTATTTCTTCCCCATGTCCTCTCACAAATAACTTATTGGGAGAGGTTATATGAGATCATAACCACAACTATTGAGTAAATTCAGGTTCTTCCCTTCCCCTGCCCCTCCCCAAAATACATTAGTCCTGTATGTTCAAGAACATTAAAGAAAAAGGTTTTGTTATCTAAATACTAAAGATTAGTCACGGACACAGTAGAATAATTGCCAGTCTCCTATTTCATAGTAATTGTTCTAAAATTGCCAAGTGATTTATCATAAGAATTAAATTTATATGCCAAACTCTGTTCTGTCCCTAGAAATATCTCCATGACAACAAAAAGAAACTCCTGAATTTTGCAAGCATTGCTTCAGGGATATTTTGAGAGTCGAAGTGGTTACTCAATTATTTAGAATTCTGGCAATAACAGAAAGTAAAGAATTAATGATAGAAAAAGCATTCTTGGCATTTTATAGCAGTAGACATGCCCATGGAGGAAGAGCTAATGATCAACTAGAAGCTATTTGCATATGTGGAACAACCTCTGCTCCACATTCCAAAGGATCATCCCTCTTTTCCACATGACTTCCTGCCTTCTCTTGTTTGTCCCATTTTCTACACCAAGCAATACTCATCCTAGTTCATGATTAAAAGCAGAGCTTTGATAGCTGAGCTAGTAACATTTCCTCTGTACTATCAAAAACTATCTAGATGCAGAGGCTTTCTCCTTAGACACACAAAACGTGTGCAGCCAAGATTACTAAAACAAGGAGTAACTGGCAAGGCAAATATGTTGTGAAAGTTGTTTTAGTGCCTCAACTCACCAGGGCTCTTGGGAGCTCAGAATTGAAGCTTTTTATTGGTATTTACTCTGGTGCGCCAAGAGTCTAGCAGTTTACTTAAGAGCAGGTCAAGCACACAGATTCTGGCTTAGATAAAGCTCCTTGGAAATCTGACTCTTGTACTTTCTAGCTGAAATTCTTTTGTATTTTCTATAAGACAAATAATAGTACCTACCTTGCAGATTAATTATGAGGCACCACTTAAATTTCTATTTAAAGCATTTAGCATAGGGCCTGGTTGGTTACCTGTTATGACAGTGACAAATATGTGGTGCTCTCCAGACAAAAATTCTTGACAGAAGGAAAACAAATCAATCAAAGTCCAGAGGTGCAAAAAGCTTTTTTATGAACAGAAAGAGAGAAGGTTAATACTTTCTGGGAAATGAATATATGCATGGCCTTCGGATTTGATAAAATCAAAGATGATGACCCTAGTCATTAAGAAGGGATTTCTTAATATAGATACAGAAAATGATTTTAAAGAGATTGAGAAGGTTAAATATGGAGTTACCATAAGTTCCAACAGTTCCACTCCTAACACATCATGGGACTGTGACAGCGCATCATTTCCAAGGACTCTGGTAGGGGATTGGTCTGAATAGCATGGAAGGAACCAGGAGGCAGACGCAGAATGCAGATCTCCATGGGAAGGTTCCTGCTGATGAATACTCTTTAGTGGAGTGGAAAGCATGGAATGACATGGAGAACAGAGTCAGAGTATTAAGACAGACTGGTGTTTTGTGTTATTTTTGTCTTATGCATGAGAAAAGGAGATTTCTTTTTTTTTCCCCCTTTATGGTTTGAAGTGATTGGCAACAACCCAGGAAATAGAGGGCAGGGGACAGGGAGAGTAGAAAAAAAAGGAGAGGTGTTGAGCACCAAAAGGGAGTTGAGATTGCAAAATGGTAACTGAAATCTTTGTAGTTGGGGATAGAGGCCTGGGAAGTCTGCTTGTAACCAGCCCTGGAGGGAGGGAGGACTGGTAATCGAACTTTGTTTCACTCTGCCTGAAAAGGTCACAAATACCTATTGGGCCCTAAAGTTAGGAAATAACAGTAGTTTCCATCCTTTTCCAACCTGACCAAGTGACCTTTGAGCCATCATTTAACTTCTGTGCAAACATAGCCACCCTACTTTAATGGAGATGTTTTGAAAGTATTGAGTGTTTGGACTAGAACAATGTTAGAGCAAAAATGTCACGTTCAACTCCAGGACTCTGTGTAAACTGGGGGAGTTTCTCTCACCAGTCCACTCTGTGGGAACAAATTAGGTACTTAGGAAATCTTCTTAATTGTTTCAATCTACTTGGCTCCTTTATTATGCTCAAGAAAAAAAATATATATATATTACTGTTCCCTAGAACATTTGTATGTTGTCTGTGTTTGTTAGAATACAAAACAATTAATTACTCCTCTCATTTTCATTCCTATTTTCTGAATGAGAGAGCAGTGGTAGAAAGAATGTTTCTTTAATCCTGATCTCACAGATGCCCTTGTGTGTCCCATGATTCCATACACACAGCAAGCAAATGCACTTTTGATGCAATGTAAAAGATTATTAGAGATGTCAGGCAATTTCACAGAGCAGATTTCAAGCCCAGAGCTGTGCTCCACCTCCTACACTCTCATATACATGCAAACGGATGGCCTACTTAAGAATGACGGAACCCCTAAACCCTCCTAAAATCTCTGTGCATTCAAGATGATCATTCTGATGTTATCGCAGTTATCGTTGATCACAGTCTGAACTTCATTATTGCTGGGTTTTAGGTTCAGAGCAGATGGAAATTATATAGTTGGAAAACATTTCAAATTATGAATATCTGAAAGCAAGAATGACACCAATCATCAAACCTTATTTCCCAGGCATTGTTAAAACAATCAGGCCTTATTATAAAGCTGGGACAAGAAATAGAACTTTTTTTATAATACAAGTAATAGCATATTGGGACCATGGTATATAAAAAAATACAGCACATCATTTCAAAGTAGCAGGGGACCTATTTTAACCTCAAAAGATCTATAAATCTGACTTAAGAGTAGCAAAGCTAAAACTAGCTCCAGGTTTCCAGACTCCTGTCCACTACTCTTACCATTACGTCAAGGGAAACTGCCCCATGGGAAGAATCAAGAGAATAGATTTAAAAATATCCAGGATCCTTGTAGTATGTGTGGTGTCTTCTTTCTGGGAAGAGTTTTGGCTCCTCCAGTTCCCAGTACAATTGTAAGGACTTGTGTGCAGGTGCTGGCTGATTGATTGGAAAATCTTCTTCCCTGTAAACCATTAAAAGATCATAGGCAAACGTCTGTCCTGGGGGTTCAGATGAATTGGCATCAAGGCAGGAGATTAGAAGATGTCGTACTGATTTATAGCAAGATGAACTGTTGGGTCTTTAGTTCACATACCCGTGTGTTCTCCTAATCTGTTATTATGATCATCATCTACATTTTCCACTTACATTTAAATATCTTGTTGGAATAAGGATGTTTCATTTTTCATTCCCAGGTTGTGGTTTCTCGAACAGTATCATCCACCCCCCATGTGAATTTTCGCCTGGATTCCCACCCTGTGTCCCCAGAAGTGATTGTGGAGCACCCATTAAACCAAAATGGCTACACCCTGGTTATCACTGGGAAAAAGGTGAGCCTTCCTCCCACAGGGAGTTTCCATGGATTTGGTTCTTCCTGAACGGATACTTCTAGCCAGCAGCATTCAATTTTTATAACTTCTATCTTCATCTTAGATTCCCATTTCCTCCATTAAGTTATTTCTTGGGTATTCCAGAGAACTTCTGAAATAAAGTTAATTTCATATCCAAAGAAGATTAGGCCTAAGGGAGGTCTTCTTCATAATAAGTACTTCTTCTTTAGTTTCTCAATGAGGAAAACAAATACAGAATGAGAAATACAGTCCTAATGGTAGAACTCCAGTGCAGGCAGATAAATCCTGGAAATGTACATTAGAATCTGATTCCAGCCAGTAATCTCTGTCCTCTAAGAGAAAGATGTGCATCCTGATATCAGAAAGATATGTAACCTTACTTAGAATTTCCAGGGGTTCAAGTGTTTCTTCCTGAAGGCTAAATTATAGTACTCCCTTGTTATTTTAAAATCATCTCAGACAGAGCCAAACCGCTAACATTACATTACAATGCTTATGTTCCTGAATATTAATGTTAACTTTTATTACATAGGTTCTAACAATAAAGGGAAGGAAGGAATTTGATTTTTAAAACATTTTAATCACTTAACCACTATTACCTGATTTGCACATTGGTGCTTGCTATTTCTAGTAGACTCCATAAAATAACATTTATATGTAGCTTTCGTGTATTCAGATTGTACTTAAACAACCAAAACACCTGTGGAAGCTCTTTCTATCCCTTTTCTTCACAGATCACCAAGATCCCATTGAATGGCTTGGGCTGTGGACATTTCCAGTCCTGCAGTCAGTGTCTCTCTGCCCCTCCTTTTGTGCAGTGTGGTTGGTGCCACGATCAATGTGTGCGATCAGACGAATGTCCCAGTGGGACTCAAGAGATCTGTCTGCCTACAGTCTATAAGGTAGGAATCTCTATCCGTTGACATGCAGGAGTTTTTTGGTAATTCCAAATCCAATTAATGAAAAAAAAATCAAAAGCTCAATTTACTAATTTAGCTGTGAGATATCAACCAAAGCACCATCTTCCTCCTGGCTTTATCCCTAGGGCAGTATTGGGGCACCCCCTGAGACCTGCAGTTAAAATGCTTGCTTCATATATACTAGGTTTTCTCCTTGGGCAGCTGCTGTTCCTTGTGCTATGTGCACAACAGAGTAGTAGCTGATGAGTAACATGGTTCCCCATTTCTTCATGCTGGGACCTGTTCCCTACTGAGTGGCGCACTCTGATTCCTCATTACCTACTTTATGCCAGGTGCCCAAACATAAACTTCCACCAAAAGAGACAGACCTGCTTATACCCCAGCACTCCAAGCTGAAGGAACTGTGCAAGCTGACAATCCCAGACATACTGGAGCAGACAGGACAAGTTTCTTCCTGTCTGAGGCATAAATAATAGAGGGTGACCTTATGTCAATCACAGATGAGGCTAGAGATGGTTTCTTACGTTGATATGGGAAGCAAGAAAAGGGTCGACATTCATGGTGTCTAGATGTCTTGTCTCAATGTGCCTGAATAAGAAGTATAGTTTCCACTGATGACTATACTGTTATCTATACTTCTATAAGCCGTTTCATCCTTTAATCACTCCAGAAACTTTTACTGAGTGCACACCACATGGAGGTCTCTCTTCTAGACACTGGGGATATACAGTCCAGAACAAGACAAAGGAGACTCCTGCTGTTAGAGAACTTAGCTTCTGGCAGTGAATATCAGCCATGACATTGCAGACACACTTTCTAACTCTGTCACTTTATTTGCTTAAGCCTATGTTTGGCACTATGAAAATTTCTTTGTCCAAATACATTTTACTTGAAAATACATAACTGGTAAGGACTCAATATATGTTTTCTCTGCCTGCATGTAGAACAGTTGGACTTCAGTAAATGGTTCTTGTGAAAGATTCAAGTTAAAGGTCTCGGTCACCTGGTTCAGGCTCAAGTAAACAAAGTGTGCGAGTCAGAACAAGAATGGCCCCCAAGCACATGGCTGTTTTCATTTAGTTACGGTTTGGGGCAAGATTTGCAGTGGTGACTGGGTTTTAAACCAAATCATTTTCTGTTAGGTGTGACACAACTGTCAGGCCTTAGCTTGATCAACTGGAGAATAAACTAAAAGAGAATAAGAAAAGAATTTTAATCTATACTGTAGTATTTATGTACATTTTTTTGTTGTGGTCCAGTATACTTTAAAAATCCACATGCAATTTTATACTTTTATAAACCTTGCAATTGCCTTGGCAATTTGAGACACTAGAAATTTGAACTCTTCATATTCCATGAAAGAGATACAGAGAGTGTGAGCGTGTGTTGTGTGTGTGCACACACTCACTTGCACAATTAAATCACAATTTTATTTCAGAAGTAACCAAGTTGCTGTTTTAAGTAATGAAAGCAGGTTGATAACCAGCACAAATAAAACATTTAATCTTGACCACTGTGCTACCTTTTAGTAATCCTGAAAGCCATATGGAAATGGTTGAAAACAGAGTAAACATTTTAGAATTTTCTGGAACCTGAGATTCTCATGTGTTCAAATCTCCCTCCTCTCTCACCTTCCCTAACTGCAGCACTCAGCAGTTTGTGATTTTAAAAGGTTGCATTGTATCATGCACAAGTCGGTGAGGCGTGGGCTGTACAGTTAGAAGCAAAACTGTGCAGCTGAGTCCATAAATCCCTTTCGGTTCATAGTTGTTAGGAAGATTTCATGCTGTGCTAGACCGTGACATTTAGCCTTCTCACTGCAAAAAATAAGATAAATTATTCATCTTTTTCTTATCTGTCTTAAACTCTACACGCTCAAAATCCAGATAATGTATAGAGTTTCACTTTCCAATACATGCATGTTAACCTGCTTTTCAAGGTACATGATGTTCAATGGCTGAATTTCTTTGCAATTCCAGATATGAGAGATTTCAGGATTGTAAGCCCTTTATTTGTTTCAAATGTGTCATCTGATCTTGTGCTTAAACAGCAATGGAAAATGCTTCAGAAAAGGAAAAGCACTTTCCCAATACATCCTGAATTTATCAGGATAAAACTGTCACATCTTCTAGAATTGAAGTCAATCCCAGAGAGACAATGAAACTGTTTATTAATTGATCAGAAGACTCAGATAAGAAGCAACAGCAGTATCTTCTGGTAGTTAGAGGGTGTGTAGGCAGTCAACTGCCACCAGCATGTTTGTGACTATTTTCCTGCTAAAGTAGAAAGGAGGTTTCCACTGTGAATTTTAATATTCAAGGCTTTTTAGAAGTTTTCTTAGATTTTATCTTAATGCATTTGAAAAGTATGATCATTTAAAATACTGTTGGAATGGGCCTACCAGTGGTATAGCCTCTCACCTGCAAGAGGAAGAGAGCTACTTTTGTGGCTCTGTCTCCCCTGTCCAGACAGATAGGCCACCCAGCCTCTGTGGCTTTATGCCGGACACTCATTTCCTGCCCAGGGAGTTTCTCTGCACTTCAGGATAGCTGAGTTTGCCAGCCCATTGTTGGATCTATCCAAGGGTGTGTGGTCCACGACTGCTTCCTTCCTCTTCCCCTGGAAGAATGAAGGTTCCCCCATAAGCTAAGGGGAAAATGCTTAGTCCAGAGAAAACACCAAATCTAGCTGGCCTTTCAAACTCTGAGGGTCTAGCAGAGGGTTGGTAATATCCATTTCTATTGCCAGGGCTCCAAATCAGTGTTTTCTCAAATCATCACCCAGTGCCTTCACCTTTCATAAAAGAGATGATGTGCCAGCACAGTGGCCCACACCTGTAATTCCAGCAACTCTGGAGGCTGAAACAGCAGGAGTGCAGGTTCAAATTCAAGGCCCAGCCTTGGCAACTTAGGAAGACCCTCTCTCAAAATCAAATGTAAAAAGGGCTGAGGATATAGGATGTATCTCTGTGGTAGAGTACCCCTGTACCAAAAAAAAAAAAAAAAAGAAAGAAAGAAAAAGAAAAAAAGAGTGTGTCAAGTGACAGGCTTCAATTTTTACATAGAAATGGGGAATGTAGGCAGAGGGATGGGGCCAACATCAGTCTTGGGCAGCTGCTTTGGATGGGGAAGTCTCCTCATCCGAAATGGGAACAGCAGCTGTGTGACGGCCTCAGACTGAAGAGAGTCCTGAGAGGGTTGGATGTCGTATTTTCTCCTACTGGATTTCTAACATAATAATAAACGGATTTTTTTTCTTAGCAGTTCTGATTTGCTGGACATGGACGAGATAAATTTTTATGGAAGGCACAAGTGTGTAATGGATTTGTATGGGTAGAATGGCCATCATAAAAGCATTAAGCTAAGACTTTAAAGGGGTTTGGTAACAAGGGTTAAGTTAAGACTTTGGTTTGCAATTATTTACTTGGGAAGGATGGGAACGTTTGCAAATTTGAATTTTGCTAAAAAGTCCTCTCAATTGTAAGACTTGCACAAAAGTGGGCTTTAGCAAACATCTTTGCTGGGTTTGAGTTGCCTCTATCTTGGTGCTACGGTTTCCCACCATTGTACTTCACAGCACAATTTACAATATGTCCCCCCAAAAGAGCATTTCCTTTCTCAATTGTCACAAAGCTGCCCAAGAAAAGCTTATTTTTAACTTGCAAATGTGTTTTGTTTAACTAGTTTTAACCTAAGAACTGTTGTCTTGCAAACTTCATAAGCACCAAGTGCTATCTTATATCATGCTTGCCAACATTTTAGTAATAAATCCAAATTTCACTCTTAACACACCAAAAATGAGCCTATATGGACACAATGAACCTGTTATTTACTGACCATAGAACATGACATGAGGAAAAAAAAATCTTGAAAATGAGATGTAAAATAACACCAATGAAGATAATTAGGAAAAATTTTACAATGTGGACTTTGGGGTTCCTTCCAGTTCTAGGTGTCTTTTTCATTTCTAACAGAAATAATGTACGTATTAAATATCACAGTTTTTAATAATACATTACGTATTTGCTGTACGTCAAATAGTGACCATTTCTGGAGAATAATGAAAAATCTAGAGTCTATAATAAATGTGGATTATCAGGCCTTAAGTAGATTCACTTATTTATTTGTTGGTGCCTGGGACGTAGGAGAAATAATGAATGAATGGGTGGCAGACATGAATACCATCAGTGTGTTGGATATTAGGGTAACTGACAGATGCAACTGTGCAGATGCTGGGTTCCAAAAGAAGTGTTTTTACTGTATAAGTTTCTTCTTGGGTGGGGAGCCCCATACTGCACAGAACAAGGCATATATTGGACCATGGCTTACAGGGCCTGTGAAGGAGCTGGGATCATTTGGATCTGGAGACCATGTTACAAGCAAGTAACTACTCTGCTCAAAAAAGCCCAAGAAATTAATTCATTTCCGAGTGGCCCAAAAGACCCCCATTCCCACCCAGGCTGCCTCTGCTCTTGGTCCCATCTCTAGTCCTCCTGGAAACGGCTTATTTCATAGCATGATCAGGTGGTTTTAATGTTTGCTCCAGATGCTCTGGAATTTGTAACCCTTGTCTTTAGTAAAAATTCATCCTTTACTAGATTGTGGGAGAATGGAAGTATTTCACACTATTTAAGGATACATTGTCTTCCACACATGAAAAACAATCATACGCTGGATTTTATTTTAAAGTTCTACATTATTCTTACAGGTTTTTCCAACTAGTGCGCCCCTTGAAGGAGGGACAATGCTGACCATATGTGGCTGGGACTTTGGATTCAGGAAGAACAACAAATTTGATTTAAAAAAAACCAAAGTTCTCCTTGGAAATGAGAGCTGCACCTTGACCTTGAGTGAGAGCACAAAAAATACGTAAGGATCTTAAAGTGTTTTGCTGGGGTGGGCTTGGAAGCTTTGTTTTTGAAAGAGTGTTTATAAAAAGAAAAAATGGTTCAGAAAGCTCATTTCTTAAATTAATGAGGGCCTTGGCCATCAGGTCCTTTGTGGGTTTGTTTTGTTCTCTCTCTGCTTACTTATGGGGGTTAGGGAAAGATAAAGGTCATATGGTCTATGTGAAATTTTTCAACCATTTATGTAACAATGCTTCAGAAATGGTCTGGGTGGATTTGAAAGAGTGACACTCCATCTTTAGAGTCTTCGAATACAGTCTTCAAGGCATTTTTTTTTTAATAAAAAATCAGTAAGAGCTCAAAATATATATCCTATCTTTCAAATTCATCTGCTAAACTTTGGTAGTGTATTGAAGTCACTCAATCACATATTTTAGTCTCTTTTTGGATGAACTGAAATTTATATTCAACTATTTGTCAGCACTATTTATGGGGTATATTTCATTGAGCCATCCCCAAAGTCCTGGGAATGGTGATGTAATTCTTATTTGACAAAGGAAGTCCCTAGAGTTCAGAGAGGTAGCTAATCCAGAGAGTTAGAGTCAATAGGCTTTCAAACATAGCTCTTCAGATCCAAGACCCACACTTATTCTACTAAATGGTACATGTACTTTTTTTTTTAATTTTTACAGACTGCATTTTGATTCATTGTACACAAATGGGTACATCATTTCGTTTCTATGGCTGTACATGATGTAAATTCATACAATTTGTGTAATCATACATATACATAGAGTGATGATGTCTGTCTCATTCCACCATTTTTCATACCCCTCCCTCTCATTTCCCTCTACGTAATCTAAAGTTCCTCCATTCTTCTCTCTTCCCCACCCCCCGACCCCCATTATATATCATCATCCACTTATCAGGGAAAACATTCGGCCTTTGGTTTTTTGGGATTGGCTTATTTCACTTAGCATGATAGTCTCCAACTCACGCATTTGTCTGCAAATGCCATAATGTTATTCTTCTTTATGATCGAATAATATTCTATTGTGTATATATATTACAGTTTCCTTATGCATTCATCAT
Organism: Sciurus vulgaris; assembly: GCF_902686455.1. NCBI lineage: Eukaryota > Metazoa > Chordata > Mammalia > Rodentia > Sciuridae > Sciurus > Sciurus vulgaris. The sequence continues at coordinate 36,717,457 of NC_136468.1, read as the reverse complement.
TGGAGGGCATCTAGGTTGGTTCCACAATCTAGCTATTGTGAATTGAGCTGCTATAAACATTGATGTGTACTTTTTTTAAAAAGTTTTTTTAATGGTGCATTATAATTTTACATATTAGTGGGATTTGTTACATATTTGTGCATGCACATAACATAATTTTGTCAATAAATGTTTATAAAGTTTATAGAATGAACTCTATAAACTCTGCATTCCATAATAAACAGAAAGTCCGGAAATTATCAGCTATTATGTAGCAACAACAACCAAAGTTTTATTTGTTGAATCTTTATGGCCAAATCTATTCTATCAAGTGATTATTTTATCTAAAAACGGAATTTACTCCAAGGTTATAAAAGATCTAAACCTTTTCATTTTATTGAAACATCAATTAATGTCATATATGTTGACTCAATGACAAAACAAATTCATTCTAGAAATCTCCCTTGTAAGTTTTCCAAAACTCTTAATTACTGCATCATAAATTAGGATCTGCAAAAACAAAACTTATTCACTCTCCTTTTAAAGTTACTTAAGAAAACAAATTATATGTAATTTTTTTCAGAACTGTAAGATTATTGTTCAAAAATAATTTTATGGAAAACCCATCATAATTTTCATTATTCCTTGAGTAATTTAAATAAATGTTACAAGTATAGCCACAGAAATGTACCTGATGACAACTTTGATGGAGGATTTGACTAATTTGTATCTTGGACATTGTTTCATATGCTACTGAAATACCATTGCTTCATCTTTAAGTGTGCCAAACATTATCCCTACAATTTTACAGGCTTAGATTATGGTATACTTCTCATTTGGGGAGATCTGCATTGATGAGATCTAACATTTCCTATTTTAGGTGTGTAAATACTATCCTGCAGTCAGGATAAAGTTCACATGCTAGTACAGAAATCAAATTATACAATTTTCAGTCCTAACGCTTAATGGAACTCTGCTTGCTACTCAGAGTAAGTCAGCTCATTGTAGAGCTCATGTCCCATCATAAAGGACAGCCAAACCAGAAAATGCCTGTGGATTTCTAACATATTAAACTTTGCTTTTTTTCAGGTTGAAATGCACAGTCGGTCCTGCAATGAATGAGCATTTCAATATGTCCATAATTATTTCAAACAGTCGGGGCACAGCACAATATAGTACATTTTCTTACGTAGTAAGTCTAAGCACTCTTTTCTCATGAACTAGGATGACTGATTTTTACTTAGTCTATTTATACTTATGAAACTAACAAGTCATTTTGTTTTGTTGCTATCTCCCATTCAGGATCCTGTGATAACCAGGATTTCTCCAAGTTATGGTCCCAAAGCTGGAGGGACTTTACTCACTTTAACTGGAAAGTATCTAAACAGTGGGAATTCTAGACACATTTCAATTGGTGGAAAAACGTGTACTTTAAAAAGGTGTTGTGAATTTCTTTTTTGTTGCATCTGCCAAGTTACATTACTGTCTTTACCTAACAAATCAAGCCACGTTTGTTCTTTGTTATGTGGAGAAAAATCAAGACCTTTATTATTTATTCTCTTGCTAACAAGGTTCTCTCCTTCCCAAATCCATCTACTCTTTTGCTGAATTTTTTACCCTTTCCCTTTTTATTTACTAATCCCACTTTTGAGTTTTGTCTTCCCATTCATCCTTTTTTGTTATATCTCAGTATCAAAACCTTATTGTGAGTTTGAGGTACTGGTCATTGACAATACGTTAAAATAAACAGTTCAAGTGAGATTTAGAATAAATGACTTTGGAGAGAATTGGGGGAGATTGGGTTTAGAAGGAGGTTGCATTTCTGCTTCTTGGAGTTGAAAGAGATGAGTTTCCTCAAGTGACAAAAGTACTTTAAAGGTTGCTGAAAATGCCAAATGTTTTGAAGTCAAGGATGGCCTTTCAACAACAAGGCTAAGTTTGGGCTCTAGTCAAATGTAAACAGCCTACACTAGAAAAGGCTTTTTTCTCAATCTCCACAGGAAATTCCCATTTAGGAGCCATTGAGTTATACCCTTTGATTTATGGATCCTTTATAATTCTAAATTATATGTATCTCTAATAGCAAAGGTCCATTTTCTTATTTTATTTTATTATTTTTTGTTGTCATTCAGTGTGTCAAATAGTATTCTCGAATGTTATACCCCAGCCCAAACCATTTCAGCTGAGTTTCCGGTGAAATTGAAAATTGACTTAGCCAACCGAGAGACCAGCAGCTTCAGTTACCGGGAAGACCCCGTTGTCTATGAAATTCACCCAACCAAATCCTTTATTAGGTAAGTAAAAACTTCTGACGGGTGTAAGAAAGTAATGAACAGAGGGATGATTTGACTATAGAGTCAAGAAGAATTGCAGTTTTATCTCTGGCTTTGATACTGTGGCATTTCTTTTGAAGGTTGCCTCTCCAATTCAGTGGAAAAAAACTACATTTAGGTTCTGAGTATGATTTGACTTTATCAATGCTACTTTATGCCTAGAAGATTTCATCCTATTCTATTACATTTTAAACAAATTATCCTAAAACAGTTTAACATGATATCATGGTACGTAAGCACATGTTACATATACATTAATTCTATACTAACCACAGTCCGAAAAAGTAACAAAAAACCTTTTTTTCTCCTGCTCTTCAGTTGTGCTTTGCACAACTTTTCCCCGTACCAGACTCCCTTTGAATCAGTATCTCATTGGACTCAGTTCAATCGGCCCTATTTCCATTATTTCTATCAATCTATCATCAATAGTTCCATATGTTTTTTTCTTTGTATTTTTTTCAGAGAGAAAAAATTTCTTTTGTATATTTGGTGACTAAAAATACACTTTTCAGGGCTGGGGTTGTGACTCAGTGGTGGAGAACTCGCCTAGCACATGTGAGGCACTGGATTTGATCCCTCAGCACCACATAAAAATAAAGTTATTATGTTCATCTACAACTTAAAAAAAAACCTTAAGAATTTCAATCTTCATCATTTCTTTGGCTTATGAAATATGAATTTTAAGTCATATATTCAAGTTCAATTAGCTGTTCCCGAAAAAGAGTTACCCCTGAACTTCTATTTGATTTTGGCTGTTCCTCTAACACGTAAATCACCACATTCAATAAAAATTGAAACTTTCTCTTAAAATACTTGGTGGAAAGAATATCTCAATGTTACCATTTTTCTGTTTTATTTTGCCAGTGGTGGGAGCACAATAACAGGTGTTGGAAAAAATCTGAATTCGGTTAGCGTCCCAAGGCTGGTAATTAATGTGCATAAAGCAGGAAGGAACTATACAGTGGTAAGTCCTTTGAATGATGGTTCCACTCAGAATTCTGCATCTCTACCTCTACCACCTGGCTTACAGGACAGGTGGGACATTTAGTTTTGTCTTTAATGTTTGCTAATTAACTTTTTATAGCATAGGTGAAATAGTATTTTTTTATTCAACAACTAAAATTATCTAGTCTTGGGCTGACATTGTAAACATGTTTATACACACACATACGCACAATGTTTAGACACATATGAAGATTACTAACAGAGACAGTGTTGCAGTGTTTTTAAAGACATCAGAACATATAAAAATCACAGCATTTCCCCAGCCCCCTAATGCATCATAGAATATTGACCCTTTTGTCCTAATAGAACCCTTGGACAAAGCCTGTGACCTTGCTACAGTATCCCTGTCTTTCTAAAGCAGCAGGTTGCAATGTTTTCTTACACCCAGCCCCACATTCTTCTTATCATTCTTCCTGCCCCTTTGTTAGTACATTATCAGGTAACAAGAGAGAGCATTAGACTAGTTACGTCCTGGAGTGTGGATATTGTTTATTTTTTCTCCGTCTTTCCTTATTTATTTGCAAAGTCAATCAGAACTTAACTGAATACCTCCTTAAAAGTCACTGGCCCATTTAATGCTCTAACAATTTCAGTGGGTCACCTTAAAATAGTCATTTTCATTTAGAACTTAGGAAGGTTGGAGTTATTTCCAATGATTTCATACTTTTTGTTGATGTGTTTCTCTAATCTAGTTGGACTTGTGCGCTCAACTTAGAATGGAGGTTCTCAGTGCTGCGTTCAACAGGGTCTGGACTAGGCAGGTGATAGATTGAATTACAGCACTTTCTTTGAGATTTCTCATCCAATATTTCTTGAAGCCTAAAGCCACCATGTTCTTTAATTACAAAAACCAATTTGGGGCTAAAAATGTCAGGCTAAATCACCAAACAGTAAGGTCATCTCAAATGAGATTTTTCTTGACCTTCTCAATCAGCCACATTGCATCACCTCTAAAGGGTATTATTAGATTTTTATCATATTCCTGAGAGATTGTACTCCAGGGAGTCACCGCATGAAGTAAAGGGCTTTGAAGCCAATCCCCACACATTGCCACAAACAATGTTAAAATACCACTGCTATTAATTTAGAAGACATCAGGTTTCCACAACCAAGATAACAATTTTTCATTAACCAAATAAGAACAACAGTAACCCTCTTTGGTGTTGGCATGTGACTTTTTAAAGTAGAAATCTGAGAAATTATTAATTTATCTAATTGATATCAAGCCTCCATTATTAAAATAATGACTAAATTAGCTTTGATTTCCCTCACCAGCATTAAGATGACACATAGAACAACTCTGAGCTTCAGTCATTTATTATAATCAAATAATTATTGAAAACCTTCTAGGTATCAGAGATGCACATCCCACGGAGGAGCTAGAAAAAAATCTTATCAGGTAACACATCTAGAAATGTAAACTTCTGTTGTTTAAGCCACAAACAGGTTGATATAATAGAACTGTGCATTAGAATTGGACTGGAGCAAAAAATTCAGTGATTCTATTTTACTTTTTATTATTTCACTATTCACCTACCTCACAAGGAGATGTGTGTTCCTTCCAAGTCTGTACCTTATAGAATTTGAAGTTGAGCATGATGAATTGAATATATTTATTATTTAATAAAAAAAACTTGTGATCACATCTGATCTAGACATATATATCCAGTCACAATAACTTTAATCCTATAAGCTCAAAAAAATTTTTAGGGATATATTGTAGTTTATTTTTTTAATTCTTTATTTGTTCTAATTTGTTGTACATGACTGTAGAATGCATTTGTACATTTTGATAGATCACATATAAATGGTCAAATCTTTTAAAATGAAAGTAATTACCTTCTCAGAGTTGGGAGTATTACTTAGTGGTAGAGCAAGCATGTGCCTAGCATGCAGAAGGCCTGGGTTCAATCCCCAGCACCACACACAAAATAATAATAATAATAATAATAATAATAATAATAATAATAAATAATTATCTTCTTAACAAAATGTATATTAATTTGTTAATGCACATTGTATCCCAGAGGCCTGCTGGTTATTGTGTAGTTTTGAATTCTCATTGTTATATGCAAAATAACTCTGATGATAGTAAAATTGTTCATTTTCACTTTTAAAGATGTTAGGAATTGTTTTTAACACTATAGCATTAATTTTAGATAAAACTAAATAGTGTCATATTTTGTTAATATGATATTGCTGTTTTATCTGCTTGCAGCACATTTTTAAATGTAGACTAAATTTTTAAATTATTTTTAAAAGAACATATCAAGCAAACTGGGGTTGTGGCCCTGTGGTAGAGCACTTGCCTAGCACGTGTGAGGCACTGGGTTCAATCCTCAGCACCACATGAAAATAAATAAATAAAATAAAGGTATTGTGTCCATCTATAACTAAAAAAAAAAAATTTAAAAAAAAAGAACATACCAAGCACCAAATTCTGTTTGTGCTTTTTATGAATATCCTGAGGACTTTTTCTATTGTGGCATAAGTAATTGTTTTATCTCCAACTATACTTGTCAAAGAAAAGGAAATCTAAGGGATGTTGTTGCTTGTTTGTCTTTTCCTTAGGGGGAAAAAAAAAACGCAACTGTTTAACCTTAAATATACCACTTTGTATTGCTGGCTTTAGTCTAAGTACAATCAAGAGGAAACCACATTTTCCAAAATTCCATAAATCAGAATTTCAAAGGGGAAGATTTGAAATGAGAGATGAAAGGGCATGAAATAATAATAGCTGAGCATTTTTAAAATAGAGAGCATAGGGAAAGATGTACCAATGTAGAATATACAATAAACATGAAGCAAAACACAAGAGCTAAGACAGTGAGTGTTATTGATAATGGCCTGGGATATATGCAACCTACTCTGCCTCTCAGAGCTATGACCTGATCTAATGAACTCTGTTTGCCAAGCTCAGTTTCTTCAACTGTAAACTGGATGCTCACAGCACCTACCTTCGGGATTACCAGAAGAATTAAATGTTTTGCTTTTTTTCCCAATAAATTGCTTGCATATCTAATTCCAGCTTAGAGTCTGTTTCTCCAAGCTGGAATTAGATATCAAATTAATACCAAAATGTATGAAAATTTCTATGAGGGTGCATTTTTCTTTTTTTCTCCTTTGTTTTCTCAGCTTTGTTTAATGTATTTTGAGGCACTATTGCTTATAAAACATTTTACACAGAACCTAGAACTCGATACCACTACCATCATTATGTAACTAGACATTTACTTACAAGTTTAACCATATGATACTTGGCAATTTAGAAAGCACTTTGCCATGCAGTGTCCTGCATTGTTAATAACTTTTTATTCTTAATTCCTAAATGAGGAAACTGAGTTTCTAAGGACTTTGCCTGTTCTCACAGCTTGAGTTAAAGCTGGGATCTAGACCAAGGATTTCTAACCCCTAAGTCCAGCTGCTACTCAGCCACAGCTGCTTCACAAGACCAGAAAGCAGTCCACCCAGGTTACTGTCCTGTCTTAAGGAAAATAAAATGATGGAGTAAGGGCCAGCTGCCGATCAACATAGCTTATTCTGGACCAGTGAAGCTGTGTTCCTTTGAAGACTGGCTTGTTTGAAAAAATTTGCATCTTCCAAGTTTCTAGAAACGTGTTCTTGTACATTAGGAAATTAAATGCAGATCTTTTTGACAATTGTGTATTTTCAGTTGAAGTTGTGAAATGTGAAAGTTACTATTGATGTTGTCACACTATGTCCTGTTGACAGTGAGTATTTTGTCTTCCTACAGGCATGTCAGCATCGCTCGAATTCAGAGATAATCTGCTGCACCACTCCCTCACTGCAACAGCTGAATCTGCAACTCCCCCTGAAGACCAAAGCCTTGTTCATGTTAGACGGGATCCTTTCCAAATACTTTGATCTCATTTATGTACATAATCCTGTGTTTAAGCCTTTTGAAAAGCCAGTGATGATCTCAATGGGTAATGAAAATGTACTAGAAATTAAGGTAAGAATTGCTTTAAATGCTCTCTGAAGTCATCAACTTGAACTTTATGGACTTCATAGCTATGTGAATTGAATCATTATACTTGGTCATTGTATCTTATGATACATCAGCAAATATCTAAGCTCTGAAAAACCAATCTTTTTGACATAAGACTAAAAGATAAGATTGATTGATTGTGGATTGCTTTTCAATGAAGCATTTAACAACCCTTTCTTGTGCATTTGCTACAACCCTTTCTTGTAGCAAATGCAGGATGCAAATTTATTAAATAGGCTCTCAGTAATGCATTGTCCTGATGATACTATGCTTTCCTCTGGACATTTCCAGACAACTGAATGTGCTCATTGTAAGATACAAGGTAAGGATCATGAAAGTAAATGCGTCAATTACAGTTCCATACTTTCTTATAATACATGGACCTTTCTATCTGGGTGTGGTCACCTCTAAGCTGATTTATAAATGGAACTGGATTTCTCCCACTTTAGGAATATGTTAGTTTCTAAATATAATTTATTAGAGATAAATAACAGATCATCTTTCTAAGCCAGCCTGTTGCAAATAAAGAACACTGAAGTCCAGAGGGTTAAGTGGTTTGACAAGTAATGAAATAGTAGCAGAACAAAGATTGGAATACAGCTCTGTAATGTCACTTCAGTTGTTTTTACTTCAAATAATAATAAAATAGGTGAAATGATCAGAACTTTAATTATCCATAACCCCAGTCATTAAAAACAGTGAAATATTCATCCTTCAGCGTGTTGTAAACATTCAGAAATGTTTTCCTGAAAGATTATCTGCATGCAAATATGAACACGGAGCAATAGGATCATCCTTATTTAGAAGTAAAAGAGGTTGCCCTGGGCTAGGGATATAGCTCAGTTGGTAGAGTGCTTGCCACAAGACCCTGTTTCAATCCCCAGTACTGCAAAAAAAAAAAAAAAGAGAGAGAAAAGAAAGAAAAAATAGGTTGCCCTGGGTCATTTCCATCTTACCAGTGTTTCTTCTGAAATTTTCGTACTTTTTCCACAAGACTTTATCTACTGAACAACCCATGCACGTGCTGCACTCATACATGTTTACTAACCTCACAATTGTGTTTTGCACAATAATTAAGCAGCCCCAGCATGAAATTAAATGGAAGCCTGCTTCAATGAACAGCACGTTTACCACAGCAGAGTTCTTTCATCTACTTCTTTAATTAGTTTTAGAAAAGGAGAAAGAGCTTTTATCACTTTTTTTCAATAAAACTAATCTAGTGTGACCTTTTGCTTTCAACAATTACTGTGTTTGCTGTTTGAAAGATTCCATTTGGTTTTCTTGATGAAAACAAAGGTTTATGTGCAAATAGTTTTACGCCTAGAGAAACTCTATTTTCTGTTCCTGTATCCATGATGGACAGATTAGAGATAAATGGTTCTTTATCTACACTTCCAAGCACAATGTTGCACAGAAGAGAAAACTTCTTTCTCTATAAAGTAAATACCCTTTATTCAACGTCCTCCAAAATTGTTGGACCAAGAAAAATGTGATTTGACATCATCCTCATCCTATTTATGTTATTAATAACATAGCCCAGGGGTTTCTGGAGATAGGCACAAAGTACTTCCTTTCCTTGGCTATATAAAGATTTATTCCTTTTCTCTAACAAGTGTATAGCCCCTGACATGTCACAGAGCGGTAAACAGTGGGGCCAGGAGTGATAGTTTTGGTATCATGATTCAATCCCTTATTCCATTTTTCTTAAGTATAAGAAGGAATCTAAGGTATATAGGAACACTTATGCATTTGTTGTGACAGCAGTTTAACCCTTTATCAGTTTCTAAAGGTGATTACATTTAAACCTCTGCCTTTCTTAAGGCAAAAACAAAAGAAAATGAACCATGAAAAGAGAAGACTTTTTCTGGATAAGCAACAGTGTGTTTTTATTAAAAGAAAGGCAACCATTTTATATCATATTAAGCTCATTCAGTTACCATTCAAACCATGAGTGTAAAGTGTGTTTGTCTTCCATCAGTGAGAGTGCTGTGAAAAGAACCATGTGTTTGGAATGAGATTTACTCTTTACTTCCAGGAAGAGCTCATGCTCCTCAACCAACTGAAGGGATTCCTTGGCCAAAGAAGGTATTATGGGAGTTTCCAGCTCCAGTTGTAAGAGTCGCCTTAGTGAACAGTTAACCCAGTGACTACACAGTGTGCAGAAGGGCAGCCAAGTTTGAGGCAAGAGAATACAATAGGTGCCAAAGATCAGTCACTCCTCAGAATGAATCAGAAGTCCCATGGATGTAGGAGGTAGTTCATGAACAAGGCTTCAAGTCCGTGAGGCCAGTTGTGGACCGAGTGCATGGTAGAACACAATGCCCCCATCAACAGCAGCTCACATTTATGAGGAATTTTACAGTGAATGCAGTACTTTGACCTATATTATTTCATTTGAATTTTACATGGACCTATGAGGCTTGGAGGTTGGTAATGGTTATCCCCATTTTTAGTTAGAAAAACAGGTTTAGAAAGATTAGTTTACTTGTCTTAAGGTCACCCAGAGAGCAAACAACAGAACTAGGGCTCACATTCCACCTTCCTAAATCCAAACTCCAGCAAGTTAACTAAATTGCAATGCTTCTCATATTAATGTTCATTTAATGTATGCCAAAATAAATAAAATACCCTTCATAAAAGAGAAACTCTTCTATTGTATGCTGTGTAGATATAGACATCTATACAGTTCTTTAAGTGAAATAGCTCTAAACTTTTCACAAATATCTAAATATGATCATGTTTAAAGAAACCTTATCTTATGTGACTTTTTGTGCGTGGACATGTTTTATGGAAAGTAGACAGTAGAGATGTACATGAAATGAGGATGACCTGACACTGCCCTGGAGCTTTATCTTATTTTGGTGCACATAGAGATGTATGGTAATAGATATGCTTCAAAAGGCCAGTATGGAGAACTCAGCTCAAAAGGGGGCAGAGGTTTCAATTTGCATTTCTCTTACTACTAGAGATGTTGAACATTTTTTCATATATCTGTTGATTGCTTGTAGATCTTCTTCTGTGAAGTGTCTGCTCATTTCCTTAGCCCATTTATTGACTGGGTTATTTGTATTCTTGGTGTAAAGTTTTTTGAATTCTTTACAGACTGGAGATTTGTGCTCTATCTGAAGTATACGTGGCAAAGATTTTCTCCCACTCTGTAGGCTCTCTCTTCACATTGCTGATAATTTCCTTTGCTGAGAAAAACCTTTTTAGTTTGATTCTATACAATTATTGATTCCCACTTTTATTTCTTGTGCTATGGGAGTCATGTTAAGGAAATCTGATCCTAAGCTGTCCTCCCACCCCAATTAGAATGTCTGCTATCAAGAATACAAGCAACAATAGGTGTTGGCATGGATGTGGGGAAAAAGGTACACTCATACATTGCTGGTGGGGTTGCAAATTGGTGCAGCGACTCTGGAAAGCAGTGTGGAGATTCCTTAGAAAACTTAGAATGGAACCACCATTTGACCCAATTATCACACACCTGGCCTATACCCAAAGGACTTAAAATCAGCATACTACAGTGATGCTGCCACATCAATGTTTATAGCAGCTCAATTCACAATAGCTAGACTGTGGAACCAACCTAGAGGCCCTTCAATCCCTTCAATAGATGAATGAATAAAGAAACTGCAGTATATATACACAATAGAAAATTATTCAGCCATAAAGAATAATAAAATTATGACATTTGCAGGTAAATGGATGGAGTAGGAGAATATCATGCTAAATGAAATAAGCCAATCCCTAAATACCAAAGGCCGAATGATTTCTCTGATAAGTGGTTGACGATACTTAACAGGGGCTGGGGGAGGTAAGGGAAGAATAGAAGGATGGATTGTGCAGATGGAAATGAGAGCCTGGTGAGGGGGCAGGGGAAGGAAGATAATATGATGAGACAAACATCATTACCCTATGTACATGTATGAATATGCAAATGGCATGACTCTGCTTCATGTACACCATTTGTGTACAATGAATCAAAATTTTAAAAAAGGAGGGGGGCAGGAAGATGAACTGAGGTGGGAATAGGGACTCAGTTATAACACGGTGAACACAAGAACAAATGTTGAGAGCTCAGGTGGAGGCCAGGCATCAGTAACTGAGCATGGAAAAGGTCTAGAAGGGACCAGATAATCCAACCAGAGGTGGTTTTCTTCCTTCCCGCCACTAATTTACCGCAACTGCAGGCCAACCTCAGTCACAACTACCCCGAGGCCAGTTCTCACTCCAGACTAGATAGAAGGGAAGGGGTTCCTTTCTCAGGTCACTGGGTCCAGCATCGAGACTTATTTGATGGCACTTACATCTTACTGTCCAATAGTATATCCCTGGGCTGCACACAGCAGGTATTCTGTGAAAACATGTATCCCAGGGCACATAGGCAGCACCTGTGGTTCCACAGTGGCTCTCAGTAAGGTTCCCCAAGTACAGAAGTAGTAAAGGTCCCCAGCAGCCAGTGAGGAGACCAGCTTACATTTGGTTAGCCCAGCTTTCCTCAAATGTACTTGGAACTTTTTCCTTCAGTTACCTGTTGTAATCTTGCTGAACTCAGTTCTGAAAGTTTCTGTGAAGATTCTGTGGCCTGGATTCTAAGCGGATACTCATACTCCCAAATGAAGTGTTTACCTCATTCAACCCACCAAGTCGCTGATTTTCTTCTGGCAACCTCCCTGAGCTGAACTGTTCCTGACTTGGTCCTGCTACCAACTTGTACCTTGCTACTTTTGCTGACTTTTAGACTCATCTCACACCACCTGGATGTGAGAAAACATGCAGGATCTCTTCTGTTATAATGCTGTTTTTTAACTCTTACTCATTTTCATTCCCATTTGCTCCATTCTGTCACCATTTCAGACCTGTAGCATCCCCTGACCTGAATAGATTAGAAACATTATGTCTCTGTAAGGTGGGGTGGTGCACACCTGTAATCCCAACAACTCTGGAGGCTGAGGCAGGAAAATTGCAAGTTCAAGCCCAGCTTCAGTAACTTAGCAAGGCCCTAAGCAACTTAGGAAGACCCTGTCTCAAAATGAAAAATAGCAAGGGCTGGTCATGTAGCTCAGTGGCAAAATACCCCTAAGTTCAATCCCCAGTACCAAAAGAAAAAGAAAAAGGTTCTCACCTGGCTAGAATTAGAGAAGAAGAAGACAAAGTATATCCTAATGTAACACATTGGCAACCACTGGTATTCATTTTAGAAATGCACCCTCTTTGCCATTACAGTGAAGCATCTGTATTCATCTTTATGTTCTCAGTGTTGAACCCTGGGTCTAACACATGGTAGATGGTAAGCCAGTTTTGTATCAAGTAAAATTTGATCTCCTTTGTGACCTAGTCCTTCCTTGAAACTTAGTTCTCCGTATAATGCAGGAATTACAATAATACCTAGATGGGGATGTCTTTGCAGGATAGAATGAAGCAATTAACTCTGAATTGTTCTATGTGTGATTAAAGATCAGAAAGCTCCTCTTCTGTTGCTTTAGGATGGAAGTTTGTTTCGTTTGTTTGTTATTCCCACAATCCCAGAGTGCTGGGACTCGAACCCAGGCCTCCAGCATGAGAGTCAGGAACTCTACGAGATGAGCTAAATGGCCAGCACTTCTTCTGTTGCTTTAGTTAAAAGCCCATATTTTATCATTTCAGTGACTGAAGAAATGAGCTGATTTTATAAATGTGTTATCTTTCTATTAATAGCTGATAATCAATAATAGTAAGAAATATATAATGACAATTCTAAACATACACATTTTTAATACCTCAATAATGTTATGATTACTTTAAATGACAAAAAGCAGCCTGTACCTTCTCCTGGTTGGAAATCAGCTCCTTTCATACAGCATGGACTGTCAGTATCACTTCTGTGATATCTGAGCTTTTCAGCTTTTAAGATAATCACATACACAAAACTGATGGTAATTTTTCAAGTACGTCATTGCTCAACATTTATTCCTTGGTGTGTGAAAAGAGATTCAGTTGTTCGACTGTATGATCTGCTCTCATTTTGCCTTTAACATCCAAGAAGCTCCTAGGCCTAAAAGAATGAGCATTGGAGATGTAAGTGCAGTGAGTTCATCCCTTCCCCCAACCTTACTTATTATCTAAGCAAGCATTTTAGTCCTTCTCTCATAAATCAAGCCCTCCAGCTCTTTAATCTTTTCTCTGTCATTCTCTGAATTCCCTCCAATATGTGAGTAAGGGCCTTGGCCCTCCTCAGACCTAACCAACAAGTTGTCATTTGAAGCCCCAAAGTGACCTATTAGATTTATGTGTTTCTATGTTGAATTGCCCTGTGTGGCTGACCTGGATCCATGGATTGCTCATACTGCCTCTAGGAATATCATAAGGATAGGGTTTGTCTATGTTCATTTTTTTCTCCTATTTCAGCTTCATGTTATAAGGAAATATCATCTTCCAGATCCTTTTCCTAGAATAATATCTGACTTACCATTCTGTTGAGATCCAGTGAAACATTGTATATAAAAGCAGTTCACCAACTATTAAAGACTATATAAACAAAGTAGCAGGGTTGTAGTTACTACTTGCTGTTTTTTGTCTACGAGAAAAATTATAATAGGTTTTGATAGATTACTCCTTAAAGTAATGACTTGTTTAATAAATAACTGTACTCATTAAGTCTTGATATGAGAAATCATATGCATGTTTGCATTTCTTTCCCAAGGCTAGTGATAGATGTCTTCAACAAAACATTGATGTTTTAAAAATTCCTGATGGTAACTTTAGTAAACTAAATATGTCAAATTGAGTGATTTTGAAAAATCCTCATGTAACAATATAATTGTTCAAACTAATGTAATTGTGCTCTCAAATCATAATGAAGGTCATATGGCATCTTAGGGAAATTTCTGTGAAAATGAATTCATTTATGTATTGGATTCAAGTATGCAAGAAGAATGAGAAGAAACCGCACAACTCAGGAAAGGAATATGTTGACACAGGGCAGCTCTCTGAAGATAGGACCTGGGTATCAGTATTTTTAAAAGCTCTTGGTGTGCTTCTAAAAGTGAAGCCAAGGTTGAGAATCATTGCATTAGGTAGTGGGAAGCAGAGCAGCAACCAAATCTCTATATGACTTCCTTTTTGTCAAACATCAATACCCCATGAAGATAATAGTAAGATTACTATGGGTGAGATGTCATTCGCATAAGAATGAAAAATAAGATTCTCCCTTTCCTCTAAAATCTGATTTATTGACAAAGCTGTATCCTGTAATTCCTAATTAGTGCTTTGAAATGGTCATACTCCCCTCCATCATCCCAATTCCCACAAAAATGAGCATCATAAAATCACATGCCTTTGCAAACAACTTGGCCTGCATTGCAATACATTTATATTCCTCTACAATTGTTAGCATTCCTGCAAACCTGTGAAATGTTAACAGCCTCTTCTGTTTTTCGTTGTTTTTTGTTTTGTTTTGTTTTTTTCCTTCCAGGGAAATGATATTGACCCTGAAGCAGTTAAAGGTGAAGTGTTAAAAGTTGGAAATAAGAGCTGTGAGAATATACGCTCACATTCTGAAGCCATTTTATGTACGGTCCCCAATGACCTGCTGAAATTGAACAGCGAGCTAAATATAGAGGTGGGGTTCCTGCATTCCTCTCATGATGTAAATAAGGATGCCAGTGTAATTATGTCACTCGGAGGCTTAAAATAAATCATTAAAGCTCATTTGTGTGTTGGCTTTGGCTCATCAACTCAGCCTCAATTCCTACTTGTTATTTTAGAAATAGTTTTTTTGTCACAGTGTGTCCTTCCCCAGGCTTATAAGGGTAGATCTCAAAAGTTCTTTCTATCCACTCTGCCTCTCCTTTATGACACACTAATTCTCAGTGAGGATAAATGTCCCTTCCCCCACCTCTCAACGCCTCTGGAGTCCAGAACCAGTGTATCACTGCCCACCACAGTATCCCAAATGTATGGACCCCCATAAATAAAAGAAGTCATATGCACTGGAGAGAGGAGTAAACTATTTTCTGGAAACTTCTATCTTGTAGATAGCTAAATCAGATAATCTAGAACCTGAATGATTTTTTTTTCATTATTTTTAACTGCTTTTTTGTGATATAACTCACATACTCTACAGTTCACTCATTAAAAGTGTATAGGTTACTTTTATGTTATATTTGTTATATTGCATCATTCATATCTTTAAATTATGATAAAACATATAACATAAAATTTGTCTTTGTAACCATTTTTAAATATGAACTTCAGTGGCACGAATTTCACTCATAATGTGTAACCATTACCATTATTTAATTCCAAAATTTTTTCATTACCCCAAACTGAATCTATGTAACCATTAAGCAGTAACTCCACATTCCCTTCTCTCCCTGATCCCCTGGTAACCACTAATCTACTGCTTCTATGAATTTGCCTGTTCTAGATGTTTCATGTGAGTGAAATTATACAATATTTGTCCATTTGTGTCCAGCTTTCTCTTTACTTAACTTCATGTTTTCACGTTTCATCAATATAGCCATGTATCAATACTTCATTACTTGTTATGGCTGAATAATATTTGATTGTATATATACCACATTCTCTTTATACAAGATTAAGTGGTTTTTAAAGGGCTCCTGAAGTCTTCTATAAAGTTATGAAGTGGAGACTTACAAAAGAATTAGAAAATCAAATACTGAATCACAAGATCAGAATTGGAATTTCAGAATGACCAGAAATCAAAAATCATAAAATGTTAGAACTGGAAGGGAGCTCAAAGATTTCCTCCCTGTATCAGAACTGATATAAAAGCCAGGTGCAATGGCCCATGCCCATAATTCCAGTGATTCCAGAGTCAGAGGCAGGAGGATCACAATAAGTTTGGGACCACCCTCAGCAACTTAGCAAGATCCTAAATAACTTAGCAAGACCCTTTCTCCAAGTAAAGTATTCTTGAAAAGGTCTAGGGTAAAGCTCAATGGTAATGTGCTTCTCAGTTCAATGTCCAGTGCCAAAAATTCTAAAAACTGACATAAAAATATTCTGAGATTTTATTGTCCTATAATAATATGATTATTTGCCTCTGTTGGGAAGTCTTTTCTGCCATCCACCCCACCTCCCATATGGGGCAAAATTAATTCTTACTTTTTGTTCGTACTCCCATGGTATAGTTCACATTACACTCTAATAATCTATTTGTGTATCTGTCCCCTCTAATACTCCTTAGTTCCTCAAGATAAAAAACTGTATTTTATCTTTTTATCCCTAATACCTAGTTATAACTACAAACAGCTATGCATCATATAAGTACTTTAAGGATCAATACTTTGAGGGATTAGTAATCCCTAATTATTCAAACACTGAGGCAGAATTGAGGAATCTCTTATTACCCTGAGGCAATTATGCCACTTCCAGAACAGTAGTAACCAAGTGGTATTTTGGGCCCAGAGAAATTGTAATTCTTTCTGAATAGTGTATTTTATATCTATCATGGCCAAATTCTGACTTTTCTTTATTTGTCATTTTTAGTGGAAGCAAGCAGTCACTTCAACCGTCCTTGGAAAAGTCATAGTTCAACCAGATCAGAATTTCACAGGACTGGTTGTTGGTGTCGTCTCCATATCAGTAATACTCTTATTATTATTCGGGCTTTTCCTGTGGATGAAAAAGAGAAAGCAAATTAAAGGTGCATTTTTTTTGTTATTGTTTGTTTCTAGAAGTTCCGTTAAGAATACAGTCATTCCAATTTAACCTTGTCACAGATCCATGTATGCTGTCTCATGCAGTCCATGACACTTGGCATTGGGTAGAGTCTTCAACGTGGCAGCAAAGTCTAACATGCCCTTTCTCTCTTTCTGTTTTAAGATCTTGGCAGTGACTTGGTTCGATATGATGCAAGAGTCCACACTCCTCATTTGGATAGGCTTGTAAGTGCCCGGAGTGTGAGTCCAACTGCAGAAATGGTTTCAAATGAATCTGTGGACTACCGAGCTACTTTTCCAGAAGGTATATTTCAGTTTATTGTCCTGAGAGGTACCTGTATATATACTTCTGTGGGTTGTGGAATTGCTGTTTCTTTTTGCTTTTGCCTTTAAAATTTTAATAAACCTAGAAAAGAAGTAGTTCCCTCTGCCAAAGGAATATTTAATTTGATGCAGAATTACATGGTTCTTCCTTTAAATGAACCTATGTATATATTATATTAATTTCAGAGTCTGTGAGCTCTATTCTCCCCCAAAAACAATTAATTTTAAAATCATTTGAGCAAAGGTAACTTAACTGAGTACAAAGCTAAGAAATTGTGACACTCTCTTTAACAACCCTGGAAGAGCTAAGTTACAAAGGATATTTTTATTTAAATAGAAGTCAGAACTGCTACATTTTTACCTTATTAAACCCCAAACTTTTGAATTATACCACTAGAGATCTTTTGAAGCATTCTCAAGGAACACAACACTTTACCTACAACATTCCAGAATTGAATGTATTTTGAGTCTTATCAAAAAAAAAAAAAAACCTTCATTTATTCTATGAAGCAAGGAGAGACCAACATCACTGCTGTGTAAAACACTAAGCCTAATAATGGTCAGGGTTAACCAGAGCTTTTCACATTGTTTTATTTAAAAATCTCCTGGTCAAAGCAAAATGTCTGTATTGTATCAGGTCCATTATCTTTAGAAGTTACAGGACATGAGTCAAGCACAAGCATTTCCCTGGTTGAATATTTACCATTGGACAAATAAAATGAGTCACGGGCAGATTGGGATCCTGGAAAGTTAGAAGTTGCTCATCCAATGAGCACAAGACCAATGAGGCATTCAACTCTTTCAATACTTACTGCCTCTTATTTTTTGAAGCTTACTGTTATTTCTATAAACATTGTAAACATTTCCTTTGCCTACCTGATTCCATTCACCTTTAGAAATCCATTTATTTAACAACATGGACAAAGCAAACCTAATTTGTAGTTTTGAAATTTAGATCTAATTAGGACTTCATATTCATATTAGTAATTCTAACCTGAGATAAAGTTCACAAGTTCTCTTTTTAAAAAGGCTTTCCTGGGGCTGGGGTTGTGGCTCAGTGGTAGAGCGCTCGCCTAGCACGTGTGAGGCACTGGGTTCAGTCCTCAGCATCACATGAAAAATATAAATAAATAAAGTTATTTTTAAAAATTAAGAAAGTGTTAACACAAATTTAAAAAAAAAAAAAGTTTTCCTAATCTTTCAAACTCCTTACTCACCAAACCTCTGTCATCATTGTTAAGAACAATGAGCTGCTTCCTCCCATCTACTCTGAACCTGCTCCTTAGAGACATGGAGAGGTAGCACAGGCAGAAGAGGGTCACCTGGAGAGTAGAGCGAGGGAATACGCACCAAAAACCTGATGAAGAGACGAACACAGAGCTTTTCTCTTTGACTGCTAGGGCAGCCTGACCGTCTTCTTTCAGAGAGACCCAGAATTCTCTGTGGTGTTACACCAGTGTCACATGTTGGTGGTCTAAATTCATTTTGTACATATTTGAATTTACCTAAAAGCTCAGTAGAACTTCCCTGCCAAAGGACCTTTGTCTTGTGTCCCACTATGGAGTTCCATCAATCCCTGCACCTCTGAGAATTTACAGCTCTGCTCTCTAGGTGCAAAGGTTTGGGAATTAAGATGAAAGGACTGAGTTTAGAGAGGCTCAGTTGCTCTTCCAGCCCCTTGAGGAAGGTTTGGAGAACCTGACCTTGAAATTAAAGGAGGAGGCACTGAACTAGGCTTCCTCCTTCCTTCACTCATTCAACATTTCCAGGTACTTCCTATACATTCCACATCCTTCCTTGACGGTCACCACTGCCCTATTTCCAGCTAGTGATTACCATGACTGTAGGTAGCCCCCAAAGCTTCTCTGGAAGCACTTTTGAGATTTACTGTTCTGGCCAATTATTTATTATTAACCTATTATCCACTGTGGAAAATACTAAAAATGCTTAATTAGGATTAGAAATAGGGTATCACCAACTTTTTTGGCTCAAATTCTGATTCTCTTGTTGATTTGTAAACAAACAATATTAACAATTGGTGCCAAAAGGTACCTCCCCAACACACATAACCCTCTCCTCCATGGAATGCCTCAACACCTGCCTGAAGTATCTTCAGATCATTAATTGTTATGCCCCTTCCTTGACATGTACAGATTCCAGCATCAAGAGCAGAGCAACTGGTGTTTCTCCGTCCTGTTTGGCAGTGAGAAATGTACATTCAGCACCACAGTTCCTTCACCCTGAAATGAAACACAGAAGCAAAAAAAAAAAAACAAAACTTCTTGCAAAAGGAAACCTTGCCTGAAGGTCTTATAAAGCTTCGGTTGTAAAGACTCAATGAGGAATTATGAGGAATGCGGACTCCTGTCCAAGTCCCCTCCTGTGTAGTGGGGATGGCACACTGACCAGGCTGCATCCTCTGAATATCAATAACACTAAATCTATTGCTATCACCATAAAGTGGAGAATGTACCACTGCCCTGAAAAGATTTTAGCTCTAAAAATATGGCCATTATATATGTATATATATATAGGTTGAGCATCCCTAACCCCCCACATCTGAAATCCAACATGTTCAAAAATCTAAAATATTTTGAGCATCATATCAGCATTCAAAAATATTTTGGATTTTGGAGCATTTCAGATAGACTTTCAAATCAGGGCTCCTCAATGAGTTAAATTAATGTAGATATTTCAAAATCTGAGAAAAACTGACATATGAAACACTTCTGTCCCAAACATTTTAGAAAAGCAATACTCAGTCTCTATGTAATTATGTGTATTTTATTCTACATATTTTTTCTTGGCTAGGAATTGCACAATACTGATTATTTCCATTAATAAACACCAGTCTCTCCAAAGACATTCTTTTCATTTTCTTACACGTGAGCTGGGGTTTTATGAGATTAGGCAATTGCTTGACTATCTTTGCTGCTTCCCATTTTTAAGGATATATTCAAAAATAAACTCCGAGCCTGGATTTTTGCTGTTAATAAAAAGAGAAACATCTAAACAAATGAGAAGGGTAAAAAAGCTTTCAAAATGAATGGATTGTCTACTTAAAAGATTTGCAAATGTTTTATAAATGCTTGTATACAGATAAGCCAATATCTTTTCCCAATTTATTACTATTTTTATCAGCCATTTCCTTTGTAAAGGCTATTCCCAGCCTCATTTGATGCTCTAATTACCATTTCTTTAATTTTAAAACTCAGGCTTCACTGTCAATTCAGTTTGCTGCCCCCGTTGCAGCCTCCCTTAAGTGAGGTTTTACTCCTTTTTTCTGGTCATTTTGTTTTATCTTGCAGACCAGTTTCCTAACTCATCTCAGAATGGATCATGCAGACAAGGGCAGTATCCTCTGACGGACCTGTCCCCCATCCTAACTAGTGGGGACTCTGACATATCCAGTCCATTACTTCAAAATACGGTCCACATTGACCTCAGTGCTCTAAATCCAGAGCTGGTCCAGGCAGTTCAGCACGTAGTGATTGGGCCCAGTAGCCTGATTGTGCATTTCAATGAAGTCATAGGAAGAGGTAAGTATTTCCACCCAGCTTTTCGTTAAATACGATTTTCCAGTAAGCATTTTATCTTCTGCAGATTAGGAACTCAGACAATGGCGAAAGCAACTGACAGAGCACTGATAATGAGTGTGTTTGATTTCTGTTCTGTAGAAATGCAGTCTTGCAAATCGTATCCAGGGGGACTTGCCCCTGTGCATCCAAGGCTATTGGATAACTTCCCAAACATGTTATAAAGAAATTGCATTCCTTCCTCATCCTTCTTACACTGGCAACTATAGTTTCTTGAAAGATGTCATATACTTCTTTTTTTTTTAATCATTCTTCTCGATTCCAGTATTTTCACTCATATCTCCTTCTACTCTTTCTTTACCGTGAGAACAGCGACAAACTCTATAAAGTCCTGGTTTATAGCAGTTTGTATACTGCTGGACAGCATCAGAAGACAGGGAATTTATAGCATTCCCCTGATCTGAAGCAACATATATCATCTCCACAATGCACTCCAATTTCTTTATACAAAGAAGAATGAATATTTGTAATAAGCTAGCCAGAGCAGCAGTAACAGCTAACGTAAACAGTATTTGAGGAAATATTTAACAGGAAAAGAAAGCAACCAGAAGCCAAGAAATTAATTCCACTCTTTTTTTTTTTTTTTTCCTTTCTAAAATGCTTTTACCCTAACACTGAATGGCCTCTGATCCCTTTGATTCTGTATGTGCTGCATGAGGTAGCACAGGCATGTGCCAGTGTGATGCAGGAGAAACTGACAGGATTCATTGCCTTCCATGAACACGAGACCTTCTCCTTTTCCTGTGGCGGCATCCAAATATTCCTCAATCACACCCTTCAGAATTTAATTCTGAGCATGCTACTCTTTCCCTAAAAGGGTTTCACTGTTCACAAACATGTTTCCATGTCTCACATCAGAGTAATGTATACTTGTGTTATCAGCCTATAAATCCCAGTGATTTCACCAATTTTGGAGTAGGTAGCCTCACTAATTACATTCCAGTTCTACCCATTGTAAAATTATCATGAGAAGTGCTAAAGTGGCAATTATTGCTCTTTTGAAATAATAGTAATTAACAGTCTATAAATGTTAACTAGTATGTGTTTATATGTTTTTCTCTGGAAGAATGTAAGCAGTCACTCATGAGTGTCGGCTTTATTTTCTTCACCTTTGTGCTACCTAATGCCTGACATTCACATACTAAGCACTCGGGGCATCTTGGCTGGATGAGCGGATTAATTGATGAGTGACTTACACAGCTATCAGATATTTGGCACCTCTGGGAAAAATTATTGCCACTGAATGAAAGGCTACCACTGGGAAAATGATGTGGTTAGAGCCAGAGGGAAATGCATGAAATGAGTCAGAGTGAATTTGCTTCATTTGGGCAACTGCCTTTCAATTTCTGCCAACCTGGCTTACATATTAACTGGTGACTAATGGGGGAAATCCTTCTTCTATAATACTAATCTTATTTCTAATGGCAGCATTATTATTCTATTTTGGTTTACTGGAATATAGGGAACTTATTTTGTTGTTTCTTCATGCAGGTAAAACTTGAGTTTCATATTTTAAAATATGATTTAATCCTTAGAAATAATAATTGTGTTTTATGCAGATGTTGTTCCTGTTTTCAGTGCTTCTGCCATAGTAGAATATTTTATCCTATTAACCTTTAATATCATTTCACCTGCAGTTTTTATATTTATTAAGTAATCATATTGCTACTATCCTGGATAAAAAAGTACTTCATCTGCATATACACAAACACATATATACATGTGTAATGGTATTATTAATCAAACTATCAAAAATAATAGACCTTTTTGTCATATAGAAAAAAGGCCATGGAAGGCTTGGTAAATAATTGTTGCATAATTAAGCAGTACACAACTCTAACCAAGTCCCCTCTTTCACACAGGGCATTTTGGCTGTGTATATCATGGGACTTTGTTGGACAATGATGGCAAGAAAATTCACTGTGCTGTAAAATCTTTGAATAGTAAGTTACATTTTACTTAACAGTGGAGGATACTTTTGTGACTTGCAGACTAATAAATCAACTAATAAAATGTTGTTTTACACTTTTCCTCGTGGAAAAAAAATTATGAATCCAATTCTGAAAATGTGTTTAGTCTAAACTCTTTGAAATATTTCGTCTAAAATTATCCTTCAGAGCCCTCATAAGTAAGGGTATAGGAAAAATGAGATTTTTGGATGAGTTGAGTATCGTTTAACTGTGTTGGGCTTATAATATTTGTTTTGCAAATGACATTTATGGAAACTATTGGAAGCATGTTGGCACTTACGGTAGTAATGACTCATTTTACCCAGAGGCATTACTGCAATTATCTTTTAACCACAACTTCCATTGAAAAGATTAAAAAAATGAAATAAGACAAACAGGAGAGAAATATGCTGGCGGAAAATTAGAAAATTATAACTATGGTAATACTTTATCTGCCTGTTTGGGGAGTGAGTTGTTCCATATAAATGAACTTCCTAAAGAAGTGAAACCTGCCCCCTTTTACTGCTGGAACATTTCCTAAAAATTTAGCTGCTATTGGGAAATTTTTCTTAAGATTAAATACATACTCTGTTTAGGAAACAGGGAATGTTTCCAAACATACCCTAAGTTGTTTTTGATGACCAAGAGACATAATTATGGCCATAAATTACTATATGGTACAACCCAGTGCATGCCACAGACTAGCGTGTTCCTGACTCCACCTTTGTTGACACATCTCTCATGCTTGAATTTTCTACTCCCATTTCTAATTTTCTACCTATACTTTGAAGGAGCCTGAAAAACATTAGCCACCTCTATTCCAGGTTGACATTAGCATTAACAAGTTTTAAATGCACAAATAGAAGGTTTGCCTGCAAGATACACCATTGCTACAACTATTTCAGCCATTTTTAAATATAAGTCTCCATGCCGAGCACCATTGTGTGGTTAATTTTGTTGGAAGTCTGACCACAAAGTAATTAAAGAAACCTAACAGCAATTAAAGAAACCTAATTGTGGTGGGTTAAGTATAGTCGACAATAAATTGGTCTCCCAAGAGAGCAGAACTGTATATAACATTCCTAACATCAAGACATCTCTGTCATTGGTGCATGCCAACCCCTCTTCAGACCACCTTGACTTCCAGTATCTGTTCCAGGACTTGGAATACACTGCATTTGTAAGAGAATGCCAATATGCCACAAACACCATAGAGATACTAGTCAAATTAATATATTACTGTTGTTAACTTCCTTAATACAAACTTGTATCAATCCCTCAATATCTCTCTCTCTCTGAAAATGCTTAGAAACTACTAGACTAAAAAGGACCTATGTAGATGCCAAATGGTGCTTGGTCTTCAAGTTCTCCTAGCCCAGAAATTAGTGATCAATGGCCCACTACTTATTTTCATTAATAGAGTTTATTGACACACAGCCACTTGTTGTCTATAGTGTCTTTCATGATGATCAATAGCAGAGTAACAGCAACCACATGGCCCACAAAGAAAAAAAAAAAAAAAAAAAACCACATATTTACTATCTGATCCATTACAGAAATTTGCCAGCCTGTGCCCCATAGATAATTACTATAGGAATGGACTGGTCTGATTCCCTACCATTTTTCTTTAAGAGACCATCTGTGGTTCTCTATGAGACAAACTGATTGCTGGACTTGATCATAGAAAAGTGGGTATACATGGTAACTTGCAGGCAAAGCGTAAAGCGACGTCGTTGGGCCTCAGATGATTCCCCATAGTATGGCATGCTGAGAACATTGAGTACCTTGAACTGAAGAATATTGGTGGGGCTTCAGAAACAAAGTTTCTCCTGCCTTTCTTTCTCCTTCTGTTCTCCTCCCCATACCTCCCACCCCTAGTCCCACCAAGGCAGGTCATAGAACCTAGACCCTCTCTCCCCGATGAAAACCATTGACAACACCTGAAAAGATTACTCTGACCTTCTTCTGGCTTTCTGTCTTGGAGCTAACCATAAAGACATTCTCAGGCTGGGGCTGGGGTTGTAGCTCAGTGGCAGAGTGCTTACCTAGCATATATGAGGCACTGGGATTGATCCTTAGCACCACATAAAAGTAAACAAATAAAATTAAAGCATTCTGTCCACCTATAACTACAAAAAAATTAAAAATGAAAAAAAGAAGAAATTCTCTGGCCTGCCTTGTCTGAATGTAGCTCATAAAGCCCTCATTCCAGAAGGGTCCTGTCATACACACAGGAAGAAAGGATGCCCCAGAGAAAGGCCTAAAAGAATTCTAGCAGACAAGCCCTTGCTGGGTTTCCCTCTCAGTCTGTTACCATTAGGTCATATGCTTTTTGTCCAGTCACTTTTCTACCCATCTATCCATCTTTCATCAGTCCAAGCATTAAAATTAAAAAATTTTAAAAGGAGAACTTTCACTGGGTACTTAGAACTTGGTTTCTGAAGGTTCCCATGTCTTACAAGACTTCAATTAAATGAATCTGTTTTGCTTCTCTGTTGTTAACTTGTCTTTATTTATAGGAGTCTCAGCTGTAACCCTTATGATGGGTGAAGAAAGCAATCATACCTCTCCACCACTATGACTCCATTCACTCAGATATACTGTACAAAAAACAGTGAGGTTAGGCCTCAGGACAAGGTGTAACCCTGGGGTTTTACATCTCCTTGCTCTTGGTATCTAATTTGACAAAGTATGCATTTGCCCACAATGAAGTCAAGTCTCCATCTTTGGATTTCTCAGGAATCACTGACATAGGAGAAGTTTCCCAGTTTTTGACTGAGGGGATAATCATGAAAGATTTTAGCCATCCCAATGTTCTCTCACTCTTGGGAATCTGCCTTCGGAGTGAAGGGTCTCCCCTGGTGGTCCTACCATATATGAAGCATGGAGATCTGCGAAATTTCATTCGAAATGAGACTCATGTAAGTATATTACCAAGTTTGCCAACTGGTAAAACTACTTAGAAATCAGTCCTCCCTTTATACGTAGCTGTTTTTGCTCTTAAAAAGCTATCAACCAGGGGCTGGGGAGAGAGCTCAGCTGGTAGGGTACTTGCCTCGCAAGCATAAGGCCCTGAGTTCGATCCCCAGTACTGCCAAAAAAAAAAAAAAAGCTATCAACCAAAGATTCACGTGTAAAATGTTGGCAGCATTCAAATGTACCTCAGAATCTTCTGTCCTGGTGGGAAGATAGTGATACTTGGAATGTTATCCTAGGACAATCATTCTTACTTGCCCAGCAAGCAACCTTGCTGTACTATTCCCTGATAGTGCATTGAAGTCATCTTTGAATGCCTACTATGTGCCAGAAACTGAGCACAGCATAGAATAGGCTAAAGGAGCCACAGCCCATGTGGTGTTTTAATTCTGGGAGATAAGGAAGAATTAGTAACCAATGAATCCTCACTGTTCCTCAGACTTGCCATCTACTTTGCTACCTCAAGGCCTTTGTACTTGCTGCTCCCTCTGCCTGGAACACTCTCCCCACAGCTATCCGTACATCTCACTCCCGAATCTCCTTCAGCCCTTTGCCCTAATGTCATCTTAAAAAATGAGGCTTCCCTGTTTTAAATGGCAGCTTACCTGCCCCATCCTCATGCCCTCAGTCAGCATCCCCTTCCTTGTTTTATTCTCTATCACACTTATCATTATATGATCCTGTGGATTTAGGCTATCCAGAACACTGTGTAGTCATAATCACATGTGAAATGTGGCCAATTCAAATCAAAATGTACAGTAAGTATAGAGTACATCCCAGAATCTGAATATTTAACATAACAAAGAAGGCAAAATATCTCATTAATAATCATTATTTGGTTTACATGTTACAATAATATTTTGGATATGTTGGGTTGACAAATGTATTCTGAGAATTAACTTCACCTGTTTCCTTTTACTTTTTGAATATGACCACTAGAAAATGTTAAATTGTGTATGTGGCTTATGTTACATTTCTGTTGAATCGTGCTGTACTGGACAGTAAACAAATAGCTATGTGTGCGTGTGTGTATGTACATACATACCATTAGAATGCAAGCTCATGTGGTTAGGTACTTTTATGTATTTTGGTTACTTCTAAGGCTCCAGTCAGTAAAATAGCATTCAACACAGGCTCTCAGTAAATATTGTGAATAAATGAGCTCAAAGTTAAAAGGATCATAGGCTCTTGCAAGTAGAAGTTTTCTTAGTGAAATTTATGCCCAGACCTACAGGGTGAGCAAGTCCTGGGCCGGGCCAGTGCCAGGGAAAGGGAGCGAGGAGTTTCCAGAATTGAATTCACCTATGGCCTCAGCCTCCTTCTTGGCTCCTGCTGTCCAGGTTTCTGTGGGAGTCAACAGAGGAGCTTTACTCTTGCTCAAAAACAACTTTATAAACACGGGGTCAAGTTCTCAGAGGAAAAAAAAAAAACTCTCGGACAGTTAAGAAATATTTTGTGTTTAGCTGAAAGACTAAAACAACTCCCTGGCAGTGAAATTTTGCAGATAAGGAGAATTTACTTTGCAAAGTACAAAGCTACCCTGACAAATCTCCCTTTAACTCTTGTCTTTACCCTGATGGGTCAGTCTGCTTGGATGTGCTACTTTCTCTGGAGTGTTCTCCCACGGTTAAAATATGAAAGAGGTGTCCTGTTATCCAGTACAGAATAGTACCCACCCAGACTCTTACAGCCCAGGGGGTTGATGATACTAATGACGGCTCCTAACACAATGTGTCTTAAAGAGAACCAGAAACACAGGTCACTGGCCTTTCACAGGCTTTGTTCCTCAGAGGAGGCAGCAGCTCGGACCCCACTAACTGCCTCTTGTGCTCACAAACTCCACAGTGGTTGCTGAAAACGAGACCCTCTCCTGAAGTCCAGTCCCTTGTAAGGGCTGTCAGTCACACTGACATCTATGTGATTTCAGATTCAGTTCTTCCTATTAATAAGGCATTGCTCTGTCCATCCAATGTTGTGGATGGAGTTTGTGGAGAATGGAATATCCTATTCCTCTGAGCTGGTCCAGAAGCTTGGGAGTTGTGTGCTAAGGATGCATCAGTCCCAGTAGGAGGGCTTCTGATTGGAGCCAAAGAGACTTAGGTTGATCCGAACTCCACCACTGACCCTTCAAGTGCTTCAGGGTGATCCATTTCTCTCTGAGCCTCCTGAATTTACTCTGTGTTTCTGATGCTTTGACATTTGAGCCTTGCTGACACTGAAGACACTGTCCCTCCCAGGGTGAGCTAATTCCTGGAGATAATGAACAGCTTGCCTTCATAACGCACCTTTCATATGCAGACCAACCAATCCAGAGCCCACAACCCAGCCACTTTCCCCAAACTAGCCTGTCCTAAACCCGGTACCCTGCCTCACCGTTCCTCCCCAAGGAAATTACAGTAAAGGTTCTTGCTCTTGTTGTCCCCTCACTCCCTCTGCTTCCTGACTGTCCCAGTGCTTCCCTGGGTGGCCCTGAATGGCATCAGAGGCTCCTTTCTCTTGGAAACTGTAAATAACGAACCATCTTTTCATTGGAAATTGCCTCCAGAGCTGTTGGCTTCATCATACCTGAAGATATTAAAACCTGCATTTTAAAACACCTCCATTTCCCCATCTGAAAAACAAGAGTCTGGATAACACCTGCCTTCAGAAGAGTGTGAGAATTAGCCACAATTCATAAAAACATCTACCTGGTGCTTTGCATATCCTTAAACAAATAGTTGTTGCTGTCAACAGGGAGGAAGTTATTATTTGAGACAAGATAATTCTTATAAACACGTCAGGATTTGGAGATCAGAGTTAGAACAGTGGGTGTTTAGTTTATGCTTTTCCATCTCTCTTTGATTGCAGAATCCAACTGTAAAAGATCTTATAGGCTTTGGTCTTCAAGTAGCCAAAGGCATGAAATATCTTGCAAGCAAAAAGTTTGTCCACAGAGACTTGGCTGCAAGAAACTGTATGTAAGTATGAGAAGCTCTGCACCCACAGTCCAAATTGAGTGACGAGAGTTTGTTTCCCACTGTTCAAAGCTAATGAGGATGTTTTCTCTCCTTATGCAAAAATCCTTTATTTCCTTGACTGTTTTAAATGGATGTGTAAGCCTTGGGAAGGCGGGGGATGGGCTTTCAGGCTTTATCAAGCAGAGGACTTAAAAGGTTGCCCCACAGGGGGTCTCCAGCAGCTGTTGTATACTTTCACTTTTCTGGGTCCTTCCCACAAGCAGCCCCCAGTGTTGTGGTTTCACACTACATTAGTACTTAGGAGGGAGAATTTGATCTTCAGCGTCTTACAATGGAAAGGAGAGGGCTGGTAACACAAATACCAATACAGTGTAACTTCCCCAGAGTAGATCTGAAGTCCCCCTGCAGACATCCTACCAAAAATGGTATCTGGGAATGAATATACAAAGAACTTTTATTTGTGTCTGGCTGCCTGGCTGTATAACACAACAGTCAACAGTTTGTAATTGATTCTGTGCTTCCCTTGCAGAGCTCTGATTCAGGACTTGTGGTATGTGTGAATGAAGGAGCTGTGCTATTAATTTTCTACCTTGGTTTTGGTCAATGTAACACCATAAAAGCCAGTTTAAACCAAGGACACATAGCCCCGGTTAGCAGAATGTGGGGTTTAATCTTACTGTTTTAGATGCTTTATTATGTATCCTATTTCTCTATTATCTGTGATGGAATATATGAGTTTTGTACACTGACCTGACATATTTGAGAATGAAGAAGTCAAATAACAATGCCATGTCACATCTCTCCTGTGAAACTGAGTATTGCTGATAAACTGACAAGTGAAGATTGGGAATTGTGTTGGGTAGTCAGTTGACATGCTGTATTTAGCAGCTAAGGAGAGCAGGGAGGAAGACAACTTTACTTTTTCTCCAGATGTACATTAAAGTGAGAAAGACTTTCCCTATCATTCATGATCCCTCTCCTCAGCCTGTTGAATTTGTCAAGTAAATGTCAAACATTTATATTCAAGAATTCCACTGTAATTTAGTGTTAGTCAATAGACCAGAGGAAACCCTGCTTCATAAGTTATGGATTTCAAATACTGAAGCCACTTGTTCTGATCTATGGATATTTGACATCCTTGTAAATTATTTTATTTCAGCTACTGGTAATTTTTTTTTCTTTCTGTAGGCTGGATGAAAAATTCACTGTCAAGGTCGCTGATTTTGGTCTTGCCAGGGATATGTATGACAAAGAATACTACAGTGTACACAACAAAACAGGCGCAAAACTGCCAGTGAAGTGGATGGCTTTAGAAAGTCTGCAAACTCAGAAGTTCACCACCAAATCAGATGTGGTAATGCACTGATCATTCCTGGCTTTTTCCTCTTTTACTTTCATACCCCATTTCTTTGTAGTTTTATGCCAACTTAATTTTTTAAAAAATAATCTACACTTACTAATTCATCTATCTTTATATGTAAAACTAGAGTTCATTGTCCAATTGATGCCTATAGTGTATTTCCATAAATTTACTTGTTTATACAACATTTGTCAAATGGAATATCATGCTGGCTCCTTAGGAAGCGCCAAGTTGTACTAGACATAAGCTTTGTCCTGCCGTAGCTTTGACTCCACAGGAAAGAAAAGACATGGCCATCGACGACCATAACATAGTGATCTGGGATTGCACTACCTTTCATAATCCTAGGGCAGCAAGAATTCCACTTGCAGACATCTGGAAACTGTAACTGAGGCAGATCTAGCAGTGAATGCATGATCTGCCTGACTAGAAAAGTGTCCTCCTTTATCTGTAAAAGCCATGCTTCTCTCAGACAATGCCCTTCCAAAAAGGCATGCAGCTGAGCAGCTGAGGATGGGCAAGACACCTGGGCAGCTGGCTCTGCCACATTGCCTCCTGTGGAGGAGGCAGCACATGAAATGGGCCTTAACGGACAGCAGGTTTGGAATTGAGCAGGTGGGCAAATGGAAATATCAATCCAGGTGAAGCCAAGGGGCAGGAAAGTATGAGAATCTTTAAAGTTCCGAGGACAGAGGATTTATGTGGCTATTTGGCAACAATAGAAGGCATAGAGGGAAGCTACAACTCTAAAAAAATAGATTCATGCTAGATCACAAAGGTCTTACCAAACTAGTTTGAAATTTATTTTCTGGTCATGTGGAAACAAACAAAAGTTATCAGGTTAGACTGCTATAATCTGTCTTTATTCTGTAAAATGACTGGAAAGGAATGGAGGCAGGAAGATCAAGTGAGAGAGGGAGACCTTGGATAATAGAGAGACCGTGAGAATGGAAAGGAAGCGGTGGAAGGAAAGGCATCCTTTAGGTAGAATCAACAGTTTTTAGTAAGAATTGATAAAAGTCAAAGATGAGCAAATCGACAGACTAGTTTATTCACAAATATGAAGCATAAGAGCAGAAGCTAGAATTGGAGGAAAAATAACAGTTGAGCCTTGACCACATTCAGTTTGACTTGGGATTACACAATCCAGGCAGATACATCCATCAGGCACTTGGAAACAAGAATCCGAGGCATATAAAAAAGATTATATTAGCTCTCATGCTGGTATAATTTTAAAAAAACATAGACTGAGTGACTTAAACAGTAGAAGTTTATTTATAACAGTTCAGGAGTCCAAGACCAGGGTGCCAGCATGGTCAAGTTCTGGTAAGGGCCCTCTTCCTGCCTTGTAGATAACCACCTTTTTGCTGTGCCCTCACTTGGTTGAGAGAAAATGAGGGCAAACTCTCTAGTGTCTCTTTGAATAAGGGCACTTATCCCACGGTAAGGACCCCACCCTCATGACCTCATCTAAACCTAATTACCTCTTATTGGCCCATTTCCAAACATTGTCACATGCCAGAGGTCAGGCCTAGAAATATGCTCTTGAGAGTCCCAAAGTAATTATTCAGAAAACCTACATATATGAAGTGAGGGAAGAAAGAGAAAGGCGGAAGACCCTGGAGAAGAGACTACCATGAAAGCCAGATGAAGAGAAAGTTTCAAGAATCTGGAATGGTTAGCAGGTCCATTGCTGCTTACTGTACAAGATGGGTCTTGGAAACTGAGCCACTTGAGTGATTAGAATGTCCAAGGTGTGCCGAAGAGCCTGGGCATTGAATGGAATGGCGAGTGTATACTTACTCTGTCGCATGTAACAGGTCAAGACAACTGTGATATCTGGAAGGAGAGAAACAGTTGACATTTCCACCCTTAACGGTAACAACTGAGAAAGAAGAAAGTGCAAACTCAGGATATCTGCAAACAACTTGGGCTGAAAATAATGTTCATGGAGTCTGTGTTCATCAAATGAGAAAGAATTGTCAGCTATTGAGAGATGACAGGGAACAGGATCTGAGTGTAGTATAGGAAATGCAGACGTCATCTTACTCCCATCCTTGAGTCAGCAAGAGGGAGAGGTGTGGCCTCTATTGGTAGGTCAAAGAAATTGTGGTTATCAAGTGAAAACCAAGCTTCAGTTCCTGTAAAGAGGTAGAGGAAATGCTAGAAAGTAAACTGAGGTGACTGGCTTTTTTTTTTTTTTTTCCAATAAACTGTGTCATCAGTTATGGCAGAAGAATTGGGACTTCTAAGTATGTAAGACTGAGAAGAGAAAGTGATAAACCATAGTGAAGCTTAATGCCTGGGGTTTTGACCCTGAAAGATTCTAAAAAAAGATGATAGAAGTGAGTCCTAGAGAGGGAAGCTGGGGCTTGTTAGTGATGGTAGCAGGTGAAGGCATAAGGTAGGGAGACGTGATCCACCCTCAGAGAACATACTGTTCATTCAGACTTGACTCCCAGTCTGCCCTTAAGGGCTGGAGCCAGCTCTTACAACTCGATAAGTCAATAAAATCTAGTGTTTTAAAATAGGTAACAGATTTGAATAGACATTTTGCCAAAAAGATGTATAGCTAGCTAACACCCACATGAAAACTTATGCCACATGAAGACTTTTAGGCGAATGATCACAGTAGTTTATTCACAATGGTCAAAAAGCAGGGGCAGTCTTAATGTTCATCAACTCGTGAATGGACAAACAAAATGTGGTACATCCATAGAATGGAATGATGCCATTCAACGATGTAACAGAACTACTGACATGGATAAACCTCACAAACATCATGTTAAGTGAAAGAAGGTACACTCACAAGATTACATGTTGTACTCAGCACCACATAAATGAATAAAATAAAGACATTGTGTCCATCTACAACTAAAAAACATTTTTTTTAAAAGATTACATGTTGAATGATCCCATTTACATGAAATTTCTGGAATGAGGTAGAACTTTAGAGAAAGAAATCAGATCAGCGGTTGCCTGGGCAGTGAATGGGCATGAGAATTGACAACAAATGAGCACGAGGGAACTTTCTGGAATGTTGACAGTGATCTAAAACTAAATTGCAATGATAGGTATAAACTATGTAAATTTACTGGACATCACTAATTATGCATTTACAATTTATGTATCTTACAATCTATAAAGTATACATCGGCAAAGCTGATTTTTTAAAAAAGAGGTTCTAATGAAATTTTCTATGTTCAAGGCAGAAGTTGGGATTCTGAGCTTTTTGACAACACACAAACACCACTACCACTGACTCCTCACCAAACACACACAGCATGCAAGCCAATTCTTCTCACATAGCAAGAGGCAATTTTTTTAATTACCCTCTTTTTTAAAATTGTGCTATTTTATCTTTTTATTGAGTTCTAAGAGTTGGCTGCAGTTCTTAATAGCAGACTGGGAGTCAGCCTGAGGTACTTGACTGGAAATTTCTCTTATGTAAATAAGACAGTGTTCTCTCCATCTCCTTGAAAGACACTGTACTGTATGACATAAAGGCGAAACCTGAGTAACCCACACACACAATGCTCCTTTGGCAAGTGGTTGCTGATTGCCTGTATAAATTTGCACAAAGACAGCACAGTCTTTGGAATGTTGACATGAAACATTTCCAAAAGCATGTATGCATGTTGAGACCTACAGGCAAAAACTTGCCTGCTAGTAGGCAGATTCTCTTTCTAGCAAATGCCCAGGTGGAGTTTGGCTAACTCAATACTCTTGAGTCCATTCAAACAAATTAGTGTGTTACTCCTCTTGAAATTACTCACACCTAGCATTGTGCAATGTTCCACCCTCGGCAGCAGTTCTTTCATTAAAGTCTGTATGGTCTTCTCTGTTCAGTCTGGCAGCTTCTTCTCAACTCTCTTCTTGCCTCATCTTTCTGAAGCATTTAACATTGTTGACCATTCCTTCCGTCTTAAATTTCCCTTCCTTTGGATTTAGGTGGTTTCTAAAGCATATGGTTTTCCCCCTTCTCTTCTTTCTCTTACCCACTAGAGGTAGCTATCCCCCAGGATTTTTGTCTTCAGGGATAGACCGTTTCCATCAACAGTCTCCTTTGGCCTGCTCTTTCTGGAGGCTCTGGTCAGCTGATATCATTTGATCACAAATTTGTCTTGTTCAAAATCAAATACTTTGTATCCCATTTGTTTATAATAAAAAATAAATAAATAAATAAATAAATAAATAATCAAGTATTTTCCCACCGAACTGGCAATTCCTCCCTTCCTATTTTCTATCAATGTCCATCATATTTTGCCACGTACTTAGTGCTCACTGCTTGTAGTGTAGTTCTTCAATTTTTGGCCAACGCATCACAATCAGGATGTAGAATTTCCATCATCCAGAAAATTTTCTTGTGCCCTTTCGTAGTCACCCTCTACCTTATCCCTAGGACCTGGAAATCATTGATTCGTTTTCTATATCTATAGTTTGTATTTCCCCCCCTGGAATGTCATATAAGTTGAATCATACAGCCAGTAGCCTTTTGAGTCTGTTGCCTTTCATTTAATAAAATGCATTCGAGAGATATCCATGTTGCTATGTCAGTAATATCAATGTATTAGTAGTTCAATCTTCTTATCAATTTAAAAATGCATAAAATTTACTGTCTTTTCCACTTGTGAGTGTACAGTGCAGTAATGTTAGTTCTGTTGCACCTTGTCATGCAAGGACAAGATCCCTAGAATTTATTCTTCTCACAAAACTGAAACTCAGGATCCACTGAACAAAGACTCTCTTTCTCCCTTCCCTCTCAGTCCCTGGCAATCACCATTCTATAATTTCTGTCTCTAAGAGTTTGACTATCTTAGGTACATCATAAAAATGGAATTATTCAGTGTTTGTCTTTTTGTGACTGTCTTGTTTCCCTTAGCATAATGTTCTCAAGTCTTGTCCATAACAGCATTTGACAAGGTTTCCTTCTTTTTTAAGGCTGAATAATATTCTATGTATGTATAAACAACATTTCCTTTGTCTAGTCATTCTGTTGATGGACCTTTAGGCTCTTGCACTTCTTGGCTATTGTGAATAGCGCTGCAGTGACCATGGTTGTGCAAATTTCCCTTTGAGATCCCATTTTCAATTGTTTTGGAGAGATAACCTGAAGTGGGATTGCTAGGTCATATAGTGGCTCTATGTTCAATTTTTTGAAGAACTTTGGTCCTTTTTTCTATAAGAGAGTAGTTCATTCCTTCTTATTTTTGTGTAGTATATCATTGCCCAGATGCACCATATTTAATTTATCCATTTACCAGTCGAAGGACATTTGGGTTCTATTTTTAGGCAGGTAGTTCTATATAATTACAAGTGTTGAGACATTGGCTTAAAAGTTTTTGTGTGAACAGGTTTTTTTATTTCTTTGGGGTAAATGCTTAGGAGTAAGACCACTGGGTTGTAAGGTAAGTGTATGTCCCATTTTATGAGAAATTATTGCCTAATTCCTATATTCCTCAGGAATTTATACAACTCTGCCCCTTTTTAAGTGAATTTGTCTCAGACAGACCTGCAGGTAGCCTAGGCTCTCCATTGAGAAGCCCGGATCACAGAACTGGACAGCCTCTGAGAACTTTGGTTTTCTCATCCTTAAAACATGCACAGGATGAGTTACATTAAAGGACTATGACCAATTACAGTCAATCATGAGGATTAAATAAAATGATGTTTTATAAAAGGCATGATGCATGCCTCGCCATGTGATGGATGCCCTCTTCCACCACCCTGAGTTGGCAGTAAAGCCCCTCAGGCTTTGCATGTCAGTGTGCTGTAGCGTCCTCACCTGTTCTTATTCAGAAGTCTCTTAAGTGGTCTCTGTGTTGTGGACCCACTTCTCCTTTTTGTCTTTAACTTGGTGTTTACAGAGGCAGTCTCCAGGAACACAACTCAGTCACGTGCCACCAATTTCAGGATAGCCCACTTTCAACATTTAAAAACCTCTGCTGCACAAGCACCATTTCAACCTCATCTATCCCCAGTCTCCTTCCCTACTCCACACACCTAGCAGTGTGAGTGTTGGTACTTGGGGCTCAATAAAAACGCATGTACTCTTGCCTCTGGGCCCACCCCTTCCATCTGGACACTTTCTGCCCTCGAATTACATGAACCTATGAAACAAATTCCCCCTGTTCCTAGGACCCACTTTCCTGACACTCTTCCTGAAGGCTTTCTCAGTAGACACTCTTATCTCTTTGACTTCTCACAGCACTTTGACCTCTTTTGTATTATTGCTGTATGTTACAAGCATTACCTTATTGTTCTGTGTGACAGTTATCTGCACAATGCTCAACCCTTTTAATCAGCCCTGGGACTTATCCCAGAACTTGGACAGTAACCTACTTGTACATGATCAAAGGTCAATAGATACTTATTCAGTTGATTCAACTTTTAATGCAAATTCTGGAACTTGAAGGTTAACACAATAAAGTTGTCAGAATGACTCATAAGATTTTCAGGCTAAGAAAATTTCAATTTTGAAAGGCTGAGTTAGAGAGCAAAGTTACCTGGCTCCCATCTCAGCAGGGGCTTAAATTCTCTATATGGATCAAGGCATTCATTGCCTTAAAAAGCTCTTGCACTTGGGCAAAGGGAAAGAGCTATTCATGGAGATTTGTATCAGCAGGTACCATATCTACCTCATTTCTTTCAGTCACAGAAATCAAAAACATGCATTATTCTCCTTCTTGCTGAGTATTATAAGCTCTATTTGCTTCTCAGTTTTACATTTTCCTACTCCCCCTGTCTTTCCTCTCAAAGTGTCTTTAATCCAGGGCTTCCTGTCCTCCCCCGTATGTGTCTTGGTCTGGAAGCATTGTCTAGCAAGAGCTGATGTCCTGGGTCCTCTGCACAGGGTGACCTGCACTCGCTGACTTACTCTTGTGTCATGCTCACCTTGGCACATGTCCAGGGAGAGATAATGTACATGACCTGGTCTATTCTGAGTAGAGTGCTTTAAATCAAGAAATTGCATATTTAGTGAAGTTCAGGAGACCCAGTAAGACCCAAGGGTCAAGAACTCTGAAATGTGTATCCTAGTGTAAATTCAGATATATTAGGGAATTTCAGCAAGTCATTTAACCTCTTCATGTCTGTGATCTTCCTATGAAGTACTGAAGCAGCTATTTTATACTCATCTAGTACTTTAACAATTTTTAATTACATATTTTTGAAATTAATTTTCAACAGTGATCCTTGTTGCCCAATGGTTTTATTACATATGATTCTTAATATGGATTTTTACTTAACTGATTTAAATCTTCTCTTTTAACATTAACCTTTAGATATGATTACTTTTCTTAAAGACTATTGACATTCATTTTGAAATCCCACAAATTTAACTTCTCTAAAGCTTCTTTTATCTTCCTTTTTTATGAATAATCTGAAATCGTGGCAAAGTTATTGAAAGGAGGATAGAAATGTGCTGGTGCTTTGACCCCCACAAGAGAAAACTTGAAATAGACTCTGCCAACTACAGATGAACTCTTGATCATTATGTGGACTTCAGATTTTTTTTTTTTTTTTTTTTTTTTTTTTTTTTAATTTTGAGATGGATCTCTCTAAGTTACTTAGGACCTTGCCAAGTTGCTGGGGCTGGCTTTGAACTTGTAATCTTCCTGCCTCCACCTCCCAACCTCCTGGGATTGCAGGCGTGACCCACCACACCCAGCTTAGATATTCTTTTTGAAAACTACATTTACGTGTAACTAAACCTGATCATTTAAACAGGTCATGAAATGTATGGCTTAATAATTGCCTTTAGGGAAACCGTTTCCCCACCGTAGCAATGGTGGGGAACGTTCAGGCAAGCTTAGTTACCAAGACCTACTGATCCCCTTTCCTGTATTTATTGTCACACCCTCTGGCCTGAATTCTCCTTTTTCTTGTTTTAACAGTGGTCCTTTGGTGTGCTTCTCTGGGAGCTGATGACAAGGGGAGCCCCACCTTATCCCGACGTGAACACCTTTGATATCACCGTGTACCTGTTGCAGGGTAGAAGGCTCTTACAACCTGAGTACTGCCCAGATCCCTTGTAAGTAGGAATCCCAACAGGATCTTCTGTAGTTAGTTCTTATATGCATTACTTCTGCAAAAGTGCTTGCCTCCAAGGTATCTTTCAACAGCATTTCTTTCTGAAACAGGTATGAAGTGATGCTTAAATGTTGGCACCCCAAAGCGGAAATGCGCCCATCCTTCTCTGAGCTGGTCTCCAGGATATCTGCCATCTTTTCCACTTTCATCGGAGAGCACTATGTCCATGTGAACGCTACCTATGTGAATGTAAAGTGTGTTGCTCCATATCCTTCTCTC
The DNA here is from genome assembly GCF_902686455.1 of Sciurus vulgaris. Lineage (NCBI taxonomy): Eukaryota > Metazoa > Chordata > Mammalia > Rodentia > Sciuridae > Sciurus > Sciurus vulgaris. Next base: position 36,678,991 of record NC_136468.1, on the reverse strand, counting down.
TTGTCATCACAAGATAACGTCGATGGTGTGGTGGACACATGAAGGATGGGAACACCACAGCCTGCTTCTGAGCAACGTCATCGTACTTGCCCAAAGAACAGTCCACACTTTCTCCAACAGTTTTCATGACCTGGCTTCAGAAAGGCAATTTGGTATTTTTTACTTTTGCCAAAACTGCACCAGTATAAGGCTTTGTATTGTTATTTGAACTGCTGGATTCTAAGGAATTTCTCATCTGACAAAGCATCAGAAAGAGAAGCTTGGTCCCATGGGCCGGTGACCAGTGGCCACCCTGCAACTATAACAACACTCCTGTTGCATTGGAGTCCAAAACCTGAATTCTAAGTTGAAATTTCTAAAAAAGTCAGAATCTCACTTGATTTCATATGAGACTTTGATACAACAAATTTTGAGGGCTTCTTAATCACAGAAAATTCAGAAAAGAGTGCTGCCTACAACAGATGTGGCAGGACCAGACCACACATTTAGAATTCTGGCATTTGAAAGAAATTTTGTGTGTCATTGGTCACGAACACTTCTTATTACTGATGATGTCATTTACCCATTAGGCAGACATTCCCTTTTAAATTTTTGTATGCACATTCCTTTGGTTGGAGGAATGTCCGTAGACAATGCCAAGTTTCAAAGTAGCATGACACAGGTATGTTTGTAAATTAACAGGGATATTTACATATTGTACATAGACAACATTAGGAAGGTTTGAATAAAATAGCTTAGTCACAATGAAATATTTAGTTGTCATCTAAAAATCAACTGAGAAAATTACCATTCTGATCAAATGAATGTGGACATTTGGACATTTTGTCTGTATTTTTTTAATGTCAACATGGGAGATAAACAAGTAATTTGTGATGGTAAATATTTTTAAAGGTAACCCAGCATGTTTTTAAAGTAGAATACGACTGACTGGAAGGTTCATTGGTTTCAACCACTGTTCCTATGCAGAACAGAGACAGGATCAGTGGATCAAAATGTTAACCTTCTCAGGTGGCACTTCCCACCTCACAGACAATTGGGCACAAAACGTTTGGGGAGTCTGTTTTCCATTAGAACATGTTTTGTGTTAAGCAAAACATATTTTAGAAACAAACAAAGGTAATTAAAAATCCTGGCTATTTTGCCTGGATAAATAATTACTCTGGTCAGGAATTTTGTGATGTTTCGATCAGTTGAATTTTGTGCTTACTACTGTATAGTGCATGTGCCGTAGTTTATTCTAACTGGTTTTGTTGATGTAAACACTGAAAGTATTATATTTTTATAGAAATGTTTATTTTTAATGATATAAGAAAAATTTTGTTAGGCCACAAAAACACTGCACTGTGAACATTTCAGAAAAGGTATGTCAGACTTGGATCAATAACAGCGTGATTTTAAATGACTGTAAATAGTGATAAGGAAATGTACCGATTGCCAGTACACTCCACCCTCATTACATCACCAGGACTTGAAGCCACGGGTGAACAGAGCAAGCTGCAATGAGGGTGTGTTACACTGAAACCCCATAATTGAGTTCGGCTGTCCTTGCGGGGAGGTGATTGCAACCAAATGATCTTCGACAATGGTGGGACTCACCAGAAGGCAGGAGCTGTGCTGCAGAAATATATCAGTTCTACTACTTCCGAAATGTGAAGAGTAAGATTAATTCACAGACTATTGTAAATGGTGAATGCCGGAAAAACATCTGCTCTGCAGAAAGAAAAAGCTGTCTCTACAAGGTTAAGAGAATGAGTGCACTGAGAACAGAGAACTTGTGGAAACCACCCCTCAACAGGACTGCACACCTGTATGTATATAGGTGCTTGAGAAAGCTGAAATGTGAAAATTGTATTTTCTATTTATGAACTTGTCCTTAGGTTAATGTGTCTGGACAGATTGCGGGCGTAAGTGACTCTGCTAAGAATTAGATACTTGTTCCTGCCTATAGTTGCAGTTGAACTGAATGGTACTTTATATGTTAATAGTTGTTGTTCTGATCAATCATACAGTTAAAATAAAGTGATGTAACATCTTGTGTACTGAGAGTTGGTTATTGCTAGTCCTGCTTAATTACCTTCTCCATTTACATAATGACAGAGGAAGCCTAAGATTGATTTCACATGGCTACATCGAGTCAGGTCAGCTCATGGGCAGTAGCTAAAAAAATATACACACCTAAATCTCTGGAAATCTCTCTTTCTAAGGGTGGTTTGCCCTGAGTTCCCAAATTAAGTTCATATTTTTGACAATCTTTCAACTGCTAGAGCACTGGTTTCTATTTTAGCCAGGTGCTCTTCTCCAGCCAGATGTATTCCTTGGGCCAAAAGATAAGATGATGGAGTTGCAACTGCATGGTTGGCACAGAGATAAATACCCAGGTGGGGATTGGAGAGAGATGTCTTCTTGCCCACTGAAAACTATTCTTTTCATCTACATGTGAGCCCACCCTTCTGAGCCTTTAGTTACCAAAGAAACTACCTTCAGGTCATCTCCACAGATATTCTTGATACGGTAAAGGGACTCAAAGGCAATGTTTCTGCTATCTAAGAATTGTGTAGCACTTGGGTAAATGTGATTTTTAAAAGATCAATTATGGTTTGAATGTGAGGTGTCCCCCAAAAACTCACATGTGAGACAACACAAGAAGGTTCAGAGGAGAAATGATTGGGTTGTGAGAGTCTTAACCCAACCAGCGATTAATCCCCTGAGGGGATTAACTGAGTGCTAACTGAAGTGGTCAGATGTCTGGGGCAGATGGGAACTGGGGGTATGACTTTGGGGTATATATTTTGTATCTGGAGAGTGGAGTTCACCTCTCCCTTTCCCTGCCTTCTGATCATGTGAGCCACTTCCCTCTGCCATACTCTTCCACCATGATGTTCGGCCTCACCTTGAGCTCCAAGAAATGAACCTGGCTCTCTGTGGACTGAGACCTCTGAAACTGTAAGCCTCCAAGTAAGTTTTTCTTCCCTAAAATTATTCTGATCATATCTTTTAGTCACAGCAGCAAAAAAAAGCTGACTAAAACAAGACCCAAGTTTAAACTGAGGGCTACAAAATACAGAGGGGGCTGATCCTTTACTAGAAGCAAATCCAGTCCCTGTACACAGCCAAACTCCCTCTCAGTCAAGAGATTCGTTCCTCAGGAACTTCAACCACTTCTCTATACCCCATAAAGACAAGAGCCTATCGTCTTTATATCCCTAGTATCTGGAACTTAGTAAATTCTCAAATAATCGCTGAATGGAAACAGCAGTTTTATATCCTCAGTCGATCACTTTAAGCCACCATGGATAAAGTTATTGTTTATGCAGCTCCCATGATATTTAGCAAACAGTGTCATGAGGAAAGAGGTGAAGGGACCTTCTGGAGAAAGAAGGTTAAAAAGATTTCCCTTTGCAAAATTTTTCTTGGTTCTCTGAATTTTTAATTACCTTGTAATTAATTTTTCATTTCATGGTATATAGTCATCAGTTATATTTTCACTTTCTATGGGGCAGATTCCATCCTTAAAGAAATAAAGAGAAGATATATAAAAACTGTAAAAATACATCAAATGTTTGAATGCTGACATCTCACATTGTCAATCTACCCAATTTAGTTCAGAAAAGAGCATTAGATGAAAGAAATTGATTGATATTTTATTTAATTAAATATTTATCAAGCACCTGTGTTTATCAGACACTGTTAGGTAATAAGAATGTAAAATTGTCTTTATCACTCCAAGGAATTTAATGGAAGAGACAGACAAAATTATGTAATTAGTTAATATTAGAATATGCATTTCTTGGATCTGTAAAATGTCTATGAGAAGCATAATATTTTAAAGATACAAAAGGTACAGGCTCTTGGGCAAATTGAACAAACCCTGACTCACCTTGGGCAACATTCTGAACCTCTCTAGACCTGCTTCTCATTAGTCAAATAGGTTAATCCTGTTCACCTTATGAAGTGTTTGAGGACTGAAAATGAGCGTGTAAAGGCCCCTGGTACACCATAGTTGCTCAATACTTGCCATACTATTATCATCTTTAGTCTAAGACAATAAAAACCAAGTGAATGGAGCCTGTGGTTGGTTGGTCAGAAAGGGCCCTTATAGAGGCTTAAGTCTTCCTCCACCTCATGCTTGCTTTAGACAGTAGAAAGCTCTGATTCTACCTGGTCCTCCAGCACTGATTCATGAGACAGAGAGTGGCAGATTGGAAGAGTGACAGGACAGTGGCACCCTTCCCCTGCATGCAGGACATCTTAGGATATCTCCATCTCTTCTTTCTCTGGACTTCCTAGTATTCCTTTAATCACTTTTTCTAAATATTTGGTTTATGTGTCATGTTCACTCTATACATAATACTTGGGTTTTGCTGAAGTGCTCCAAATGCATAAGGAGTGTAACCAGGAGTCTGCAACTATATTATTTTGAAATTAGTATTCTCTGATGTATTTTAACCCTTACCACCAACCCCTCCTCGCAGCCCCACTTCCCCACCCAATCAGTCATCCAGTATGATTGCCATGTGGCTTATTTCACCTGCTATTGTACTGCTACTGATTCTAGGGTGAAATACACCCTGGGAGAGGAACAGGGGCCTAAGCATTAGAGAAGCCCCCACCATTACTTAGGGTCCTTTGAGAGGTCAACAGCTAAAAACTGGGACCTGGGGTAATAGGATAAGGGAAATAACACTGTGAACTGTGCTAACATGTTACTTTTCCCAGTTTACTTTTGTTTTCCAGTGAATGTCTGGGTTTTTTTCCCCCTTAGCCTTCAGACCTAGAACACACAACAGACAGAGAAAAGATCAGTCCATCTAAATTACATGAATGTTGTGTAAAGGTGCAATCATAGGAGGTACAGGCCTCAGCACTGGTGTCCAGAGATTATTGCTGTTCCTTATTTTGTTCAAATAGGTAGTTAATGATTACTGAGTTTCCAGTAGAGGCACACTAAGCACCATCATTTCTTTAGTTACATACTGTGTGTTTGGAAGATAAGGAATACTTTGTGCATATTCTTGTCCATCCAGATGACTGGACACATACAGGTTTAGTCACAGACACAATTCACTCTCGTGGCACTTCAGTCAATTGCAGGAAGTAGAAGGTATGTAAGCGCCATGCCCCAAAGGAGAAGACACTTATGCTATTTCTCCTTTTCGAACTTGACCTTTTTCTTCAGAACTATTTCAATTCCCTATCTATCAAAAAACTACAAAGAACTTCAGTCATAAACCAGTGAAATATTTCAGTTAGTGAATTGAAGGTAATAAAACAGAGACTTGCCCAAACTGTCCTATATTGTAAATTACTCTAACAGTCTAGATTACGTCAGCCAAAGGTATTGATCACAACCCTGAGAGGTTTATAACTACTATTGACTTACCATGTGACCCTGGAGCAGAAATCTAGGAAAATTGCAAAAGCATATCTATGGTAATGAAAAGTCCATCATTAACAGGACTCACTATCTTGTCATCCCACCAGCACTATGTTGGCTTCGAGGCAAAAACTGAATAAATACTGGAATCAGTAGGACCTGCTGTTTTCTCCCTTTTCTCCAGAAGATGTTTCTGAACTATTCTGATGAATGTGTTTTCCTTCTTATCAATAAAAAATGTAGGTTTGAAAAAATCAATATGAATCATTAGTACATGTAAAATAAGTATGCAAACATCCAAAGAGCTACTAATCCACTATTATTATTATTATTATTATTATTATTATTACCATTATTAAGAGCTATAGTTCCCCATATGGATCAGTTAGAATAGGCATCAAAGACATTTTTCTGGACTGTTAAATCCTACCTAGTCAAGCAGTCTGAAAACCAGGTAGTCTTACAAAGAAGAGCTGAAAATGGCCAGAGCTTGGATACATAAACAGAAATTTCTAATTTAGATAAACTACTAATTCAACATTATTTTGCAGCTCTGGAACCAGATTACGACAATAACTAATTTTTAGCCCTTTCTTGAAAAGGAGCCCTTTGTCTTTATTGATGTGCCTTTTTACTGTCATATGAGTCTATTCCTTTCACCACATGAGTTTCAGGCTGGCAGAAACAGCCACTAATCCTTAGACCTCTCAGCTGGAACGACAAAAATGCATAAAATCTTACCAGGCCAAAAGAGATCAACTTTAAAAATCTTTGGCATCCCAACATGTCAGTACTGTTTTTCTCCCCAAACCATTTGTGTTCCTCATTTATGGTCCATGGCATCTGTAATACCAGTTTCCTTTTTTATGGAACAGCCTGGAATTTTTAAGCACCCTATTTCATCGACCTTCTGTGGTTGGTCATAATTTTCACAGAGTTTCGTGAGTTTTCTTCTTTCTGTCACCCATTCTAAGAGTGCTGGGCAGTGGTCATGGGCTCTGCCAGCGAAGCCCTCACTTTGACATTTGCCACTTTGTTCCTGTGACATCTGCTCTTTCCATTATTGTCGAGCAAGCTTTCCTTTTGCAGAACTGTGACTAAACAACCACCGTATTCATCAGTGGCAACAATTCTTGTAAACAAGAAATGCCAAATTCAGACCCTTTGTGAAATCCTGCCCCGAGAGACCACACTTCAGTCACATGGTCCTCAGAGACAATTTCAGAAGCCCCAATAAAGAGAAACCCAAAAATCCTATTGTGTTCCTGCTGCAAAGTGGTTTCAACATGTTGTTGAGCTATGAGACTTAAACAGAATCTGAATGAGCTTCAGTGGTAGCCACACAGTCTTGGAAACACCTGGATCAAGAAGCTGCAAATCATTCTCATATAGATTTTTTAAAAAAAAATTTTTTTTCAGAAAGAAAATGCCAAGTTTAAAATTACACATTTTGTTTTGAAAATGAACTTAATTGATAAAAAGTAATAATGATAACAATAATGACCTCATCCCAGGGCATGTCACAGGAATTAATGGCTGTCTCGAAACTAATGGGCTAAGGTAATGCTCTCAGGGATTAGTCTTGCTTCATGAAATGTTGTTAGTTTAGTAAATGAATGCTTAAAATGACAGAAAGTACAAAATCAGGGCTGGTTGACTCACAGGGGAAAAAAAGCTAAAGTGAAAATATGTCATGTGCTGCTCTTACTCAATTTTTTACTTATAAGTGATTCAGAAAATATATATCTTTTATGGTTTTTTGGCTTTCATACATCTGTCTCATAATTTTACTCTGAGAATGTGTTTATTTATGATTTAGTTTAATTGACAGAGAATTAACTTGTTAATAAAAATACAACTCCCTCTAGTGCAAACATATTGAATTTCCTAAAATTATGTTTGCCTTGAATCATTTAATCCTAAATCTCTGATCTGAAGAGGATGTGGCTCCTCCATGTAGGTTAAGTATTGCCTCCAAATTATACTTGGCTTAAAAGTCATCATTCAACATCTTTTTCCAAGATTATTCTAACAGCTGACCTCTTGGTTATGCCCTCTCCATATTGCCTCTGCCTCATAACTTAAAAACACCTGCCAAAATTATATATCTGGTCATGACACATGCTTGAACATCTATGCTCACTTTTAGACCAATCCTTTTGGTTCATTTCTTTTTACTATAAAACATATTCTCATGGAAAATTTTGTAAACTGGTCAAAAAGCTGTAAAGTAGATGGAAAATATCCTCTGGCCACTTTCTCTCTCCCTCCTCCTGCCTTACTCCCTGTGGGTAATGGATGTTACCACTCTCTTATATATTATTCCAGAAAAGTTCCACCCCACGACAGGTCTAAACCAAGCCAGACATGTAAGTACAGCCTTCATTAAGCTCCCTCTTTATTAACTAAACTCTATTACTCAGCCTGAGCTCCCCAGATGAAGGGATTGTCTCTCTACCTCTGTGACTTTGCACTCTCACCAAAAATACCCTCCTTTGGACTATGAGCTATATAAACAGGGCTAGATTAAGCTATTTGAACCAATCCTATGCCCCAGTGGCTTATAATTTGGTTTCTCAACTTCTATTTAGATGGAAGAGAAGACTGAAATGATTTTCACTCAAAAAATTAAAGAAACAGATTTACTTATTTCCATTTGCCAAAGCAAAATAAATACGGTTTTAAAAAATTAGCAAAGTATCACGCTTTTAAAAAAATCTGCCTCCTCTTTCCCAATGGAAGTTTCCAGACTGCTTGAAAGTTATAAAGGGTTTTAAACTTAGACAATAAGTATAAATCACCCATTCCTTATAAACAGCATTCTGTGAGGGATTATTTTAGAATTTCAGCTGACAGATGACTTTTCACTAACTGGAACTGTACTTTCTTATGTGTGGCAAACGTACACCACAGAGATGGGCTGTTTACCGTTGCAAGTTACTTTCCTTCACCCCAACTGTCCTCTTGGCAGGAGCACACTGAACCTAATTTTGTCCATTACATAAGGAGCCACATGTGGAAACCTGAATCATCTGAACATATTACTGACTTAATCCTGCCCAAGTCAGCACCTGGTAGCCTGCCTCACAGGGCACCCCTTACTCTCATTCTGGATAAGTACTAGAACAGAGTTTAGGTGGACACATTTTAGAATCAGACATGGTAGGTTTGAGTCAGTTCCACCAGGCCAGAGTAGAGTGATTGGAAGGCCAATTGTTTAATCCTCCTGAGCCTCAGTTTCCACATCTGTAAAATGAAATACTAACCATGGCTTCCTCACAAGACTGTGCAAAGATGCAAAGATTGAATGAATCGATGCAGGCAAAGCACTTAGTAAGTGACAGTCATTATTTCTCAAGACCTTGATTTTCACTTTTGTCTTTTTATTCTTTATAACCTGCCTTACTCCACAGAAAGATTCAGTGTGGAAGATTAGGGTATAAAAGTACCCCCAGAGCTGGGGTTGTGGCTCAGTGGTAGAGCATGCATGAGGCCCTGGGTTTGATCTTCAGCACCACATAAAAATAAACTAAAGGTATTGTGTCCACCTACAACTAAAACAATTTTTTTTTTTAAAGTACCCCCAAACAGGTCCAAAGTTTGGCATCATCCAGAAAAGTCCCTAGTCCAGCATGACTTTTACTACCTATGTGACCGTCTATGTCACTTCATCTTTTTGTACTTTCCTTAAAAGGGAAGTATATTATATGTTTTGATAAGTTGCTCTTGTGATTTTTTTCTTTTTTTTTTTCCTTTCTTTCTTTCTTTTTTTTTTTTGAAACAGGGTCTCACTCTGTTGCCCAGACTGGCGTCACACTTCTGGGCTCAAACAATCCTCCTGCCTCAGCCTCCCAAGTAGCAGACTACAGGCCCGCACAACCTTTCCCAGCTATTACAATTCTTAGATTCATCAAAATAATTTTTTCACTTCGAAAATCTGCTTACTACTCATCTGACTCATAAAATTCCCTCTAATCAACCCAACACTTCCTTTGCTCCAACATAACTGCTGGAATTATTTACACAAATATGTGCTGAGACTCAAAGAGCTCAGCGCTGGAGAAGGCCTCAAACAGGCCATGGGCCTCACCCAGGGGTTCTGACACTCAGTGCTAACTGCCCTTAAACATCTCTGCGTCCTCTTCAGAGCTCACTGCCCTTTCTCAAAGATAAACATAAATGGAGATCTGAGATGGTGTCCTCTACTAACAGAAGGCATACTGAGTTTGAATCTCATCAGGGTGGTGTTTTTCCAACATAATAAATTACTCTTTGTTCAAATCAGAAACTGAATTCATTTCATTTTCCAAAATCAGTACTGCCAGGTTTCCTTGATTTAATTGTATCTTTTTTGTCTGCTGACAATGGAAAGCAGAAGAAAATATTCTTGCTAAGGAAATGAAATATTACCAAGAAAAACAGGCATTCTCATACTGTATGAGGAAGGTTTTTTTTTTTTTTTTTTTCTCTCACATTCAATTTTTTATAAGAAAAAAGGTCTTTACCCTTTGAAACAACAGTATTATTGTGGTGACTATTAGGTCATATCTACACTGCCCAAAAGAAAATGTCGGAAAGAAAATTAACTAGTTCATAAGGGTATGGACAACATTATTTTCAAAAGGAAATGGTTCTTCATACATAGAAAGAATAATAAATGACAGCAAAGAGAAGCAAGAGTCGAGGCGATTATTTAAGTAAAATGAGCTTTTATTCATTGTATAGTTAACATATAGTTACTTAAAGCATCTGTGGAGTTCAGATAAGAATCATCTACAGAGTACATAATTAACCAAATCATTTCTGAAATTCTTCATTTTAGCTAAAATTGTCCTTGCTTTAATATCAGAGAACTCTGAGTCCTGGTTGATTGGTAGTGAGGACTTATAATGAAAGAAGAAGGGTTTGAAGCAATATTGGGCCAGGCTCCCAACCCAGCTCTCCCACCCACTCACCATTTGCCTATGGACAAATATGGTTTTTCATTTATTTAATTTAAAAATATCTTTGAGCATCTTCTACATGATAGGCACTGTTCTCAGGAAGGGAAATACAGCAGGGAATATAATGACCAAGTCTGTTGCTCCCAGGAGGCAATTCTTCCTAAGCAAAGAAGCACTTATTCCAAAGCATTTATTTCAATCTATCATTAGATAAGAAGGTAGGTAGGGAGGTAGGTAGGGAGGTAGATGGATAGATAATCAACCTTTATGACACAGCCATGGAACCACAATCAGATTGCCTAAGGGATAGAAGCTCAAAGAGAGCCAAGGACACAATTTTGAGGCACCATTTAGAAGTCAAGGACATGAAATTGGAAAAAAGTTACTTATTCATAAAATGCAAGGGTTTTTGTTTGGTATAGGGGATTGAACCCAGGGGTACTGAGCCGCATCCCCAGCCCTTTTTTGTATTTTTTTATTTAGAGACAGGGTCTCACTGAGGTACTTAGGGTCTTGCTAAGTTGCTGAGACTGGCTTTGAACTCACGATCCTTCTGCCTTAGGTTCCAGAGTCGTTGGGATTACAGGCATGTACCACTGTGCCTGGCTAAATGCAAGGTTATTATCTGGAAAGATTAAGTAAAATTATACATGTTTTGCCACTAACCTGTTAAAGATACTTAAGAAATGTTAATTTCTTCCCTTTTTATAGTCCTCTCCCTTCTCACCCACTCGTGCTGTGCAAATATAATCAATCTGTAACTGAACCTCTACTTACCCTAAAGAATAAAAATTTTATATTTCTTTTAGCTCAATTTATCTAGGTCCCAACTGAATGTAATGGGTAAGAGAAGACCATACACTAGTAAGTCACCATGCATCACAATAGTAACCTCAAATGATGAGTCTCCTTATCTTCTGAAAAATTTCATGTCATTCAAATGATCCTGGCTTACATCGCTAAATTGACACAAATTACATCTCAGATTATCTTCTACTTTAAAATGGAAAATTGTGCATCCTACATTTATCTGTTCCCTTTAAACACCTTCACTCCCACCTACACTTAGATGAAAAGCTTATATAATCATCATAATTAGAGAAAGTCCCTAAGAACAAAAAAAGTTATGACCCCAAATTAACCTAGAGTGGGTCAACATTGGGTTCAGAAAAGCCCCAAACTAGTGTGGCTTACGTGAGATGAGATTCTTTCTCTTACATAGACCTGGTTAGGGGGATATGAGCAGTTGAGGGTGGTACAGAGGCCATAAGGTATTGCTGGACAGCCAGTTTCCCATCTTTCTGCCCCACCATCTCAGGGTATGCTGTCAGTCCCTTTTACGCTCCTATAAAGGAAAAGCAAACACTGGGTAATTTTTAATGAACAGACATTTACTAACTCATTGTTCTGGAGAAGTCTGAGGTCTAGGGACCAGCATCTGAAGAGGGCCTTCTTGCTGCACCATCCAATGGGAGCAAGGCAGAGATTTAAGAGAGAGAGAGAGAAAGGCCAAACTCATCCATTTATCAGGAACCCATTCCAGAGATACTAAGTCCATTCCCTCCATAACAGCATTAATCCACTCATGACGGGAGAGTTCCCTTTGACTGATCACCTCTCCTTAGTCCCCACCTCCCAACACTGTTGCATTGAGGAAGAAGTTTCCAACACATGCTTTCTGGGGGACTCATTCCAACCACACACAAGGCTTCTATCCTCAAGGTCACCTGTGCTCCGGATAGCCCTTGAGTGTTAGGAAGAAGGGGAAAGTCGAGTCAGCATATTTTAAGAAACTTCCTAAAAACCCTCAAAAACTCTCTCACTAATATACTTGTCCAGAATGTAGTCTTAGCACTACACCTATCTTAGCACTACACCCCCAACCTATTTGTTGGGCGGGAATGACTGGGAAATGTAACCCCTTCTTCTTGGCCCCGATTTGCCCAGCTAAAAACCAGGGTTGTTAAGGAAGAAGGAGAGAATATTGATATGTGTGATAGTCTTTCACAGTGCGTGTGCCAGACTAATATCAACTAGTGTTTTATATGGAATAAACCATTTAGGAATCTTCCATTTTTAATGATTAGTGAAAACAGAAAATGATCTTCCTTAACACAATCACACAATCATCCATTCTGGGTCATTTTATTTCTTGCAGTCTCTGGGACTGATGGAACCCAGGGCCTTGAGTATGTTAGGCAAGTATGCTGCTGCTGAGCTATAACCCTAGTCCCATCAAGTTTTATCCTATCCAATTTCAGAAAATTCAGCATTTACAGACCCATCTATGTTGCATGAGGCATCGCAAGTCCTCACATTATTTACACTTTTATTAAAAAGAAAAATAAGGACAGAAGTCCTGACTGCAACAGATTATTATAATAAACATGTAAATTAAGAAACTTGGGAGTTTAACATACAAAGAGATTCATTATAATAGGAGTCAAAGAAGATTTTGTGAAAGAAGCTACATGCAAGTCAGGCCTAATGGATAGGCAGGAAAAGAACCTTCCCCATGGAGGGAATCATGCCCATAAAGAAGTCAGGAAAGTACAAGAATGGTTAGGAAACAAGAGCGATTAATTTAAATATGATAATACTTAGAAAAGTAATAGCAGTGTGTCTGTTGATAATAAGCCTGGGCATCAATCCACTGTGAGCCTTCTCTGCCTATAACATAATGATCTTTTTTATAAACTCATGATCTGGGGATATGGGTTTAGAAATTCAAGGATGAGGTTGGGTGATGGGTAGGTATAATCAGAATAAAAGAGATTGAGACCTTTGTCCTTTTTTCGAAATATCTTTATTAATGCCATCTAGTTTTGCATAATCGTGGAGCTCATTTTAACATAAATGCATATAACATAGTTTTCTTCATTTAACTCCACATTACTTCCTCTTTCCCTTCCCTCCTCCCTACCCCCACCCGCTTCCTCTACTCTACTGATCTTCCTTCTACTTTGTTTTACTTGGTGCCTTATAGTTATATAGAGTCCTTTGTTCTTTTCGGCTTCCATCCCGTCAGCTCTAGTGATATCAGCATACCCTATAACAGGAGGGAGCCCATCCCAAGCCTTCCCTGCTGAGGAATATGACGCACTCAATACTAGAGCGGCTCTGGGCTGGTACCTCTCTGGGAAGAACATGGCACACAGACTGGCACGCAGGAAACATGACAAGAAGGTTGCAGATGAGGATCAGTGACACTCCTGGAGTGTCGAGAGAGCCCGAATCATGAAAGGCTTTGATATCACCCTCAGGTGGCCAGTGGCCGGAGATGGGGAATAGTGAAAGGTTTTCAAACAGAGGGGCGATGAAACCAGAGCTATTATTTGGGATAATAACCCCAATGGCATTGATTCGAAGAGGAAATAGTTTAAAAGATTAGAAGACCATTTCAATCATTCAGGTCTAGTTGACCAAAGCAAAAACTGCAGCTGTACCGAGGGAGACAAGAGGTCAGTGCCCCGTGATCACGTTGCACAGTTGCTTTATGGTTGTGTTTGATGGCACAATTGTTTACAACCCTTGACTTTCTTCCCCGCCTTATCATTAGTGTTACTTTAGAATAATGAAGCCTGTTCTATCCATTAACTCCACTAACATTTGATCTCCCCATGGATTGAGGTTAAAAATTAATTACTCTTCCAACATATTGATTACATGACTATAAATATAAAAACAGAACTACAGAGCAACTACAGGGACCCTTTGTTTAAATAGCGTGTTTGCTCTTTTTAAAGGAGGTAATTGATGTTGAAGGAACTTGGAACTGAACTGGAACACACTGGAAAAGCAACCCTAGAGTGCCATCTAGTGGTCGTATGTATTCAAATGCAGCGTGTCAAGGAAGGATCTGTTTTCACATGCTCTGACTGCTCCTGTTAAAACCAGATTCTTAAACTGCCTTTATTACTTACCACCCAAATTTAAATATGAGTTTTAAAGAATCAAACTATTTGCTTTTGAACTGTAGTAGGAAGAAGGCTTCCGTTCTACTTCCAGGTCATGGTGAATTAACAGAGTTGGAGGCTATTATTTGCACCTTTGCCTCATCCCTCATCTGGCAATTTTATCATGATAGGAAAAGATTAGCCCTAAATAACTAGCATATAACTCCTTATCATCTCTTTAAGCAGATAGTTTCTTATTTTTTTTTCACCCAATTAAAGGTGAATTCATAATAATTCATGAATTAAAGGATGCCTAGGATGGAAGAGGTTAGGAACTGGTTTAGAAATCTCCCACCATGGAAATTTGCTGTTTCTGAGGTGGCTCGTATATCACAGTTCTGCCTTCTGCGGACATTAAAATTCACTTTGTTTGTGTCCCTAATACCGCCCAGCCCTTGGGAAGCACGAATCTGACATTATATTAAGCAATTCACGCTGACCTAGTAACTCAAAGCAATCATCACTGGTAACTTAAAGTGACTACACTCCAAAAGAAATAGAGCCTAAGGTCACAGTTGTAAATCTTACTTGGGAAGACCAACAATTATAATCTTTATTCCAAGTGGCAAGGATTCCTTTCTGCGAGGAGAGTCGTATTTCAGTCTTCCCAATCTGAAACCTAGAGGTGGTTGTGACAATAGCAGATTTGGCTTAAGTGACGCATTTTAAAGAACATCACATAAGTCAGTGGAAAGGGGGGCAATTGCATGTATTGTATCTGAAGCTTAGACTTCCTAGTTTTAGCTTTACACTATACTGAAATTCACATATTATAACTTTTATGAATTAAAAGACAAATAAAATATCAAATCATAGTTATTTAAAAAGGTATGTGATCCTGTACGTATTTTTATAATTTTCAGGCAGTCTCTGCGTTGGTTATGATGATGTGTCAACAGGAGTATTTGTTCTGCTGAAACTCTGTGCTGTTGAGATCAAGTTCAAAGCTTTGATTTCTAAATAGGACAGACAGCTGTTGGGTGTTTCAAGGCATCTTATCAATACAATTCCTCAAGATCAAGGGACTTTAGGAGAATAAACGTGTAAATTGGTCACTACAAAAGAAAAGCATCTTTAATGTCTTCTTATTTCATGCTTTATTACATAATTAACACATGATTTCTCTATGTAAAATAATGTCAAGATGTAATTCTTTTAAAGCTAGAATTCTCAAAGACTCTAACCATCTTCTCTAGTACCACCCCTATTCCAATAGATTCTCTCCCCTCCATTTTTATATCCCTCTCATACTTACAGGAAAAAAAATGCATATATTGATTTTTCAGTTTTTAAGTATAAATAAGATGACTCTATACACATAATCTGAGAGCTTGTTTTCATTTTGCAGCATATTACAGGCATTCTTCCAGTTTATAATTCATCCTTTCCATTGCTGCCTAACAATCTATAAAATAGATAATTCAAAATTTATTTACTCAGTTCCCTCTTCATGAGTATTCAAGCTGTTTCCACTTTTTTGTTTTTGTCATGTTAACACATTATAAACAATGCTGCAAAAATGACCTTTTACATGTAATTTAATATGCTGGCCTTTTGTTCATGAATACAGTCCCCAAAATAGGATCATAAAATCCAGTGTGTATTTTACTAGATACAGGCAAATTATTTTCCCCAGAGAGTACAGCTGTCCATACTCCCAACAATATATGAGACTACCTACGTATTCCCCACCAGCACAGGATGTTGTCACTCTTTTCAAATTATTGTCAATAAGTAAAAATGATTTCTCACTGTTGTAATAATTTGTCTTGCCATAATTAAAGGGGCAGTTGACTGTGTGTTCCATTAACCATCTGCATTTCTTCTTTATTTGCTTTTTCATAGTCTTTGCCCTGTCATATCCTGGCCTCAATTTTTCTTTCTTGATTTATCATTTCTTTGTCAGTAAAACTGTCTTGTTTATGAAAGATATTAACATTTAGATTTTTAAAAATATTTTTGATGTTAATAGACCTTTTTTTAATTCATTTATTTATATGTGGTGCTGAGAATCAAACCTAATGCCTCACACATGCAGGCAAGCGCTCTACCACTGAGCCACAACCCTAGCCCCTAATCCTTAATTTTTATTGAAAAAATAAATTGATCATTTGTCTTTTGACTAAATGGCTTTTGTTTCTGTCTTTTGCCATATAAAATCTTTAAATTTCTATGTAGTCTAATGCATCTGCCTTTTCTGGCATTATGATTTTTTGTCTCCCCTACCTTTAAAAGGTCTTGGAGGGTCTCCCCGACCCCAGGATTATAGAACGACAATTTCAAGTGCATGCCCTAATGATGGCAGTTTCTAACTCCAAAGTGACGATGCCAACCAATAAAATAAACAGGACCTAAGAGGGCTGCAATGAAGAGGAGGGTGGATGCTATATCTAAAGGAGGCAGGCAGTACTCAGCTCCGGTCAAGACTGCCTTGTAAGGCAGACCCACTGCTGCCATGTCTTCTCTCGTTTTTCCTCCAAAAAAGCCAGCCAAACAGATTTTTGTGCAAAATTCTCCCAATTTTATATATGCTAACTTCTTTTCTTTAGAACAATTTTCTCAGGCCAGACCAGACGCATCTGTGAGCCTCTTATACAAAACTTGGATCCTTAACAGCACTTTCACTATGAGGACCGGGGAGTTACGGAGCATTCTCTATGCATAAAGCTCCTGACCCTATATACTGCATTTTATTTAATCCTCTAAATAGCTTACCACATAGATATTAGCATGCCCACCTTACAGATGAGAAAACTAAAACTAAGGATGAATTCAAAATTCACACATGACTATTATGAATTCGAAGAAAAGTCTAGGAGAGGGAGGGTGTGGTAGGAGATAGAAGAAAGGAGGGTGGACATGATCAAGCTCTATATAAGCATATATGGAAACACCACAATGAAATCCATTAATGTGTATAATAAATATGTATGAAAATTATAATAATTTTAAAATTTAAAAATGTGCCCACCCTAATCAACCAGTAACAGAATCAAGATCTGAACTCATTTTACCTGGCTCCAAAGTGTAGCTCTCTCCACCTTCTACAGCAACTTTAACCAAATTTGGAAGTAGAAGGTGATCTCAATTTTCTGATCTTTTAGAAAGTGGACCAGGAAGATCTTAGGGAACATTTCTAGAATTGTTTGAAATCTAGAACAGTGACCAACTAGAACAGATTTTCCCACATGTCAAAGATGATGGCTGCTATTCAATCCAGTGTTAACTTCAGAATAAAAAGTTGTCACTGAACATCTGGAAAGATTTTCCCAGGGTGGGGAGTATGGGAGTGGCAGAGCTATCTCTAATGTTGCCCCTCATTCTTTGATTGCTTGGCCTATCTGGACAAAGAGGTAGCCTTAACTGAAAGTCAAAATAACCAATTCCAAACTCATGACCTGTCCTTGAAACTGAGGTTCTGCCACTTACCTTTACGATTGCCTGGGAGGTCAATAGAAAGATGTGTATACAGATAAGCTGTAGAGATGGCAAACAAACAAACAAAAATGAGACTAGAATAGTGATCAAAGAAGTTCTTTTGAGAAAAGAATCACTTCTCTCCTTCCAAGAAACTGAAAAGTAGTAACAAAGATTAAAATTTTGCCATACATCAGAACTGGACAATAAAAGCTAGAAGGGCCTGGAACAACATTTTTCAAGCCCTGAAAGAAAATGGATGCCAACCAAGAATCTTATACCCAGCAAAACTTACCTTCAAATTTGACGATGAAATAAAATCCTTCCATGATAAACAAAAGCTAAAAGAATTTACAAAAAGAAAGCCAACATTACAGAACATTCTCAGCAAAATATTCCATGAGGAAGAGATGAAAAACAAAGAAGCTAATCAGCAAAGGGAGGAATTATCCTAAAGGAATTGTTAAATAAAGGAGGAACCAAGTCGTGTCAAAATAAATAAATAAATAAAATTTTAAAAATTAACAAAATGACCGGGAATACAAATCATACCTCAATGATAACCCTGAATGTTAATGGCCTGAACTCATCAATCAAAAGACATAGACTGGCAGATTGGATTAAAAAGAAAGATCCAACGCTATGTTGCCTGCAAGAGACTCACCTCATAGAAAGAGATACCCATAGACTAAAGGTGAAAGGATGGGAAAAACATACCATGCACATGGACTCAGCAAAAAAGCTGGGGTATCCATCCTCATTTCAGGTAATGTGGACTTCAAGCCAAAGTTAGTCAGAAGGGATAAAGAAGGACATTTCGTACTGCTTAAGGGAAGCATAAATCAGCAAGACATAACAATCATAAACATCTATGCCCCAAAGAGTGGCTCATCCACGTATGTCAAACAAATCCTTCTCAATTTCAGAAACCAAATGGACCATAACACAATAATACTAGGTGATTTTAACACACCTCTCTCACCACTGGATAGATTTTCCAAACAAAAATTGAACAAAGAAACCATAGATCTCAATAACACAATCAATAATTTAGACTTAACAGACATTTGCAGAATATACCATCCAACCAAGAGCAAATACACTTTCTTCTCAGCAGCACATGGATCCTTCTCTAAAATAGACCATATATTATGCCACAAAGCTAATGTTAGCAAATACAAAAGTTAGAGACACTACCTTGTATTCTATCAGATCATAATGGATTGAAATTAGAAATAAATGAAAGAGTAAAAGACAGAAACTACTCCAACACCTGGAGATTAAGCAATATGCTATTATATGATGAATGGATAACAGAAGATATTAGGAAGGAAATTTAAAAATTCTTAGAGGTAAATGAGAACAAAGAAACATCATATCAAAATCTCTGGGACACTATGAAAGCAGTACTTAGAGGAAAATTTATTTCATGGAGCGCATTCAATAAAAGTAAAACTCAACAAATAAACGACCTAACACTACAGCTCAAAACCCTAGAAAAAGAACAGACCAACACGAAAAGTAGTAGAAGACAGGAAATACTTAAACTCAGAGCTGAAATCAACGAAATTGAAACAAAAGAAACAATACAAAAAATTAACAAAATAAATAGTTGGTTCTTCGAAAAAATAAACAAAATTGATAAACCCTTAGCCACACTAACAAAGAGAAGACGAGAGAAAACCCAAATCACTAAAATTCGGAATGAACAAGGAAATATCACAACAGACATGATTGAAATACAAAATATAATTAGAAGCTATTTTGAAAATCTATACTCCAACAAAATAGAAAATTTTGAAGACATCAACAGGTTTCTAGAGACATATGAATTGCCTAAACTGAAGAAGGAGGACATACACAATTTAAATAGACCAATTTCAAGTACTGAAATAGAAGAAGTCATCAAAAGCCTACCAACAAAGAAAAGTCCAGGACCAGATGGGTTCTCAGTCGAGTTCTACAAAACCTTTAAAGAAGAGCTCATTCCAATACTTCTCAAAGTATTCCATGAATAGGAGGGAACCCTCCCAAACTCACTCTATGAAGCCAATATTACCTTGATACCTAAACCAGACAGAGACACATTGAGGAAAGAAAATTTCAGACCAATATCCTTAATGAACATCTACGCAAAAATTCTCAACAAAATTTTAGCAAATCGCATACAAAAACATATTAAAAAGATAGTGCACCATGATCAAGTGGGTTTCATCCCAGGGATGCAAAGTTGTTCAACATCAGGAAATCAATAAATGTAATTCACCATATCAATAGACTTAAAGTCAAGAATCACATGATTATTTCAATAGATGCAGAAAAAGCATTTGATAAAATACAGCACCCCTTCATGCTCAAAACACTAGAAAAACTAGGGATAGTGGGAACATTCCTTAACATTGTAAAGGCCGTTTATGCTAAGCCCATGGCTAATATCATTCTAAATGGTGAAAAACTGAAAGCATTCCCCCTAAAAACTGGAACAAGGCAGGGATGCCCTCTTTCACCACTTTTATTCAACATCGTCCTTGAAACTCTAGCCAGAGCAATTAGACAGACCAAAGAAATTAAAAGGATATGAATAGGAAAAGAAGAACTCAAACTATCCCTATTTGCTGATGATATGATTATATACTTAGAGGAACCAGGAAATTACACCAGAAAACTTTTAGAA
Source organism: Sciurus vulgaris (assembly GCF_902686455.1). Taxonomy (NCBI): domain Eukaryota; kingdom Metazoa; phylum Chordata; class Mammalia; order Rodentia; family Sciuridae; genus Sciurus; species Sciurus vulgaris. Next base: position 36,658,627 of record NC_136468.1, on the reverse strand, counting down.
CTCATAAGTGAATTCAGTAAGGTAGCAGGTTACAAGATCAATGCTCATAAATCTAATGCATTTTTATACATAAGTGATGAATCTTCAGAAAGAGAAGTTAGGAAACCTACCACATTCACAATAGCCACGAAAAAAATAAAATACTTGGGAATCAATCTCACAAAAGAGGTGAAAGACCTCTACAATGAGAACTACAGAACACTAAAGAAAGAAATTAAAGAAAACCTTAGAAGATGGAAAGATCTCCCATGTTCTTGGATAGGCCGAATTAATATTGTCAAAATGGCCATACTACCAAAAGTGCTATACAGATTCAATGCAATTCCAATTAAAATCCCAATGATGTACCTTACAGAAATAGAGCAAGCAATTATGAAATTCATCGGGAAGAATAAGAAACCCAGAATAGCTAAAGCAATCCTTAGTAGAAAGAGCGAAGCAGGGGGTATCACAATACCAGATCTTCAACTCTACTACAAAGCAATAGTAACAAAAACGGCATGGTATTGGTACCAAAATAGAAGGTAGATCAATGGTACAGAATAGAGGACACGGACACAAACCCAAATAAATACAATTTTCTCATACTAGACAAAGGTGCCAAAAATATGTAATGGAGAAATGATAGCCTCTTCAACAAATGGTGCTGGGAGAATTGGAAATCCATATGCAACAGAATGAAACTAAACCCATATCTCTCACCATGCACGAAACTAAACTCAAAATGGATTAAGGACCTCAGAATCAGACCAGAGACCCTGCAGATTATAGAAGAGAAAGTAGATCCAGATCTTCAACATGTCGGCTTAGGACCAGACTTCCTCAACAGGACTCCCATAGCACAAGAAATAAAAGCAAGAATCAATAACTGGGATAGATTCAAACTAAAAAGCTTTCTCTCAGCAAAGGAAACTATCAGCAATGCGAAGAAAGAGCCTACAGAGTGGGAGAAAATCTTTGCCAATCATACTTCAGATAGAGCACTATCTCCAGAATCTATAAAGAACTCAAAAAACTCTACACCAAGAATGGAAATAATCCAATCAACAAATGGGCTAAGGAAATGAACAGACAATTCACAGAAGAAGATCTATAAGCAATCAACAAACATATGGAAAAATGTTCCACATCTCTAGTAATAAGAGAAATGCAAATCAAAACCACCCTAAGACTCCATCTCACCCCAATTAGAATGGCGATTATCAAGAATACAGCCAACAACAGGAGTTGGCGAGGATGTGGGGAGAAAGGTACACTCATACATTGCTGGTGGGGCTGCAAATTAGTGCAGCCACTCTGGAAAGCAGTGTGGAGATTCCTCAGAAAACTTGGAATGGAACCACCATTTGACCCAGCTATCCCACTCCTTGGCCTATACCCAAAGGACTTAAAATCAGCATACTACAGAGACACAGCCACATCAATGTTCATAGCTGCTCAATTCACAATAGCCAGATTGTGGAACCAACCTAGATGTCCTTCAATTGATGAATGGATAAAGAAACTGTGGTATATATATACAATGGAATATATATACTCAGCCATAAAGAATGATAAAATTATGGCATTTGCAGGCAAATGGATGAAATTGGAGAATATCATGCTAAGTGAGATAAGCCAATCTCAAAAAACCAAAGGACGAATGATCTCGCTGATAAGTGGATGATGACACATAATGGCGGGGGAGGGGTTAGTGTTAGGGTTATAGTTAGGGTTAGGGAGAGGGGCAAGAATGGAGGAAGGACTGTATAGAGGGAAAAGAGGGGTGGGAGGGGTGGGAGGGGTGGGGGGAAGGGAAAAAATAACAATGAATCAAACAACATTACCCTATGTAAATTTGTGATTACACAAATGGTATGCCTTTACGCCATGTACAAACAAACAACATGTATCCCATTTGTTTACAATAAAAAAAAAAAAGAACTGGATGAAAAAGGTATCTGCTCAATTAAAGTTTTTTATTTGAATGAAGCCTCCTGTTAATAAGGAAAAATAACACTGGTCCATTGCATCTGTGTATGCCTCTAACCACAGCCAGAATCATTTGTAATTTCCTGGGCTTCAGAACAGTGGCTTGGTATCACTCCCATTATTTTGTTTTGTTTTTAATATATGTTGATTAAATTAATCCAGCTTTTGGAACAACATGTTCTGTACAGAAATTGAAAGAGACAGGAAAAATAATAACAAATAATTGCTGCAGCCTCTGACATCATATTAAAAAGCTCTCATCTCTGACACATTAGGTCTGAGCATGTGTCATAACAAACAGATTTGGCCACATTGGCTTAACTTCTGCAATTCTGAAGGAAAAAATCAAAATGAAAAGGAACAATTCTGAATGCTGGTATTATAATCTTCAGCAAACTGTCTCCCCAAAATTATATTCTGTGCATACTATTACTACCTCATTTTGTAGATGAGAAAAAAGGACAGAATCGTGAAACTTGCCCAATTGTGTAACTAATACATAGTTTGATCAGGAATCAAACACAAGTAGTGTTTCTCCAAGAATCCATGCTTTTAATCAATGTTCCACAAGTGTGTAACCTTGAACCCTTTCCTTCCTATGACTCAGATAACTTATCTTGTACACAAGGATAATAAAACTTACTCCACCTATTTTACTAGGTCATGTTGAGGTCTAAGTGAGATCATTATATGTAAAAGTCTCAGTAAATTAAAAATCATGATGTTCTTCATTTTCTTTCCTGGTTTTCAGAAATGAGCCAAAAAATGAATTCTAGGTAAAATTCTTAAATAGACATCCCTACTCATCAGAAAGGTTTAAACTTAAGAAAATAACTCAGCATTGACCTTCAGCACTGCTATCGCTTTGAAACTGGTTATGATATTCTTTTGGTAGAAAATATAAATGTCACAGGTAGAAAGCAAAGTAGACCTAGAGTCAGGGATAAAGACCCAGCACTGATTTCAGCCCTGAGTAGTCTGAAATAATCACAAAATTTTTCTTCATACTTCCCATTTCTAAAATTTGATTCCCCATCTCTCTGGTTATTAAGGTAACATACTTTCATGTGCCTGGTAAACCACCAAACACTAAGCTGTTGCTTGTTTTACTGTCATGTCATAGAAGACTTCTGTGTACCTTACACCAGGAGAGGGGAAAGAAAGGGTAAAATTGGCAGGGAACCAGCCCTACTGACCATGGAGCCTCAAGGATTGGAGAGGTTGACCTTGTTGATCACAGGTTTTAGTGCTTTAGGTTGGCTTTTATAATCTTGTTTTTATTTTTGTTTTTTAGTCACAGTTGATTGGGGCTATCTCTTTGTCCCCACCTTTCATGTGGAAATTACTTCTTTATTAATCCTTTTCTTCAGATATCAAAATATTTATCGAGCATCTACGATGTGCTTAGCATTGTATTAATTGTGTTAAATGCAGGGGATACAATAGTATTCAAAATGGAGTCCCTGCCCTTATGGTACTTGTAATAAACAAAGAAATAAACCAAATGATAATTGCATGGAATAAATGCTAGAAGGAACTATAGTAGGTGAGACAATGGAGTGAGAGACCCACTTTGGGTCAAGTAGTAATAAGAGTGGGATACTGAAGACAGACAAGGGCAGACAGACTTAAGGGTCTCTTTAAAGAAAGAGCTGATGTGATTCTTGGTGAACTTGACATGGAGGATAAGGAAAAATTAGAAGATGACTACTAGGTTTCTGCAATTATCAATTGAAAGGACTATGTCACCATTTACTCATATGGAAGAGGGATTGTGAAAGCTACGTGTACAATTTGGGAGATATATATATATATATATATATATATAGATATAGATATAGATATGTTACTTTTGAAATGCCTGTAATACATTCAAGTATCAAGTTGATTATGTGAGTCCAGAACCCAAAGTTTGGAATTAAAGAGAAAAAAAAATGGGATGATGATTTTATAGACAGTACTTGAAATCATGGGTATCCATACTAAATTGTTTGTTGCTACTTCTCCCTTGGTCATTGACACTTTAAATAATAACAAAAGTCTGAAAAAATTTTAAGCATGAACAATTTTTTAAATCCCTTTTAGTATAATTTCAAGAATATTATACATTTCAGGAAAAATATTCTGGCCAGAAATTTTAAAGGAATTCTTAAGTCCCTACAGATCGTGGCAATGGAGTAATCTGCCTCCTGGGTGAGAATATAGTATAATGGAATGAGTTAGGACTTGGATGACAAATCTGATCCTGAATTCCAGCTCTGTCATTCCTAATTATATGGCCTTCAAATTTTTTCTTACCCATTGATCTTCTGTTTAATTATTTATACAATAGGAATAAAAAATATCTACCTTGAGAGATGTGAGAATTGTAAATAATATCTGCAAAAATTCCTATCACAAAATAGTGCTCAGTAAATTGTAGCAATATTAAATTTCTCTCCTTCCTTGTACAGTAAAATGTCTTAAAAGACAGTCTGGATTTCAATATCTCACTACTCTGTTCTCTCTAATCAGGTTTCCTGTCCCTCTGTTTCTCATCAAACTGGATCTGTTCTCATCAAACTCACCATTGATACTAAATCTATCCTCAATTTTACACAGCTTCTCAACAGCATTTGATCCAGTCAACCACTCCTCCCTCTTTGGTTAGCTTTCTTCTCTTGGCTTCAGTGACACCATGCTAGCCTATATTTCCACATATGTCATGGAAGATCCTCTTCTGTTTCCTTGGATGAATCCTTTTCCCTAGCTCAAATGTGAGGTGTTGGAGTATGTCAGGCTCAGTCCTGGAGCCCCTCTTTTTTGCATCCTCCCTCCTCCCATGGATAATAGGAGTTACCTACATGAATCATGCAGTTTCTCATAACATCTATAGAATCTCAAATTTACATCTTTTCCTGAACTGTAGATTCATGTATTCAACAGCCTATTTGACATCTTCATATGAGAAGTACTTCACATTTAACAGAAGAAAATGGAACTCTTGACCACCACTCCACACCCATGTCTTCTGCCATCTTGGTAATCAGCATCCTCATCTAACCAGTGGCATCCTGCCAATATCCAATACCCGGGAGCACATATCATTAACTCTATTTCTAAATATATCCACAATCTCTTTCATTTTGACTGCCAAATCCAAAGACCAGGCCATCATCCTTTCTCATCTCTTTCTCATTGGACTTCTGCTCAAATGGTTTCCACACTTTCACTATAATCCATCTTCCATACATACCAGAGTAAACCTTTGAAAACATAAATCAGGTCCTGCCACGTTTATACCTAAAATCTTTCAGTGGTTTCCCATTGCACTTAGGATGAAATCCAAGTTGCTTGCAGTTCATTAGAACTTGTGTAATTGAGCTTCAACTTCTCTTCCAATCTATCTCATTCCATTCACCCCCTCTAGGACCTCGCCAGTCTTCTTCTTTCCTCTAAGCCCACTTCCCCTTCAGGATCTTGTGCTTTTTTCCCTCCACCTGAAACTTTCTGACCCAGGTCTTTTCGCAGGTTGGTCCCTCCCATCATTCTTGGAGAGGTCTTCCCTGACCACCCAGTGTGAAGTAGTATGCTCAATCATATTCTATAGATTAATCTTATTTTCTTTTCAGTATGTTGTTTATCATTATTTGAAATTACCTTATCTATGTGTCTATATTATCTGTCTCCCCTCTATTAGAATATAGGCTCCAGACAGCAGGGACTGGTGTCTCTTATTCATCTCTGTACCCTTAAGTACCTAGACAGAGCCTGACACCGAAAAGACACTCAAAGATGTTTGTCAAATGAATGATTCAACAGTAATTGTTATTGCTCTGCTTATGTATAAAGCTGAGGCACAGGTGCTGTGGAATACCACCTTCGATTTGATTCCATTTTTGATACTTAGCCAGCACCTTCTGCTATACCCAAATGCCTCTTATTCAACTTATCAACCTTCCACCACATTTTAAATGTTACTGTTTCCTGAGATTCAACTGATTATTAAAATTCTCTCTCCTAAATGTCTCATACGTCTGTCATTCTCTCCTGCCCCTGTCTGCGCCTTGCCTTTCCCCAGACCCTCATCATTTTTATCTAGCATCTTAGTCTTCTGATTGGTCTCCCTCCCCACAACCCAGCCCCATTTTACCATTCCTAAATCCAACACCTATTTTTAAAACATAAGTTTTCAGTTAACATTACCCAGAATTTCCACATTTTATACACAGTCCTAAGTAAATGGGGAAAGTCCTTTGTGATTAGGTGCCCACTGCTGTGACCATCCAATTTCTACGTTCCAGTCATTCCCAAATGACTTTCAAATGTCCCCTCATTTTCCCCCTTTTGCTGTGATACAGACTATGCCTTTCCATCAATCCTCACCTTTCCCTTTCAAATGTGAAGGTCATGCTCTTCCTTTTCCCAACCCAAATCTCCCCTCTGCTGCAAAGTCTTCTCAAATCTACCAAACCCCACACTGGTTCTTTTTTTTTTTTTTTTTTTTTTTTTTTCCTGTGCTGCCACTTTGACTAATTTATACATTTGTTATTGTACTGTTTGAGCCATATGACAAATACTCATTAGTTTGATAGCATATTATGAGCTCCTTCATGACAGGAACTATGTCTTATTCTTGCATCTCTAGCACTCTGAAGACACTAAAGGTAAATGCATTTAGCCACTCAAAAAACACATATTATAAAAAATAAGTTGTGTTTCCAAGTCATCATTTTTTAAAGTATCAATGAAAGGTAAGTCATTTGTACTATTAATCTTCGGTAATCACCACAAATGGTGATAAGGAATAGAAATGATACATTCTGGAAGTTCTACTTAATAATTTAATACAAAAAGATGTAATAATTTGAAATGCCACAGTTTGGAGTACTTGCCTCACTCCTCCATATGCCACTTGGAAAATGGTCAGTTCACAAAATTCTTTACATGCATTTTATAATCACTTTTTTAAAAAGCCAGTCAGCAGTATGCATGTGTATGTGTGTCTGTATGACTGTGTGTGTTCATATAGATAGATAGATAGATAGATAGATAGATAGATAGATAGATAGATAGATAGATAGATAGATGCATACATACATATTTTTTAAGTTGGTAGTGAGGATTGAACCCACCACCAAGCTAGGAACATCCCCAGTCATTTTTATTTTTATTTTGAGACAAGGTCTTGCTAAATGGCCCAGGCTGGCCTTAAACTTGCAATCAATCCTCCTGTCTCAGTCTCCTGGGTCATTGGGGTTGCAGGCAGGGGCCACTGTGCCCAGCAGCAATCACATATTATGAGAACTCCAGCTTATTTTGGAACTCCTAAACCAAATACATAAATCAGCTCTTTTCGTAGTCCTTGGGGAAACAGCAACTGAGCAGATGCCAAAAGGAAGGAAAATGCTTGCTGTTTTTGGTGGTTCCTGATAATACCATGAGCACTAATAAGTGCTAGAACTGTTGTGCAGCAGAGTCAGTGTTAAGAGTAAAACATGCACCACAAATATCAGTCTTATTTATTTATTTAGTTACTCGAGTTTTGAGAGCAATGGCCCTTTTATATCCTGCAAGGCTAAAGCAGGATATATATCTCTACTGTAGCATAAGCCCTCTGCCAAAACAAAATTATCTTCCCTACTTCTTAATTCTTGTTCTTCTTACCATTAAAATTAGCATGTTTCCTTTATAAAAATCCTTGTTAAAGAGCACCTGGGAAGAGTTCTGTCATGCAAAAAATAGTTCTTGTTACTCTGTTGGCTGTAATCATTTGTCAGATTTGCAAAGTGAGACCAGCACCCAAGAGGTTAGAGGGATAAGAAACAGGAAGTTGAAGCTATAAAAGGAAGTCTAAAATGGGAAGGAGAGGACTGGAGGCAAAATTCAGTCTGCTTTTGATTAAGGCAGGCTGTGATTTTTACATAAAGATGTGATGAAGGCGTGTCCTAAAGGACAACCTGATTAGAGTTAGGATTCCACCTCAAAAGTCTCAGAGCTCAGGACAAATCTCATTCCCCCAAAAAAAGTGGTCTTTGCTTTGTGCTCGTTTAGTATAAAAGTGGGGACTTTGTGTTAATGACCAGCCAAAGCATTGAAGAGTGAAAGTAATAGAGTTGCTAACTTGGTGTGAGCTGCATTTATTACACCTTGCAAAAGACCTGGCTGATACTACCTGACATCTGCATTTTAATGAAAGTGTGAGAAAACCAAGAACTCCTAAAATAGCATAAGGGGGAAATTCCCAATGTCCTTGATCAAATGCAAGTCTCACTAAATGATTGTACTTGATAAGCGTATTGGACTCTAACCTAAAGCTGGTAAAGACAACTTTATTTAAAATGCCAACTTTTGCTAGTCACCTTTAATTTCTCCATTTCCTTCTTCCCACCTTCCCTGTTGTTCCTTTATCAGGGTGATGGGTTTTCATGGCCATTCTAATGTACCAACCAATTTGAACTTGTATTTCCCCTGGACTTCATGCTGTGCTTTCTTGGAGTCTCTTGGCTATGGGTCTATTCTGCTCTGGTGTAATAAGTACAGGAAGTTCTGTGCTCATCTTGTTTCTTACTTTTTCACAAGAAAAACGTATTTCATTATTGTGGGTATTTCATTACTGTGGGCTTTTGTAGGTCTTTAACTCATGCATTTAGGATACTGCAGGAAATAAACAAGATAGTTCTTGGAATTACCAAAGCAACTGAGTAGATGCCAAAAGGAAGGAAGATGTTTGATGTTCTTTGGGTGGGTCTTAAAAATACCTACCAAACAAGATAAGACTGAAGCGTCTTGTCCCAGAAAGTAAGAAAATACTAAAACACAGGCATGCACACACACACACATGCACGCACGACCCAACCAAAAGAGTTCCCAGTGGGCAAAGCTAGAAAAATCTGAGCAACAAAATAGAGTGGTATTGGATTATAACTTAAAGTACAAAATAAGTATCTATAAATTAGCATTAATTACAAGGGAGGGAGGAAGGAAGAAAGATTACTGTGTAGTACATAAAACTGACAAACACTACTTTGGCCATGTGATCAAGGTCCACACCAATAGTCATGAGTCATATTGACAATATGTGTCCTTGAAAATATCAGATAAATCCCAATTTAATAATATTCTACAAGATAACCAATTCTCCTCAAAATTATCAAGGTCATCAAGAATAAGGAAATTCTGAAAAAAAATATCACAGCCAAGGGAAACTAAGGAGATACAAGGACTAAATATAACATGGTATCATAGATGAGATCTTGGAACAGAAAAAGACCTAAAACAGAAATTGAAGAACTCTGACTAAAGTACAGATTTTATTTAATAATAATGTCCCAATATTAGTTTGTTCACAGAGACAAATGAAGTAGACTAACATAATATGTTGGTAATATGGGAACTGGTTGCAGCCATGTGGGAACACTAGACTGTCTTTGTACTTTTCCGTAAAACTTAAACTGTTCTAAAATAAACAACTTGTTTTTTGATTTATTTACTTATATATATTTTTGTTCACTGTCCATTATATCACTCAGAGTCCTTTGTGAAATATTCCTTGGAAAACAAAAGTAAACTGGGAAAAGTAACATGTTAGCACAGTTTCACTTTATGTGTTATTTCCCTTTTCCTATTACGTCAGGTCCCAGTTTTTAGCTGTTGATCTCTCAAAGGACCCTAAGTAATGGTGGGGGCTCCTCTAATGCTTAGGCTTCTGTTCCTCTCCCAGGGTGTATTCCACCCTAGAATCAGTAGCAGTACAATGGCAGGTGAAATAAGCCACATGGCAATCATACTGGATGACTGATTGGGGTGGGGAAGTGGGGCTGTGAGGAGGGGTTGGTGGTCAGGGTTAAAATACATCAGAGAATACTAATTTCAAAATAATATAGTTGCAGACTCCTGGTTACACTCCTTATGCATTTGGAACACTTCAGCAAAACTCGAGTATTATGTATAGAGTGAACATGACACATAAACCAAATACATATGGATACATGCTACTGGTTTTCAAGAGTATATGGATGCTGTTATAACTAATAAAACTCACTCACTTGGATCAGAAGAGGGCAGTTCATGGAGAAGACATCCAATCTCTTGCTTTGGTTCAAAGTCCTTGTCTGGTCACCCTCTTACACCACCCTCTGCACTCTACTTCAGGTTTCCTGGTTCTGACCTCTGACTTCTCTCCCACCTGAGTTCCCATGTGTCTGAGTGTGAGTTCACTCTGTTGCCCAGTGTTTTAGTCCATTTTCTCGCTGCTGCGACTAAATGATCTGAGCAGCACAATTAAAGAGGAGGAAAGGTTTATTTGAGGGCTCACAGTTTCAGAGGTCTTAGTCCATAGGCTGGCTCCATTCCTCAGGGCTCTTGAGGTTAGGCAAAACATCATGGCGGAAGAGTGTGGCAGAGAGAAGCATCTCACATCATCAGGAAGCAGAAAGAGAGAGAGTCTTCACTCTCCAAATACAAGATATATTACCCAAAGTCACACCCCAATTCCCATCTCCTCCTGCCACACCCTACCACTTCAATGAATCCCTGATGGGATTAAGACTCTTACAACCCAATTGTTACTCCTCTGGACCTTCCTGCATTGTCTCACAGGTGAGCTTTTGGATACTTCATATCCAAACCGTAACACCCAGTATCTACCCAACAGCCATGCTTACTGCTCCCCTGTGTAGAATTGCTACTTTGGTGGCACCCGTCCATTTACAATTCTTCCCAGTCCGATTGGAGTATAACAACTCTCACGTTTTAACTTCTGCTGATTTTCTTAATTATTTCCCCAGAAACTTAAAAATGAATAAGTACTTGATTTTTCTCAGCATCAGCATGGACTTAGTGTGAAAAGTTGTCCAGCATTTGCAGGTTGGTTCCCATAATATGATAACATGCCTGCTTTTCTCTCATGGTCAGGACCAGGGAATATACAGATAGAGGAAGAAAGAGAATATAGAGAGTGTATCAGTTTACTAGGGCTGTTGTAACACAGCACCACAAAATGAGTGGCACAAACAACCAAAATTTATTTTCTCACAGTTCTGGAGGCTGGAAACCTGAGATCAAAGCATCAGCAGGGTTAGTTTTTTTCTGAGGACTGTGAGGGAAATTTTGTATTATGAGAAGGAAAATGAGAACAAATATTTATGGAACGTCCTTTGTTCCAACGTTCCAATGTTACTCTTAAAACATAATGTGGAAGGAAAAGTTTGAGTACAACAATACATATGGTATTTGGAGGCATTCTTAAAGTTCAAAAATGAGAAATTACTATGTAAAAATACCTACATCTGTGAGATTAAAAATAAAAACTCAAAACTATTGATACAAAATTCAGGATAGTAATTACCTGGGGTGAGAATATGGGATATATGAAGGGAGGGACATAGAGTGGGCCTTCAAATTACTGGCAAGATGCTCTATATCTTTAGCAGGATGGAAGGTACATGAATGCTTATTTTATTATCTCTTAAATGATATAATTTTTTTGGTAGGAAGCTGTCTATGAGATGGAGATTCTCATGTAAGAGATTAATTTGAGAGTATTCTTAGACTGAAATGAAGGAAGCAGGACTGGGTAGAAGGTATAGCTGATGCACAGTTTCATCTCAACAGAGTCTCAGTCAACAGTATAGGGAGCTTTGGAGCTGGGATGTTCCTTTAGCGTTGCCCTGGTTTGGTGAGCGGGTAGGAGTCTTCATACAGCCACACTGATCAATCCTGGGATGCAGGCCACCTAAGAGAATGACTTCACATTGGGCAAAGAAGCCCTCTTCAGCTGGAGTCATCCACACAGAGACGACAACTGAGAACTATCGCTGGTAACACTACCAGCATCTGGGCAAAGTCCTTCACTCTTAAAAGGGATGGAGCAGCACACCACAGTGTTCACCAGACCACCAATTTATGCCTGGTATTTTTCACACACAAAAGAATGTTTGTTGAAAAGAAAAGAAAATGTGAAACGCAGAAAGTCCCAATTGTAAAAACACATGATTTAGGAGTGGCACAAGACAAACATAAGACAGAGTCATGAACATACCTGGAGGGGGACTGATGATGAAGAAAACTGAGCACAGGGTTGGAAGTGTCTGTTCACAGAGTGATATCACACTATGACCAGAGGAGGTGAAGCAGTGAGTCAGACATGATTCGGTAATATGACCCAGACTAGGATGAACAGAGATAGCTTTGCCAGGTGAGTTAGTTTAACAACTCCCCAGAAATTAACTGAGTGCTTTGTCTGCACTTACTGTGGGCAGCACAGCAGTATGAGGAGATTTTTCTCAGCTGTGAAAATGAATGGGGATCTGTTACATGGTGAAACATATCTTGAGAATTCTAATCTTAAAATAAACTCAGACTATAATATTGGTTCACCTTGTCTTCTCTCCTATTGCTAACCATCTCATAATAATAAGTTAGTGCACATTACTCTCCTTCACTGTGAACCAGGCACTATTCTAAGTGCTTTGTGCTTTACGTGTATTATCCTGTTCATTCTTTATTTTGGTTGTTGTTGGTGGTGGTGGTACTAGGGATTGAACCTAGGGGCAATCAACCACTGAGCCACATTCTCTGATCTTTTTTTGTTTTATTTTGAGACAGGGTCTCACTAGGTTGCTTATAGCCTCACTAAGTTGCTGAGGTTGGTCTGAAACAGAAAATGTCAGTATTGGAATGGGAACTTTCAAGGCTAGCCACATCAAAGAGGGGTCAAGAACTGGACCATATGTTCAGACTGACTAGATCAATAGATAACTCCACAACTGAGTTACTACCCACCCCGTACAAGTGACTGAACCCCTTTCTGCCTTAAGCATGGATACGATGGTGCCCACCTGGTAGTACCACCATGAAGCAAAGAGAGGCAACATGTGGCAAGTGCTTAGAACCCCACGTGGCCCAAATTATTTTAAGTATCTTTGTACTATTATTATATCTTCCTTGGGAGTAGGACCTTGTTGGCCTTGACAATTCCTTTCCGGCCTTTCTGTTTTTATCTCCAGGAAATCAAGGAGGGGTTCCGGGATCAAAATCATTCAGAGAAACAAGGTGAGTCACCATTCTGTCTGGAAGGCAGGCCAGTGTCTCAGTTAATAGGAAAGTGTGCCTGGAAACGCATCAAAATTTATGATTTAAAAAACAAGACAAAATCACACTCTCTGGCCCTCTAATTCCTTCTTTATATAAAGCGTGGTGGACAGAGTGGGTTCAATTGGTGACTCATAAGTGGAGTTCTGAAGAACCATGGTGTTGCTCAGAGGAGTTTTAGGCATGGAAGGGAATCTGTGCACGCAAGACCCTACTGCCCACTTCAACCACAGGGCTCCACTTGCATCTGTTACCTGGACCGCTACAACTATAAGAATAAAATACCTGCAGGTGGCAATGGAGCAAAACTACAGGCCCCTGATTCAAAATGTAATCAAGTTCTTCCTGGAGAAGAGTCTCAAAGCTCCTCTTTTTGTAATTAAGGATTCAGCCATTAAAATACTATACCCTTTTCTTTTATTCATGACAACTCCAAATGAGCACAATTTGGAAAGCAGCAGGGAGGGGAGTGAACAAATTGAATTAATTCTGGTGCTGAATATTAATGTAGTGCCACAGAAAAGGGGATACTTTGTGAATTCAAGGCAGTTAAGAAAATACTCTATTCTTCTTAGGAATTTAGCTCCAACTCTGATAAGTGATTTTCTCATGATAGATGTGTGCATTTGGTCCTATAGGCAGGCTCCCGGTGGATGTTTTTTCCATTAGACAAAGTGCCTAGGATGCATAGTATTTTCAGGGGCCCATGAAAATATTTTAATTTTAATTTTTGTTAAAATCAGAAGATCATATATATATGACATACATATAGTAACGAGTTTAGACTTGACTGTATTCATCTTCATACCAATGCAGTCATAAAACATAATTTTAAATATTTGTCTAGGGAGGAAGGGGTCCATGAGCCAAATGGACCCCTTAATGTGTCTCTAGCTGCCTAATGTCATAACTCAGCTCTAATATTCTTGCTATTCAAAGGAATGAAAGGTCACAAAGGGGACCCCAAGCCCAGCCTGATCTCCACTCTGATGTCAAATCCCTGCAATGTGTCACAGCTTGTGCTAGCAGCCCTTCCCATTTTCCCTGGTGAGTCAGTCTCTTGCTTAAGAATGTTACAGAAACTTCCTAATCCAACTATGGTGGCAGGTCAGCAGGATGGGTCTCACCTGGGAACTCGGTGGAACTATACAGTCTGGAGCCCCACCTCGGACCTACAGAATTTGATTATTTTGTAAGATATCAAGTAGCTTTTATGTCCATTAAAATGTATGAAGTTAAGGATTAAGCCAAATGATTTAGATCTAGAGAACTGAGACCTGCAGAACCCAGAGAAAGATCAATTCCTTAGGGATTTCCCTAAGGATTTCCCTAAGAAGAGGATAGAGGCAGGGGTAATGCTGAGGGCTAGGGAGCCCAGAGGGAATCAGGGATGGAATAAGAGGGATCCCTTTGTGAAGGTATTACCGTCCAAGGTGCTTTCCTAGTAGACTGAACTAGGAGAGGTTCTTTATTTTTCTTGCCTGTGTTCTAAGTTTGAACACCTGGCTCTTTCATGAGATGATGCTCCAGAGGCTGAAGGGACAGCACAGTAGAATTGACAATTACCAGCACCACACTCTCCTCCCCTACCTAAGCCCAGGGTAAGAGCACAGTGTCCTGCCAAAGCCTGTGCACAGAGCGTCAAGGAAAGGACGAGAAGCAAAACGAGCCAAGGTGCACAGTGGAACCAGAATTAATGCAGAACATACAGAGACTCTAAAGCTCCACTTCCAAGTAACCATCTTCCTTGGGATATGAGACCAAAATACGGGCATGCTCCCTACATCCTAGATAGAAGTGACGCATATACTAATTCTTATCTTACTTTTTTCTTCTTAAAGAGGTGCTTTCATTGTTTTAGAATCTTTGAAACCCCTTTAAACAGAACAAATTCCTTGGGGATGTAGTTCCGTGGTAGTGGTACCCCAGGTTCAATTCCCAGGACCACGATACATAAATAAGCAAATGAACAAGCAGAGAACAAAACTTCTAAGTTCCTCCCAGCTGTCACATTGACTAGTAGGCCTAATCCTCCCTCCACGGGGAGGTTTGGGGGCCCCTGTCATAGTTGCCTTCTCTTCAACTTCTAACCAGTTGCAGAAACACGCAGAAGGAGCCCAAAAATGGTAAAAGGATAGTACCAGCTTTATTACTGGTGAAATAGAATGAGGAAACAAAAACAAATTCCTACTCCAGTAGATAAAGCCTGCTTGTTCTATAACCATAGCAGGAAATGGCTCTCAGAACCAACTTGAACCCTAGTCAAGCTGTCAATAACAATTTGCCTCTATGTACAACTTTTATAAGTCAACCAATCAGCATTGGCCCCTTATTTCTGAAAGTCAGTCAATCATAGGCTCACCTCAATAAATAGGCGACAGAGACAACCCATCAATAGCTTCATCTGTGCAACTATACTTCTACAGATAGGTCAAAGTCCTTAAGCTCCTACAACCCCATTAACCCCTGAACTCCACACTTCCTCAAAACCCTATGGATATTAGCAGTCTTTTCAGAGAAATTGTGCCTCCCTTACTATGTTTGGTAATGAATTCTGTTTTGTCTTTTTTTTTTTTTTTTTTTTTTTTTTTTTTTGGTACCAGGGATTGAACTCAGGGGCATTCAACCACTGAGCCACATGCCCAGTCCTATTTTGTATTTTATTTAGAGACGAGGTCTCACTGAGTTGCTTATTGCCTCACTTTTGCTGAGGCTGGCTTTGAACTCAAAATCCTCCTGCCTTGGCCTCCTGAGTCACTGGGAATACAGGTGTGCCCCAGTTTGTCATTTTATTTTTAATATTGAATGATAGCCTCATCATCCTTTGGTATCCTGAACCTAGGAATCTGCATGAATATAACCTCCCCAATCAGTTGCAAGTAGAGACAGTTATCTAAATGTAGATCAACACATAAAATAAGAGGTCAAAGGAGAGCCTTAGCATCTTCTTACTAATATATGCAATAGAACAAGAAAAGAGAAAATAAAAGAAATTCTGGATTTTACTGTCCATGGAGTAGGAAGAAGTGTACTAGACTCTCTACAACTTACCAGCATGTTATGTCTCAGGAGAGAGAAAACAGAAGAGAAGAAAGATAAGGGTATGGAGAGAGGAGTTAGAATTAATATTCTAGAACCTTTTGTTATGGTCTGAATATTTATATCCCTATCCCAAATTCACATGTTGAAATCCTAACCCCAAAGATGATGATGTTAGGGTCTGGTCCTTTAGGAAGAGATTATTTTGAAGGAGGAGTCCTTATTAATGGGAGTAGTGCCCTCATAAAAGAGACCTTAGAGAACTAGCTAGCCTCTTCTACCAGGTAAGGACACAGTGAAAAGGTACAGTGAACCAGCAAGCCCTTGCCAGATACCTGAATCTATCTGCCTATGCTTTGGTCTTGGACTTTGCCATGACCACTGCAAGAAATACTCTCTGAGTCTGTAAGCTGTCCAGTCTATGGTATTGTAGCATCCCCGACTAGGACTCTGAAGAGTTGGCGTGGGAAGGAGTTCAGGACCAGTCATGAGATTTGGCACAGCTCTGCTTGCCCGGGACTAGATGCCTTCTGGGAATGTCAATGAAGGAGCATCTTACCCAGCATTGTACTTAATAGAATTTATATGTGGAGAAAAATTATCTTAAATCCTTTCCACATAATTATTTCCACTACTTGGGTGAAATTAAGAAAAACATTTTCCTGTCACAAATTATTGTTTGTTCAGCTCCTAGAGAAAGCGTAGCGTCTTCTTCATTTAGTATACATGAGCATCTTTATGGTTTGTAATTTGCCCAGCGGAGAATCTGAGACAGTTTCCCAAGGCTAATTGACCAGGGAATTCTTTATTCTTAGAGAACTGATAATATCTCCTGAAACCAATGTTTTGCCAAATAATTTGAGAATCACTGATGAAAACAGGACACAAAACCCACTACACTGGAATCACTGAGTACTTCAAAATGCAAGTGCCTCTGTACCACCCAAGACCTGAAGAATCTGTTTTCAACAAGACTCTACCCATACCAGTAATTCTAAATTTCAGTCAGGGTTGGAAACAGTCAGTCTAGATTATTTCTAAGGCTCTTTATAATTAAAAAAAAAAAAAAAAAAGTGGAACAGGAATATTTGGAAGAAGGGAAGTTGTCTGAAATATGTTTGATACAAGTCAAGCAAAATGAGGCAAAAGAAAATATCAAACACTCAAGAAATGGTAGTAATATGGAATAGCCTGAGGCACAAGTATTGTGATCCGAGTAAACTGAATGCTACTCTTTTTGCCCAAAACATAACACTCTTCTGAGCTGCTCACCTTTCCACTTCACTGTAAGCTATGAAGAATCACATGCGCGGCCTCCCGTGCTAAGCTCATGCATGGCTACTGAGCTCCACCCCAAAAGCAAACCCTTTTTAAAGATTAATTATAAAATGCAATTGGGAATTCCTTTCTCAGGTGCTTGACCAACAATTCATTTTAGTGACAATTTTGACTCCAGTGTTCTCCCACTGTTTACTCTGTATCTTGGATTTAGGTCCAGACACTGTTCTTCGGGTTTGGCCATGGACTTGGAGTCTGTGAGATTTGTATCAGCCTAAGGCTCAAGATCTTTCAGAGTGCTGGCACTTCTACAAGGGCTCGCTCTGAACACTTGAGAGCTCAGTTCCCTTGCAGTTTTACTTGCTCAACATGGGAAACCCAGTTTCCCTTTTCTGTGAGCCACAGAGTGGGTTGGGGGGAGGCCCTGCCTTTTCCTCTTGCAGCTCAGTCTTCTTTCCCCTCTGTTCCCCCAGGGTCCCCCGCCCCAGGCTCCCAGGCTCCTGCAGTTCAGTCAAAGAAACTTCAGAAGGCCTTTTACTTCTCCCTGTAGACTCTGAACACTCATGAAAACGATTTCAAATTAGCAATACAAAATATGTATGTGAGTCCTGATTACCCAGAATCTCATCTTCTAGAAAACTCTCTCACACTCGTATTTTAAATGTGAAAATAAGCACAGCCAAATAAGGGATCATCTTTATGAAATGTAACCTTCTTTGGGACTTGTAAGTCACCATTTTTTTTTTTCCCTCAGATCTGCCAGAGCTGCCTGCTTGATTTGCATACAAATTTGAGTTACAATGAGTTCTCCTGAGCCACTACAGGCTGACCTCTGTTTTGGTCTGGGATTAATCCCCATTACACACCCACTGCAAGACACTTCATCCCAGTGGAGCTGTTGCCTTGATTTACACTATTAAATGTGGCATCAATAAGGGTTTCATAACTTTTTAATATATTCTCTTACTTTTCCACTAAAATTAACAAAAATAAATTTAGTATTTTCAGAAAACTGGAACATCCCAGGGGTCATACATCTTAAATCATGTAAGTATGTAAGGATTTTTTTTTTCTCCTTTCTTTCACCCTCATTATCACCTCTATAAGAAAAGTGAAAGTGAAACCCAAGTATTCTCATAGCACTAGCAATGGAATGGCTGTAGGCAATAGAAAATTAAACTTAACTAAAATGTGCCTTCCAGTTTAACATTTCTCAGTGCACTGGTATGTTGTTAACAGAACTATACCAGGTGGGCCGGGGGGGGGGGGGGGGGGGGGGGGGAATAACGAGATTTATATTTTGAAAAGTAGGCCTCAAACTTAACAATAAGAACACAGCTCAATTTTAAAAGGGCCAAGACTTTAAAAGACACATCACCAAAAACACAGAGATGACAAACAAGTATATGAAAGAATGTTCCACATCATATGTCATCAGGGAAATTAAGAAATTGAAACAACTATAAGATTCAGCTGCATACCTATTAGAATGGCCAAAATCTAGAACACCAACAACGCCAAATGCTGACAAGGATGTGGGCCAACAGGAACTCTCATTTGTTGCTGGTGTCAATGCAAAATGACACAGCCACTCTGGAAAGACAGCTTACCAGTTTCTTATAAAACTAATCATACTCTTACCATATGATTCAGGAATCACACTCCTTAGTATTTACCCAATGAAGTTGAAAACTTATGTCCACACAAAGACCTGGACACTGATGTTTACAACAGTGTTATACATAATTTCCAAAACTTGGGAAGCAACTAAGATGTCCCTTGAAGTGTAAATACATAAACATTGGTACATCTAAACAGTGGAATATTATTCAGTGCTAAAAAGGAAAGTACTATCAAGCCATGAAAAAACACTGAGGAAACTTAAATGCATAATACTAAGTGAAATAAGTCAATCTGAAAAGATTGCCCAATGTAGATTTCAATTAGAAAAGGCATTTCTAGAAAAAGAAAAACTATGAAGATAGTAAAAAGATCAGTGGTAAAGGTCTAGGGAGAGAGATGGACTTGGAGAGGATTTTAGGGCAGTAAAACTATTTTGTTTTTTATTATCATGATAACTACACATGGTTATACATTTGTCCAAGTCCATAGAACATATGATACCAAGAGTGAATCCTGATGCAAACTATGGACTCTGGGTGATAATGACCTATCACCAATTGTATCAAATGTACCACTCTAGTGGGGGACATTGATAATGGAGAAGGCAGTTTGTGTATGGGAGAAGAGGATATAGAGGAAATCTCTGTACCTTCCACTCAATTTTAAACTGCTTTTAAAATATAAAGTTCTATTTTTTAAAAATATGCTTCTACATTTTAAAAAAGGAACTGAATTACCACTATCCAAGATAAAAAATCACCATTATCACTTATTAATGAAAGGCAAATGACATATATTATCAATTAGTTTCTAATAAACAAAAATTCATCTTCATAGATAAATTTAGCATTCAAAATCTCTAGAGATATTTGCAGATTACCAATGGCAAAGCAATATGATATATCAACCTTTTCAAATACGAAGACATATTTTCAACATCAAAAATATTTTCAGGGTCTGGGGACAGAGCTCAGAGGTAGAGCTCTTGGCTAGCATGGCTGTGCCCCTCTGTTCAATCCCTGATAATGAAAAAAAATTAAAATATCACTTCATAATTGATGTCATTTATTAATCATTTATCAAGAAAAATACATCTTATTTGGCCTAAGGAAATCTCCTAAGAGTGGACTAAGAAGCTATCTAGAATGAGATCTTTGCCCAGTAGAGATGATAGCTACTAATTCTACCAAAGTCTCTAGACTGCAAGTTTGAAATGGACACAGAAAGTAGAAAGTCAAGGGCTGGGGTTGTGACTCGGTGGTAGAGGCACTGGGTTCAATCCTCAGCACCACATAAAAAATAAACAAATAAATACAATAAAGGTATTGTGTCCATCTATAACTAAAAATACTTTTTTTTTTTTTAAGTACAAAATCAGCAGTGATCTTGAGGGAGCGAAATCCTTGAAAGCCCCTAATAGAATTAATAGGAAGAGACCAGTTTAGTGGTATTTACCTCTCTCCAGTCAAGTCCCTTCTGGTTTATTCTTTTTATTTACTTTTTTCTTTTCAGACAACTGAAAAAGAGGGTGGGGGAGGGAAGTAGGAGTGAATTCATTGGTTTATAGCTAAAGAAGTGATAGCATCAAGGACAGAAAGAAACTGAGTAGAGATTGATGAGGGCAACAGGTATCCTAGATGTACAACCTGCCCTGTGCCTGTCTGGAATGTTCTAGAAGGTCTTAAGGAAGTCTGGTCTCCAAGAGGCTCAGATAAACACAGGTTCCTATTTTTCTACTGAGACCTGGACTGCTCCTGTTCTTGATACCTCTGTCACCTAAAAGCCAAATCTTACTTAATTTTCCAGTTTGCCTGGAATAAATATCTCAGAACCAAAGTAACTTGAGTTTGTCTCTGACCTTCATAACGAAAAGTTTTAAGTAGCTTAGAAATTAAGTTTAGTTAATTGTCAGTCTTTTCAGAGTGACTTCTTTCACTTGGTATTCTGTATTTAAGTTTCCTCTGTGTCTTTTCATGGCTTGATGGTACATTCCTTTTTAGCATCAAAAACAAACTAAAAAGTCTTAGTACTCTACAGTACTTTTTTTGATCCCCCACCTTAAGTGGTTTTTTTTAAAAGAAAGATGCTCTGTTTAGGTGATATGCAAAATGAAGACCTACTTTCTACTCTGTACTGGTGCAGTAAGTCTGCTCTTTCCCAGCAGGATACAGTTACCTACAAATGAGGCCCTCCTATGTGTTTTCCTTGTTAGAATGTGACCTCTGAAACTTCCAAATGTTTGTAGTGTACAAAACCTACTTCACTGATGTCTAGGGGGAAGAAAAATCATGTTGAGATTTGATTGCCATTATGGAAATACTGGGGAAGTGGGGCCTTTAAGAGGTTATTGAGTTGTGAGGGCTCTACACCATGAATGGAATAATCACTTTGTGAATTGCCATTCATTAAAGGGCTATCACAGGATTGACTTCATCATAAAAGCAGGCCTTCTCTGTCTCCCTACATGTTGCCCTCCATGTATGATGCATCAGGAAGGCCCTCACCACTTGCCAAGTAGATAATAGTGCCATGTTCTCAGACTTCCTAATCTACAGAACTGAGTTCAATAAACCTCTTTCCTTCATAAAGTATCCAGTATTAGGTATTTTGTTATAGCAACAGAAAACAGTCTAAGGCAAAAAAGTAGGGAGGAATTTCAGAGACACCATTAATGTTCTCTCAAAAGCTCATGTGGATAAGAATTTGACCTAGTTTAGAGTTACTGATTGTAGTAACTAATTACAGAGCCTATTTTTATGCATCAGTCTCAGATTTGTTACTTGTATTTGTTATTAAGTATAATGATAATTGTATATATCTATGTGTGTGGTGTGTGTGTGAACCATTTCAAGGTTAATCATTCTATTAGTTAAAATTCTAATATTATGACTTAAAATTCTTCAGCTTATGAAATATGACATAATTATAATACTTATAAAACAATGTGATTTAACCTACAATTTAATGACCTTTTCTTCTTATGGAGAATGATTACCAGGTTTTTGTTTTAAATACAAAACAAATGAATATTTACTTTCATGTTGGACAATTGAATAAGAAAGTTAAAATTTTAAGATATCTAATCCTATAAGGACATTACATCACATAATTACAGAATGATAAAGTCCTAAATGAGTATCTCTAAAGATAATCAAACTACCCCAAATTGAACTTTAATTTATATATGTTTCTAGCATTTCTACCTTCTATTTTTATTTTTCAGATTTTCCAGGTATAGCAAGCAAGCTTACTTATCAACGTGCTTAAGGAGAAAGCTTCACATTCTTAAATTGCGGCTTTGGAGCATTTGTGACTTGCTTCTTCTTGTGCTTTTAACAAAAAAAAGTCTAAATGTTTAAATAAATACCCAGGCAAATCATTGAAAAATGACTTTTTTCTAGCTTAGTTTAGTTTTTGCTTTTATTTGCAACACTCAACTGATGAGAATACCTATTGCTTCCTGGAAAAGTACAAAGTATTTTAACTTAACACATTATCCAGTGATTATAGGGCTTACAAAGAACCAAAGAAGGTTACAGAGTAGAGCTGAGAACATAAGGGAGGTGTGGTGAAAGATGAGCTGGACATGCCAGAACACACAGGACAGAGGTAAATGATTGAATACTGGGGCAGGGGTGGCAAATAACATGTGGAATAGCCACAGTAGGATAAGAGGGAGTGGCAGAACATAAGGTAAAGTGGAGAGTAGAATCCTGACTGCCAAATAGTCAAACTCGTTTCGTTGTTTTTTGGTTTGATTGATTTTTTTTTTTTTTTTTTTTTTTTGTACTAGGGATTGAGCTCAGGGGTATTTGACCACTGAGCCACATCCCCAGCCCTATTTTGTATTTTATTTAGAGAGAGTGTCTCAGTGAGCTGCTTAGCGCCTTGTTTTTCTGAGGCTGGCTTTGAATTGACTCTCCTGCCTCAGCCTCCCGAGCCTGGGATTACAGAGGTGCGCCACTGCAACCAGCTCAAACTTATAACTCGTTCTGAATTTTAAACAAAACAACACTCTGCTGCAAAATTACACACACACACATATATATATATATATATATATATATATGCCACTGAAGTAGAAGTAGAGTGGGGCATATGATGCTATTAGATTTGTATTTTGAAAATTATAGTGTTTTAGAAAACTTAAAAGCAAAAACCTCCAAATATCCTCACAGTAATAAGATCTTGCACCCATGTAAACAAAACTGGCTGTTCCTTCCAGCTATGGTATACTAAAGGGATTAGAGATTTCAGGTAAATTTGATGAACACACATCTGATTTTTCTTCCCTATGAAACCACTAGAATGAAATATTTTAAATAGACACAAACAACATGGGGAAAGGGAAAGAAGACAAGACTACCGCAAACATCAGTCTAGAAAGAAGATGGAGAATCAGAGCGCACTGGAGAGCTCCAAAAGACAAACCCCAAACTGGTGGGGGTGAAAGTCATCAGGAGCTTCCAGAGTCCATGACTTGATAGCATCAAGCACCTTTGGAAATGGGGGTGAAGGGAGGCCCCAGATTAGGACAAGGTGAAGACTGGGAAGCCAGGTAAGACTTAGATGCCCTCCCTTACTCTGTGCGGCTGAGTGACCATCTGTCCTTTTCCCACCCTGGCACAAGTCTGGAAGTTCTTTCCCTTTAGTGAAGAGACTTGGGATGGATGGATACCAAGCATAGTTGAAGGTGAAAATACCAGGCCAAAAGCAGGAATTAAGGGGAAGTCTGAGTAGCGAATGAGAAGAAAAGCAGCTCTCTTCCCCTGAGTGGCTTCTAAAACACTCCTTGCCAGGCCCTTCCCCCTTTTGAAAGGAGTGGAAGAGATCTGCTTTGGGGATTCTCTGCAAAACGAGTTGAGAATCACAAACGGGCAAAGTCAATCAACCCAAGTCAAACTCAACTACTTAGTCAAACACCTGTAAGCATGAACATGTGCTTTGTTCTAGAGGGAGGTACTATCTTCGAAGGCTATTTGCTTTGCAAACTTCCTTAGGAAAAGTAATTTATAACAAAGGGAAGTCTGCCTGCTTGTTATATGTGCAGAAACATGAAAGACCATTAAGAATTACCTCCCCCACCTATACACTCAGATCACCCAGTACATTTCCTTCATCACTTTTATCACAGTTGCAATTACATAGTTATTTCAGTGATTACGTGTTTACTATCTGTTTCTCCTCTAAATAACCAGTTCATGAAGGCAGGGGCCATCCATGTCTATTGTGTTCACTGCTACTTCTCCAAGGACTAGCAGAGGGAAGATACAGAACAGAAGCACAGTAAATCCTCTTTGAGGAACTGTTCATTGATTATCAGAATGGAGTATACCAGAGATGTACCTGAAGGAAGATGAGTGACAGAATACTAATGTCACAAGGTATAATGTATTTTACTATTTCTGTCACATACCCTTTCTTCTTATTTTATAAGGGCTTTTTTTCCCCATGACAATTACCACATAAAACAAGGTCAAAAGCAGAATGAGGGGAAATGCTTTTTAATGCTTAATTTAATTGAAGGTTATATATTTGTGAAAATATTTTATTTATTCATTATAACTGTCACAGCAAATATGAATAAATTGAGCTCAGTTTCCATCATTCTGTAAATTAAAAGTAGCAACACTTTATATATTTATAGAATGTCCAACATTTATACATCATTTTATCCTCTCAAAACACAAATAAGAAATAAGGTAGATATTATTATTGTTTTTCTTTTAACAAATGAATTGAGGTTCTGGAAGATTTAAATATTAGATAGAAATTGTATAGATAATCCCCAACAGTTAAAGTAGACATGTTAGATTGAAAATATACCATAATATACCATCTTATAAAAGGAAATTGCCCTCCTAAGATGCAGACATCCCTTTCTTCAGTATGGCTCAGAATAGTGTTTTCTAATTTTTTTTGCTATATATTAATCTCTTACTTTGTCTTACTATATCAAATACTGTGAAATTAAGAAACTATTTCCTAAAATAAGCCTACTTACTTAAGAAGTGATTAGCATATAAACTCATGGAAATAATCACATATATGCTTTAGAATTTAGATTTTCCCTGAATGTATAAAAATGAGATTTAAATATTAGTAGTTTAATGTTATAACATGCTTCACGTTCACACTAGTCATTAGATCAGGTGTAGTAGATTAAACAGAATTCAGACAAGTAGAATTTTAATGTATTATTTCCTCTTTTCATCCATTGTTTCAGTCTCATTTCATATAATGAAAACATTCTCATTTGTGCCATTTTTTGCACTTACCCGCTTATTGCTTTATAGGATCATCTTTTTATGTATTGAATTTCTAGCCTTTCACAGTCAAAATGTTAGTTACTTTAGGATGTGGATCCTTTCCTATGGTTTGTAATTCTCCTCCCCCTCTGCTTTGAAAGGTGTCAAGCCCTATTCAGATGATTTCCTGGCTTTGTTCTTTCTATTCCCTTTTATTGCCAGTGATAATCTAACTAAGGCAAAAGTAAGTTCTTAAAAAAAATCAGCATTTGGGGGCTCATCATCAAGCCTTTCCAATCCAGAGGAGATACTTCAAATTTGACAACTGGTCGACCATTCCCAAGTGAAGCCCCAGAGTACCCTCAGGTGCACAGCCCACCCTGCATTTTATTGCTATTTCCTTGTTCTTTATTTTATAACTTTTCGTAATATCTTAGTTTCTCCTAGGTGTGGGGGCCGGGGAGGCACAGTTGAGGTTGGCCTTCTCCCTAAAGAGAAATCTGGATTGCAATTTATACCTCAAAGATTTCCTATCCTGTGCAAGGATACTGGGTTTTTAATTCCAGCATGAAGTCGCTGGTAAGATCTGCTCTAGTGAAGCCAAACTTCCAGTTGTGTGCTTGCTGACAAAGCAACCCTGGTATCATAAGGGCAATCCTCCAAAGAATAATTGTAGATACTAGGAAGTGGAGGGAAAAGCAGCAACGAAGCACAGAAATAATAAAAAGTGTTCTGAGGTTATCTGGTCTTAACACTTAAAGTGTCCCCTTTAGCTCTACTCATCAGAATCAGCTGACAAAGAGAAGACTGTGGAAAACTGGATGCCCTAATACACAGCTTAGGACAGTGACTGTGATGGTCCAACACTTACCTGCAACGGGTGTAGCTAAAGTTACAAGGAGAAGACAAGGTGATACAAGCATGGGGCCCTCCATCCTGGGAGGAGGGTACTAGGAAAGGCACCAGAGTCACACTGGAAGATATCTGATAGGACAGCTAGAGGTGCAGAGGTGATGAAGGTCAATATCAAAGAGGAGGACACACTTCTGAATGCATATGAGTCCCTGTGACACTCCCGAAGAACCAAGAGGAAGGAACTTGGACAGATGCTACTGCAATTCCTTGGACTAGACCTCAGCTAGAGAAATTGAATTTTACTGGAGGTTGGTGTGGCTTGAGAAAAGACAGACGATAATCTTGTTTTGCTGCCACAATGCTATTACTGAATCCAAATAAGAGCTAAAATGATTATCTGATATTATGGGTAAGAATTGAAGATATTCCTATTTTTTCACTTCCTACCAGCATATCTGTGCAAGGTGTTGCTGTCCAGGTCAGGTCTTATCATTTATGTCCCACGATTTACATTGCTAAAGAGGTGGGTTTTTGTGTGTCTGTTTTTTTTTTTTTTTTTTTTTTTTTTGCCAGTAATTTGTCTAATGTCTTCTATTCATATTGTTTACAAATCTATATAAAAATCATAAAGTTGCATTTTATAGATGTATTTTAAACTGAATGCCACATTTGATGGATATAAAAGAGAAAAAGGAAGTTCCCTGAGTTGAAAAAGAACTACCACACATGTGAATAATAAGCACAAGATTCAGTTTAATGGTTACTCAAGGGAAGAATGAAAGGGAATTGGGTCTGGAAGGAATACACTATGCTTTTTTTCTACTCTCATATTTTGTAACCAAAAATCCAAATAATTAAATGGAAATAAATACAAACAATGGTATTTTCTTGTCTCACCCTAAAGGGCCACCTTGGACACTACCCACCTTTGGTATGTCATTTGGGACATTGTGTAAAGATGCTGCACCCTAGAGTTTCCAGGTACAAACCAATTACACAGTAAAAATTCAATTAGAGAGATATTTAAGTGGGACTGTATATGGAGTTATAAGGAGTAGGAGTTATTTGTATGATTTTGGAGTTTCCAGGAAAATTGCTTGCTCTCCTATTCTAGGGTCCCCAAGTTACATTTTAGGACAATCTCTAAACCCCCATATGGATGATTAGCTCAATTTTTCAGTTCCCAATTATGTACGTGAAATGAAAGAGTCAATCAGTATGTATTCCAACAAAGCCTTTTCTAAGCACTTTTGTGCCAAACGCTGTATTCGCCAGACAGCTAATTAAGAGATAGGCCATGTCCTCCAAAAGCAGATTGGTATTATAATAAGATGATAATAGCTAACATTTATTGAGACCTTTACTAATGCCTGTGCTGGGTGCTAAGCACTTTGCCTGCATGATCTCATTAAATCCTTACAACATCCCTATGAGGGAGGTACCATTATCCCCAATATACAGATGAAGAGACAGAAGTTTCCAGAATAAATCACCTAAGGTTAGCTGGAGCTGAACAAAGATCAGAACTCAGGACTTACTGATTATTAAATCTGTATGCCTCATCACTAGGGTACATGACAAAAATCAATGGAAATGTTTCTATGGGAATCTTGAAGAAAAAATTACTAGCTCTAGCTAGAGAACTTAATGAGAGTTTCAAAGAAAATGATGTGACTGGACAGAATTTGAAGAACAGATAGGTGCCAAAGAACATTCCAGAAAGAGGTTGGGACATGGTGGTGCATGTCTGTAATCACAGTGGGGTGTGCCTCTAGAACTAGCTATTCAAGAGGCTGAGGCAGGAGGATTGTAAGTTCCATGCCAGCCTGGGTGACTTAGTGAAGCCTGTTTCAAAATAAAACAAAAAAGGGCTGGGGATATAACGCAGTGATAGAGCACTTGGAGCACTTGCTTAGGATGTACCAGCCCCTGGATTTAATTGCAATACTGTCCAAAAATAAAGTATTCCAGAAAGAACTCTAACAGAGGCATGAGACAGTACGATGCATAAATAGCTTTCTGTGTTTCACTGACGCATGCATTTGGGTTTTTAAATAATATCAGCTAGATGTTCAATTGTTACCAAGTCATTTATCTAAGACTCCATTTACAAGTAAAATGAGAGGCTTGAACTAGATGTACCTTAGGACTGTGATTCTACAAAATCCGAGGCCTGGGGTATAGTGCAGTGCCGGAGTGCTTGCCTGGCATGTGCAAAAAAATTTAATGAAATTAGGTAACCTCTGATCTTGACAAGTTTCAAATGTAGTTGAGAACTTAGAGCACATGCACAGGAAAATAGATTGAGATGCATACTTGTAAATTAAAAAGAAACACTACCAAAGAACAAAACGACAACAAAATTCAGAAAAAAGAAAAGAATCTTAAAAAAAAAAAAAAAAAAATCCAAGATCATACCACTAATAAGTAGAAGAAAGGTAAGTCTGGAAATTGAATAAGGGAAGTAATTCTCACTTAGGTAGAATTGTGTGTAAAAGAACTTTTGTTTTTTCACTTTTTCATTTTAAAATAACTGATTATCAAGAATACAAGTACATTTCTCCTTGCAGTCATATGATGATCATTTCAATATTTATAACTATTTTATGTGACCGCTTGAAATCTTTCCAGGTTATGTAAATTCTATAATTCCTTCTAATTATATCAAGAGGGTGGTATTGGGAGGTTACTGAAAGGATTATCAGAAATTAAACATAATTGCTGTTTGTATTACTGTGGGAACCATATGTAAAGTATCACCAAGGTTACATTTATAAACATCTATGATTCAAATTATTGCAAAACATTACCAGATTTGGGTAAGGATTTTAGAGATAGAGAGCAGCTAGTTAATCAAGCAACAACTTTTACTGAGTACTCACTGTATATATTATACGGTAACACATTAGGTGTCACTGAGTAAAAGAGAAAAATATAATTGGGGGGAAAAGCCTAAAACCCAGGAATTGATGCAGCAGGTATTGTAAACTGAATTGATGGGATGGCAGAAAAATCATCTTCATTAAAGTTTTATTTGGGAGGCGGGGGTATGAAAGATGGTGGAAGAAGACAGACATCATTACCCTATGTACATGTATGATTACACAAATGGTATGAATCTACATCATGCACAACTATAGAAAGGAAAAGTTGTACCCCATTTGTGTACAATGAATCAAAATGCAGTCTGTTAAAATTTTTTTAAAAAGTTTTATTTGGTGGAGAATGCCTAGACTTTAAAGAGGGAGAAAGAAAATCTTGCAGGGGAAAGAATATGGGAAATAGAATGAAATGTTCCAGTCCCAGATCAATCTCTTAGAAGTTTTACAGCACTGGACAAATTATTTAACCTCAGTTTTTCTTCTGCAAAATGGGTATGATAATATTGGTAAGTATCTTCATGAGTTTACAATGAGAAATCAATGAAGCAATGACTTGTAAACTATAAAAGAGTAAACATGTTATTGATTTATATCCAGTGTGACCCTTGAGCAGTGTAGTTTATTATCTTTCATGTCTTCTTCACAACATCTAACTTCAACAGAATACCTGATTTTTCCTGCATGCGTCAGCAGGCTTCCTCTTCTTGTTCTTTCTCCAAATGAATACTCTGGAAATTACTTAATAATACTGTCTTGCACCTGAATAGTTATTTGAACTCTTTAAGGTATTCTTACATGTCAATTATATGCAGCTGTCAGATTCATATTGCTGGACATATTTCTGATAAAGTCATGTCACTGTTCAAATGTTTTCAACAACTTCTCATTTTCTACTGAATAAAGTTTTAACTCCTATCTAAAATCTTGCTTCTTAGAGTGTGATCTCCAGACCAGTAGTATTGATGTCACCTGGGAGCTTCTCAGAAATGCAGATTCTCAACTGGGCACAGTGATGGACACCCCAGCGGCTTTGGAGTCTGAGGCAGGAGGATCTCAAGTTCAAAGCCAACCTCAGCAAAAGGGAGATGCTAAGCAACTCAAGGAATTGCCTTATCTCTAATAAAATACAAAATGGGGCTGGGGATGTGGCTCAGTGGTAGAGCACCCCTGAGTTCAATCCCTGGTACCCCCACCCAAAAAAGAAATGCAGATTCTTCCGTCCCATCCAAAGTCTATTGAATTAACAACTTCACTTGAACACAATTATTTCCAGTTGATTTATATGTACAATTTTGACTACATCTTTAGCCTCTTGTAAACTTCAAGCTTCAGTTGTGGTTGTCAGACTTAGCAAATAAAGGACAGCTAGTAAAATTTGAAATGATAACAATGTTATAGTATATCTCAAATGCTTCATGGAAAATACACTTTAAAGTATTAATTGGTTGTGTGCAATCCAACATTTCTTAGGCGCCCTATATATAATCTGGCAAGCTGATTCAGGAGAGTAGGATCTATGTTTAACATTATATTGTATTTCCCTGCAATAGTACAATGTCTTCCCTAAGTGCTCAATATGTTTGTTTAATGAATACAGTGAGCTTCGTTATAATTTGTTTTTTGTTTTCAACATTGTATACCCCCAGAGAGTAACTCAGTGATGGGTACATAATAAAAGACCAATAAGTATTTGTCGGATGAATAAATGAATGTATCAAGAACAATCTTCCAATTATGGACAAGGTTGTGTGTGTGCATATTTTAATGAAAACTGAGTATTTTTCCTATATTTAAAAATATTTTAAATTGGTGCAGTTTTTCACATTTCAGCTGGCAGAGTTCAGGCCTTGGTGGGAACATAATCAAGGGCTCAGAATGTACTCGTCACAGACTGGGTCCATCTGGTCACCAGTGGAGAGAGAACCCTCCTCCTGATGCTCAGGAGCTGCAGCCGGCGGGTAGCAGACGCCGCCCCCTCCTGGCCTCCGAGGCGCCGCGCACGCGCACCGCACAGCCGCGCCGTCCCCGAAGGCCGGGCGGGGGAGGCGGGGCTCCCGGGGCGCGTGCGCGGCGGCCTGGGCGACGGGCCCCTCCCTTGGCGGGGGCGCGCGGCGCGGAGGACCACACGGAAAGGGGGAAGTCAGGTGGCCGCTGCCGCCGCCGCCACGGTTTGTCGCCAGAAGGAAGATGGCGGATCTGGAGGAGCAGTTGTCTGATGAGGAGAAGGTAAGAGCTGCGGGGGCGGCGGAGCGGATCCGCTGAAGCCAGCGGCGCCGCGGCATGTGGGCCCGGAGTCTGGTCGCCAGAGAAGGGCACTGGCCGTCGGGCTGTGCGCTCGGTGCCCTTCCTCCCCCCTCGTCGCGCCCGAGTGCCTGCCCCTGTCAGTCACCCGAGGCCCCGCGCGGGGGCAGGTCTCTTTCAGGCCTGCTAGCTCCGCTCCTTGTAGGGTGTGTGCTCCGAAAATAGGAAGCGGGAGCGAGCGGGCGGCCGCGGGCCTGCGCGGCGGGCGGGGGCGGGGGGCGCGGGCGGCGGCCGCAGGGACCCTCTCCGGCCCCGGGTCCTGCGCTGAAGACTGGGGACGGCAGAGGGGCCGTGACCTGGCCCGGAGCGGCCCAAGGGCAGTGCCCAGCCCGGCGGCCTGGCCTGGGAGTGTGGCCCGGGCGAGGGGGAAAATCGCTTAAGAAGCAGACCTTCACTTCTGCCGCCGCCTTCCCCTCCCCAAAAAGAAGTGCTTCCTTTCCTGATTCTCTAGGGTGTTTCCTTTCGCCTGGAGGTCTCTACCTCTCCCCACCCCCAACACGACCGCCTTTTTTTTTTTTTCTTTTTTGGCTTTTGCTGTAAGCTTTGCAGCTCCCATGTTCCCTGGAAGGCATTAGTTGTTCACATAGAGACCCCCCGCCCCCCACCACCAATAGCTGTTTTCTGCCCAGGATGGCAGCTGCCCCCCTGGGGGCCGATTTGGTAGCAGCACTCGGTCTTACAGGACTTCTAAAGAGGGGAGATGGTGCAATTCTTTTTACTGTATGTTAGATGAAGTGACAGCATTGGAACCAGATAAACGACTCAAGTTCTGAGACATTTAAAATTAGAAATCTTACTATTGAAGTAGTTCTCATATTTGCCGGTTTCCTTTGACAACTTTGAAGTTTCCATTCCCGGGAGGTGGGTAGGATGAAATTCTGCAGATTTTGAGTATTTCCTGAAAAGGACCTTGACGTTTTTTCAGACTTAGAAGTAACTGACTTATGAACATGGTAATTACAGTTTTGGAAATGTCCAAACTCTTAATATAACAGTGCTTCATGTTTTAAGTTCGGAAACAGTGTACAGTCGTGTAGGAAACATATACAGTTATATTATGGTGGTAGGAAATGCCAGTGTACGCCTAAGAATATTTTCAGTTGGAGTCCTCTGTTTTTATATTCTGTGTTCTTGCACCTAAATGTAATGTTCTGTTTCCTTCCTGATGTAAACGTGTAGAAGTCGTGCCTCATCTTCATTTTTGGAAGTCTTTTTTTTTCCTTCATTGCTCCATGATTGTCTATAATCCACAGACTCAGCAGGTAGATAGATCCCTATGTCCTCAAGTCGCTTGGCAGTATTCACATATGTAATATTGGTAAAGAGCCACAAGTTGATAGCTGAAAATGTACATGAGTGGGCACACACATACACATACTAAAAAGTTTTAAAAAGGAGAGTGTCATTTTTTTCCCTTAAGGTTTTTAAGTGGTTATTAGTAACTCAAGTGTCAGAGACCTGAGGAAGGTGTATTCAGCATGGGGGTTAATATAGATCTGCGTGTTGAGGCCTAAAATAAAAGTTTTTTTTCAAAATGAGATAAGATTCTGTATTATCTGGCACTTAAGGCACTAAGCTTCATGAAGAGGGGTGTCCTTAAGTTTTTCTACTAATATAATGTTCTATGAACAAATGAATGAAAATTCTAAATTTAATTATTTTTCTTTGAAGTTTTATAAGAATATAGATATTCGACATATAGATTTTTATCACTATATTTTCTAATTTAAGAAAAACACTAAGTTTGGGTTAAATTCAAGTAACCAGTAAAGTGAAATTTTAACATTCTTGTCGCTTTTGTGATCTGGGTATTATTTAATCTTTTGGGAAGAGGATGTTAGGTTTAGGGTCAGAAATGGAGAAGATTTAGAGGTGATATTTTCGAACTAATACTTACATTGTGTTACTCTTCATGCCATCTTGTTTGTAATTTAAAAAAAATAAGCTTTTGAAATTTCCATTATAGATTACAGATGTAAGGAAAGAAGCTGTTAAGATGTGTGTGGTACCATCATGTATATGCTTGGCTCAGTTAGACAGATACATTTGTTACTTAACTTTTTAAAATCAGGTTTCAGAAACTTTCAAGTAATTCACCCAAGGACACCTAGCTAGGAAGTGGCAGAGATGAAATTTAAACCCAAATTTGTCTGAGTCTAAGGTTCTTGTTCTTATGACATGCTTCCTTAAGCAACGTTGATTTTAGAATTCTTCTGGGTTTGTATGTTGGTTTTTAATTTGTTGACAGCTTATTTGGAAGAAAAAAAAAAAAACCAGTTCTTTTTTTAAATAAAATTTTAAAATACTTTACATTAAATAGTGTTGTGCTAGTTTATTGTTGTTTAATACATTTAAGTGTTTTATGCTACTAATATAGTTTCATATATGCCCTATGGTGGAAAGTATTTTAGGAATTAACCTAGAATAATAACTTGGCTTTTTAAAATGACATGCGCAATGCTTTTTGAGGATAACCACTATGAAATTTAACAAACTTTTCTCCTTTGGACACTGGATTAATAGGAAATAACTTTAGCTGAAGAAGCACAATGAAGTTCTTTAAAGCCATTAATTGGTTGTAGTGTGTCCCACAGTTTTTTTTTTTTACATTATAATAAAAACTCTAGGCCAAAAGCAATTCACATTTTCCATTCTTGAGTCAGTCATATTGTAGGGTAAAGCATTTTTGTGAATTTGAAATAAAATGAAATTTTGGTGTAAGGCTCAAATGAAAAGAGCCATTCCCAGACTTTCCAGAAGGTAAGACAGTTATTGATAGGAAAAGATATTCCTTTTTTTTTTTTTTTTCGCTTCCTTTCCCTATCCACTTCCCCCAAATAATTCACTCCCATAGCTTCAACTATTATACCTTTGCAAAGGGTACTTAGCTCTAGCTCTAACTCCTCTCCTGAGCACTGGTCTCACATTTTTATGTGCTGGTCATGTTCACAGGAGATGATTGATTAGATGTTTTGAAATGGAGCATACCTAAAAATAAATTATACCCTTCCTTCTTTTTTCCTCTGCTCAATGGAAAGCAGAAATCTATCTCTTTCTAATCATTTTTCTCTTTATTTCTTTATTTCTATTGTTCCAATCATCCAGAACTTTAAATTTCAGCTTTATTTTAACTTTTTTTTTGTCTTATACTTTATAATCTGCATTTTGTCACTTCATTGTAAAAAACATGTCTTATGCAAATCGTTTTTTGCTTGAAAAGTTACTTCATTTGGGTTAATACTTGGTTTACTACCTATCAGTTGACCAGATTATTAACTTGTTTGGTGACAATACTCCATTGTGCATACAGAATGGAAATCGTTTGCACCTGTTCTGTGACAATATGACTACAGTAAAGGAAGAAATAAGGGAGATAAGGGGGGGTGAGACATGTGTCACATCTTTTCTTTCCTTTCTCTTATATTTGCTATTGTTAGGTTTTTAATTAGTTTCTATACTAAACCCCTAAGCTAACTGTATTTAAACTATACTTTAATATATTGATTCTCTCAAAATTTTAGTGGATAGATCCTCCATTCCTTTACCAGAAAGCTCAATTCTTGAAATAGTGTTAATGGCTTTGTATTCCATTCTAATTTCAATTGTTCTGACATTCTCAATACATACTGTTATTTAATCATGCAGTGAATTCAGAGACCTACAAACTGGTCCATTTGTAGCAGCTTGGGTAAATTATTTAATTGTCAGCCTGTTTCCTCTGAAATTTGAGGGCATAATAATAATAAATGCCTTCTCCATTAAACTGTACTTATAAATGGTTCCTGGCGTGTTGGAAGCACATTAATAAGTGGTAGATGTTTTCCTCTTATCATGACTTCTCATCCCCTTTGAATGTTGGTCCTGCTCCCAGCTCTGTCCCCTGTTTTTGAAAGATGAACATTTTGCTCAACCCTCAGGATTTAGCTTAGGTCACATGGCCCATTTAATCTCTTTTCTGAACTCTATAACACATCATTACTGTTAAATACAATTTTACTTAATAGTTGTCTTTTTTCCCCTTTTCTTAAGTACAGAAATAATGTCATCTTTAGCATCTCTCATTATTTAGCATGTGATAAAGTAGAATGGTTCAATGAGTAAGTAAATGAATAAAGAAACCATGGATTTCGCAGAATTAAGAGTGAAGGAGCTAGGCGTAGTGGCACATGCCTGTAATCCCAGTGGCAAGAGGATCACAAGTTCAAAGCCAGCCTCAGCAATTTAGCAAGGTCTTAAGTAATTTAGCAAGAGCCTGTCTCAAAAATAAATAAATAAATAAACAAATGTAACGAAACTGGAGATGTAGCTCAGTGGTAAAGCATCCCTGGTTCAATCCCCACTACCAGAAAGGAGTGGGGGAGAGGAGATGGTAAATTTTATGAAAAAGTGGTAATAGTATATAATGGTTTTCAAAGGAAAAATCTTTGTACCTAAATTTTTCATTCCTACATAGTGCTATAGAATTTAAAGATATAAAGAAATTCCTGGTACTCTGAGGTACAGGTGATATTGGCCAGGATTCAAATGATAAATATTCTTTATAGGAAGTTGATATGCTTTTCCTTCACTATACAAATACAACTGTCTTCAGAAACTTGGTGTTTGTAAAAACAATATAGGCTGCCTTTATATTTCATCATAATTAATGTAAAATTAGTAGAATTCCTATTAACCAAAAAGTAAACTTAACCAATGCGCTATTAATTTAGAATGTATTTATTTCTAATTTCCTTCTGTAGAAGAATTTTTATTTCACCAATTCCTACTGTAGACAGGAACTTGATGGCAACCATAACATTAGTGAATTTTTCAGATTTTGTACATTAAGGCAAATTCATAGTACATTTCAGTGCATTTGGGAACCATTTTTACATCAAATAAAGATTAACTCCATAGATGGGATATTGCATTTTAGTGTAATAAGGCAGATATAAAAATGCTTGGAGCAGAATGCAAACTAATTAAGATTGAAAAACCCCATAGCAAAACCTGATCTAGGTTTTTTAGTCTTGTCCCAAAAGCCTAATCAGTTCCCTGAAGTAATAATTTATTGTAGGAAAATTATCCATATCAAAGAAAATAAGATCTTCATTTTCTAAAGACCACTTTTCCAAAAGGTTCCAAAAATACCATAGAGCCTGGCATAGTGGTGCATATGTATAATCCCACCTACTTGAGAGGCTGGGGCAAGAGAATCACAACTTCAAGGTTAGCCTGGGCAATGTAGAGAGACCCTGTCTCAAAAATAAAAAGGGGCAGTGGTAGAATGCTTGCCTAGCAATCAAGAAGCCCTAGTTTTAATCCCCAGTACTGGGGAAGTGGGGAGACCAATAAAAACAACATTCATAGATTTGGTGTATAAAAGAATTTCAAAGATTTTATATTGAATGTTAGATGAAAAATCTTTACATTCTTGCTCATGACATTTCTTGAGTTCCAACTATGAATTTAATGACTGAGAACTTTTGTTGCACATTTTAGTTCACAGTGTTTCTGTTGAAAAATCAGTGGAAATAACTTACCTCCACATTCATTTATTTACCGAATACAGGTTGAATGTCCCTTATTAGAAATGCCTAGGACCTCAAGTGGTTCAGATTTCAGTTTTTTGGATTTTGGAATACTGCATATATATAATGAGATATCTTGGGGATGGAACCCAAATCTAAATGTGAAATTCATGTGTGTTTTATATACATCTTATACACATAACCTGAAGGTAATGTTATTTTAATTTTTAATTCTGTGCTTGAAATAGAATTTCATGGTGTGGAATCTTACTTGTGGCATGTCTAAGTTCACAGTTTTGAGCATTTCAGTTTCAGACTTTTGGGTTAGAAGAATTCAACATGACCTGACTTTGAGGAATCAGAGGAGAAGGGAGACCAAAAGGGTAAGAGTGGCCCTTGAAGTAAAAATGTTGCATATTCAGCATAAGAGTAGGTGCTCATGTCAGAGTTTGCGGAGAGACTTTCAAGAAGGAGCAGTGCCCAGAAAGACTATGAGATTGAAAAAAGCCTTTGGAATTAAGAGGAGACAAGAAACAAATTTTATCCACTCCATGCCAGAACTTTAGCACATATGCTTTTAATTGTCAGAATAACCTTGTTTTTTCCACATTATGGATGGGAAAAACTGGTATAGATAAGACCTACTCTGTAAGTGGTGGACTAAGGGGCATCAGTGGCATTCAAGAGAACAGTTTTACCAGGCGTTGGAGTAAGGAGGGAGAAAATCCAAACCAGGGTCTATAAATGAAAAGTATGTTTGTTTTCCCTCTTTCAGAAGTGACCTCTCATAGTTGTCTGCATTGTAAACTACTCACCCTTATGTACCCAGACCCAAAGACTTCCCAGGTCTTCTTTTGTATCCAGACCTGTCTCTGCTTCCTTAGCAGTTTGTACATACCTTTGTTAGACCATTTAATGATTATAATAGACTTAACTCATGTTTTTATTTCCTGTGTTCTTTAAAGGTAGGCCCTGTGTCTTACTCACCTCTGTAATTCCAATATAGTTCCTAGCATATGTTAGATTAGATGTTTTCAATTCTGGCTGCACAGTGAATCAACTGGAGATTTTATCTACAAACATAGACACACAGGCTCCATTCAAGGGTGAGACCATAAGTGTATTTTTTTGTAAAAAAAAAAAAAAAAAATGACAATAATTTCCCAGATGACTTGACTATTTGGATATGCAATGTGGGGTTGAGTCACACTGTATTAGGTGCTCAATAAATGTTGACTAAAGTACAAATTATTCTTGAATAATTTGGGTAGTAAAACAAAGAGAAGGACTGGGTTTTATTACTTTGTTTTCCTATCTCATTTTAAGGATTTTTTTTTTTTTTAAAGACTGAAAATTTAGGGGTGTCTCCTCCCTGAGGGAAATGATTCAAAGGAGAAAAAAAAAATTGAAGAAAAGATTAATTTATATAATCTTTTTTCTCATTTCAGCCTACTTTCTAAATGTTTTAAATAAGTGATGAAACATCTTTAAAGAAGAATTGATGTTGAATTC
Organism: Sciurus vulgaris; assembly: GCF_902686455.1. Classification (NCBI taxonomy): domain Eukaryota; kingdom Metazoa; phylum Chordata; class Mammalia; order Rodentia; family Sciuridae; genus Sciurus; species Sciurus vulgaris. Next base: position 36,620,335 of record NC_136468.1, on the reverse strand, counting down.
AATAGATGACCTAGATTTAGGTTAAGTGCTGTGGGCTCTGTTTTTAATTATCATTCAAAAAGAATTATAATGGAAAATTCGTTAAGGAAAACTTACAAGACACATTACCACTCTTAAGTTTACTCATATTAAAATAGATTAGTCCATAACATATACATACAGTAGCAATCACTTGGTCATAAACTCTTTAAATAGCATAAAGTTCAAAAAAGTTTTTTTCTATTCTGTTTACTTGTAACTCAACAAGGCATAGGCAATTTTTAGAGTTGTGGGAAACAACTTCAAATAATTCTGAGAATAGTTGAAGTGGAAAAATGCATAATAGCTCCTTTAACTTTACTACCAGTTTGTAAGGCAGTAAATGTCCTTTTAGTGTGACATTCCTTGAGAACCAAGTGAAACCTGTGATTTCTTTCTCTGTAAGACCAAACACCTCAAATTTTCCGTATATAATCCCTTATAGGGTATGAGTGCAGTATCTGGTCTCCCATCAGAATCACCTAGGGAGATTTTTCAAAGTATAGATTTTTAGATCCTAGTTCTGGGAGATTGATTTGGTAGGTTTGGAATGGAGCTTGGGAATGTGTTTTTTTCCTAAAGCTTTCCAGGTGAGTCTGACAGGCATCCTTATTTGGGAAATCCCTACCCTAATGTCTCCTTCGTTGATCACAGGAGATAACTGTGTGTAATGATGTCCAACATGTGGACATTACAGAACTTGTAGGTAGCATTCTCAGATAAAATACAATATCTGGCTGCATTCAAATTTAAGATATACCTTCATTTTTAGTATACGTATTTCCCATGTAGTATACCTTCGAACTGATGGAGAATACAAGGCTGTTTGCCTCCAAATTTAATGGTTTCAGATAGCTTTTTTTTTTTTGTGGTGTATATATATGTGTGTGTATATATATATATATGGTCCTCTGCATTTATTGTCATTTTGTTTTGTTTTGGGTACTGGGGATTAAACCCATGGGTGCTTTACCACTGAGCTGTATATACCTCCCTTCCCTTTTGATTTTTTATTTTGATACAGTGTCTCACTGAGTTGCTGAAGCTTGCCTCAAACTTGCAATCTTCCTGCCTCAGCCTCCAGAGTTGCTGGAATTACAGGCATGTGCCACTGCTCTCAGCTGTATTCTCTGCTTTTTGTACTTTCATCTTTTCCTCTTTTTTAAATTAAAAAAAAATTTTTTTTTAAGTCAGCTTTCTATATAGCCACTTTGATGAGGATTTCATTTCCTGCTAAAGAGAGTGACAGCAGTTTATTAATAACATACACTTAAAAAAGCTCAGTAGAAGGGGACACAGAACTATGCCAGGCCACATAGGTGTTGCACTTGGAAAGAGTGAAAAAATGGGCTGTGGGAAGCACGCTTTGTAGTAGCAAGATGGTGGGGTGACTCCTGGTTCCCAAAGGAGGTTTTTGATTGGTTTGAGTAATTCACTGGACTGGCAGAAGCCAGCTCCTGAGGGATAAGCAGGAACTGTGTCTGTTCCCTATGATAAGGAGCTTGTTTGGCTTAGGCAACTTATCTGTGGAAGCAGAGCAAAAAGGGGAACTTGCTATTCAAGACATAAAGGGTCTTAATTTTAGGCCCTAGACCATAGGTCTCAGTAATACTCTTATCAAAAGTATCACCAATATTACTATAAAAATGATATATTGAGATGTTTTTAATATTATGTTTCCTTTTATTTATGACCATTTTTTCTGATAATTTGCAAAGGTTAAGATATTTTGCTGCTGTGTGCAGTTTTATCACAGTAGATAAAAGGTGACCACATTATATACATGAAGTGGTATGGAGGTGTGAGAAACAAGAGACCTTGTCTGAGAAACTGGTAAGGTTCTCCGACTGTGTATACGTGGGAAAGAGTGGATAGATTGTAGGAGCTAGAAAATGGCAGAAAGAAAAAAGAGACAGTAGTTATTGTTCAAGTGCTTACTCTGTATTAAGTACTTTTCTAAGTATGTTATTTCATTTTCTGTAAGACAGGAAATAGTTTTGTTTGATTAAGGTATACATGTAGTAGGCAGTGGAGCAGCTGTAGTTTGAACCCATGTAGTCTTACTTAAGAGCTTGTACTGTTAACAGATTTTATAGCTTTGGGAGAGCCTTGTATGTACAAAGGACATCATCTTGCTGGCAGTGGGGAACCATTGAATGATTTTTAAGCAGGGGAAGGAGCATCAGACTTTGCATAAAAAAATCAGTCTGTAGGGAAAGTGGAAAGTGAATTTCAGAGAAGTATGAGAAGAGAGTGGCTGAATGTGAATGGAATGGAGTGAGAAAAGGGGATTGGATTTGACAAGCAAGAAATATTCATTGATTGTGTGACTGGGAGAGAGGGGGAAATGTGCAGTGATTTTTAGGTGGTGTCAGTAATTTCAAGAACAGAAAGGACTAGATTTGGGTGAACGGTGTAAGATATCTTTGAGGTACTTGAAATGAAGATTTCTAATTGTTAAATTATAGTTAGGAAGATGGGTCTTGGTCCTGAGAGACTGCAAAAGGAGATACAGATTTGAGAGCTATCCTATGGTGGTAATATAAACAATGGAAACAAGTGAGATTACACAGAAAATTTGTCCCCAGCCTGTCTTCTGAATCATCATAAAAAAGTTTTGTGTTGAGAGGCAGCTATGTAAAAATCCCTGGATTTTATCTGAAGACTTCATCTAAATCCCAATTGTGGATCACTGTTTCCACTTCCGTAAATTAATAATAATAATAATAGCTATGTCAAAGATAACTTGTAGGTCATTTTTTAATCTAACAGAGCCAGGGTTTTTTTTTTTAATTAAGAAATAATGATGCATTTCATCTCCCTTAGTTTACCTTTTTAAAAATTGGAGACCCTAGGTTCAGTTAATAAAATTGAGGTTTTTGAAGTTAAAAAAATTAAAATTTGACTAGAGATCATTTTGCTTTGACTTAGATAAAAATCTAAATTTTAGTTGCACATAGTTACCATGTAGCTAGGAGTTCAGCTTTTTCTACTGTGTTTGAGGCGAAAACACTGGTCACTGGTGTTTGAGGTGAGCAGGTCAAGTGGAAGGGGAAGGAATATTGGTATATGGGAAGTGAAAGCCCTGCAAACTTTGTAGAAGCATGGACGTAAGCCACACCCGTGTCACTGTAGGGCACAAAGAAGCTAACATGCAACTGAATTTACTATCTACTACTTTTACTCACAGTAGTAGCTAATTTTATTTTTTCATGCGAGGTCATGTAGCTAATGAGTAGTAGAGTTGAAAACCCATCCCGGTCAGTCTGATTCCAGGGATCCTACTCTAAACCATTATGCTATAATGCTGCTTTATATCAGTATAAGGGTTTGTACTTTGCAATGTAGGTTTTTTGAAAATGGACAGTCTGCATACAAAATTCCAGTAGCCATAACTCTAAGAAGGTTCATTTCATTGAAACACTGTTTTTTGCAACACATGGTCACTAACTACTAACTGCTGAATATGGGACAGAAGCAACAGGGGACCTGTCTCCAAGGGAGCTTGTGTTTTGAGAGTTTGCTATTTGCAAGGCACCAAACTAAACCCTGAGATATGACACTGTATTTTCTCTCTCTGGTTTTCTTTTTCTTCCCAGACTAAATCATTGATAAACTCTGAGGAATTTGGAAGCAGAAAGACTGGAAAATTAGCCAATTTTTAAAAAAGGAAATTAAATTAAACATATTTAACCATAAATGAAATATCAAAAAAAAAAAAATCACCCATTTGTCTCATTAAAGTCTATGCATGGAGTCATTATTATATACTCTATATATGAAAACCATTTGTTTCTAAGTCTCCAGAATCTTGAATTAGCTGAAATAGTTTTAAACAAAAGTAATAGGATCGTGTTTTAATTAACCTGAACTCAAATAATTAGAATCCGCTAATTCAAAGTTTCCTGGCTTGGTTTTACAGAGACCATGGCTCATTGAGAATCACAACAATGCCTAAATAACCTCACTAGAATCTTTGTGCATAAATATGAACTATTCATTACTTACTGAGGGAACTGATGAAAACTTTTAAATAAGTTGATAGAGATAAATAAAATATTACTTTTCTTTCACATTATTTACATTGATATTTTCTTAGTGTTAACCAAAACCTCTACTGAATGCTGTGATAGAACCTCTTCTTTAATATCTCTTCTGCTCATATAATTGAAATAGAATTTACTTAAGGAAGAAACATTCTAGAATTGCTACCTGAATGATTATAACTAAATTCTTTAGATGGTTTTCAGAAAGATTTTTTGAAATTTATTAAAATGTAGTAATGTGCCTTTCATATCCTTGACTGAAAAAAAGTAACACATTTTGAAAATAGTGCTGAATGTATGAGATTCTTTTCTTTTTAAGTCAAATGAGGGAGGGCAAGTATTTTTTTTTAACAGATTAGTACTAGAATGTTTTATTTATCCACATGTTTAAAATTAGAAAAATTTAAGGAGAAAACCTATGCAACCTCTGTGAAGAAGAACTGTTTTTCCTCAATCTCTAAATACTTCATTGTTTTATATAACTACAGGACAGTTATCAAACTTGAGAATTTATACATTTAAACAATACTATTATATAAATCTGTAGATCCTATTTCACCAGATGTCACTCTAATTACTAATATCTTTTTTCTTCCTTCCTTTCATTCTTTTTTTCTTCTCTTTTCTTTCCTTTTCTTTTCTTTTTTCTTTTCTTTCTCTTTTCTTCTTCTTTTATAGGACCCAAACCAGAATCTCATTGAATTTTGTTGATGTCTCTGGTCTTTAATCTGGAAGTTTTTCAGCAATGTTTATCTTAACTCTTTTGAGGAGTTCAGACTAGTTATTTGTAGACTGCCTCTCATTTTGGTTTGTTTGATGTTTCCTGATTAGATGCTGCCTGTGAATTTTCGGCAGGAGTTTCACAGAAGTGATGTGTTCTCCATCTATCCTCTCAGAAGGCAAATAATGTCTATTTTTTTTTATGACTGTTGAAACCTTTGATTATTTGGTAAAGGTGTGTTTGTGGTACCTTTCCTCAATATGAAATTATTATTTATTCCTTTGTAATTATCACATTGAGAGATGCTTACAAATCATGTAAATATCCTGTTGTTTTATACTTTTACCTACAAATTTTGGCATCCATTGATTTTTGCCTACCAAAATTTCTAAGGTGGTTTACTCAAGTGATTTTCTTATTCGTACATTCCTTCTACATTTGTTAGTTGGCATTCTGCTGTAATGAAGAACTTTCTGTTTCCCCTGTTTGCTCATTTATTTCTTTAGGTCAGTATGGACCTATTCTATAGGTTAGTTTTACTGTCGTTAGTTTGTTGCATGATTGTAGAAAGCTCTTTTTTTGTTGTTGTTTTTTAAAATTCAGTAACAAAAAGTACCAAAAAAAGTTTGAGTAATACTTTTCTAATACTCTAGTGTTATCTCAGATAACTGATAGGCAGAAATTTTTTCTTCTCAGTGCTCATATGGTTTACCAATACTTATGATATTATTTGAAATATAACTTTTATCTCCTAAATAAATTACTTTGCAATCACTTACAGTGCATGCTCTTCCACAAAATGTGCAATCCAAAATGAGTTTATTGGAGGTGTACTCCCATTGTAAGTTGAGAAGTGTCTGTAATATTGTTTATTTGAAATTATTATAAAAATGGATCCTGTACTATGACTATATAAGCTTTTGAGATTAGTTTATTTCACTCAACATAATGCTTTTGAGATACATTCAAGATGTCGCAAGTATTACTAGTTCCCTCTTATTGCTAAGTAGTATTCCATTGTGTAGATGTCTCAATTAATTGATATATTTACCCATTTGAGCAACTGTGAATGGGTTTTGGTGTGAATATGAGTTTTTAATTCTGTAGGGAAGATACTTAGAGTGGGATTGATCATTGTGTCTTATGGTATGTGCTTACTTTATAAAAAATATCCAAAGTGTTTTCACACTGGTTGTACAGATTTGCCTTTTCATAGTAATGTATTGAGTTCCAGTTGGTTATCATTGTCATTAGCACTTCGTATTATCACTTTTTTATTTTAGCCATTCTCTTTTGTACATAGTGGTCGATTTCATTATTAATTTACCTAATGACAAATGATATTGAGCATGTTTTGGGTACACTTACCTGTCTTATGTATATCCTCTTTTGTAAAGAATTTTTTCAAGTCTTTTGCTTATTATTTTCTTACTGTTAAGTCTTAAGACTACTTTACATGTTTTGATTCAGGTCCTTTTATTTGATATGTAATTGACTGATACCATGTTGAGTCTCCTTTATCTGAAATGTTTTTGGGACCCAGAAGCATTTTGGTATCATTTCATTTCTTCCCTCCCCTCTCCTTCCCTTTACTCCCCTCCCCTCCTTTCCATATCTTTTTGGATTTTGGAACATTTGTATGAACATTCATGGTTAAACATCCCTAATCAGAAATATCAAAATCCAAAAATTTGAACATCATGTCAGCATTCAAAAAATTTCAGATTTTCAGATTAGGAATGCCATACCTGTACTTGTTCTGTTTTCAGTTTGCGTTTTCTTTCATTCTTTTAATAGAGCAAGACATTATAGAGCAAAAGTTTTTAATTTTAATGAATCTAGCCTATCAATTGTTTTAATAGAGCACAATTTTGGCATCACGTGTAAAAATTTTTTTTACCAAGATTAAATCACTAAGATTTTCTTCAGGTTCTATTTTACATTTAGAACAATGATCCATTTAGAGTTAATTTTTATAGAAAGTGTGAAGTTTAGGTTGAGTTTCTTTTTCTTATTTTTTTTGGTACTGGGAATTGAATTCAGGGGCACTTGACCACTGAGCCACATCCCCAGTGCTATTTCATATTTTATGTAGAGTCAGGGTTTCACTGAGTTGCTTATTAGCTGAGGCTGGCTTTGAACTCTGGATCCTCCTGCTTCAGCCTCCTGAGCTGCTGGGATTACAGGCATGGGCCACCTTGCACAGCTAGTTTCTTTTTCTTCTGCTTATAAGTGTTTGAGTATTCCAATATCATTTGTTGAAAATGTGTCCTTCTCCAGTAAATTGCTTTTCCATCTTTGTCAGCAATCATTTTCACTGCATATAGATGTGTGCATTTTTGGACTTCGAATACTTTAATATTGATTGTCTCTTTTTTTTTTTGTTAATCGCACACTATCTTGATGATTGTACTGTGGTTCTCAGTTTTGTTCTTTTTCAAAATTGTTTTAGCTGTTCTAATTGCCTTGATTTTACTCCTTAACAGTACTTTATATAATAAGCTCCTTCACTAAACTGTAATGTTGGCATGTCTTTTAACATCTCAAGAAACATTTTTCAGTAAGGATTAAACTGTCAAAATTGGCTTTATTCTTTTAAAATAGGCCCGTATCATTGAATTAAAATTTCCTAAGAGCTAGTCAGTTCTCATATTAAACTTTTTGAACTTACACCTTCCATGCTTGCTTTCTGTAGTTTTCATGAATTTGTGATTTTATAGACCCATGGGTGTATCGTATTTCTTTAGTTTCACACATAAGGATTTTCTTATTTTTTTCACTTTAGTTTAAAAAAATAAAAACAACTGTAAGAAAATTTTATCTGTTGCAACTTTTAATTCTTAACTTCATTTTTTATCTACGTTCAACCTGTGTTGTATTTATATTAGCTAATTAAAATAGTAATAGGAAACTACCTTTAAAATGTTTGAGTAGAGAAGTATCACTGTTTAAAGTCTTAAGTCATTTTCAATAAAATTTTGAAGTGTAATTTTGCATGATTTCAGTTATTTTAACAGAGATGTGTGCTGTGGTATATTTATATCTTCACTTTTTTTTAGGTACGTATAGCAGCAAAATTCATCATTCATGCCCCTCCTGGAGAATTTAATGAGGTTTTTAATGGTGAGTGTTTAATTTGTAACACTAAAGCTTGATATATTATAAAAGTGCTCATTTTTCTATCTTTTTTTAAGCACTTGCTTTTTTGAAGAAAATCGTAACCACCAATATAAGCTAAAGAGAGTGTAGAAAAGTCTGTTTTCTGGTTTATGATGAAAATTTTTGTTAATCTGAATTTTGTAATGGCTAGATGTAATGTACATATGATATATGTGATAATTCCGTTTGAACAAATTAACCCTTTTTAAAGAATAAAATAAACTTTTTACTAGTTTCTGAGTAGAATATAACCTTATTCTGGGAAAGGAGCATCTTTTTTTGTAAATCTTTTTAAATAAAACTGAACACATGGAGTAGGTGTTTCTTAAATAAACCATTTAAGAAAGAAAGAATAGAATTTCATTTTAACTTTTTAAAATTATGAAGTACACTTTTGTATCTCTTTTTAAGAAAAACCTAATAGAGCAATACAAACAGCCAGTAAAAAGCGGGAGAAGCCATTTTCATCATGCATAGAAGATGGCAGCATGTGTCCAAAGCATTTGTTATTTAAATTGTATATTATAAATCATTTCACAGTATTCCTTTCTTTAGACCTCATTAGCAAGCATTTTCATATTTACCCATGGACCAGCAATTTAAAATGCTATATATTCTCCTGGTTGCTGTAAAGACTGTGATAGCAGCTATTCTTTAGCAGTAAGGATGACAAGGTTGTAAAAATCATCAATATAATGACCTGTAGAGATCTCCTTACAAAACTTTTTTTCCTTTTTATTCTTCTTCTGCAATGCTAGAGATCAAATCCAAGGCTTTGCGTGAGCTAGGCAAGTGTTGTACCACTGAGGCACATCTCCAGCCCTCAAAACTTTACTTAAGCAGTTAAAAGAGAAAGTTACCGCCAGTACAGTTGTTATTCCTACTTTATATAAATGCTTTCTATATATGCTTTTTTGGCCTTTTCATCATATCTTAAAGGTGAATTTACACATGACTCTCCAGCTTCATTTTTAAACATTCTGCACCTGAGTTGAAGTTACAGGCCAAATTTGCACCTAAGCAGAGGAGACTTCAGTAGATAATGATGAAACTTACCAGTTCAATTCCCAAATGCTATTTCCTAGGCTGGTTACTTTGGAATGATTGAAAGATAGATTTCTGGTCTTCCTTCAGTCTCAAAAACTGATTGGTAGGTCTGGACTTGGGCTCCAAAATCTTTATTTTATTATTATTATTATTATTTATTTATTTTTAAAGCCTCCCATCTACCACAGTATGGTTCTAATGTGTAGCCTGACTTAAAACTATAGCCTAATTCCTTACGAGTAATATTTCATTTTATTTTATTTCATCTGAATTCTTAGCTTTTATCTTTCTTCCACTACGCTCCTTAAAATAAAAGCATGCTCTGTTCTTTTTTCAAAATAGAACTAACTGGATCAAATAGATTCTACTTTTATTTTCTCATTGAAATTGGAAAGTATAACTATCATGAGATACCACTTGTAAAGTGTTATATTTAAAATATTGAACATAAAAATCATATGTAATAGAACTTCTAGTTTGCTTTTTGGGATAAGAATGTACATAATTGTCAATGTCTGTATTTTAAAAGTTTTTTATGCAGCATCTAAATGACTACCCAGGTTTACAATGTGAATAAGAGCTATAGTCTGTTCACCTTATATTTAACCAGTTTCTTAATGTAAAATGTTATTTCTTTGTGTTTTCATCTAATGAAAAAATTAGGATACATTGTATTGTGTACTTTAAAATAGCAACTATGTAATAGCCGAGTACTTGAGAAAAATAATGAAAGAAAATAGACCAAGACTAGAATAGAGGGGTTTTTGTTTGGTTTTGTTTTGTTTTTGGTGAAACCATGTGTAATTTTTCTTTCTTGTTTTACAAAGTGCTTGAATTTTCTTAAAAATATTATTTTTGAATTTGTATTTTAATGATTAAAAGCCAAATGTCTATATAGTAAGAGTTGAGTCTAAAATTAGGACTGACTTAACAGTCAGTTAAAGCAAAATCATTAAGTCAAAGAAAGTATAGTTATTCATTTGTTCCTTGAACATTAGCTATCAAAGAACAAAAATAACTATCTGGACTTTGGTCTCAAACTGTTACTTATTTAATCTTTTTTTTTTTTTTTGTACTGGGGATTGAACTCGGGGGCACTTGTCCACTGAACCACATCCCCAGCCCTGTTTTGTATTTTTTAATTTAGAGACAGAGTCTCACTAAGTTGCTTAGTGCCTCGTTTTTGCCGAGGCTGACTTTGAACTCTGGATCCTCCTGCCCCAGCCTCCCAAGCAGCTGGGATTACAGGCATGCGCCACCATGCCCAGTTATTATTTTTTTTTTTAATAGAGAAAATTCATTTTAAACTGATGATTGTGTTGTCAAACTAAGAGACATAGTCCTGTCTTTCTTGCACATCTTATCACACCATTTTTCTAGTATAGTTTATCTCTACTTTAGTTCTTTGACAATACATTCCAGTCTGCCTATATCAACTATTAAGGGTACAAAATTATGTGTATTTCTATTTAATTCCTTATTCTATTTCCTAAGCAAAATCTTTTATTTTGTTAAAATACCATGGTGTGTATTTTGTGGATATTTTGATCATTACAGTAATATTTTGATCTATTTGGGGGAGATGTTAATACATAACTCAAACTGTCTGCATTCCTTACAGTCTTCAAACAAAACATAATAATATAGAAAACAATGTTTGTTTTATAGATGTTCGGTTACTGCTTAATAATGATAATCTTCTCAGGGAAGGAGCAGCCCAGTAAGTATTTTATATTATATTAACATAACCAAAGTGACTTGGGGAAAGAAAAGATCTTTTAAAAGTGATTTTTAAGCATAATCTCTGACACAGATATTTGTACATCAAGTTCAAATGTATGCAATATGTATATACTGGAATCTAAGAGAAATATTTTTTATCACAAAGGGACTTCGAGACTAAATTGTAACATTAAATTCTGAATTCATGTGTGCTTGACAGTGTCTTATATAATCGATTAATGCTACATTTTGACATTTACAAAATGGGTAAAATTATTTTCGAAATGGTTATTGCCTTAGTTTTTATGTATGCTTAACTTTTATTATATGTTTGACCCTAATAGATATCAAGATCTGTGAGGTTTGACAGTTTGCTTTGTTCATCTATAAATACTGAAAATAGTTCTAGCATATAAATGTTTACTGAATTTTTGCACAATTCAAAGAACCAGGCAATTTTAATCCTAATGGCATCATCTCTGGACTTTTTGTCTCTTTTAATCTTTTTTCCTTTTCCCTCTCTTTATCTTTTTGTAAGGAAACAAGTCTGTTATTCTTTAGAGTGATTCTAACATCTATACTAAAGGGCACAAACTCTGTGTGCTTCAAAGTAAAATTAGACTTACTGCTGTCAAATGTAGAACACTTTGAAATGCCCCGAAATAGCCTTTTATTCAAAGACAAAAGAATGCCGACTTCACTGTGATGATAAATAAGCCTTTTAGAGATTTTCCAAAGTCAGATACGCCTAATAACAGTCCAAATGAAATAAAATATAATAATAGAGGCGTATCAAAGACTTTTAGAGCTGAAATGAAGAAACTTTAAAGTTTTATTTAAAGATGTTTTAAAGCAAGATTTTAATATTGAATAAGAAAAATGAAGTAGCTAAACTGAGGGAATGTATCAAATGTGATCTGATGAATAATAGTAAAGGGTGTAAACTATAGGAAGAGCAGGGAGACCTTTGTTGTCACTGTCTAGTAGTGCTTAGCACATAGTAATAAGACCTCAGTAAATATTTGCATGGTTTTAGGGGCTACTAAGTAAATGATGAGTGGGTACACAGAGGGAGTTTTCTCAACAAGAGAGACTTTGGAAGTCATCTTGTCTAAACCATTGCTGTTACAGATGAGTGGGGCCCATTTTAGCTAATGGTAGGATTGGAACAAAACCCAGAAATCTGACTACTAGATTAGGGCGTGTATTTTGCACTATAGCATAATTGTCATCATTTAATTTACTTTATGCGTGTAAGATAAAATTCCACCTATTTAATACTCATTGTTTCTAATACTAGTTTCACTTTTCTTTCTTTACCTACTCACCCCAAGTTAGAGGTTGATGGAGTTTGATGTTATGGGCAGTAATTGCCAATAGCCTAGCTACATTGGGGCTTTTCTTAGGAAAATACAGTTTTAGTGAATTAAGAAAATAAGGTTAATAACTTCTTTCTCCCTCCTTCTCTATGCACTTCTATATTTACCCCCATCTTATTTGAACACGCAATATCAGGTATTTGACAGGTACTAATTTAATTCTGGTTTGCTATTTTTATATTTACTATTCTCTTGTTAACTCTTCAATAATGCTTTGCTCAGTTAAACATTTCTTTCTAGGGGAGGCTTAGGAACTAATATAGTTAATATCTGGCTAAAAAAAACTTTTGAGTAGATTAAGTTTAGAGATGTATTCCTAAATTTTAAAGTTCTCAGTATCTTATATTGGGTGGGGTTATAGATTTAATAGAATGAGTATGATCTTTGTATCATTTTTTGGATAATTTTTGACACTGAGTTTTTCCTAATTATAGCAAAATTATCTGATAATGTATTATTCTTTCTTTGTATGAGAGAGGAGAGAGGCTTTTCTCTTGAATCCAGTTTGTCAACATTTCCTAGCTTAGACTCTGGATGTCTGGGACAACCTAATGACTCTCTCTGCTATAGTTGCTCTATTGCCCAATAGATCATACACACTACTGCCAAATTAATCTTCAGAAGTACTTCTATGTTTTCCTTTCTCAAAAAAATTCTGGGATACTGCTTTGCCTCCCACATAATTATTCCATATCCATTGGCCCTTCAGTTCAAACTCCTACTGTGTGCCTAGTGCTCTCAGCTTGACGCTTTCTGTGATGTTGAAAATCCTGTGATGTTGAACCTGATTGGCTTCTAGGCATTTTGCTCATACTGGTCCCACTAATTGAAATACTCTTTTCTTGCCCATCCCTCCAATATCTACAAAACAGAGCATACCCAGTTATTCAAGCCCATTTCTCAGTATCACATCGATTGTGACATTGTCCCAATTGTCTTCTTACTCTTGCATTAATAGAATATAATTAAAACTACACACACCACTTTACAGTGCATTATTGGTAATTCTCTTATGGTACTTTCTACTTTGTGTTACTATTATGTTCATCCATTATCTCTTTTATTTAACTATAAGCCCTTTTGTGTTGATGTTCACAGTACATAGCTTGTTTCCTGGTTTTTGAAATGTATACAATACTTGAATAAGTATACATATATATTTTATAGATAGCTAATCTTTATTTTCAGGGTTTTACATTGAAAACTGGACAGCAGTTTTTAAAATAGCCATATCTATAATATATTTATAGTTAGTATAAGATTAATAATAAAGAACTATAATTATATTAATCTTGCCATGTACAGTGCAGGAGAATTTTATTGACAGGCAAATTGTTTAACTCATTTTAATAAAGCATTAAGTACATAATTTTAAATAATTGACCATTTTCTTTTTTAGTGCATTTGCACAGTATAACTTGGACCAGTTTACTCCAGTAAAAATTGAAGGTTATGAAGATCAGGTATGTTTAATATAAAAGCAGAATCTGGCTATTCCTTGTTTGGTTTATTATAACATCTCTTTTGTCATATGAGAATTGTAAAGTGGTATGCTTAAAGATAAAAAAAATATTCATTTTAATCATAGACACTTACTGGCAAAGTAATTGAAAATTAATTTCTTTGTTGAGACTGTTAGCAGAAAATTCCTCTTAGAAATACTCAGATGTAATTCCTTTAAGATTTTAGAAAACAAGTGCTTTAAATCTACTTTCTTGTTTCTTGTAGGAAAAAATATCATTCTTTTATTAATCCAAAATTTAAAATATAATAGATTAGTAAGATTTATATCATAATTTGGTTGCTCTGGAATTCTGTAGTTCTTCATGTGAGTAATTAAGCATTTAGTAATTTTAAATCTTTTTATTTGAAAATGCAACTTAGAATTGCCAAACTAAGAAAAGACACAAAAGGTCACTAGGTTTTTTTTTTTTAGAGTTACTAATAATTTAGTGGTGATTGTAGTGTTTATTCATGTCATGCCCATGTGAAGTACAATTTATATAAAACCATATGAGGAAGGAAATGATAGAATATAAGACAAGTAGTTAAGAGCATAAAGTCCTTAAGTGGCTAATTATGTCAAAGTTTGTTTGACATTTTTCATTATCAATATGTAGTCTGGTAGTTGCAGGGAGGAAGTAAGTAAGACTAGATGGAGGATTACCTGTAACTAAAGAGGAACCTTAAGCTTGTGTATAGATCTACAGGTGTGATCATATACGCGTGTAAATCTGTAGCATTTTATTGTATTAATGGCCTAAATTCTCTGGAGATTTTGATTTTTCATCCTTTCTTTTTTTGTTTTTTTCACTATTGTAAACAATGTTGCCTCGAATCTTTGAACCACTGGTCACATTGACATTTGTTTTGTTAAGATAAATCCCTAAAAGCAATTTTGCTGAATAGAGAATACATCTTTTATTAAATACTGGGTAATTTCCAAACTTTTTATAAATATAGCATGATTTTTAATACTTATACCTAAAAAAAAAAATAAAAAAGTAAATGGTATACTAGTTTTACATGTGACTAGAAATTTAAAATGTTGAATAAGATATTAACAAATAGGATCTAGAAATATATCAAAAGAATAACTTATCAAGACTAAACAGTTCTTTAGGAATGTGAGAATGATTCTGTGAAAGGCAATGTGTTGGTCTTAAATATTAATCAGCAGTAGAGAAAAAAATCTATTATCAGTAGATAGTGAAAAAAGATTAGAAAAACTCAGAAACATTTCTTATTAAAAACAAAAACCCTAAGTTTATAAAAGTAGAAATACAACAAAACCTGTTAAAACACAGTTGTTTAAAAAGCAATAATAAATATCATAAACTAAAAACATTTTAAACAATTTAAAATTAAAAATCAGCTAATTATACCTATTTACTACAATTATCATTTATCATAAATTAAGGTATGCAAAATAAAATGAGAATGAGAACTTTTAAAGGTCAGAAAAGAAATCTCTTTGGTGATATTGATATGTTTAGGAACACCAAGAGACTCTAGTAGTATATCTCGCTACCAAAAAGCTTGGTGAGATGACTGAATTTAAGGTAAATATTATAAACAAAGCACATTAACTATTCTGTGTTGCAGCAGGTAAGTACCAAAACCTACACAGTGGGAATGGAATGGGACAGTTAATTCTACTTAAAATAATGTTATGAATTGTACATTAATTAAGGAATAAGCTTAACAAGAAATAGGAGCATGAAGAAAAAAATAGTGGTTTTCATGAAGATACAAAACTAAGATCTGGACAGTGGAAAGGCACATTGGCATTTCATCCTTAGAAACTTAAATTATTTAAAAATTAATTAATATGGTGTGATTTGCATTAGAATGCTGATCATTTGCTTTAACTGGTCAGTGTTTTCAGAAATTTTATACGAAAAAAATACATGTTTGAAATAATCAAGAACACAGTTGTTTAATAAAAATGTAAAAGAGAACAGTAAGGACAATGAAGGAGAATTGGAGAATTGCCTAACTAGGTAGCAGAAGATATTTTGAAAACACAATGATGAAAATTTTAAGAGATTTGAAAGTCAGCATGCACAATATAAAGGCAAAAAGACCATGTTAAATAAGACTAGAAACTCAGAAACTGTGAAAGATGGGTATTTTACTGTATATAAATGTTTTTAATTGTACACTGAACCAGATCATTAAGCAATTCTTATAAGCTGATACATAAGAAAAAAGGGAAAAAAACCCATATAACTATTATTAAAGAATATTTGCTCACAGAAGAACACATGGCCCACAAAGATAAAACAATGTTTAGTTCTACAGCAGTCAATCAGAGAAACATAATTAAAATTATACCTATCAGACAACAAAAAGCTATAATGACTTTTGATGGTGAGGATATGTATTAAAAATATATGAACCCCTCCTACTCTTCCTACTACCACTGCTGGGTATCTATCCAGTACAAGAACATCCTTAGAGCACAGTAGAATAACTATGCTTGACAACAGTTAACTGTGTGACAAAATAGCTAAGAAAATGGGTTTTGAATGTTCTCAACACACCGTAGTGATCAATAATTGAGGTAATGGATATGCCAGTTAACCTGATCTGATCATTGCACATGGTTGAAATATCACTCTGTACCCCTAAATATGTGCATTTACTGTGTCGGACAAAATTTTAAATTAAAAAATACACCCAATGGAAGGAAAAACATCAGTATATAAAAATATATACACAACAATATTTCTTTTACCATTTTTAATAAGATCTTTTCCTCCTTCAAGAAAAGAGAACATCTGGAAATAAAACAGTGGTACATCAGTGGGGAATTGGCTAAATATTGTCATGTCCACATCATGGGATATTATGCCATCATTAAAAGAATCATTAAAAAGAATGGTGAGCGGTGTATCAGCAGACCTGGAAGATTTCTATAAGATGTTTTTGTTAAAAAAAAAAAAAAAAAAGAGGCCAAATGCAGAGCATTGTGTTGGTGTGTGTGCACATCTTTTCCATTCTTGTAAAATAATGACCAAAAAACCGTGTGTGTGCATATATAAACCTATGTATAAATATTTATTTAGGATTTAATGATCATGAAACAGTTTAGAAGCATTCTATGTTAACATGATTTGCATCAGGGATGAGGAAGTCCTGACATAAGTAAAAAATGAAAGAATGGGAGAGTTGCAAGGGAAGGACAAAGGAAATTTTTAAGAATTAAAACACAGAATATTAAATTTATGCATGTATAATTTAAACGTACACAAATGCATATGTTTAAAAATTTGGAAGTTAATTAAAAATAACCACAATGATTAGTTTATAAGAAACAGAAGCAGATGCTTGAGAGCAGGTGAGACTATGGGCCCTACAGCAAGGTACTGAAGAGCTTCCCTTCTGGAGTACAACCCTTCTTATAAGCATCCTGATTGAAGGTGATTGCTTGTTCCTTGGTTTTGAGGAAATGGAGTCTGTTATCAGAAATAGTAAACTAGTTCTCAAAGAAAAACCTTGATTCCAGTAGTGTAGTAGAGGATGCATATTTTCACTGAATAGCTGGAAGTTATATTGGGAGAAAAATCTTATCTACTCTGAATGATGCTAACCTCATTGTTTTTATAGTTTACTCATTTGAAGTATTAACAGTTATACCATGTGTGAAACCAATCACTTGGGGTAAAATTATTTTATATTTTTAAGGAAAAGTTTTAAGTGAATGTACACTAAATATTATTTTAAATACTTTTTTCCTAAATTTATTTCATCATTGAAGGTATTGATAACAGAACATGGCGACTTGGGAAATGGAAAGTTTTTGGATCCAAAAAACAGAATCTGTTTCAAATTTGATCACCTAAGAAAGGAAGCAACTGATCCAAGACCTTATGAAGCAGAAAATGCAATTGAATCATGGAGAACTTCAGTAGAAACTGCTCTTCGAGCTTATGTAAAAGAACATTACCCAAATGGGGTCTGCACTGTAAGTCATCAGTGGATAGCTTTATTCTTTTGTCTTTTGCAATTGTGATGGTTTTTATTATTTCCTGAAATTTACAGTAATTTACTGAACTAACATAATTTGTCACTCTTTTTTCCTTGAAGAAGCTATTCTTAGGAATTTTATTATTTTTCCCAGAAAACTAAATAAGGTATTATTATAGCTAAAAATGGAAAATGGATTGTATCTTGAATCAAATTCCTATAGAAATTCTAATACATTGATTAGACATGATGAGATTCTTTTATCTCATGTTCATGACTCATTTCCATTAAGTAATATTTCTTTTCACTAATTTATAGAATTTTTGAATAAATAAAATTAATTGAAAATGGAATCATGTCCTCAAGTATCTTAGAGTCAAATTTCTTACTTTTTGATGAGGTTCTTTCATAGATTTAGCCTATTTTATTTTTTTTAGGATGAAATGTGTAGAAAAGAGTGCTTTTTGTTTCTTTTTGAAATTTCATAAGATTGTACACAGACAGGCTTGTTAGCACCCAGTTGTGCTTCAGCCATAGTGATTTTTTGAACTGCAAATCAGATTATGAAAATCCCCTGCTTAAAATCATTCAAAGATTTCCCATTGCACTTAGGATAGAGTCCAGTATCTAAACATGACTTACAAAGCTGTGAGCAGGCCTGACCTCAGCTTGCCTCTTCAACCTAAATTGACTGTACACTGTATTTTATACCTGCTTTCCAGCATCATTTTTAATGTTACCAGTAGCATCCCATTTCTTTTGTAGAAGTTTCCTGGTTAGGACCAAAATTCATATAGTCTGCCTAAGTATTTACTCTCAGTTTATTACTTGAGAAATACAACAACATAACTAAAATAATCTTAAAAATTATTTGAATTAAAACTGTTGATTAGAATTATTTTGGAAAAATATCTCAGCAAGAGTAAGAGAGTGGCTGAGTTAGAGAGCCTTCATTTGTACTTGGAGAATTGAAACAAATTATTACTTTCAGAATAGCAGGTGAAATAATAGCATCGTACATCTCAGGCATTCTCTTAATGATCTTTCCTAGCTATAAGTAAATTAATTCTCTCACCCATATCTTAGTACTTCTAAAAATGACTCAAGAAGTAGTACCCCCTAAGATTGTGAGATAAACAAAAATGATAATCACAAACTAGGTGCAGCTTTTACTTGTGTGGAAACAACTATATTGGTATCTATATGTTCAAATAAATTACCTAGTTTCTTATGACCCCATGTTTGAAACAAAAACATGATATATTAGGACACTTATTAATATAGTACATCTAGTTTTGCCCCATAAATTTTACTCTATCAATTATGAGCTCTTTTGTGATCCACTGATAATTTGATTAGATATGCAGATTTGAGAACTTGTTTTTCTAGTTACTATGTTAGAATGAGGACCTACTTTGTATCCTTTTGTGTGTTTTTGCCAAAGTGCTCTACAGTTTTCAGTACTTTATGCATGTTTAAAATTGAACATTTTGTGGTCCTAAATTCTCTCTTGTTTGTGTTTTCTTTGTCTTTTAGGTGTATGGTAAAAAAATAGATGGACAGCAAACCATTATTGCATGCATAGAAAGCCATCAGTTCCAAGCAAAAAACTTTTGGTAAGTTAAAATTTTGTGTAATTGAAGAAATTTTGGTATTGACTATATTGTGTGGAGTTCTTGTTTTAGTGATTTGGGCCATATCTTTTTGTGTATGATTGACTAAAAACAGTATTTACATTGTATAAAACTTTAGCCTGTACTGGCTCCACAAATGGCCTAATCATTAAAGGTAACAGTAAATGTATTGACATTCGGTGAAAAGAATGTGGGAGAGCGTAGTGTTTTTGAAAACAAGCAGGCAGC
Organism: Sciurus vulgaris; assembly: GCF_902686455.1. NCBI lineage: Eukaryota > Metazoa > Chordata > Mammalia > Rodentia > Sciuridae > Sciurus > Sciurus vulgaris. The sequence goes on along the minus strand of NC_136468.1, from coordinate 36,600,909 downwards.
ACCCTAAGGGAGCATGTGTGTATACAAGCAGACCAGTTGGCAGGCTGGCAGGCCCATATGCTCATTCTGAGTAGTGGGTGTTTCTGAATGAAACTTACATGGGGAGGAGGACAAGCAGTTATAAAGCAAAGAACCATCATTCTGTTGTGAACCTGGGGACTCTGAAATAGATGTTTTTATTGGAATTGTTTTGTATATGGATGGCCAGTATGGGGCACTAAAATTACAAATATGCCTTGTAATTTTGCATACAAATCAATCAGTTATTTCTTTTTTTTTTTTTTTTTTTTTTTTTTTTGGTGCTGGGGATCAAACCCAGAGCCTTGTGCTTGCAAGGCAAGCACTCTACCAACTGAGCTATCTAATTTCTTACAGAAGTCTAGCTCCCAAAAGTACTGACTTGCCCCATTAAAGCTCAGATATTTGAAAAGTTCCTGGCCATTTTTATTCTTGGACTTACTTCTGAGATACTGCCTGTTCTAGGATTGAGTTTTTCCTCCAAGACTTTATAAGTTCAGAATTGAATGAAGTCTTTACTTCTATCCCTTTTTTTATTAATACATTGAGATTATAAGAGTAAGTAGCCATAATGTTTACCTTTTTAGTATATTATTCTTTGACTTACTAACCAAGTTCATTGGTGGTGCTCTTGAGGGTGTCAGTAACCCCAGTGGACTCCTATGAACCTTAGCCCAAAGTTGCCCCAGTTCTTAACTATCTCAGACACAAGGTTTCAAAATTAATCAAGAATATTTGGAGAAATGCAGATCCATCTTTACTGAAGGAAAATCACTTCCATATATAAACGTATACCATAATGACAAAATTCTCTTTCCTAAAGATAATGGCATATAAAATTACTTTCATGAACTTGGTACAAATGTAGTTTCTCTATTTTAGCTCTGTAAACTTGTAGTATTAATCCAGCAGAATCCTAAAGAAGTAATAAATCTTAGTAAAATCATTATTAATACATTTGTGTCAGAAAATATATAGTAAATTCAATCTTGTTGAGATTGAAATACTATTAAAGAAAAATTCTTGTTATTGTTTTACTTTAATAAAATCTTTGAAGATGTTATAAGAAATTATTTATTAGAATGGAAATGAAATCTTTTGAGCTTTTGCATACATAAAGAAAATGTCTTCTGGCATTTTTATTCCCACTCTTTCACTTTACATATTGGTGGTATTTTCTAAACCACCACTATGAGCATTGTATCATTGAAGTTAAAAGTAATTCTTGGGCTGGGGTGGTGGCTCAGTGGTAGAGCGCTTGCCTGGCGTGTGTGAGGCATTGGGTTCGATTCTCAGCACCACATATAAATAAATGAATAAAATAAAAGGTCTACCACCAATTTTAAAAAAAAAGCGATTCTTACTTTTTGGGAAAGTAAATTATGATTTTCCACAGCGCTAAATATCAATGGCACAGCAGTCTCAGTGGAACCTAGATTTTTAGATATAAAGAAATACACCTCATTTTACTTTAAATATAGGTAGAATAAAAATTAGAAGAGACTAGTCTTGGGTATTTCTCAGATTTTACTAAAGACCAAGTAGAGACTTGGTCTCTACTGTTTCCTAAGTGTCTAGCAGTAATAGGGCTTAATAAATGTTTATTGAAAAAAATGCATATTTGTAAGACAGGTGTAGAATATTATTAAAGGCTTACCCATTTAACTCCATCTAAAGGTGCATTCTGTACTTACTGTCATTTACTCTTTTTATAGTAATGTGTCTGAAAGAGTTTTGAACTAGTTCTCAACTTGGTACCATTATTACTTGGGCTGGAATTCCTTTTCTTTCTTTCATAATCAGTGGTAATATGTGTGTCTTGTCATTGTAATTAGTAACATATGTGTTCAGAACTTAATGGTTGCTTGGTGCTAATACCTAAATAAAAGGAATAACTTCTTTTGGAATCTTGGAAAAATGTGAATAGACCTAGGTTCTCTTTCCAAACTGCTTTGAATGTTCTTAGATGAGCTGCTCAAAATCAAGACACATTAGAAAATTCTCTTATTTTGTAGAATATATACATTGTTATAAAACATGTATATTGTTATAATGTTAACTTTAGGTAAGAGAGTACTGTCATTCAACAAACTTTTATGATTGGGTAAACTGCAAAAATATTTTTTTTGCGGTACTGGAGATCGAACTCAGGGCCTTGTGCTTTCGAGGCAAGCACGCTACCAGTCGAGCTATCTCCCCAGCCCTTGCAAAAATATTAAAAGGAACCCAGAAATAATTTTTATACCAAAAGCCAGTATGGTAATTCATTAACACTGTTACTGTTTTAGAAATGCATAGCATTCAAAAAAGCTAACAGGTATTAATTTGCATATCAGAATGTCTTTTGTGTGCAAAGAGCAAATAAAGGTGAAAAAAGAGTTGCTATGAAAAGACTTTTGGAAAAATAGGATGAAATTCACTGATAGAAATAATATACATCTTTGCATTTTCTGTTTTTTACTATGAATGTATATGACATTTTCTAGCCACTTAAAAATTATTTGGTACCTTGTATAATTCAGTAGATGTTTAATTGCTCTGATTTGTATGTATGAAGGACTCTGGCACTCTAACATTTATTTTATTTCTCTTCCCACCCCTTGCCTCTCAGTACTAGGAATTGAACCCAGGGACACTCTACCACTGAGCTACATCCAGCTCTTTTAAATTTTTAAAAAGTTTTAAAAACTTTTTTGATACAGGATCTCCCTAAGTTGCCCAGCCTCACCCCAAATTTGTGCTCTTTCTACCTCAGCCTCCCAGGTCTCTGGAATTATAGGCATGTGCCCTCTTTTTATTCATAATTAAAGTGGAAGTGATGCAATTGAACAAGCAACTTAAAATTTTTGTTCAAGAAATAGCATAATGTGATTTACTTTGAATTGTATTTCAAGTCTTAACATTAGAATACTAAAGTTTATATCCATTTTCTAGGTCCTTTTTTATCAGTAGGATGAAGATTAAATTAAATGTCTTATAACTAAACCTTTTGGTCCTTTTTAATATTTCAGTGATTAAAAATGAATGTCCAACATCTGTCCCCCATACGCTCACATTGTAGTGTTGAATTTAAATCTGAAACTTAATATTGATTCAAATTATTTTCCCTACCTTATTTACAGCTGCTGTTTTTATTTTTAAGGAATGGTCGTTGGAGGTCAGAGTGGAAGTTTACAATCACTCCTTCAACCACTCAAGTGGTTGGCATCTTGAAAATTCAGGTATGAAAGAGCAAGTTTCTTTTCTGATCTCTGTACTGTTTTGAACAAAGAAACAACTAATTCATAAGTTTACATTTTCATAGTATACCAAATGTCTTTTCCAGATTTTTCTTTTTGCATAATGGGAAAGCCAAGGAGTGCTGTTTTAAATCTTTTAAATAACCTTGCAGTTCATTCCCTAGTCATCAAAAATCTGTAAGGATAGTTGACAGATTCCAAAACACAGCTAAAATTAGATGCTGCCATTTGGTCTGTTCTTCATACAATTTGTTCATCTGAGCATTTTCTGAGTTTGAGTTGCGTTCTTCTGTTATCTCAGTTTAGTGGAGTTAGGTGAGGTATAATATTAAAATTTTTGTGGATGTATAAATATATATTACATGTATATAATTATACATATTTTATAAATGTCTCTTGTACTTATATCTGGCTTCTTAACTGAAATTGACTGAAAATGAATTCTTTGACTCAATATGAACTTAAATGTTTATATAAAAGAACATTTGATAACTAATTTTTACAGGCTGATCTTTTTCTGTTTTGTTTTACTAATTTGTTCAGGACATTTGTTGATCAAATGTCCTGAAAGGAATTGTGCCAAGAGCTGTGAAAGAATAAAGATGAATCACGCTGCAGCTCAGTCATCTGACTCTAGTATGCATTTCTAGTCTTAGACCCATTGCCTTTATGTCTTGGGGCCTGTGTCTAAGGGTGCAGAGAATAGAAACCAAGAGCATGAAATTGGAAATCATACGGAGTTTGAATCCCAGATCTGCCAGTTACTATTTTTATGACATCAGGAAGTCATTTAAGTTCTTTTTGTTTGTTTGCTTATTCATTAAACAGTAACAATTAAGAAACTTGCATGATTGAGGATTAGTTTATGAGTAAATACACACAGGAGAAGCAAAATTTTGAAAGGAGTATTGCGAGTTCGATTTTTTACTTCTTGGATTTTGATACCAGTAGAATAGCTTTGGAGCAAAAGTATCTGGCAGTCAGGTCAGTAGAAATTATTCACTCGCCTAAATGCAGGAACATGAGTCTTGCTAGTGTTCAAAAGGTCTAGAGCTCTTCAGAGAAGTCTGGGCTAGAGCTGACATGTATTCAGTCTGCATTGATGTGATTGCTGAAACCATGAGGATTTTGATGGTTCCTAAAATGTGTTGTCGGTAATTTCTGTTTCTAATAGGTTCATTATTATGAAGATGGTAACGTTCAGCTAGTGAGTCATAAAGATATACAAGATTATCTAACAGTGTCTGTAAGTATAATTTCACAGAAAAATGAAAACAATAACTTCTGCAAAGCCAGAGCAGTTTTAGAACTAAAAATTTAGAAATATTTCTTTTTCAGAATCTGTTGTTTAAATAGATTAAAGGTGGTGATCACAATTCTGTACCTAACTTTTTTAAAGCAGCTTTATTGAGATTTAATTCACACATCATTGAATTCTTGCTTTTAAAATGTAAAGTTCAGTGCTTTTAGATTAACAGAGGCAGGCAACAATTACTGCAGGTTTTAGAACATTTTTATGTTCCTTTAAAGAAACCCTGTGTCCCTCTCTCTGCAGCCTTTCTCCCAAGCCCATTCCAGCTCTAAGCAACCACTAGTCTACTTTCTGACATAGGGACTTGCCTATTTTGGACATTTCATATAAATGCAGTCATAAAATAATATGCAGTCTTGTGTGACTGGCTTCTTTCACGTAGCACATTTTCAGGATTCATCCTTTTGGAGCATGCATGATACTTCATTCTCACCTATTACAGATGTACACCTTTAACCATTCATCAGTTTATAGACACTTCTGTTGTTTTCTACTTTTTGCTACTGTGAACATTCTTTTTTTTTTTTTTGTATAGGCATTTGTTTTTTGTTTTTATTTGGTATATACATATATATGTAGAATTGCTGGGGCATGTGGTAACTGTATTTAGTATTTTGAAGAATTGCCAGACTTTTCCTGAGCAGTTGCACCATTTTACAGTTCCCTGCAGTATATGAGTATTCCAGTTTTTCTACATCCTGGCCAAAACTTGTCTTCTGGATTATAGCTATCCTAGTATGAAGTAGCATCTTATTGTGGCTTCTGTTTGCATTTTCCTGATAGCTGATGATGTTGAGCATCTTTTCATGTACTTACTGACCATTTGTATGTCTTTGGAGAATGTCTGTTTAGTTCCTTTGCCCATTTCTTAACTGATTATTTCTGTTTTTATTAGTTACAGTTATTCATATATATATTCTAGACACAGGTCTAGGATCAGATATGTGATTTGTAAATATTTTCACCCTTTTGTGTGTTGTCTTTTTAATTAATGGTATAATTTGCAGAACAGAAATGTGGTATGGATGTAGTCTCATTTCTTTTATCATTTGTGCTTTTGATATATATTAATAGAAACCATTGTATAATCCAGGGTCAATGAAGATTTGCTTCATTTTCTTCTAGAGTTTTATAGTTTTAGCTCTTACATTTAGGTCTATGATCCTGTGAAACTATATCGTATTTTATGCTTTTTCTCCAGAGTTCTTTCTTCATTCTTTCTGTGGCATATGCAACTATTTTCTTGTGAATTTTTTTTAGTACCAAAGATACTGACAATATAACATTAACGGTGACATTTTTTCCATAAATGTTTGTGTTCTTACATGAAAGTATCACTGTAGTATAAATATTAACTGCCAGAGTACAAAAATTAGCAAATAGAGAAATATTAAATAAATTATTTTTAATTTCAAGAAAGTTTTAAGCTTTAAGAAACGTCTACATACGTTCGAGTAAATACAACCTAAGACAAAGAGACTGAATTTTTTAAAAAGTTCCACAGCACTTGCATTTTTAAAAAAATTCTACAGCACTTAAGACAGTTTCTACTATTGTGTTAAGTAGTACTCTGGTTGCAAAATTTGCCAGTGAAAGACACTTAGTAATGGCTAAACTTCCATGAGATATTTTATTGTGTATAGTTTTATCATAAGTAATTATCACATGTCCTATTTTCTACATAACGAGAGTACTTGGTACTGTCTTCTTTGGGGAGTTTGATGTTAAGGAAACATTCTTCCTAAGAGAGATTTGTCCAGAAAATTATAGACTGTGGGATTATAGGAGTTGGTCATAGTTATTAGCTTGGATATTATATGTTGGTTCTGAGTCTTTTAGTAACTTTTTTAACTTAATTGTATGTGGGTTTTGTTGCTTTATTATTTTAGGAAAAAGAAAAAGTTTATCTGATTTTCACACATATTTATATAATGTGTTTAAATACACATACCCACACACTAAATATATAAAGTAAGGTACCAGTGAGTTTTACATTACACTTCTTACTGGAATAATAAAATGTGGATTTCTGTTGACTTTAAAAAATTAGGAAAGACATAAGTAAACCCATATATTGGCATGCTAAAATTTTTTTCAGAAAATATTTAAATAGTAAAATAAGTTCACCTAAAACGTTAAAATATGCATTTCCAGATTCATAATTTTGTGTATCATTACAGTGGTAAATATTGCTTAGTAAATAATATTTAGGTAAAGACAGTCATTAATTAGAATCTGTGTCTGATTTCTTACCTATGCTGTCCATTGAATTGCATCTTAAGTATTACACTTGAATTTTCATCAATGTGCATTATTAAGATTTCTTATTTTAATAAGTCAAATGTAGAGACTGGGCTCATTCTGTGGGCTTTTAAAATATTTTTGCCTGGTTCCCTTGGACATAGAGTAATTGATCGTACAAGTTTTCCTTTTACTTGTTACCATTTTCATCTGTGTTATTTATTAAATTGTAATATTTTTTTTAACCATGCATATATTTAAACATAATAGTGGCTTAGCTTTAAATTGCTGTTTCATTTACTTTGTTATATTTTTCATTCAGAGTGAGGTGCAGACAGCAAAAGAATTTATAAAGATTGTAGAAGCTGCAGAAAATGAATACCAGGTATGATTTTAATAAATATAATCTATATTCACTTATGAATGGCAGTGAAATTTTAATTTCAACCATAATTCTGAGTTTTTTAATTGTTTCACCATATAAAATACAGTCATCTTTTTGTGTGTTTGCTTTTAGTCCAGGCAGACTTGTAAAACTTGAGCCAAAAAGAGTAGGAAATAAATTGAATTCAGTTAAATTTTATATTTTAAAAATACTAAGTCTCCATGTTAGCTAACTGAAATTTCTTATTATTGATCAAAATATGCCAATATTTCTAATTTTGTTTCTGATTGGAAATTTTAAGAGATGTTCCCTAAGCTATTTGAACTGTATATACTGTGCTTTAGATCACATTTGATTTTGTGCTCGACTATTTACATTATTTATTAGTTTCTAAACTACACACTTGAATTTAAGCATTTAATTTGTGAATCAGATCATTTTCTATCCCATGTAAACAGTAATTCATAAATTGTTCTGACTGAAATAATAAAATAGATTCAAAATGAGAAATATTAAATTTAATTTATAATTTCATTAAATTAAATTATTCAAAATGATTATAAGCTTCTTGTAACTGCTTTTAAACAGCTTCTAAAACCATGTCGGTATTTTTTTTATTTGACTATTTACAAGCATTGAAACAGGCTGCTTAAATAAAGATTGTTATGAAAACATTAATGTGTTATAAATTGTTTTGTTCATTTCATTTGTTTTAAACTTCTGACTACTGTTTTTCATAGACTGCCATCAGTGAGAATTATCAGACAATGTCGGACACTACTTTCAAAGCCTTACGTCGACAGTTGCCAGTTACACGTACTAAGATTGATTGGAACAAGATTCTTAGCTACAAGATTGGCAAAGAGATGCAGAATGCATAAGATGAACATTGCATGACCGGATCATTTTAGTGTCTTTGCGTTTAAAAAAAAAATTGTTGCAAAAGTATTCAGAACTGTCAAGCTGCCCAGTCAACATGGGCTATTGCCATTTAAAATCACTGTAATTAATTAGTTTGGTTAGAGCACAAAGCTTAGCTAATCAACCATTGTTTTTCATTTCTTTTGTTCAAAGAGGGCTGAAAATGAGTTTAATTTAAGTGTCTTTTACTTTCTGTTATTCCTTCCTTTCTTACAATGAAAAGATGATTCCTCTTATGGTTAAAAGTTTTTGAAAGTATTTCAAAATATTTTACTTACTGTAACCCTAAAATGGTCTTTTGGCTTATGAAATGGGTAACTTTTGATATTAGCCCACTTCTTTTTAATGGGGTCAATAACGGACATTCTAGTTTAAGGTGGTTGATAGACTTAGCCATATATGCTGCTAAAGAAATTGTCTACCTTTTCCCCCCCCTCACCTCTTCCACTTATGTAAGATTGAGATTAGAGGGAAAGCATTTTCTATATCAATTGTGTTAAACCTTTCAGTAAGGTTATTTAGCTAGCTTAGTGTTTAACTAAACTTTTTTTAAACAAGGCCAAGGTCTATTGCTATTTTGAGATTCTGAAATTAAATGAGAATACTTACTTCAGAAATGCATCTAATGCTTTTTTTCTTGTGACAGTTACGCAAATTAGCTTGAATTCCGTATGTCCCCGAGTTATTTTTATCATAAAGCCACAAATGTATTCTAACAAGGCAAATTGTAATATATATAATCCTGAACTCATGACCATGTCTCAGTTTATTTTTTCCCTTGGATTGAAAAGTACTGAAATTCAGTGTGACATTAAATGCAAATTTTCCTATTTGAGTAGAAAATCACCAGTAATTCCTACACTATTTTGAATAATTTTCTTTGGATATTGTAATTCTCAACTGGTTGTAACTTAGAGAATCTGGGGGTACATATGGTGTGCAGTCTTAAGTTTTTCCATCTTCCTATGCATCATGAGCATGTTTGTAATATTTAAAACAATAGATTTACTGATACTACAGGAATTTCAAGCCTGTGGTGAATGTTAGTATTTACTATAAGGAGTTGGGTGGATTTATGGGTTCATTCAGTAGAGTTTTGATGCTTATACTGGAGTGGAATCCATTCCTTACATACTCCTACAGATGTCTGGGCCTGGAAATGTTTTTTAAAAAAAAAAAAACACCACTTTTATTATGTATAATAAAATATTTCATTAGCTTGAGTTGTATAGATTTTTTAAAATTCTCTCAAAGCATGTTATTTCTTTTTAAAATCACTTGAATTTTGAAAGCATTGAGAATATAATATGAAATTATGACATCTGGGGCTAATTTTCTCTTTAGTTTTTGAAAGTTTTGGCATATTGAGATGCCCAAGGAATATGAATTGGTAACATTAAATATCTGTCCTTGTTTCAAAAGATATTTTCAAAAATTTGAAAATGATTCTGAACTAGATACTAGGTGAATCTGTATTGAAGCTTGGTTGTATCACTTGGGTTATCATGGATTTATATCCCTTGGAAGTCAGTTACTTTGGCTCTGTTTTATAACCTAGAAAACATTCTTGAAAATGCACAGCTATTTTTAAGATTTGTTTGTGAAAAGTAAAATTATCAAAAATAATTCAGAACACATGCCAAAATAATGGTTGCTCAGTAGACTACTGTTTTATAGGCTATGAATCACATTTTATTATAGTAAAAGCTGAATGTAGTTCAGGGATATGGTTTTAATAGGAACCCTGAAAGCTCCTATGTTGAATCGGATGAAGTGTGGGAGCAGAAGCAGAATAACTAGGAGGCTACTGCAGTAGTGCAGTTGAAAGAGACTGGTGGTTATTGAGGTGGTCAAGTGGTAGGTGAAATCAGCAAGATTTGCTGAAAGCATGATTATGGAACGGGAGATAAAGAGAACAGACAAGGATGTGTTGGACTTGAAGAATTAGGGATGATTCTAGAAGGAGCAGGTAGGTAGTGGTTGGGGGCGGGGATCTGGTCAGGAGCTTGGTTTTAGATTACAAGAGGAAATACCATGTAGCAGGTTAACAGGAAGCAGAAGAATGCTCTGGTTAGAAGAATGGGAGAATAAGCCTGGGAAACAGTTTGATAGCCAGGCAAAATGAAAGACTCCTCTCAATTAGTGATCATTGGTTTAAAGCTGCGTAGGTGCGGGCATAGAGTGCTTGAATTGAATTCAGCCAAGATTATTGTTTTGCCAGTAGTGACTCAATTCAGGAGGAGGGACTCAGAGTCAGGGACAGCCTATGGAGTTTAAGCTGGATAAGCAAGGAAGTAAGGATGTTGCAAGGAGAAGGAGGATAATGAAAATGTGGCATAGTTGATGGACCGGGGCACTAGAAATAGAGGAATTGATAGTGGTGTACTTAAAATTGAGATTTCGAGTATTGAGAGTAACTAGTAATAACAAGTGTGAGTGAGGGAGAAGAACCGGAGTGCAGACAACCACAAAGCCTCAGGTTGAACAGATCATCTCTGAATACTGAAGTTAATTCTGTAAGATGTGTTCTAGCACCAGTGCTGTTTTTCGAGGCTATACAGGTGCTCCTTGATTTACAGTGGGGATACAGCCTCAATGAACCAACCATCAGAAGCTGAAAATGTTGACAGTCCAAATGCATTTAATACATCCACCCTTCCAAACGTTATAACTTAACAGGGCCTACCTTTAACATACTCAGAACGCTTCTAGTGGTCTACCGTTGAGCAAAGTTATCTAAAACAAGCCTGTTCTATATTAAAATATTTGCTATTGTGTAGTTTATTGAACCCTATACTGAAAGTAAACAACAAAATGATTGTGTGGGAACACTTCATACCATTGAGAAGACAAAAGTTGTAAATCAGTCCCCATCTTTACCTGGATATACTATATTTCTGTGATATTTTTTATAAGTTATGTAAATATGTGGAACATATGTTCATGAGGCTTTTCCTTGTTTGGGATTTTGGAAACTAAAATTTAGATAGCAAGAGCTTTTAAAAGAAAGACATCCTCAAAATTCTGGTTCTTTACAAATATTCCTAAAAAGTGAAATTCTTAATAAGGTTAGTTAAGGATAACTATACGTGTTTCTAGCATTTGAATAGTCTTTTCTATGTTTAAAATCATTTAGATTTTTAATAACCACACTGAAAGCTTTGGAAAATGAATATGCTTTCAAAAGATCTTCCATACACATCATCAGTCTGTGCCCTTGGCCAGCTATTGAGTATAAAATATAAAAGCACATTTAGCCAAGAGTTGACTCAGGCTTTATAATAGATGCATGTTATCAAACATCCCAAGAAGGATGTATTTTGGGCTGGGGATATAGCTCAATTGGTAGAATGCTTGCCTCATAAGCATAAGGCCCTGGGTTCAATCCCCAGTACCGCAAAAAAGAAGGATGTATCTTTCCGTTCCCTTCTCTTAAGGCGGATTATTTCAAAGCATACTATTTCACAGTATACTTAATAATTGTATAGGTTTGGGAACTTGAAACTGAGAGCTTTTTAAAGATATACGCTTTGTTTAGTTGTCTGCAAATTTGATATTCTGGGTGTTATGCAAAAACTTTATTGTGCGATTGGCCAGGAGTGCTAGCTATTGAAGAATATATAAAATACTTACCAACTAAAATTAAAAGGGCCAATTAAACTTTTATGGTCTCATAGATAACAGAAATTGTCATGTCATTTAAGATTAATCAGACTACATCAAGAGGCCTACTCTAGGAATTATGGAGTTCGGAAAATATGAACTCTTTCTTAAAGGAGTCTACAAACCAGTCAGGGGCCTGTAGCAGTGTTTCCCAGTCTTTTCCTCATCACAACATACATAGAAAATGCTGGAACTCTTAAGGAACATTGCATGGAATGGGTAAGTCAGCTTGGCAGTTGAGGGAATCAGTTGTTTGGCACACTTTGGATCCACTTAGGAAGTGGAGCCACAGAGAACACATTGAATGACATGTTTATTTTATCATTAAGATTTAAGGTTCTTCAAGCCTCACTCGCTTACCTAAGGTGTCAAGCCAATAAAGGTTTTCTGGAAAGGATAAGTTTTCAGCTGTACTTGGGCATATTTTTTTAAAGTATGAATGTAACTGGTAGGCAGGAGATCCTCTAGTATATCAGTAAAGCATCAAAATACAGATAACAGGCTCCTACTTTAAAACATCCAGTTCAAAACATTCCACAGCTATAAAATTAAATCACTAAGAATAAAGTTAAAAATAAGTGTTTTATCAGCTATTGTGTGGCTAATAAGATACTAAGATATTTTTATCCCAAGTTTTGGTATAACCTAACAACAATGTACACTAAGTTTTCATTCTTGTGCAATGTGACTGAATCAGGGAACAAACATTTCTTCTTAGACTGACTAGAAAACACGGATCACAGATGCCATATGAGCCACTCATTGTAACAACATAAATCTTCACTCATTGCTTGTGGGAATTAAAGTTCTGATTAATAGGTTAATAGAGACTGTTAAGGAAACAAAATTGTATCTTAGAATAATGGGTTATTGGGAAAATTTGTAAAATGCTCAGTCTTGGAGCCAAATAAATTTGCAAGGAGTTTTTTTACAAGAATACCCCTAGAAGTCTTGCTGACTAAACTGTACAAACTTATCTTTGTCTTTGACTTCATGTTTTGTGGTGCTAACTTGCCTACCTAGCAAAAGCTGTACTGATTCTGAACTGCCATCCCAGACTTTCACCTGGAAAAGTGAGTGCTTGCCTCCTGTTTCCCAAAATAGTACCAAAAAGGAATTACCCAGGAACCAGAGCTGCAGCTCTTCTAAGTATAAATTAAGCATTGGAGAAGGCTTTTTAGTTCTTTTCAAACAGCAAAATATGGAGGATCAAGGTTCTGATGAATGTTTTAGGGCACTGAAAGCATCTCAGATGAGGAAAAAGGAAAGTAAAAAAATGAGGGGCAAAGCCAAGAAAGGAAAATCCTGCCCGTGTATGGTAATTTTTTTTTTTTTTTTTTTTTCCCCTCACTGGGACTTTATGGAGGAAAAAGGAAATTCCATTCCAGGGACTAGAAATGGCAAAAAGCCTTAAATCAATCTAAATGTCAGGCAATGAAGAATGATTACACATAGTGTGGATTGTTCCTTTGCATAGCATATAGGTTATGAAACCTCATACTTCAGAGCTCCATATAGTAACATCACAAAATTGTTAAGAGGAAAGCAAGTTACAGAAAGTACACTAGGATATTGGGTTTATGGACCAAATGTATAAAACATGCAATGGACTACAAAGCCAAATCCAGATAGTCAATGCTTGAGAGGAATATACAGGAGTGGGATTTGGTAATGGCACAGAGGAGAGATTTGATGGCATTCCTGGGGGTTTCTTTAACTGGTTGATAGATATACAGGTGTTCATTTTAACATTCTCACTTTTTTTATGCCTATTTTTCACTTAAAAATGTAACCTAGGCTCACATTTAGAACTGCATGAAATAGATATAGACCCTGATTAGAAAAGTGAAAAAGTTCATATCCATAGGCTAAACTCAAGAGAGAATTTCCCAATACTTTTTCAAAAAGTCACTAGACTCCTACTGTCTTACAGTGAATTTTAAGTATTGTATTTAGATAATTTTCTGTGTTACAGGAGTTATTCTAGGTGGTAGAAAAATGAGTGTGGCAAAAGTTTTTAAATCCTGTCAAAATTAAAAAAAAAAAAACTGACGAAATGTCCCTGTAAAGTTGAAAGCAAAATTTCTTAACATATCAGTAACCAAGAATACTACATTGTGGCCAAGTGTAGTTTATCACTGGACTGCAGTAATTATTCCTCATTGGAAAATCTAGCAAAGCATTTTATTACATTAGCATAGTAAAGAAAAGAGGTAAATCTCAGTAAATACCATTAAAGCATCTGATAAAACCTAGTACCCAGTCGTTTTATTTTATCTATTTTTTTTGGTACTAGTGATTGAACCCAGGGCACTTTACCACTGAGTCACATCCCCAATACCCTGGGTCCTGATTGTAAAAGCAGTATCTCAAGTCAGTGGGAGTAAAGATAAATTGCTGTATAAATGATATTGAGATAATAGGGTAGCCAGTTTGAGGTGAGGGGAATTAAGTTGAATCCGCACCTCACACCATATGCCAAGTTAAAACTGAATCAAAGATTTAATGGTATAAAATGTTAAGTTCATAAGAGTTCATGAAGAAATGTTTTTTTTAAATAATTTCAGAATTTTAAACACAACTCAATCCATATGATAATGTATTCAAATCAAAATTTTCTACAGGACTTAAATTGCTCTCAGCACAGTCAAAAGACAAACCACAGGGGAAAACATTTGCCAACTTACATAGCAAATTGCTCATTTTTCCTAATGTTAGATGAGTCCTTGCAACACAATAAAAATTGAAAAGCAGATCCTTTGACATCTGGGTCTGAACATTGTAACAGCCTTATAGGTCTTGGACTGACTAGTGGGACGTTTGTTGAGGAATAAACATACCTTGTTTAAGACACTGCTGGTTTAGGTTGGTTTTTGGTTGTTTTTTATTATCTCTGCCTCTAATCCTTTACAGAATTTGGTCCTGAAGGGGGATCCTGCAAATAATAAACCCTAAGGCATGGTTTTGGCTACAGTCAGTGTATGTCAACAGGGGTCCTGCTGACATTGGAATACAGTGCAGTGTGCTAGAATGTTCTCTGCTCAGATAGCCATACATCACCTCTGCTCTCATCTCTGCCCCTGGCCACTAAATACCAGTGATACCTCCTAATCCTTGTGCCATCCAAAGTTACCCATCAGAAGAAGCGAGTATTGTCCATACTGACTAGGGGAATTCAGTAAAGGATAGATATATTCAGGCTGGAAAGTTGATGTCCCTTGTTTGGCAATGATGAAACGAGAATTCATACGTAACTTGGATATCTTGGAAAGTAAATTGATTCGACTTTAAAAAATGGAAAGATGTCAGGGAAGATTCAGAATGGTGACCTGTGCCCTCAGGCTGAAGACATAATCTACAAACTGAGGTAGAAGGGATTAAGAGCTATTATGAAGTTGTCCTCCCAGGTCTGGAAGGTGGAAGCAGACTTTTGATCCCAGTTCAATTCCTTGCAATATCAAATCTTGCGAGGGTTGCCATGAACTAATTATTGATTCAGAAATGTTCCCAAGTCCACTGAACCTGTCAGATTGTTCTCACTTGTAACTGCAGGTCCAAAATGATAATACTAACAGGACATAAGGTTGAAGGCAGGGATTGGAAGTATACTAAGCATATTGGCTTTAGATCCAAGTACATTGTCTCCCAAGGTCTATTAGTTTTCTATTGTTGTGTAGCAAATGACCACAAAGTTAGTGTTTTAAAACAAGTTTATCTCAGTTTCCAAGGGTCCAGGCACTTTGTTATCTGAGTCCTCTCTTCAGGGCCTCACCAAGCTAAAATCAAGGTGATAATCAGGGGCTGCAATCTCATTTGAGAATTGGATTCCTCCAAGTTCATGTGGTTGTTGGCAAAATTCAGTTCATTGGGAATTTAATTCATGAATGGAGTAACTAATTTATTACCCAATAACCACAGCTTGTTTGAAAAATAGGAGAGTTTTTTAAAGTTACATTGAAATAGCAGATGTAAACAGGAACCATTCTAGGAAGACTGCTATGTCGGGGTCACCATGGTCAACTACAGTGAGTTTGAAGGTTGTGCAGCCCCATTTGTAGCCAGGAAATATAGTAGGCAATGGAGAAACTTGCCCAGGAAATCACAAGGAGTTCTTCATAGAGAGCAGAAGCACAAGGACTGTCCCATGGGTTCACCAAGGAACTCAACTGCCAGAGTAGGGAGACCTTGAAATTTATTTTTACTCTAATTGACATGTAGTAAGTAACTAGGTATTTATGGGGTATTGTGTGACATTTCATTACATGTGTACAATGTGTAGTGCTCGAATCAGGGTAATTAGCATACTTGTCACCTCAACCATTAATCATTTCTTTGTTCTGGGAACATTCAAAATCCTCTCTTCTAGCTATTTTGAAATATCAAATTAATTGTTGTCAACCACAGTTATCCTGTGTGACAGTTAATGTCACACAGGACATTAGAAGTAATTTCTACTATCCAACTGTACCCATGCAGAGTGGTATTTAATAAGCAATAATGATGTATCATTTCCATTGTGTTCCACTTATGAATTGTAATCATTCCATTCCAGTACCTCCATTATATATCGGATGTGTTGGAGAAGATAACATTTTCATTCATAGTTTGCTGGCGATCTGTTCCTGGTGAAGGGTACTGCATATTCACCCAGATATCTGGGACTGTGAGCTGACTGAAGGGCAAGAATGGATCTTTGGTGGTGTATCCCTTGGAGAGGAGTAGATACATTATTATTTGTGTAGTAAGATAGGTAAAGGGGTAATCCATGACAGAAATTGTTGGTTCTCCTTGAATATTGATTTTTAGCTGCTCATCTGTCCTCAGAATAGAAGTGACATTTTCCATCTTCCTTAGAGCTAGACTCAGTTCTGGCTAACGGGAAAAGTGAAAGTCTTGCAGGGCAGCTTTGGGGGTCTTGTCTAGGGGTCAGAACTCATGCACTCCCTTCTCCTTTCCTTCCTTCTCCATCCTGCTGCTGGAAACTGATGCCACCACCTTGTGTCATTATGTCCAGGCACAAGTGGTATTTGAACCCTATTCTTCACATGTTGGAACCCATGCCAGCAGAAACTAGGTACCTGGATTTTTACCAGAGAGGGAATTAAGCTTCCTTTTTGTTTAAGTCACTGCTATTTTATTTCATGACACTTTCAGCCTAAACTAATCTTAAAAGAAAGAGCCTCACTTTTCCCCTCACCCCACCTCATCTGATATCTAAAAAAGAAAAAAAAAAAATCCAAATGGAATTTGAGGTCTAGTCAAATAGAATGATGGGCATTTTGGAACTAATATTGTTGAGTTAAAGAATAACCTCCCCCCAAAAAATACAAAACTAAAAAATCACAAAGGAAAAGATTGACATGTTTTTCCTTCTAAAACATTTAAACATTTCTGACTACAGAATGTGTTCAATATTCTATAGAATATTCACAAAAGAACCTGTTAACAATGGTTACAAATGGTCCCTTCACCTGTCTTTTACCTGTTAATTTTGTGTCACAAATGTTATCACTACATGTCTAACTAAGCATTTCAAATGTTTCTTGAAAGGAAAAATGGGGGCTGGGGTTTTGTCTCAGTGGTAAAGTGAGCACTTACCTAGCATGTGTGAGGCACTCGGTTCGATTCTCAGCCCTGCATATAAATAAATAAATAAACAAATAAATAAATGTCCATCAACCACCATAAAAATATTTTTAAAAAAAGAAAAGAAAAACGGTTCAAGTTTCTGAGGGTACATTTGAGTGCGATGAGATCATATTTCTGAATTTTTCACCAGAAGGGATGTGGTTGTAGCTCCTGAGAGGCACCAGCAGATGACACTATTCTCGTTTCAGGCTATCAGTTCAGGAGGTTTTTTTGTTTTGTTTTGTTTTGGTTTGGTTTTTGACATTTTAGAGGAATTCTCTTTCAGAGAGATGAGGCTCCAAATAGAGATCATTGCCACACAGAATTCAAGGTCTGTGCAGCATTAGGATACTGTTTGAAACAGCAATATAGAGAAATTAATAAAAGACAACTTGGAAAAGTATATGATGTTTAAGGAGTTCTCAGGAAAATCCTAATTTAAGAATCCATTACAGGTACAGTTACGTTTTTGCATATTTGACAGTGACAATATCCATTTCTACACATCACATGTCCAGGCAAAAGGTGTTCGTTGAAAACGTGGCTGTGTGGCTTTACAGTACACCCTGTTCACTGTCCTTTCCTGCCAGGCCCTGATTTCTCCCAGTGTCTCTGGGCTGCCAGGAATAAAGTCTAGTTGTCAGTTTCAGGTTCAACTCCACCCAGTCCCTAGGCCAATCCTTCCAAGCCTTATAGAACATCAGAGCTTGCCCCATCTCATGGAGGTTTAGAAAAATGTCTTAGTTTGGTAATCATTCCTTAATACCACTACCGTGCCTATCAACCCACAAATCAGTGATCAGTGCTACATAATATGGCACTTCAAAACTCAGTGGAGCAAAATAACCACGCATTTATCTGGTCACTCTTCAGGGCGTTAGCAGTGAGGGTGAGGTGCAGCAGGGACAGTTGGTCTCTGCTCATGTGGCATCAGGTGGGCTTCTTTCTGTACTCACAATCTGTTGGCAGGTCAGCTGGTTTCACTCACGTGGCTAGCAGCTGCTTGAGGCAGGTGGCTAAGTCACCTTGTTTCTCTTCCATGTGGCCTCTCCTCTTCCAGTAGGCTAGACAGGGGCATCTTTTTCAGGATCACAGAAGCATTACAAGAAAGCAGAGCAGAAGCTCCAGTGTTCTGATGAGATTTTGCTCCAGAGTCAGGCAGTAGAACATCCAATGTGTTCTTGGTTAACTTGCCTGCCACAGCTGGTCAATTCACCTAAAAAGTCTCTGTATTCCACTCAGTAAGCAATTATGTGATCCTCTACTGCTGAGAAGTAGGGATGCTGCATAATCTTCCTTTTAACTTGCTTCTGGGAATGTCTTTAATGTTCTTTGGTCACGTGCTTGGGCTCTGCATTGTTCCTCTCGACTGGCCTGAAGTCTGTGTGACTCAGGATAGCCTCAAGAGATGAACGTCTTGATATGGGAAAGCCCAAGAGGTGTAGCTGCCAATCTTCTTCCAGCAGACTCGGCACAAAATGAACTGTAAAGTACAGGATGTTCTGCCTGGAAGTCTGGTGGAGGCCCTTCAGAGGCAGCAGAGGAAGGAGGTGGACCTGGCTGTGTTGGGGCCATGGTCGAGATATCTGTCTGTACAGCACAGAGGGTCTATAGCATGAATGTTGGATTGGGGTAATTTGGGAACAGGAGCATGAGTTAATTCAATGACATAAATATCAGTATGTCACCTCTACCAGTATTTGCATATGCAAGCTTCTGTCTAATTTTAGGAAAAGGTTCAAATCTCACTAAATAGATAAAAGCACCCAGAAACCACTCTGGATGTGGGAACTCACACAAGAGTTTTTATTAAGCGGATAGGCAGAGTGTCTCCCTGCAGCAGGGTGGGGGGGGAGGGGAGGAAGAAGAAGGAGGAGGAGGAAGAGGAGGAGGAGGAGGAGAGCACCAGAGAGAGAGGGAGCAAGAGTGAGGAGGAGAGAGAGCTCAGGGAGATGCTGGGGGAGGGGTTGGGGGAGAGGCCAGGACACTGTATCTCACCCTCTCGAATACCTGGGTTTGTAAACTTGGCTGATATTCAGCAGAGGAATGTTGGGAAGGAAACTCCATGGTTAGCATCCAAGAAAAGAATACCGAGATTGTGGAAATATTTAGAAATTAGTTAGGTTATTGCTCACAAACATTTGTAGAAAATTTGAATATATTCAAGGCAAGAGTAATAACTGTTTTTGGTCAGCAACTCATTTGGAGAGCTGAAAAAAGTTATGATCCCTTTTCCCAGAATAATGCTTTTGTATCTGCACATTGTGCGTGCATGTGGCGCTCTCTCCCTCTCTCCCCCTCCTTCCCTCCCTTTCTCTCTCTCAACACCCACCCACACACCTCTTCATACAATTTAAGTGGGTTCATGGACTCACAATCCAGTGTTTCCTGACCTGAATAATCTCCAGAGATTTTATAGGAAAATAAATTCACAGACCTCCACTATTAAATTAGTTTCAGCATAATTCATTCACTTAATAAGCACTTCTTGAATTCCTCCTGGCTCTAGACACTTAGGAATCCAGCAGTGAATTAGATGGTAAGACCCTTACCCACTGGTGGAGAGACAGACACTAAAGTCAACTAAAACAAAAAAGCACTGAAAAGCATATAAGAAAATAAAACAAGAGAAAATCCTCAGCAAAGAGATGGCATTTAAACTCAGAAGAAGGATGAAAAAAATGCAAGGAAAAGTATTTCTACAAGGGAACAGCCTCCACAAAGTCCCCAAGGTAGGAATCTGGGGAAACGGGAGCTTGGTGAGAGCTGCTGGCATTATCCTCCCCTCCTCCCTGGCTCCTCTCATTAACCACCTCCAGTTGACAGCAGTTTAAAAAATAATAATAAAAAGAAAAAAAGTGGAACTTTTTCTTTATTCCCACAACCTAGCTTAAACCTTAATGACATCCATTGTATAAGAAGGCACATTCTACAGTGTTAAATGTCCAGAAGGACAAGGTTACCCTCAGATTTTTTATCTCAAAGAGACAAATGACCTCATGACCCATGGAAAGCAAGTTCCTCCTTTGAGGAATTTTTTTTTTTTGTACATATGAGCGTTATTTGGTATCATCAAGTTATGTAAATACATGAAACAATTAAAAAAAAACCTGTATGTCCCTTTCCTTACGAAATGTTTCAAGTTGGAAGCCAGCACAGTTTAGTGTCCCTCTGAGTGGAACTACTCTTCTTTTAACCATAACTACCAATTAGCACAACCTACTTATTCTCTTATAAAGCCCTATTCATCTGCAATATAACATAAGGCTATTTTTGCACCCTAAACATAGACCTAACAGTGTACAGTTTATTTTTATTAGGTGTTCTTTAAAAGCAACTTGTTCCACCCCCTCAGGACACCTATGAATACAAAAGAAACAGGCTGACATACAAGTCACTCAGTTAATCCATTTACTTTATGGGCTCGTGTGAAAGAAATGTAGATTTTCTTAGAAAATGATGATGTAAAGAGTCTGACTATATCTTGATTATTATTTTGTTTTCCTTCTTTCCCACCCTTCTGCTCCCCACCTGTCCTTGGTTGTAAGCTCCACTAGGGCAGGGTTTTTTCTTTTGTTCACTAATGTGCAGCTCATCTAGAACACCAAATCCTTGGTGAGCAAATAAACTAACTGGAACATATACTTGCATAGGGTACAAAGGATCTTGTAAAGTATTGTTTGAAATGTGTGCTTGTTCACTTTCTGTTGCTATAACAAAATACCGGAGGTTGGACATATTATAAATGAAAGAGGGTTACTTAGTTCACAATTTTGGATGATGAAGGTCCAAACAATGTGGTACCAGCTTTGGTGAGGGCCTCATGACAAATGGTATCATGGCAGAGGGCTTGCAAGGACAATCTCATGGTAAGATAGGAAGCTAGAGAGCAGGGAGGGGCCAGTCTTGTTCTAACTACTTGCTCTCAAGAACAAACTCAGGGTTCCATGAGAACTACCTTAAACCCTTCCAAGGGCAGTACCCTCAGTGGCCCAAACACTCCCACTAGACCCCACCTCTTTAAAAGGCTCCACGCCACCTCAGTAGTGCGTACTGAGCTTCCAGCATTGGCCATAGATCATTTCATCCATAAAACAAGAATGTTTTCTAACATGTTGAATTATTCCTGGAAATAATTTCACAAAACTATTCATACTCAGATACTCACTTTCACTCACAGTTACCCCTCCTCTGAATTGCTCATTACTTCATAATTCTTCTCCTTGTACCTTGTATGCCCTTTCTTTGACTCCAAATTCTACTCATACCTTAAGGCCTGACGCAAAAGCTATCCCGTCAAAAAAAAAAAAAAAAAAAAAAATCAGTTTCTCGCCTCTTTCAATTCAGTATTTAATTTGTACTTGTCATAAAAGATTCATCCAATTGCAAATCTTATCATTATCTTGGGGACATTTTAATGAACTGTTGCTCCATTTACTCTCACACCTGAGCCAACAATGTAATGAACAGAATACACAAAACAACAATTTTCAAGACCTTGGACATAAGGCAGTAAAACACAGTGATCCCCAAGAGTTGGGAAACAAGTGAGTGCTCTTGAGAGAGTTTCCAGGACCCATTGTGTTGAGGGCAGACCGAGGCGCACACCAACAGGACGCCTGAATCGAGGAGACAGTGCCAAGAGTCTGGGGAGATCAAGGCAGCTAGAGCTCAAAGGAAAGAGGTCGTGGTCATTTGCTATGGTGGTCTTAGAAAAACCTGACACAGGCAGGTTGTAGTTGACCAGGAAAACTTCATTCTCTGAAGGGCTGTGCCTCACAGAAAATTTTCATTGACTCTTTCCTAGCCAATGAAAAGATGAAGACTTTGAGAGTAAAATGTAATTGCCACAGGGGGCGATGTGTCATTTTGGTAATGCAGAGTTAAGTGTTCCTGCAGGGTAGAATGATTGAAGTTTATAAATTTTGGATTTCCTCTTGAAAGATCGATAGAGATGAATGCATGGTCTCCAGCCAAAGTTGTTTTAGAGCTAGCAGCTGTAGGAAGTAATGGTGTCATGGATTGATGGGAGCTTGGGAATAATGACAGTAGGTTCTCCATATTGCTCATCTTTAAAGTGGGTGCAGGTAGTCCAGAGGCACATAGACAATCCCTGGATGTAGAGTGGCAATGCCAAACTTGTATTCATGTTCAACTCATGCTTTCAACACCAATCTATTGTTCATTGTGAACATAGTCTATTGGTATTGTGGATCAAACTCATAAATAAACAGATTTACATACTTTAGGAGTGAGATTAAAAAAAATTTTTTTTATATTACTGCCAAAGTTTGGAGACCATTTTTGCACATATTTACTTACTACTTTAGCAATTTACTTACTAAATTCCATGTTGATTCTATAATATGATTGAAACCCCACCAGAGCATAGTTAGTATCTGAATTTGGAGTTTCCTTTGTTTACCTCAGCCTTTTCCATCTATCTTTTCTTGGAATTCAGGTGTTTTGTGGACAAGATTAAAATGGCAATCTTTTTTTTTTTTTTTTTTTTTTTTTTTTTTTGTGGTGCTGGAGATCGAACCCAGGGTCTTGTGCTTGCAAGGCAAGCACTCTACCGACTGAGCTATATCCCCAGCCCTAAAATGGCAATCTTAATTTGTGAAAAAGAGAATCATTTTATCAAAGTTGCTTCTTTCCCATGACTTTTTATTAAACCTTTGCTCAATGTTAATACACTCAAGCATGGTGTAAAGATGTCTCAGTCAACCACACACCAACATGGACGATGGTGGCCCTATAGGTTACATCACCTAGTGATAGAGCCATCTGAAGTTTGTGTAAGTGCATTCTGTGATGTTTGCATAATGATGAAATCACCTAATAATGCATTTCTCAGGATATATTCCATCATTAAGTGACACATGACTATATTTGCTTTCTGGAGTCTTACTAGAGCAATAAAACAGATGAATAAATAGTAAATTAGAAATGAAAGAAACAGCAGAGCATGTTTTTTTATTTTCTTTTTTATGGATATGTGTTCTTAATTGTGATTTTTTAAAATTGCAGATGTATAATATATACTCATATTTTTTCTTACCTTGTATGCTGGAATTGAATTTGTCAGTATTTTAAGGTTTGATATGAGTCCCTTGACTCCCCAAATATGCTGATGTCTGGAAAAACTTGAGAAGGATTATTTTGTTTGGGGGCTTTGATATCTGGTCTCTGTTAACAATACTTGGAAGAATAATTCTGGGCTGATATAAATTATTTATGTAAAAATAATTGTGAGAGCAGATTATGAAAGTAGACAGGGAAGGAAGAAAAGTCCTGCAGAAACTGAAGAATATGGAAAGCCCCATAAGAAGAGGAGAAAACAAACTTCTTCCCAGTTTTGCCTGGGGTAGACCTATATCTTATAGACTTAAGACTTGAAATAAAACTCAGATCATTTAGCCCAACTGTGACTGGGGGTTCCCAGACAACAGACTTTCAGTGTAAAAACTGGGACAGTTCCAGCAAATCAGGATTAATCGGTTATGCAACCCCACGCCTTCTCCAAGAATCCCTTTTGATATGACAAAACAGGCTATTGTTGGTCCTAATTTGCAAATGAGGCTGGGTGATCAACCAAACCTTTATTGGAATATTCTTAGTGATAGGAAACTAGCTAATGGTTCTGTTGGATGCGTCTACCTACAATTCATTCACATGCCATCGTCTTTTCTTACATGAAAATCACATAGGGCTTCTATGTTCTAAGTCTAGAAAAGCGACTTTGTTGAGAGGTTGAAAAAAATCAAACAATAACTATACCCATTCTTCCTTCCAACTTGGCATATTTCAACTTAATTCAGCACACAAGACCTCTGCTGAACTCACAAGGGGATCTAACAGAGGAACATGGACCAATGAACAAAACTATAAATAATTCTCACTAAATGTGTCTAAATATGATAACCCATGCCTTTTTTCAGAATGAAAGTGTAATATGCAATGCATACAAGATACAGAAGTACAGATAATAACTTGCTAGACTATAGCAAGTTATTTGCTATAGTTTGTCCTATCAGTCATACTTGACAAGTTAATTCAAATTGGCTTGGTTTTGTAGACATCTTCAGCTCAAAGGATGAACAACACACTTGCTCAAAGAGATAAAATTGAACTGTAAAAATAGCATTATAAAGATAATTTGGAGGGGGAGGAAAAAACTCAAAGGAAGCCACAGCTTCAATCATAATCATATTCACTAACTTTCAAGACTAACAAGGAGATAAAACCCATTATATTTAAATGTGCATAAGGCACTAAATTTAGCAACTGTGCAAATGGCACTGAAATGCAGAATAAATGAAAACCTGAAATGAATTTTTCTGTGCAAGATAGAGAAGTTAGATTTAATATTAGATATACAGCTAAATTATGCTGGAGTGGGCAATGTGTTACTTAATATTAGCCTGAAATGCACTTTAAGATAAAAATACTCCAGTTTTTTAATCTCTCCTCTTTTTTTTTTTTTTTTAAATTAGGGTTCTACATAGGCCAATAAGCCAGATAGCTGTGAAATTTCACACCTTAGACTTGCATGTCATAAATGAGAACAAAATTGTAAACAGTAAAGTATAAGAGAATCTGTCTTGTTTAAAAGAATAAAATCAATTTTTAGGAATTTAAGAATAGTAGCCAGTAGAAAAATAAAATTATATCATTTGAGGGAAAATGGATAGAACTTGGAAACATTATGTTAAAGGAATAAGCCAAACTCAAAAGGTCAATGGTCCTATGTTTTCTCTCATGTGTGAAAACTATAGAGGAAAAGAAAATGGAAGGTGTGTGTGGGGGTGCTCATGAAAATTGAAGGAAGATAGAAGAAAGGGACTGGGGGCGGAACAGAGAGTGGGGGGAGGAAAGGGAAAATATTGGGGAATTAGCCAAAGTGTTGTTATATTGTGTGCATGCATGAATATGTAACAACAAATCTCAACAGAATGTATAACTTTAATTGACCAATAAAACAAGATATATAAGAATAAATGCTCTATGTCAATAAAAATGAACTGTGCTCATGTCACAGCTATCAGATTTTTCTTATTTCTAATAATTTCTGATAATTCTATAACATCAGTCTAATTGGATTTCTTCTTCTTCTTCTTCTTCTTTTTTTTAATGCAAAAGATTGTTTAATTAGCTGGCACAGTAACACATGCCTGTAATCCCAGGAGCTCAGGAGGCTGAGGCAGGAGGATCGAGAGTTCAAAGCTCCGGCCTCAGCAACAGCAAGGTGCTAAGCAACTCAGTGAGACCCTGTCTCTAAATAAAATACGAAGAAGGCCTGGGGTTATGGCTCAGTGGTTGAGTGCCCCTGTGTTCAACCCTGGCTCCTCCCACCTCAAAAAAATAAAAGATTGTTTAATTATGTATCTAAAACTGTTCTGTGATACCAGGTGTGATGGTGTACACCTGTCATCCCAGCAACTATGGAAGCTGAAGCAGAAGAATCACAAGTTCAAGCCCAGCCTCAGCCACTTAGTGAGATTCTTTCTTGGGAAAAATAAGAAGGGCTGGGGGTAAGCACTCCTAGGTTAAATCCTCAGTACAGCAGCAAACAAACATAACAAAACAAAACTCCTGTCTTGTGCTTTGGAGGTTTGTGTGCACGAACCTGAGATGTGAAGCCACAATCACAAAATAACATAGTATGCATGTGGGAGGTGAATAGGCAGCCTGCTATTTTTATACTTGAAATATTTTATGTGATGATTATCACTAGTGCTGAATATTTTTGAAATCATGTCATTTTAGCTGTGAGATGTCTAGATGTGACTCTGTTTTCTGAAATTCTAACCCAGTTATGGACCAAAATATATAGTTTTAAAATAAAATAATAAGCCTGTTGTTTCAAGATAGTGAAATAGAGAAGGTCACTTTCCTGGTTGTTCCATGGCATGAAACCAAGAAGGGAGATAGGCAGCTTGTCAGCAAGGTGGATGAATGAAAAAAAAATGTTGAGGGGCTTTACTGGAATTTAATACTGGATACTCAAAACAGATCGAGGACTCAAGAGGTTTAATATAATAAAATAAGGAAGAAATCCCCAGCACCACAGCTGCTGCTGCAGGCAGAGGCACCAGCCAGTGTGGTCCCTCTGTGAGCACAGTGGAGGGCTAAGGAATTAAAGGAACCTGGGTTTGGGGGAGAACTGAGACCTATCTGGGTATGGAGAGTTTAGAGATCAAAGACACTGCTCAACTAAACTGAAAGGTGCACTGCATAATATTCTTGTATGGGAAAGAAACCTCATCTCTCCCAGCTGTGTGTGGAGAATAGAGGAAGGAAATATTTTGCAGCCACACTGTGGGGGCCAGCAGCTGAGAGAGCTGATTCCTGGCAAACCCAAGTCTGGCCCAAAATACAGTTCTGGCAAACCAACATTGCATGACATAGAGTGTGCCTAAATGACCAGGAGAAAATCAAATGTGGAGAGAGGTTTACACAGGGGACAACTGGTTATGGAAACCCATCTGGCTCTCCCCCTCCCCCTCCAATCCAGCTGCTTGTAGGACCAGCTGGGAGAGATGTACCTGGCCAAGAATTCAAAAGGGCAGGGTTGGAGGAGATTGAGTTTGGAGGCTGAACCTGAGACCAGAAAATGTGCAGTCTGCAAACAACATTGTGGACTATGAATTGACTCTTCCATCTCCATGGAACTCACGGGAGATACCTGCGGTGCAGTCTTCTAGTGTGGATCGCAATTGCTGGGCCCTGGAAGTGCACTTATTTAAAATCTCCAGATCAGTTGGCATTCAGAGAAGAACCTGGAGCTACCTAAGCCTAAATCCTACCTCCAGGAGTTCTGCCTAGAGGATTACCTCTTTCATCCTAGCAACCCCACCCTGAGGGTGGAGAGAGCATTATACTCCAGACAACCCCACATAACACTGCTAAGACGGGAAGCTGAGAATCTTTTGAACTACAACAGAAACAATTCTTTAACTTTTCATCAAGATTTTTTTTTTTCTTTTTTCTTCTCTCTTCTTGACTGTGACCTTAATTATTCTTGGACATTTATACATATTCATATTTGTTATTTCTTCTAATTTCTAGTATTTTTGAAACCAGTTATTTTTCATGGATCAGTTTTTTGAGGACTAGGATGTTTGATTAGTATATTTCAATTTTGTTTTGTAGTCTTTCTTTTTAATTTTTAACTTTTAAAATTTTTACTTTATATATACTTTTTTCTCTTACTTATGTTTCCCTTGATTCTCCTTCTCTCTTTTCTTCTGTGAACAGTCAATCTCTATTATTCTGTCTTTCACACTTCCTCTGATTTTTTAAGTCTATCTTTTCTTTTCCTCCCTCATAATCATCACATCCTACATCACTTCTGTTTTCTTCCTGTTCACCATTCAAAATTATAAATGCTTTTGCAAACTTACAGTTTTTATTGCAGGCAATAACTGATAATATCATTTCTGTTTATTGTGACAACATTGTAGACATCATAGCAGAAACAATTTGGTTTAATGCTGTGTATTGTTTACATTGGTTGTTGTTATTATTTGTCTCCCCTAAACAGTAGGGTAGTGGAAAACTTCAGGGACACTATAAGCCTACAGGGTAGAACTTCTACTGTCTCAGATCCATACTGTGAGGTGGATAGACACACAAACAATATGAAAAAGCAAGGGAACAAATCACCCCAAATAAACCAAGATATTCCAATAACAGAATACATGGACACCACAGTGGAAGAAAAGTCAGAGAAGGAGTTTAGAATGTACACAGTTAGACTAATCTGAGAGGTAAAGGATGATGTAAGGAGTGAAATCAGAGAGAAAATACAGGAAGTGAAAGATCATTTCACTAAAGAGATAGAGATTCTGAAAAAAAAAATCAAACAGAAATCCTCAAAATGAAGAAATCAATAAACAAAATTAAAAATTCAGGGGAAAGCACCACCAACAGACTGGGATCACTTGGAATACAGAGTTTCAGGCAATGGAGACAAACTATATAATCTTGAAAATAAGTTGACCATGGGAAAAAGATGTTAAAAGACCATGAACAGAAATTCCAAGAAAGATGGGATAAACTGAAAAGACAAATTTAAGATTTATTGTGATAGATTGAAGGCTTAGAGATACAAACCAAGGAATGCACAATCTTTTCAATGAAATAATATCAGAAAACGTCCCCAACCTAAAGAGTGAAAAGGAAAATCAGGTAGAGGAGGCTTACAGGACCCCACATATAATTACAGCAGACCCACAC
The DNA here is from genome assembly GCF_902686455.1 of Sciurus vulgaris. Classification (NCBI taxonomy): domain Eukaryota; kingdom Metazoa; phylum Chordata; class Mammalia; order Rodentia; family Sciuridae; genus Sciurus; species Sciurus vulgaris. The sequence goes on along the minus strand of NC_136468.1, from coordinate 36,572,261 downwards.
CAAGGCACATTATTATGAAAATCCCTAACATACAAAATAAGGATAGAATTTTAAAGGCTGCTAGAGAAAAATGACAGGTTATTTTCAGAGGGAAACCAATCTGGATCTCAACTAATTTCTTAACCCAGACCCTCAAGGCTAGAATGTCTTGAAATAATATATACTGTTTTAGTCAGCTTTTTTGCTGCTGTGACTCAATGATCTGACCAGAACAATTGTAGAGGAGGAAAGGTTTATTTGAGGGCTCATGGTTTTGGAAGCCTTAGTCCATAGAAGGCCAGCTCCATTCCTCAGGGCTTGAGGTGAGGCTGGACATCATGGTGGGAGAGGGTGGTGGAGGAAGCAGCTCACATAATGGTGATCAGAAAGCAGAGAGAGAGAGACTCCACTCTCCAGGTACAAAATATATACCCAATAGTCACATCCTATTCCTGCCTCCTCCAGTCACCCCTTACCACTTCAATTAATCTTATCAATGATTAATTTCACTGACTGAGTTAAGACTTTTACAACCCAATCATATCTCCTCTGAACCTTCCTGCATTGTCTCACATGTGAGTTTTTTGGGGACACCTCACATCCAAACCCTAACATATACCAAACTCTGAAATATTATGCCCAGCAAAATAAAGCTTCAGAGTTGATGATGAAATAAAAACATTCCCTGGTAAACAAAAGTTAAAAGAACTCACAACTAGAAAGCCTGCACTATAGAACATATTCAGTAAAATATTTCATGAAGAAGAAATGGAAAATAAACTCAAAACCAGCAAAGGGAGGAAATACACTAGAAGAATAGTCAATCATAGGAGAAACTAATTTAAATTCAAAATGAAAAAAATCAAAATGACAGGAAATATAAATCATTTCTCAATAATAACATTGAATGTACATGGCCTAAACTCATCAATCAAAAGACATAGACTAACATATTGGATTAAAAACCAAGACCCAACAATATGCTGTCTCCAAGAGACTCACCTCGTAGGCAAGGATATCCACAGACTGAAGGTAAAATAATGGGAGAAAACCATATCATTCACATGGATCTTGTAAACATGCAGGGATTCCTCTTGCCAGATAAAGTGGACTTCAAGCCAAAGTTAATCAGAAAGAACAAAGAAGAACATTTCAGTCTACTTAAGGGAATTATACATGAATAAGACATACAAACCATAAGTATTTGTGCCCCAAACAATGGAGCATCTATATATATCAAACAAACACTTCTCAATTCCAAGAATCAAATGGACCCCAACACAATAATACTGGGTGACTTTAACACACTTTCTCATCAATGGATAGATCCTCCAAACTTAAGGTAAATAAAGAAGTTATAGAACTAAAAAATACAATTAATAATTTAGACTTAACAGTCATATATAGGATATTTCATCCTTCAATGATTGAATACACTTTCTTCTCAGCAGCACATGGATTCTTCTCTATAATAGACCATATCTTAGGCCACAAAACAACTTTTAGAAAATACAAAAAAAAAAAAAAAGGTAATAACCCCTGCATTCTATCAGTTCATAATGGAATGGAATTAGAAATTAATGACAAAATAAAAAATAGAAGCTACTCTAACACCTAGAGAGTACATATGCTATTGAATAATGAATGGATAGCAGAAGAAATCAGGGATGAAATAAAAAGATACTTAGAGGTAAATGAGAATAACAATACAAAATATCAAAATCTCTGGGATACTATGGAGGAAGTTCTAAGAGTAGCCTTGAGCTCATTCATTAAAAGGATAAAAAGTCACCAAATAAATAACCAGAAAAAAGCAATAGAAGACAGGAGATAATTAAACTCAGAGCTGAAAGCAATGAAATTGAAACAAATAAACAAACTGTATGAAACAAAAGTTGTTTTTTTGAAAAAATAAAATTGCTAAACACTTAGCTAACAAAGAGAAAAAGAGAGAAAACTCTGATTGGTAAAATTCATGATCAAAAAGGAAATATCACAATGGACACCACAGAAATTCAGATTAGAATCAGAAACTATTTTGAAAGTTTATATTATAATAAAATAGAAAATATTGCAAACACCAACAAATTTCTAGAGACATATGACATACCCAAATTGAATCAGGAGGACATATACAATTTAAACAGATCAATTTCAAGCAATGAAATTGAAGATGTTATCAAAAGCCTACCAACCAAGACCAGGACCACATGCATTCTCAGCCAAGTTCTACAAGAACTTCAAAGAAGAACTAACACTAATCCTCCTCAAATTATTCCATAAAACATAAAAGGAGGGAACCCTTCCAAATTTATTTTATAAAGTTAATATCACCCTGATACCAAACCAGACAAAGACACATCAAGGAAAGGAAACTTCAGAACAATGTCCCTGATGAACATAGATATAAAAATTCTTAATAAAATATTGTCAAATCACATATGAAAACATAATAAAAAGATACTGCTCCATGATCAAGTGGGGTTCATCCCAGGGATGCAGGGTTGGTTCAACATATGGAAATCACTAAACATAATTCATCACATCAATTTATTTAAAGACAAGAATCATATGATTATCTCAATAGATGCAGAAAAAAAAAATTTGACAAAGTATAGTATCAATTTAAAACATTAGAAGAACTAGGTATAGTAGGAACATACTTCAATATTGTAAAATCTATAGATGTTAGACCCAAGGCTAACATCATTCTAAATGGAGAAAAATTGAGAAGTGGGATAACTGGGTTAAATGGTGGTTCCATTCCAAGTTTTCTAAGGTATCTCCATACTGCTTTCCAGAGTGGTTGCACCAATTTGCTATCCTACCAGCAATGTATGAGACTACCTTTCTGCCCACATCCTCATCAACATTTATTCTTATCTGCCTTCTTTATAACTGCCATTCTGACTGGAGTGAGATGAAATCTCAGTGTACTTTTAATTTGCATTTCTCTAATTGCTAGAGATGTTGAACATTTTTTATATATTTGTTGACTAATGGTATTTTTTCTTTTGTGAAGTGTCTGTTCATGTCCTTTGCCCATTTATTGATTGGGTTATTTGTTTTTCTGGTGTTAAGTTTCTTGAATTCTTTGTATATCCTGGAAATTAATGCTTTGTCTGAGGTACTGGTGGTAAAGATTTTCTCCCAATCTCCCAAGATTTTACAGGATTGCTGTACATGTTCTTGATTGTTTCCTTTGTTGTGAAGAAGCTTTTTAGTTTGATACCATTCCATTTATTGATTCTTGATTTTACTTGCACTTTAGGAGTCTTGTTGAGGAATTTGGTTCCCAAGCTGACTTGTTGGAGAGCTGAGCCTATTTTTAATTCTAGTAAATGCAGGGTCTCTGGTGTAATGCCTAGGTCCTTGGTCCACTTACAGTTGAGTTTTGTGCAGGGTGAGATATAGGGTCAATTTCATCCTATTACATATGGATTTCCAGTTTTACTAGCACATTTGTTCAAGAGGCTATCTTTTCTCCAATGTATGTTTATGGAAACTTTATCAGACCTTAAATTATAGTACAGATCCATAGTAACAAAAATGGCATGGTATTGGCACCAAAACAGGCATAAAGACCAATGGTATAGAATAGAAGACACAGAGACAAACCCATGTAAATATAGTTATCACATACTAGACAAAGGCATCATAAACATACACTGGAGAAGAGATAGCCTCTTCAACAAATGGTTCTGGGAAAACTGGAAATCTATATGTAGAATATTGAAATGAAACTCCCATCTCTCACCCTGAGTAAAACTCAACTCAAAGTTGATCAAGGACCAGAGACCCTGCACTTAGTAGAAGAAAATGTAGGCCCAAATCTCCATCATGGTGGCTTAGGAACTGAATTTCCTCAACAAGACTCCCAAAGCACAAGAAGTAAAATGAAGAACCATAGAATGGGATGGTATCAAACTAAAAATCTTCTTCACAGCAAAGGAAACAATCAAGAACACGTATAGAGATCCTACAGATTGGGAGAAAATCTTTACCACCTGCACCTCAGAGAGAGCACTAATCTCCAGGATATATTAAGAACTCAAAAAACTTAACACTAGAAAGACAAATAACCCAATCGATAAGTGGGCAGAGGATCTGAACAGACGCTTCACAGAAGAAATATAATCGTCCAACAAATATATGAAAAATTGTTCAACATTACTAGCAATTAAGGAAATGTAAATTAAAAGCACTTATTATTTATTAAAAAATTAAATTGAGATAGCTAATGATATTTTATATTTTCAAAATATTTTAGACAATGGATTTTTATTTCATTAAAAGTGCTATAATAAAAAAAAAAACTCTTGGATTTAATTGTCCAAAAAATTTTAAATTATATTACATTTCCACACTATTTAGTGTGCAACAGAAGGATTAAGCCAACTTAGAGTATCTTCTCAAGAGTAAAGAGAGTGCCATATTAAAGAATAACAAGTAAGTAAACAAAGTAGATAATATTGTGAACTCTCAGAATTATTCAGCCTCAGAAGTAATGGACCTAGTAGAACTTTGGAGCATTCCTTAAGATAAATTTCTGGTATTTTTGTTGATTGTATCTGATCCCTCTTCTATCTCCAAAATAAATAAAAAATTCCTTTCATCTTCTTCTAGCCCTTCTTGTTAATATTTTAGCAGTGTAAAGGAGAAGGCTCTGTTAACCTCTCTACTTCTTTTCAAAGGAATCTTAAATTATAGTTTTTCTTTGAAAATAAGGAATGACTGGGAGAAGATAGGGTTAGGTTGCTTTCAAATTCTTTATACAAGACTGGATCTATTTTGGCATTCTTGCATCAGATTTATTCTGTATAAAGACAAAACTTAAGAAAATAATTCTGATTTTTAAGACAAATCAAGTATGCTAAGGAATGTCACTGAGAATTGACTTGTCTGTGAAAGGTTTTACATAGATTAACTAAGATATCTTTATTAGGCATGGGGAAACAAAAGGTAAATATAATTATCATTCACCATATAATTTCTAACCCTAGCCATGTGAGATGTTCACTGTATGTATCTAAGATGTACATGTGTGTTGATTATGGAAATGCATTCTTCCTTATGTATGCAGAATTCTATCTTAAGGAATTCCTCCCCAAGCCTTATTGCTATCTAAAGAATCTTTTCAACTATATACTGATAGTTGAAATTCCATCTGTTCAATACTCTTTGCAGAGTTTGTTGATGTGAAAGAATTAGAAATGGCAAATTCCCTTCCAAACTTGTTTTTCTGCTTTAACCGGTTCTCAAAACTAAACCCAGTTGGATTTGTACTTGTTCAGTCCTTAGGTAAATCACTAAATAAGGTAATAATTTAGGTAGGATATTACCCATGAACATAGGTAATTAATCACCAATTAATTCATGGGTGAGATTTTTCAAGTAAAAATCTATACATAGTTGTGGTTTCCTTCATAACAAAATTAGTTCCTTTAACCTTTTACATGTAGGTCCTTGCGTTTAAATCTCAAATGAACCCTGAATATCATTTAAAAAAATAGATTATTAAACTTATAAAAAAAGTATAAAACTAAAGACCTTAACAGCATGTGTGCTTTCAAACACCACTTACAAAATGAGAAACAAAAGAAAATACTTTTAAGAAACTTTTGAAGTCCTTTGCTAAAGTATTGGTTTCTTATTTAGCTCATATATTTTGTGAGATTAAGATATACATTTTAACCAAATATATTATACGCCATTAGACAATTTCATTCTTGTACAAAAAAACATTATAGAGTATACTTATACAAACTAAGATGACTCTGATGTCACTAGGTGATATAATCTTATTGGACCAGTATCATATATGAAGCTTATTATTGCCCACAGCTTTGTTATGTAGTGCACGACTATATATATGACAATTTAAAAGGACTTTAGGAACATTATTTTGACATCATTTCCATAAGTTAATGATCATTTAACTCCTAATATGCAATTCAAATGTGATTATACCTCCTGAAAGAAACATTCAAAAAAGCTTACCATATTATGAAAACCAAATCTTAAATTTTACTTTACTCCTGAGTTAATTCTTTTTTTTTTGGGTGGGGATCAAACCCAGGTCCTCACATACTGAGTTAAATCTACCTAATAGCATTCTTTTTTATCTATTTGTAAAATATAAGATTTGGAATTTATTTTCATTTTACGGATTGTTTTATTCCTTTTACAGCTCTCAGTATTTATAGAGCATATACCTTGTGCCAAACACAGCTCTATTTGTGCTACAAGGTAAAGAGGACTAAAACCATGAGAAATAATAAAAATTACCACCGAAGGCCTCACTTTACTAACGGAGAGGAAAGATATGGGTAAAAGTACCCTGCAAAAGGCCCTTCACACCATCTAGATCAGCCTTTAGGTAGACTCTGGCAACATGGTGGGTGGTGTTGTCAGGAGCCCACTACTTTATTCTTCATGAATGACCATCAGGCTATCACTAAAAGCTATGACTGAACAGAGCCAAGTGACACATCTGAGTCTTGATGTCCAGTTGAATGCAGGCAGGAAAGGAGATGCATGAAAGGGACAGACCATATCTAAACTGGGAAGCCAGAAAAGTGGTGCCCATTCCCTGAAATACTCTAGGAGGAGGAGCAGATGGGGCAGGGCGAGAAGCGAAGAGCTCTGGTTTGGTTGTGGGAAGCCTGGGGCAACTGTGGGCCATCCCACTGGGAGGGAGGTTAGGGGGGATTTTTTTGAGGAATTGGTTCACACAGTTATGGAGGCTGAGAAGTCCTGTGGCAGATTCCTGTGAGCTGGAGAACCCAGGGAGGGTGGTGCGCATGTCAGCCCTGGAGTTCGAAGACTCAGGAACCTGGAGTTTTCATGTTCAAGGACAAAAGAAGAGTGTGTCCCACTCTGGGAGTCAGAGTAGGGACTTTTCTGTATTTTGTTCCCTCTAGGCCACTGGATGATGCTTGCCCACATTGAAAGTGGAAATTCCCCACCTAATCCACTCAGTTATACACCAGTCTTTCCTAGAAATTCCCTTGCGGACACATTCCAAAAATAATGCCTCATCATACTTCTAGGTATTCCTTAATACAAATTGACACCTAAAATTAACCATCACTGTCACCAAGGCCTGTCAATTCTACCTCATTATTATTTCTTAGATCCCCATATATATACATCTTTGAATTGGTCCTTTTCACTGATGTGTGCAATGACAAATAATGAGAATACCTTATTAGTGTCTCCGCAAGGCCCTTCAAAATCAGGTTAGATTTATCTGTCTCCATGCCATTCTGCATAGAACCTGCTCTCCAACCATACTGAAGCAGCCAGTTTGCAAGAGCTCATGCTCTCTCACTTCTGTGTTGAAGCACAAAGGTATATCTTCAACCCCTTGGCTGTCGGCACACCAGGGAGAAGAAACCATGGGTAAACAAAGGCTGACCCCCCAGGAAGACCTAGCAGACAATTAGAAAATTGTGGCTCAACTGAGTCATATTCATGTTCCTTCACTGACAGCAAACAATCCAGGCCCCCTGGATGTTCATTTAAATTAAGCAGATAATACCCTAGTTTTGTGAATTGCAGAGATTCTGGTGGGTTAGTTAATCATTTCATAAAATATGCTCATGTTGTTTTATTCTACTAAGACTCTGGGAATAATTTTTAGATGCAAAAATCATTTGGTAGTGTGCTGCCATAAATAACTACAAAAAAAAAAAAAAAAAAAAGTATGTTTGTGCCAATTTCTCTTATCCTGGCCTGTATCTCACTGTGGTAGACAAATGTGTGCAGGAAACAGGAGTTGAGAGTGAGGCTGGAATTCACGAAAATATGAGTAGTTCTATTTTGCCAGAAATAGGACCTGTATGTAAAGGTTAAAGGAGCTGATTTTGTTATGGAGGAAACTACAACTATGTGTAGTGGCTGGAAAGTGTGATACCTTTCCTCACCCATCATTAGTGTGGCAGCCAACACTCCTTTGAAACAGGTTAACAAGAGAGAGAGAAAAAAAATATTCAACCTAAGTTTTACAAGACACAGGAGTCTTCAGAAATAAAGACCCAATGATCCATGAAAACTGTTTTTATGCTCAGATTTTATGAAGAATGGACAGTTATATAGACATGATTGGACAAAAGAATCTGATGTAATGGTAATAGATTGAGTGAGAGCCCCAGGAAGCCCTGTGTTTAAATTCTTCTTGGCTTCTCTGTATATCATCCCTTTCTTTCTCTGGAGGTATAGGACAGGAACTCTTTAGAATGAGGGTCTTCAAGGAGAAGGGAGAAGGGATGGGGCAACCTTTTGAGTTTTATGGCTTGCTTTGAGGGTGAGGAGTTCTAGCTGCTATGATCTACCTTGGAGAAGGGGAATTCTGGTTTCTATGACTTGCTTTGCTTTGAGGAAATAATAGGGTTTGGAGGCAGATGGATGGGAGGTCATAAACTCCTTACTTCTGAGGCCTTTTCAATTCCTTCTGACTGAAGTAGTCAGCACACCAAAGCAGCCAAAGTGCCATACTTTGGAGTACTGCATTCTGAACTCCAACATAAACATAAATATTTTGCTGAAAGCTTAGATTTCTAAATCTGCCTTGGCCGTTGCTGTATTATGGGGAAAAACCTGCATATGCTTCATTAACATGTAACACATAGAAAGTCAAATAATTTATGGATAGAAACTGACTTGAAAACTTCAGGAAACTTTTACAAAATAAACAGAATATTTAATTCACCACAGGCAGGACATTTTCATGATTAATTTATTTTTTGTTTTAAGTAGCAGGTTCCAGAGAAGCCAAAATTATTACAGAGAATTGTTTATATTAAATACAAGCTAAGTCATTTGAATTGTAACAGCCAAAAAAAACCCTGAAAGGATAAATATTCATCTTGTCAATATTTCTTTGGAAACTCCCTCGCTGTGTAGCTTCAAAAGAGACAGAACAAAGGTAAAGAGCATCTGTAAACCAAAGATCTTGGTAAATAGAGCAATATTCAGACCTATTAATTGGTGACAGGAGCATACAGCTCTTTGGTTCCTCTAAGTGACCTGGGTTCATTCATCCCTCTGAGCTGAAGTCCTGCGAGAAAAGGAGTGCACGGTTAAATACCTCGGGTCTGGAGTCATGATTGCAGTTGGGGGGTTTGACTTGACCTTGGGGTAAAACAGGTCAAGTGTTATGAGACTCAGTTTCTCTAAGCGGGATGACAGTGTGACCTGCTGTAGGGATTAACTGAGGTTATACAAAGGGCGGAACCCTGCCCGGCACCTCGTAAGCGCTCAACGTCTGTGATCCAGGACTACGTCGAGTTTCCTTCGGCGCTCCCCTTGGCCTGTCTTTCCAAATATGAGTATAATAAATAGAAAAGGCATCAGAACGCGGGGCAGGCGCCACGTGATCGCTCCACGCAAGCCACTTGTAGGGGCCTCCAGGGAGTTAGCAAGAAGGCTGGAGCCGCACGGCGAGCGCGCCGCGGCCCGCGCGATTTCCCGCCGCGCCCGCGTCCCCGGCGGCGGGCGGGCTCGGGGGCGCCCGGGCCGCGGCGGCGGCGGCGGCGCGAGCGGCGCCTCGGGGCCGGTGAATCATCCCGGCAGACACCGAGAGCCGCGGCAGCAGAGAGCAGCGCTGAAAAATGGCTGAAGCGGCCGCGGGCTTTCTGGAGCAGCTCAAGTCCTGCATAGTTTGGTCCTGGACGTATCTCTGGACCGTGTGGTTCTTCGTCGTGCTCTTCCTGGTCTACATCCTGCGGGTGCCCTTGAAGATCAACGACAACTTGAGCACAGGTAAGGCCGGGGCAGCGGGGCCCGCGCTCGCCCCTCCCCCGCCCGGGAAAGTTAGTGCAACTCGCGCGGGGCCGCGGCCGGCGGGGGCGGGCGGCCGGGCGCGCGCTCGGGGCCGCGCCGGGGCCCGCGCACCGGACGCCGCGGGCCGCCCGCCGGGGACGCGGCGCCTCAGGTGGCGGCCGGCGGCCTTCCGGGGCCCGCGGGCCGCGGAGGAGGAGCGACGCCGCCAGCCGGCCGGGCCGGCCGCGACGCCACCGCGGCCCGGTCCGACCTCCGCCCGCAGTTCCTGGTCGGGTGGGCTGGACACCCGGGAGGACGGACGTCGGGAGCCAGGGGCTTCCCGGGACGCCCCCTCGGGCCGCGGCGCCGGAGCCGCGGGGCCTCTGTGTCAGACCGCATCCTTCCCCGCTGGCCCCCGGGCGGGCGCTGGGTGTCAGAAGCGCTGTCCGGCCCAGCGGCAGTGGGTGGGCGGCTGCCGGGTGGGGAGCCGGCCTCCGGGACGCGCCCTCCGCGAGCGCAGCCCCGCCGGCGAGGGAGGGTGGCTGCTCAACGCAGGCAGGACGAGGGATTCCCGCAGGTGCTCACAGGGCACAGATGACGTGTCAGGCCACCAAACAGAATGTGGAAGGGACACCCTGTGGGACAGGAGATCTGGAATTTCCGATGGTCCCAGTTGAGGTTTTTAAAAGATCGCTCCTGATCTCTCCCCTGAAAACTCCACTGGTCAACTAGGTGCTTCCAGGTGTCCCATGGCCACGGTCCTAAGTGGAGAAGTAATTAGGACAGGCTTAAGGAACTTGCTGCTGGCTAACTGAATCGGTAGGCGCCACTGCAGACAAAACAGGGCCAACAGTAACACTCTAGGAGAGACAACGCAGAAACACTCAGTATTTTAAAGGAAAGGTTACAGTCCTTGAAAATGTGAAAATAATCGTGGATTCAAGATAGGTGGGCCTTTCTTAAAACAACAACAACCCTTTAATTTCTCAGGGGAAAGCCTTACAGTTCTGAATTATGTATAGATATAGATAAGTATTAACACCTGTATCTCCCAGTGAGTGATTTACATACTCTGGAAGTCTGAGTCTGGAAAGGCATTTTCTTGTGGTGGTTCCTTTGAGAAAACACTTTTTAAACACTTGCAACAATTTACTTACTTAGGATTTGTTCTTTTAAGATACTAACCTTCAGCATCTTGATTAACTTGAATTCCTTCCTATTTACATTTGTTTCATACTATCCCTTAGATTGTAACCCTCAGAGGATTCTGTCTGTAGGATTTTGTACCCAAGAATCCTCTCGCCCTTTGAATAGCTGCTGCTCAGCCCATTGGATGCAGTCATTCTAGAGACCCTGGCTTTCTGATTTTTCATCTTTTAGGGTGACTACTTGTCACAGTTTTGTCTTCCTTTAGGCAAATGTATCATTATATTTTCAAGTCCCAAAGTCTTATACTTTTGGGAAGTTACTTGGGGGTGGGGAATATAAATATATATAAAATGTATTGGTAAATGCATTGAATTTTTTCTCCCAGAAAATTAATCGTAAAAAATTTAAAATGTGAATATTTCTAATACACATTCAAATTTTTGAATTTTGCTTTACTTAAATAATCATCCATGTGTGTATGTGCCCACAAATGCCACATGCCAGTACTTTATACAGAACAGGCAATAAGCAAAATATTTACCTGGAAAGGATGTAGTTTTTGAAGAAGAAAATTGTTAGGTTTTAACCCATCAACGTTAAATCTAACGTTTCTCACTGATACCTTGTCAGTTTCGGTAGGGGCAGTTCTCATTTAAGTGCATAAGAGGTATAGACAGTTTGAAGATGGACAGGCCGTTTGGGCTGTACTTCCCTAGACATATGATAGAGTGAGCCTGGGGCTCTTTTCCTAGTGATGCTGGACTTCTGTTTCCTGAGTGGTTTCTTGCACATTTTCATCATAAAGGAAGATAAAGGAGAAGCACACACAGAGCACTTACCTCTCTGCTATTTCTATGAGAATATAGAGGAGGAGGGAGACTTTATTTTGAGGACATAAAATTAAGTCAGTAAACCACCTCAGAACAGATTAGGTTTTTCAAAAGTTAGTGGCAGACATTGGAGGCCTTTTTACTTCCCTTTTATTTTTATTTATTTATTTTTTATATTTTTGGTACTAAGGATTTAACCCAGGGGCACTTCACCACTTAACTATATCCCTAGCCCTTTTTATTATTTTATTTTGAGACATGGCCTTGCTAAGTTGCTGAGGCTGGCCTTGAACTTGAAATCCTCCTACTTCAGCTTCCTGAGTTGTTGGGATTACAGGTGTGTGCATCCCAGTTTCTTCCCTTTTAAAGTGAGAAGTTGGAAGTTAGGAAGATTGCTGAAAGATTGCTGTCAACATAATTTCTTCTTTACCTTGCCAGTTTCCCTTCCCTTTGGGAGCAAGTTTTGGTTAGTTCTTAAGGAGGAAGGCTCAGAGAAGAACTCACTAGCTAGCACCCCTTCTAGGTGAGGTAGGAACTGTCCCTCTCTGGTCAAACTTCACCTTGCAGGGATATCTCAATGGGTTCTGTCAGGATTAAGTTTGCTCTGCAGCCTTGTGGTCCTTGGTCTTCCTGTGATGAAGGCAAGTGTGTTCTTGAAGAGGCTGTCGCATCTAGAACTGCTTTTAGGGGAGCTGCAGGTGACACAGACCTCCCACCCCATCACAGTGAGGCAGAGCTGTGAGACAGAAGGAGCCAGGGATTCTATGACATAGACACTATTCTGCACCTGTAGGGGTGCAATCTAGTAAAAATGTTCTGAGTTGTTCTTAGAAGAAATTGATGTGTTCTTAATATCTTTTTTTTCTTTTTTCTTTTTTATATTTTTTCTTTTCTTTTTTTATTGTAAACAAATGGGATACATGTTGTTTCTCTATTTGTACATGGAGTCAAGGCATACCATTTGTGTGATCATAAATTTACATAGGGTAATGTTGTTTGATTCATTCTGTTATTTTTTCTCTCCCCCCACCCCTCCCACCCCTCTTTTCCCTCTATACAGTGCTTCCTTCCTCCATTTTTGCCTCCCTCCTTATCCCAAACCCTAAACCAAACCTTAACCCTAACGCTGACCCCTCCCACTCCCCATTATATGTCCTCATCCACTTATCAGCGAGATCATTCGTCCTTTAGTTTTTTGAGATTGGCTTATCTCACTTAGCATGATATTCTCCAGTTTCATCCATTTGCCTGCAAATGACATAATTTTATCATTCTTCATGGCGGAGTAATATTCCATTGTATATATATGCCACAGTTTCTTTATCCATTCATCAACTGAGGGGCATCTAGGTTGGTTCCACAATCTGGCTATGGTGAATTGAGCAGCAATGAACATTGATGTGGCTGTATCTCTGTAGTATGCTGATTTAAAGTTCTTTGGGTCTTCTTAATATCTTGATTACCTATAGCAATTTTAATATTTTTAACTTCATCCGATTGTTTTGTAGCAATATGCTTAACTTTAAATTGAAAAAAAAATTCTTGAATGCCTCCTATGCATAAGGTACTGTGGCTGATACTATGATGAGAAAGATATTTATAAAACTCAAGCTAAATAAGGGGTTTATAACATGAGTACAAGTTTCCATAATGTAAGGAGGAAGAAGGCAACCCAATGGAAATTTCCCTGGAACTGAACCTGGAAGGGTAATAGAATTCTAGCACTGAATTTGGGATATGAAGGGATGAACTTTTCCAAAGACGCAAAGATGTTAAAGTGAAGGTCAGATTCAGAAAACCATGAAATGGTGGAATTTTATTTAAAACAATAAAGGAAAAGGACCTTAATGAACCATATCTTATTTTAAGCTCATGAGTCATATGTAGTTTTCCAAGTAAAAATATTTAAAGTTTCTTTTCAAGGTGTAGTTTAGTTTCATTATACTACTTCTCTGCTCTCACCAGCTGGGTTTGCTTGATCTTCATTGCACCAAACCAGAGCTATTTAGAGTAGTGATAGAGTTCCAAGAATTTCATAGTATTCTGTTAGGCCATACAGAGGCAACCAAATCCTATAATGAAAAATGAATTATGAAAATGAGAAAATAAACACATTAGGAGTACATTAGTGAATACAACCCTACATTTTACGTGAATTCCTTCAGTGACTTTCCATTTCACTGAAGATAAAATGGAAATATATTATCCTGGTTTACAAAATGTGATGATCTTCCTACCCTTGAATCTGATTTTCTCTTTTCTCTAGATCATGATATCCCATATGAGCTGGCATGCCATTTAATACATCCCTAGCTTGTTCCTGCCTTTGTGTAGGCTGTACCCTCCACCCAGAAGGCTTTCCAGTTGATTTGGAATGGAAATCTTCTTGCTATTCACATCTCTGCTCAAATTCATTTCTTTAAAGGTTTTCTCTACTGACCCTACTTAAAATGACCATGATGTCACTGGCATCTCACCAGATTTGAATTCTCTGCATAGCACTAAACACTGTTTGATGTAATTCTGGCTTATTTGTTAATTTATTGCATTGTCTCCATGTCCTTGTAAACTCTGAGAGAAGGGACATTGTTTGTCTTGTCCATCTTAGGATCTAGAAAAGAGTGTGTCTGGGTTCAACACATGCTGCGTTTGTAATCATTAAATGAATGAAAACTGTGCCAGTTGGTTGTGGTGACTCAGCAGTGGCACTGTCCTTTAGGAAATGATTTGGAAATTTACCATGTAGTAATTTCTTATGAGGTCAAGAATTGTGTTTACTGAGTAAAATTATACATGTTTACTGATGTTCTAGAATATTAACACGTTTTGATGTGTTCTTTAGGGGAAGAATTTAAGAAAGGATGATCTTTTGGTCTGTATTATAAATTTAGTATAAAGAATGTTATTGGAAATTGCTGACTTTAGGAGCTAATTTGTGTGACGTACCTTGTACTTTCTACCAGTGCAAAAAAAATTATATATATATATGTATATATAAATACATATATATATATATATATAGATAGATAGATAGATAGATAGATAGATAGATAGTTGCCTGTATGGAGGAAAGGGAGTAGAAGATTTGGTTGGGAAATGTTTCAGAATAATATTGGCAAAAATGTTCAACATCTCTAGTAATAAGAGAAATGCAAATCAAAACTACCCTAAGATTCCATCTCACTCCAATTAGAATGGCGATTGTCAAGAACATAAGCAACAATAGGTGTTGACGAGGATGTGGGGAAAAAGATCTCACTCATACATTGCTGGTGGGGTTGCAAATTAGTGCAGCCACTCTGGAAAGCAGTATGGAGATTCCTCAGAAAGCTTGGAATGGACCCACCATTTGACCCAGCTATCCCACTCCTTGGCCTATACCCAAAGGACTTAAAATCAGCATACTACAGAGATACAGCCACATCAATGTTCACAGCTGCTCAATTCACTATAGCCAGATTGTGGAACCAACCCAGATGCCCTTCAGTTGATGAATGGATAAAGAAACTGTGGCATATATATACAATGGAATATTACTCCGCCGTGAGGAATGACAAAATTATGGCATTTGCAGGCAAATGGATGAAATTGGAGGGTATCATGCTAAGTGAGATAAGCCAATCTCAAAATACTAAAGGACGAATGATCTCGCTGATAAGTGGATGAGGACATACGGGGGTGGGGGGTAGGAGGGGTTAGTGTTAGGGTTAGGGTTAGGTTTAGGGTTAGGGATAAGGAGGGTGGTAAGAATGAGGAAGAAAGGAATGTATAGAGGGAAAAGAGGGGTGGGAGGGGAGGGGGGAAGGGGAAAAAAATAACAAAATGAATCAAACAACATTGCCCTATGTAAATTTATGATTTTTAATTAAAATTAAAAATTAAATTTAAAAAAGGGAGAAGGGAAAAACAGTCTATGTATTCATATTAAGGAAGAACACAGACATTCTTTGACTATTTGCAAGGTATTCTGGTATTTTTAATGAAAACATTTGTTTTCTTATTAAAGAGTTTTAGAATTTAAAAAAAAAATGAACACAAAATAACAAAGCAGTTGGTAATATTGAAGGTATAAAGAGGTCAGTGTGCAGCTTTGATAGTCTATGTGTAGAAATCAGAGAGAGAAGGAGGAAAGGAAGTAAATTGCCTTATTAAAGGACAGGCAAAGTCAAAAAAGAACCTTTCCATAAAATTAATTAGCAGAAATATCAGTAGAGTAGAGGGAAGGGAATAGGGGGAGGGGAAGGAAAGGAAATATTGGGGACTGAATTAGAGCAAATTATTTTCCATAATTTTATAGTTATGTCAAAATGAATCCTACTGTTATGTGTAAATAAAAAGAACCAATGAAAAAATTTAAAAAATAAAAAAATTTTTCAATTAATTAAAAAAAAAAAAGAATAATATTGGCAGGCATAATGAAACTTAACTAATAGAAACATGATGTGGTTAGAAGGACTTCAGCATCATTTTAAGTTCATGTATTTGCCTGTCTTCTCTAACTTTATCACTCATTTGTAAAGTTATAAGAGAATCAGAGTGAAAATAATTTTGGTATAATAGAAATTTGCTTTGTAGCCAGTTTTACTGGAGTATTTCTTTCTCTACAAAATATTTTTTATCTATTAAAAAAATAAATTAACTTCTATTCCTGTCAGTTATTATTTGGGTACACAAACTCATGTCAGTTCTCCAAGTTTCTGTACTTGTTTTCCATGTTGAATAATTAACATTTTCTAATATGTTGTCTTATTTGCTAATGCTTCCAGATGTGCTTTGCTTCCCAAGAACAAGGACTGTACATAGAAGTCACATCTTACAAACAAGTTTGAAGGTGGGGATGTGGCCTGACATGCATGAGGCCCTGGGTTTAGTCTCCAGCACTACCACCAAAATACAATAAATAAAAAAATAAATAATTCGAGTGTAAATCTGTTGATTGAAACTAGGAAGGGGTGCTAAGTCAGGCACTGTGCTGCCTGCTTATAGACTCCCTGGACTTGTTCACAAAAGTCTGTTTATATCCTTAATATAACTGATATTCTTCTTGTATGTGTAGAATAAAAATTGTTCAAAACAAAATGAGTGGGGTTGTGGCTCAGTGGTAGAGCACTCACCTAGCACATGACAGGTACTTGGTTCAATCCTCAGCATCATAGGAAAAAAAAAATAAAGTTAAAAAATTGTTTAAAACCCCAAAAACAAAATGAGTACTGTTTTAATACTAGTTGTCCTAACAATGTAAATGAACACATTAAAAGTATTTCAGTGGGAAAGCAGCTTAATTTGTGAATGAGAATGAGAACTTGGTGGAGACATTTACAGTACCTTTAGAAGGGACTGTTTCCTTAGTATACTCTGAAGAGCTTGATAGCAAGGATTGTACCTTTTTCATCTTTGTATGTCCATCAAATGTTATTGGCAGTGGCAGTACATGAAAAGAAGGCACACAACTCAGACTGGACGTTTCCAAGGCTTTCCAAGACAGATGATACTGGTGGTCCTTTACTTGTTTCACTTCACTACCTAAGTTTTTCCTTCCTCTTAGTTCACCGAAGTATTGTTGATACTCAGCACTCAAGACTGGGCTTATTATTTGTCTCATAACTAGAACTCAGAGGATTCTCCCAAGGTAACTGGGAAAATGTTTAATAACAAGGGAGAAAAAAGAACATTCCTGTGTGTTCAGAGGAGGTGATTGCCAGAGGAGGAACTAATGGAGAAACCAGTAGGAAACGCTGAGGGGATGAAGGTATGGGGTGGTGTAAACATGACTGTAGAGATGGGGCACAGTAGCTCAGTGATTGCCTAGAAGTGGGTCTAGAGTGGGACTGACAAAGTGTGCAACTGCACAAATACCACAACTTAAACAGCCTATAATAAGCACATCCTTAGGTATTGTATGAATGTTTACATGTTGCTTTCCAGCTCGGTGAGAGAATTGGTCTTTTGATTAGAATGCAGCTTCATAGGCAATGGTTAAATGAATGAGAAAGTGCCTTGAAGACTGCAAAATACTATATAAATCCCAGGCACTCTAGTAGCTTGTTTCCCCAGACTCTTGTATTCTATAGGCTTGCATCTCACAGTGAAATGACAGGTTAAAATAGATAATGGTATCTCTTATGCTGGGTATGCTTTCTCAGATTGCACTAGGCAGGATAATGGGTTATTGATTGGACCCACACTACTGAATGTCTGTTGTACCCATCCATACTGTATATGAGATGTCATTGTGAAGATGTCTATAATGGGTTTTGCATTTTCCAGAAGAGATAAAATGTGTAATAAAGTGTTTTTTTGATGTTACAGTGGAGCAGGACAGTGGCTCATGCGTTCCTCTTTTCCCACCATTTAAATATAGCAGGCACTATGTACTGCGCTAAAATAAGAAAGTGAGGAGGCCCAGTTTGTTCCAGCAATGTTTTGTTAGCCATGACTGTGGCTACAGGAATCACTGTGTAATTTTAGTGCAAAATAAGGCAATATTTATTCGAGGAGCGTATTTTTGCCCTCTGAATTTTAGGAAACTGGAAGGGTGCTAGTTACACTCATACTCTGTAGAGAACTCTAACTTTGGTTCCCAACTTGATCTCCAAATCTTGTAAAAGCTCTGGGTAAGTGTCTGTCTTTTTAGAAGTTTTGAGCAAGCCTGTGGAGAATTAAAGGACTTTAAAGGACTGTTTAGGTCAGGAAACAAGGCCTATTTGTTTTGCTATTTAAAAAAAAAAGTGCTTAACAATTTAAAATACCACAGTAGAAACACAGAGGCATCAAATAGTCTTAAAAAATGAAGTAACTTTTACACATAAGCAATTTGGGTCTGGAGTTTGTTCTTCAGGGGTATTTTTAGTTTGGTTTGGCCACAAAGTCAGTATTTTATTAGTAATAGATACAAGTAAAGTTCTTACAGTTTGTCTCTCTGCTAAACTTTTACAATTTCTAGTCTACTTGTTTTGGGAATAAGAATAAATTTTATTTTCCCTCCAAAATTGGTCTTTCTCATTTATTTGATAGGTGTTGTTTATTGAATATTGCCAATAGAACAAATAAAATAATGTTGTTGGGGTGTTTTGCAATTTATCACACCTATTGACTCAGTTGGTTCTCTTTCTGTGACATTTATTTAGATTTGTAAAGTGTTACATAGTAAGAATTGGTATGATCTGGTTTGCACTTTTCCAAACCAGAAAAGTTTGGGATTCGTGGGCTGGGATTCGTGTGTGTGTGTATGTATAGAATTATCCTCTGTGATTGGAATCCTTTAGTTTAAATAAAACAAATTATACTTTTCTTAAGTTCAGGCTCAAAGCTGACATTATGGTTCAGAGAAAATTTTTTCTTATGTATGTTGTAGAAATATTTGTTTGTAATGACTCTTTGAGGAAGGGATGTTTTAAATTGTACCCTTACATTTGAGAGTTGAAGTATAAGAGGCTAAAATGGAATTTTAAACATTAGAAACTAGCTTCTCAATTGTTTTTCCCCCAAATTGGAAGTTATATATGCATTATTATAAAATAAATGTAAAATGTATTTTTAAAAATCTTATAACAAATCTAATCAATTGTAAAGCCACCACCTAAGAAAAACTTTTTATTTCTCTTACATTATTTGAACATAATCTTTTTTAGAGGGAGAGTTCAGACTTGATGACAACATCAATTAAGTTTGAGAAAATATATGTAGACATTAATTAGTTTGGACTATAAAAGAATTCCTATAAATGTTTGGTTTTTACATTGACTTATTTTTTATTGCTTACTACAGAAAATAATGTAACAATTTCTGGAAACTTCTAATGAACAGTTAAAGGAACTAAAATTCTTAAAAATAAACATTTTTTAGTTTTATTATGAGAATAAATGTGATAGGGAAGAGTAAAGAGATAAAGAAGGTAAGATGAATAACATGCTACCATTTGGGGTAGAGATCTAAATTCAAAGCTTTCATGCAAACTGGTCAGTTGTTAAGAGAAAATAAAGATTTATTATTTATTAATAATAAATTATTAAGTAATAATTTATTATTATTTATTGAAAATAAAGATATATTATTTATTATTGTTAAGAGAAAATAAAGAATTTATTATTCTCTTAAATACAGCATTTAAGAGAAAACTTAAATGATGTCTCTAAGCATAGTGATTAGTAGGGCAAGGTAGTTGTGCATCAGTGGTTATAGGCCAGGGCTTTTCCCCTACTATTTCTTGATCATTATGGTCATCTATATTTCATGTCCAGCTCACTTTCTAGGTATAAAAATGACTTACATGTAAAATATGGGGTCTTGGTGGTATTGTATTTATTTAGCAGGCTAAGGCCCTGCATTTGATGCCCAGCACCTAAAAAAAAAAAAAAAAAAAAAAAAAAATTAAATTAGAAAAAATAAAAAGCTTTTAAAAATGAAATATAAAGAAGTATAGAAGTGTTTTCTTTTGTAACACCTGCAAAAAGGAAATAGTATAGAAAATTATATAAAGATTATGATAGTACCTTTTTAGTGAATTATACAATTTTTGTTGCAGCCATTTATTAGTCTGTAACATGTTTCATTAAAAACATATACTGTTCATATATGAATGCTTTTGAAGCTTGGCTTTATAGAAATCTTTTTTTAGCATTGATTAGTCAGTCAGAAGATTGAAAAATTGAAGGTGAATAGACAAGTGTCAGTCCTTTTAAATCAATTTATTTATTGAAGGTTTTAATTAGTTTAGGCAAAGTTCAGAGAGCCTCATAGGCAAGAAGCCCAGCTGTGTATGAAATGATGTTTCCACCTTGCATTTAAATGAAAACAGTTCCCTCCTAGTCCTGGCACATTGCTTTCAGCCTTTTCTGAGACACCCTGGAGAATAAGTAACTATTGCTTCTCTCAGCAGCACTGTGTGCCTGTGAGTCCTTGTCCTAGATTTTTTATGGAAGGATGTAGTAACTTTTTCAAAACATGATCATACAATTCTCAAATCAATAAAAATGAATGCATCATGTTACTTTTATAAATAAGATAGATGTTAGGAAATTAAACCACCCGTGGTGGATGGCATATAAAGTGTTGTAAAATATCAAACGATTCACTTTGAGAGTTTCTTTCCTTTTTTTGCCACTAATCCAAAGCAACTCAGTGTCTGGCTTTCTCAGGCTATATTTGCCTAGAAAAAAGACTAAGAATGTGAATAAATTATAGCAATTCTGAGTCCATTCTCGAAGGGCCCAGCAGCACTTGCCTACACCCTAGGTGGCCCCTGATGCTCACCTTCCTTGTAAGTTTTCCAGCTGCACTACTGTTACTCCTGGCTCCTGGTGCTTAGGACCTCTGCCTCATCTTCTCTTTTCTTTGATTATTGTTGTTGGGACATGAAAGAAGGTCTTCATGGAGTCTGTGTAAGTCCATGTCCTGGGGGCAGGTCTGCAGACCCAGTTAGTTGGTCAAGTCCCATTGGGTCTTTCTGCTAATTGTATCCAGCCTTTTCACTACAAAATTACTGACCTAACTGGGCGGTGCACAACCTGTGAGACCAGTCTCGGCAACTTAGTGAGACCCTCAGCAACTTAATGTGACTGGGTCTCAAAAAAAAAAAAAAAAAAAAAAAAAAAACCAGAAAGGGCTGGGGATGTGGCTCAGGGGTAAAGCAATACTGGGTTCAATCCCTGGTAATTAATAAATAAATACATACAAAAATAAATAAATAACTGACCTGCAATCAAGTAGACAGTGCCCTTACCACATTTTAGCACAAGGTCAATGTGGGCTTATTTATAAGTTTTGTGATCTTGACACTAGTTATCTTGTTTACACCTGAGGATAATAATAGTAACCATCTCATAGGATTGTTATGAAGATTAACTGAGGAAGATGAGCAAGGCCCCATTTAAGTGCTCAGCACATTGAAGATATTCAGTTATAGCCCTCTGTTGCCACTGCTTCTATAATCCTTTGTTCTATGATTCCATCTGATTCAGCTGAATTAATTTCTAGATTGATAGTTTTTAAAAAATGCTTCTGTTCTCCTTTTTCATACTTGCTTACATATATATCATCATATATATATATATATATATATTTTCTGTTTTCCTTCAATTTTGAGGAGAAATGTAAGAATTGAGACAGCAGGAGCTCCATTCCTAGTCAAAATGAGGAAGTTTTTATTATGTTTTCTAACTTTACTGCTTATCTCTTTATACCCTGTGCCTGTTTTCATGAATTTTTTTGGAACTTATAAACCTCAGGGTAATTTCAAAGTCAAATTCACTAATCTCTTCCCAGACCTTGTTTTATTGATTTGTTACACTGCAGAAAAGGACTTTTTATGTTGTACTTCTAGTTTCTTACCATCAACTAACAAATTCATTGAGTCACACTGTTAGCAAGTCACAGCTGGATGTGGAAGAATGGAATGATGACCAAGACGTGGTCTCTGTCCTCAGTATTTTTAGGTATTTAGCACAGTAGGAAAGGGAAAAGACACACAGCCAACTCTAATCCAAAATATAATGTGTCGAGCAAAAAGGAATCTAGCAGTACTAAAGAAGGAGATGAGAGAAAGCTTTAAGTTTATGGTGGTAGTTATTGAGTTGCATTTTGCTGTAGAAATTCCCAGGCCCTTGGTGAATGTGAGAATGTGAAAACTCTTGGTGCCTTTAAGAAAACTGCCATGTGTTTGACAGGAGGGTGGAAAAGGAAGAAAAGGTATACTCCATTAGTCTCAAGTTGGAGTTCATTTTTCAGGATAAATAATAATTGAAACTCTGATATATTTACTTATATAGAAAAGAATCAGAGGTTGATGTGGTGGTACATGCTTGTGATTCCAGCAACTTTGGAGGCAGGAGGCTTACAAGTTGGAGGCCAGCCTGGGTAACTTAGTGAGACCCTGTCTCAAAAATAAAATATTAGAAGGACTGTGGGTGTAGCTCAGTGTTGAAGTACCCCTGGATTCAATCCCCATTACCACATACCACACAAAAAGGACAGGAAATAGTAATACTTGAGTAGCCTACAACCAATATTTGAAGTATGTTAATTTTAGAATAACTTTAATAAATTTTTCAAATTACTGTTTACTCCTTTTAAAATTAAACTATATTTTTGGAACACTTTAAGATTTTCAGAAAAAATTATGGCAATAATATAGAGTTTCCATGTTCTTTACACCCTGTTGCTAATATCTTATGTGGTATGTAAGATGGCACATACCGTATGGTATTGTTGTTACAGTTCGTGAGCCAATATTTATACATTATTATTATTAACTTAGTTCACTCTTTATTAATATTTTCTTAGTTTTTATCTAATGTCCTTTTATTATTCTAAAATACCACATTACACTTAATATAATAGTCGTGTCTCCTTAGACTCCTCTTGGCTCTGGCAGCTTTCAGTACTTTCTGATTTTGGTGACCTTGATTGTTTTGAGGTGTACTGGTCAAGAAATCTGTAGACTTTCCCTTAGTTGAGATTGTTTGATATTTTTCTGAAATTATTGGTCTTTGGGAGGAATACCACCAAAGTAAAGTGGACTGATTGCTACAAAAGTTGTGTGCTTAGTCAGATAAGGCTGTTCTAATAGATATAGGTTAATTGGGGGTTTAGCAAACATTAATTACTCGGTTCCAGAAGTTGGCAAGTCCAAGATCAAGTGCCAGCAGATCTGGTGTCTGGCTTCCTGGTTTGCAGCTGGTCGTCTCCCTGTACCCACATGTGGTGGAGAACCAGGTGTGGGAGCTTTCCTATGTCTCTTCTTGTAAGGACAGTGATTTCTTTCATGCGGGCTCCACTGTCATGACATAATTACCTCCTGAATATCCTCATCTCTAAATATGATCACTTTGGAGCTTAGACGTCAATGTATGAATTTGGGGAAGAAACAAACATTCAGTTCATAACATTATAGTTTGCCCTTTGAGACTGGTTGTTGCAGGTTGTGGGTCAGAGGTCTGTTTTTATATATGGTGTGGATATTATTTGTATTTATATTCAGTCTTTCACTCACCTCATGAATCTACATACAATTTGGGTATAATTTTTGCATATCCTCTTTTTTGGGGGGTGGGTACTGGGGATTGAACTGAGCCACATCCCCAGACCTATTTCGTATTTTATTTAGAGAGAGGGTCTTACTGAGTTGCTTAGCACATCACTGTTGCTGAAGCTGGCTTTGACTGGAGATCCTCCTGACTCAGCCTCCCGAGCCACAGGCATGCCCCACCGTGCCCAGCTATATGCTGTTGTGTTTAAGAATTCAAACTATTATGTTAGTTTAGGGAAGACTTTACTTTGCTCAGAACTTTACTGAAAATTTACTGAGAATTGTTTACCATTTTGGAAACTCATGACTCCACAAGCAATACCATTCATAGTATCTGTTTCACTAATACACCTGTATCAGCCTGCATTCACAGGGCTTGCATTCATGGTGACTCCATGTAGAGGTATAAATATCTACTTCATTAAGGCCTCAAACTGAAGTCACAAAAGCATTTGACTTTTTAATAAAATGAAATTATTTTACACAGGGCCAGGAAGAAGTAAGACAAGTGAACTTGCCTTGCTATAAAATTTAAGGAAATACTCTTATGGTCCTGCAAGTTCAAGTTCAGTGCTTAAGTTTTGCACCCTAAGCACCTTGCTTGCCTCATCTTAGTCCTATTTTTCCCTATTAATTTGTGGGATATTGCAATCAGACTAGCTGGACTGGATTCTAGACTCCATATTCTGGGTTCCAGTCTGCAAATTTGATTGAGTTTAAGTTCAGGTCCACTCCATTTCTCTCATTCTCCTGGACAAATAACTAATCAGGACAAATTCTTCTCATGGGAAGTGGCAGAAGCAAAAGAACATAGGAGAAAATATGTAAAAACCTCATATTTGTCATGCCTAAAACTGGCTCAGCTACATAGGCCAGAGCAAGTTACATAGCCAAGCCAACATATTCAGGGTAGGGAATATACTGTGCTTATTGTAGTGGGTGGTACTGCAAAGCCATTTGGCAAAGATGTGGATTATAATTCTAATACAGGGGAGATGTGAACATTATGAATACTGAGTCAATTTACCACAATGACATTATTGTTATATATTCTATCAGTAACATATGCATATTCCTGTTTTTCAACATCTTCACCAACTCTGATGTTATCAGATGTCACAATTTTTTTGTTAGATTAATGGGTGTTGAATAACATTATTTTCTTTTCCAGGTCCATTTTCATGTCTTAAAATACAATATGTTTGTCTTAAAAGATTATTTTTTTCCTCCACTATAAAGTCAGGTAGAGAGAATGATGAACTTTTGTGATAAAAATAAAAATTTGGAATATGAGTTTTTTATAAATAAAATCAGTTACAGGCTTAACTACCAACTAATTTCTATTTCCCTTTTGTTTACATGGTGTCAGATATTCCGAGGATCATTAAAAATGTCTAGACTCTATTCATGAAAGGCCCATTTGTTCTACATTCTCATTCTGTAGACAGGATGCATTCATAATTTTCTTTCCACTTCTCAATGGTCTAATTTTACTGAACTCATTTAGTAAGTAAAGTATAGGAATTGTATTCCAGATTACCTCTTTGAAAACATGACTCTATTCCAAACTATGCAGATATTGTGAATTTCAGTAAATGGATTCTTTGTGTTTCTCTGGGAAATAAACTCCTTATTTATTGGCACCCCCATGATATGGAGGCAGTTCTTACTGAAGAGCACCATCCAGGTGAGAGAGGGGTGGGGATGTAAAAGGTACCACATAGCTTTTGCCTGGTGAATGTCATCTCATTTATTCTAGGGTTTGACAGATTAGTTCTAGGATTGGAGTATTTTAAAAGAAATACAGGTTGTACATACCAAAAAAAAAAAAAAAAAAAGCTGAACAGGAATTTTCTTCTCTATATCTATGCCTTAAAGGCTATAAAGTTCATAACCCCAGCAACAGTTCTAGTGGCCCCTTTTGTTTTCTGCCTTTCATATACCACTGCCCTCATTATCTCTCCTGTTCTTGGTCACCTGGGCTTTTACCATCCTTTGGTAAGACAGGTAACTTACAGGACTTTGACAGACATCTTCAAGGAGAGGAATCTTAGGTTAGGATGACTGGACCAGAATGTGTGGAACAGGTCTCTTACTAGAACAGGGGAAAGGTTACACCTATATGTAGGTGTGAGCTTTTCTGATGTCCTCAGATCTCCTTTCCCTGGAGATATTAGTTTCCACTGAGGCTGGTGAGGATGTATCCCACTTCTGATATTTTAGATTTCTGCATCCTGAAAGGCAACAGAAGAAACCAAAGATAAAATGGAGCAATTAGATCCAAGAAAAGACTGAACTGAAACTTCCTATAAGGATAGTGGGGGAAGTGAAATGCTTTAATATTTTTTATGGAGGTCATTATAGCTGACAAAGATAGGGAACTATTGTTAATGACGGTCCTAGCAGGAAATGGATCATACTTCCAAACTGGTGATTGAGAAGAATTTAATAAAAAGACTGATTACAAAGGTGTGGGTAATAATGGAGAATATTTTATTGATAACAAAGGATTACCTTGTTGATTCAGTTCACTGGCTTCACCTTTTCTCTTCCTCCTGGTAGAGTTTAGTTTTGCTAAAGGATCCTTCACTTTCACAGTTCATAATAATCTTCACATATTCTTTCTTTTACATGTTTAGTTAGAAAATCTTGTCAAATTGATAGTGCCTCATGAATCTCTTTTCAATTTCTACTTCTGCCTTTATTTCAGCCCTTATAATCTTATTACAGTAATCTCTCAACTGATCTTCCTGCCTCTGATCTCCTCTAATCTCTCCCACAACCAGGATATTGCTTTCAAATCCTTTAAAATCTTTCTGTTGCCTAGCAAATAAAATAAAGACATCTAAACCTAACATCTTAGGCCTCTACCATTAGTACCAGGGGGCCTTTCTAGCTTGATGCTCATCACTTTCCATCATGCTTATATTCTTAATCATTTAAAAAAATTCTTCACTTTTTTGTCATCATGGAGGCCAGATGATTCATCTGCAGTTTGGATGCCTCTCTCTAGTTTACCTGAATCCAAATGGTTTCAAATACCCCAGGTCCTAAACCAGGTCACCCTATTGCCTCCTTCATCTCCTTGTCCTGTGGTTCCTGAGGGCCTTCACCTTTCCCTCCAGAGTTTTACCTCTACATCTTGGTGCATCCAGGCCTTTTGGCCCCTGAGTTCTGAGGTTCCGTGGGTCTTTTCCCCTCAGTGCATGTTCCTGTATAAGATGAGTTCTTTTATTTGATGTTGGTCACAAGAAGCAACTGACAGTTTATGTGGAAGACCCTCTAGCAGTCCTGACATAAAATTTTTTATTTTACAATAATCTCAAATTTAAATGAATTTATTGAAATTTTGGTACTGTTTTTCCAGGACCATTAGAGAATTCATTGCTGATGTGCGGTGCTCTGTTACTCTGAAATACTTTGGTGTGTGCTCCCTACAAACAGAGACATTCTTACATAACCACAGTACAACCATCAAAATGAGAAATTAATTATTAATCAGAAATCGGTATAGTACCACCATCTAATCTCAGATCATGTTCAAGTTTCACCAGTGGTTCCAATAATTGACTTTATAGAAAAATAATCCAGTCTACAATACTGCCTTGCATTTGGTTGCTGTCTCTCCAGACTCCTTCAGTCTTGAGCACTTCCTCCATCTTTTCTTGACTTTCCAGACAACAAATATTTTTGAAGAGCCACTTCTTTTTAATTCTTTGTACCACTTTGGATTCTTGGTTTCCTGTTTTATTCTGTGGACTTGTTATCATTGTTATTTTGATAAACTGTCTCACATTTGGCCTGCAGGGGCTTCTGTAGTCTGACGTCTGCATTCTTTTGACATATCCCATTATTCTTTAAGGACTACTTTCTAAGATGTTCAACTTCATCTTATACTTAAGTATCCAATTGCAGCCTCGGAATCAACAGTTTCTCTAATGTTCCCTTTTTCCTGTTATTTATATTTTGGTGTTGGTGATTGAACTCAGGGGTGATTTACCACTGAACTATATCCCTAGCCTTCTTAATTTTTTTTCTTTAAATATTTTGAGACAGAGTTTTGTTCAGTTGCTTAGGACCTTCGCCTCCCGAGTCACTGGGATTATAGACATACATCTCTGTGCTGTTTTGTGCAGCTTTCAGATCACAAGATATGCTTATTGCCATTTGGAAGTTGCTGCTCCTAGTCCTCTCAGGACAGAGCAAGGAATATATGTGTAAGAACACATATAAATATATGTATATTTACTTGTAAATTGCTTTTTTTTTTTTTTTTTTTTTTTTTTTTTTTTGCGGTGCTGGGGATCGAACCCAGATCCTTGTGCTTGCAAGGCAAGCACTCTACCGACTGAGCTATCTCCCTTGCTTTTGTATCTAGTTCTTATTCGCCTCTCTTTCTTAAAATCATTAGTTCATGTTAATACCTCAAATTCCAATCTTCAGAATCATCTCAGATTTCTTCCTTTCCATACTTGTTTTTTCCTTGGCAAGTGAGAAACCTGGGTCCCATTATCTTAATACATTCACTTACCTGCTCAGTCCATGTGTATATAACCAGTTTGTGACTCTTGACATACCAGGGCTCTGAAACCCCATGCTGAGCAGCCCTGCTCAAAGGCTGTACTTATCTTCTGAGTTTGGGCTCCAGGGCCCCGTGTGTTGTGCATCCCTCCCCCTGCTGTCCAGAGGACATCTTCCTCACACTGCCTCTGATGCTATGTGTGGTCGGCTGCTGGTATACCCTTCTTATTCTGCTTGGGCTCTAATATCTGAGGCAGAGCTGCTCCATGCATGGATGCCCTTTTACCCTGCCCGCACCCCCCATCATACTCCAGCACAGATGTTTACCTTACTTGGCCCCAAATATGATTTCAGAATTGAGTTATTTAGGAAGGGGAGGAGAAAGAAGATGAGGGATACCCACTTTAATCATCAATTCCTACCTCCCTTTCCCTTCTTTTTCTTTTAAAAATCTAAGTAATCCATTAATCAATTACTACAGACCTGGAATTTCAATAGCAGTCTCTTTTTTGATTCCTATGAGTCTTATCCTATGACATCACTTTTTTCTTACAGCCTTCAGTTTTTTAAGATGCTTTTGATCTAATTCTGTGAATGTGTAAGGACTTGAAGAATTGGACCTTGCTGCAGTGAGCATGTCTTCAGGGAACATCATTCTGAACATGAGCTTCACGTTGCACACATTTCTCTCTCTCTCTCTCTCTCTCTGTTGGGTGTGTGTGTGTGTCTGTGTTTGTGCCAGAGAGAGGAGAAACTTTTGAAAGTTTTTATAACTAATTTATAAAGTCTTCTCTTGTTGTGCGTGGGATAGACTTTAAACTTTGGTTTTTCAGTTTCAGGAAAGTTCTCCCTTTTGCCTGAAACAGGTTATAGATTAAGCAGCCTCTCCCATTGTGGTGGAAGCACCTACTAGTTGTCAGCTTCTTCACTAGTCTGCAAGAAATTCAAGGACAGGTCTTGTAGGCTCTGTGAGAGCAGGGTGTATCTGCTGTAGACATCTTTGTGTGCCCAGCCCCAGCACTATCCTCTATCACTCAGAAAGCCCTGCTGTCAGTTAATATTGGTTTGTCAATGCTGGCTTGTACTTGGGTCTGATAGCAAAGTCCATGATCTTTTCACTGCACCTTGTCTTGTTTAGGACAAGATGGCCTCTGTCCCCTTAGACTAGTGCGTGGTTATTTCCAAGTCGGAGAGATTGTTACCTAATAGCACATCTCTCTTGTCCATGTTGGAGTCCATTATTTGTAGCCTAAACTCAGTGCTCAGTGAGGTTTGTAGACACTTCACCTACTGTATTTTTTTTCCTTATTTATTTTAAGTACCACTAATAGGTGAGAGGCAACTTCATCACTTAATGTCTGTGTTACATAGATTGTTTAATATCCGAGGGTTACTTTTTTCGCTTGCACATGGGGGATTTTAATAACTTCCTTACTGGTTTTCTGTGAGGCACAGCATATGTAAATATGCTCCCACACGTGGCAGACTGGGTTCTCAGTGTGGGTATCATTTATTCCCCTTCACTTCAGGAGGGTCATAGAAGGATGTTAAGACAGCTGAAATGCGTTATCCCAACCCTGATTCACTATTGGGCATTTCATAAAAACTGGTGCTACCCTTGATTCACTAGCTACATAATTATTAAATTTGTTAACAAAATTGGGCTTTGTGCAACACTGTTTATGATTTGGGATTTTGGTACATTTGTAGTTTCCAGTGGTCTCATCTGTGGTCAGTGGTGCTTGAGTTTATTCAGAGCAGTTCTTTTTGCCACTAGATGGTGCTTGTCCATGCATTTGTGAGGATTTTCTATACAGAGGTGAAAATATGGTCTCTTCTTTTCATGAATTTAGGAATAATTAACTGTGTTTAACTGAGGTTTTGTTAGTTGCTGTAATAGGGATTGAGGAGGATGAGAGCAAAGAATTTTCAGAATTTCTTGCACAGGACTATTTTAGATTAGCTGCAGGGGGAACCTGTTAAGAGATTTCCCACTCATTGTGTTTTCTCTGAAAAGCTGACATGACCAGTTTGGGAACCAATACTTTGGTAAAAGATAATTTTATTTTTTAGAATATATTGAATAGCACTCAGAATAGTTCTCGGCATGTGGAATTAGATTCTGTTATAATACAAAGTGGGATGACTCTGCTTTTTTATTCTAACTTAAGTGGAAAAGGAGGATGGGGGACAGGGTTAGTGACAAGTTGAGAGTTGGTTCTGGCAAAGCAGAGTCAGTGAATTGAGAGTTGGTGGTTGGATAGGGTGAAGAGTTTATTTTTAAGCAACAGAAACTGGCTAATTTATGGAAAAGTGAAAAATTTCAGAATCTCATGAAGATCTGAAGAATTTGATTTCAGAAAGGACAAAATCTAGAATGTCTTCAGGGATCTAGGTAGCAGGGAATGATGAATAATTTTCTCAGAATGATCTAGTTTTCATAATAAGTGAATTTCAGCTATTTTATTTTTTCTTTTTGTTTATTTATTTTTAAACCACTGCTAAATATCAGATTCTTTGTGAGAGTGAGCACCCATGTCCCAATTCCCATTAGCATCAGATGAGATAGGGAAAACTAGTGTTGGGGGTGGGGAGCAGGCTTGGGGGAAGATTGGATTTAGATGTGTTAAGTTGGAGATATTCAGATATCCAAACTGAGATATCGGGTGGGTAGTTGAACATATGAGTTAGAGGTAAAGAGAACAGATTTTGAATATATGAGTTTATAGGAATATTTAAAGTCATGGGAGTAGATGTGCTTACTGAAGGGGAAGGTATATATAAGAAGGTTTCAGTTTTGGGGCTTTCCAACCCAGAAAGGTTGGGAAAAAGGAGAACCACCTGAAAAGGAGACTGAGAAGGATGATAAAGAACTTATCAGTCAGACCTTTTAGTGAGAATTCACACATATATTCTCATCTTCTGAGCCTTCCCACCTCCAGCTTCCTAAGCTACTACTCCTCAGTATTACTCCTTTTAATCCCTGCTTTTTCAGTAGACTAGCCAGTGCCCAGGAATTTATAGAGTCTGATCCTGTGTCTTCTCTTCTTGCAGACAAAGGGAGAAAATCTCTTATTTGAAGAAGCTCCCTTCCTCACCGTTCTCAGTCAGTCCAAAGAAGGGCTATAACTCTAAATGAGTGTTAGCATGTTAGATTCAGAGCCCTCACTGTGCTTGGTATTTTCCATCCTTTGCCTTCTAACAGATTCCCCGTGAAGCTGAGATGTGGTTGAGGTACAGAGTCCATCTGCAGAAGCAGACTCCCTGGGAGTGTGCCTCCTGGCACACAGCCTCCTTGGCCTTCAGGCCTGCTATGGCATCTGTCCTAGCTGTTCAGAGCTGTTGCAAGAAAACTCCTGTTTCAATAATGTTCTGTGCTTAGTACCATATTCTTGTCCTGGCAAGTGGCCTCTGGTTTGGTTCCTGACTCTGTACCACTCCCTAAAATTCTTACCTACTGAATTTATGTAAGATTGCTCTTGGCACTCAGTTCTAGAGAGAGAGAGAGAGAGAGAGAGAGAGAGAGAGAGAGAGAGAGAGAGAGAAACAAGCCAATGTTAGGTGGGGGAGGGAATGGGGGCATAGGCAGACACACAGACACAGGCAGTGCTGACTTTACTACATGCTCAGACAGATCCCTCAGACAGAACCTGTCACCAGAGTATCTTCTCATTCACTTCTGGAGTGGATCTCTCTGTGGTACCTGGAATCATACACTGTAACTATACTATTTCTTCTTTTCTGAAAATTCCCTAGCCATTCCTAACACATGAACAATTTTTCTCCTTTGCTAGAGATGGATTTCTCTTCCTCTTCTGAAGGGGCAGTCGTTTGGTGAGTAGTTCTCTCTTTGTAATAAGTCCTATGCTGATGGTACATCTTATCAACACACAGGCTCAGTATAATTCAAGTGCTAATTTCAAACTCCAAAGCCTCTGTAGCAATCAGGGTTTTTCTTCATATGTATATTAGAACATATTCTGTACCTTAGATGTGCACTGAGATTTTTAGAACTTGAGATATTCTGGTCAGAAGAAGGTCACATCTGGTCCCAGTTGGTGTCTTTCACAAGCTGTTCCATGAATCAGCCTAGAGGCCTACCCTGCGAAGGTTGTGAACACAGACCCCTCTTCCAGAATTTAGGTTTTATTTGTTTTCCTGAGTCATTTATCATTTTGTCAGCTGTAGGTTTTAGAGTTAAATTTATTTTAATTTTCACTGTAAAGCAAATTTATCTTTGCTTTATATTCTAATAACAATGTATTCTAATTGAGCACTAGAGGGCACTTTGTAAAAAATGGAGCAGTTTTATTCATTTTTTGATTTTTGAAATATGTTACTATAGTTATTGAAATAATTGAGACGAGTCATTAAAATAACTGTTGTATTCAATAAATCATGATCTATAAAGGATCCCAAAAATACAGTAAATACTTGATAAAGGACAAGAAGGAGTTTTGTTCCTTGAATTGACTGCTTTGCCTCCGAATGAACTTCCAAAATCTTCACGTTAAAAACAACACTTTTGAAGAATAATAGTGTGAAAACATTATTTATTCAGTGAATACCCACTGAGGATTTACTCTATTGTAGGCTTCCTAAGGGACACAGAAATGGTTTAGATGCAAACCTGCCTTCAATAAATTATAATCTAATATGATGTTATCAAATAGAAATATGATATACAAGCTACACACAAAATTTTAAATTTTCAAGAAGACACATTAACAAAGTAAAAAGAACCAGGTGAAATTAATTTTGGCAATGTAGTTTATATAACCCACTATAGCAAAAATACCATTATTTCAAAATGTACCAAATATAAAAAAATTATTGCAAGTTGAGTATCTTTTATCAGAAATGCTTGGAACTAAAAGTATTTTGGATTTTGGACTTATGTGATCCTGCAATATGTATAATCAGAAAAATGAGAGATGATGCTCTGTTTATGTATGATCTATCAAAATGCATAAATGCATTCTACCATCATGTACAACTAATTAGAACAAATAAAATAAAAAAATAAAAGATTTTGGTATATTTACATGTACACAATGAGATATCTTGGGGTTGGGACCCAAGTCTAAACACAGAATGATTTGTCTTTCATATATACCTTATATCCATAGCCTGAAGGCAATTTTATGTGATATTTTAGTGTGCTTGCCTTTTGACTGTGACCAGTCATGTGAGACCAAGTGTGGAATTTTCCACTTGTGGCCTTGTGCCCACACTCAAAAACCTTCAATATTTTGAGCATTTTGATTTTCAAATTTTGGATTAGAGATGCTCAACCCATTATGATTATTTATGAGATTCACACTTCATTTTTTTTGTTCTAAGACTTTGAAATCCAACATGTCCTTTCTACTTATAACATGTCTTCTCTTGGATCGATCACATTTCAGCTGCTCGGTAGTCACACTAGCTTGTGGCTTCCCTTTCATACAGCACAGCTCTGGGGTCGAGTCCTCTGGCCAGGCTGCATCTTAGAAAAATTAGCAACAAATAGCCTCTCTATCCTTATCGAGGCATCTTTTATATACCAAGAAATTTACCCATTGTAGTGTACAATTCTTTCACCTATCTTTTAAGGAAACAGCATCTACTCTCATTCCAAGAATGTAGCATCTTCTCTTATTTTCTCCAAGGTTCTTTTTGTAAAATTTCCTTTTCTGCTTTTATGGCCTCCACATTGTCCACATTTATTTTTAAAGCAAAAAGCATTTCATTTGCTGTTTTTCCCACTGTCTCTTCTGCTGGGAAATTTCAAGTGACTGGTTTCCTTGATGAGTAGAAAACTGTATGTGTATCCTTAGAGGTGGGGAGATGGGTTAGCGTTTGACCTTTGATTTTTCTGTTGAATGAGCAAATAAGTGACAATGATTAAATTCTCTTCCAACTTTCTTCTTCATCCAGCTTGAGCCAGTTTCTTTCTAGACTGAGTGAACTTTTCCCTTCTACTTTTGTTCAACATGTTAGCTCTGACTGTACCCAAGAGTCCCCTTCCTCTAGGGATTAGTCTTGTTTGGTTTTGTCTGTGTGTGTACACATGCAAAATGACCTTTTAAAGAAGGTTATAATGATTTAGGTTGCTGTAATTCCCCACAGAAAAGAAAGGAAGGTAGAAAATGGGTGAACGTTTTCCCCTTCTGTGTTACATAAATTGCAGCAGCAAGCACAGGTCTATTCTGCACACTTCCCTAGAAAGCTAGGAGGCTCCTGCCCATACCCCTTGCTAGGCTTCTAATCAAAAAACACCTTTTCAGTTTAGCCTTCCGTGACCTTCATAATTTTAAGTCCCCTCCCATACCCATCTGTATGTCCTGCATTCCCTATTCTCTTTCCTTCCTTTGGTTTTCCTTTAGTGCAGTTGTTACCATCTGAAAGTCTATGAACTTCTGTTCTGTCTCTTTCCTCTTCAAAATGAGAGCAGATTTTTTTAAAAGTAGATTTGTAGTTGAATATAATGTTCATACAGAAAAGAATAGAAATCATAATGCAGCTTGATGAGTTTTCACAAAATGACACACCCAAGCCATTGTGTCCCAGATCAAGAAACTGAGCATACCAGTACTCCAGAGGATTTCTTCGTGCTTCTCCCTATTACTAACACTGACCTGAGCCCTTCCTCAGAGGTTACACTCTCTGGTCTTCTATCTAATGCATTGGTTTTGCCTGTTTTGAATTTTATATCAACGGAATAAATGCCACAATGTATTTTTCTTGAGTTTTCCTCACCTCAACATTATATTAAGTTCCATCTATAATGTTGTCTCAATAGTTTGTTCATTTTTGTTGCTGTATAGTACTTCATTGTATGATTATAATTTATTTATCCTACCGTGATGGATATTTGGGTGGTTTCCTGTTGGACTTTTAGATATTATAATTATCTCTTGTTCTGAAAAGCTTGCAGAGATTTTAGGCTACTATTTTTTTTTTTCTACCTTTGTACATGCTTCCTTGAGGCAATAAACAGAGATTGTACCTATTTGGATTTGGGGAAGCGAAATGTTATCCAGCCCTTTTGCATCCTCCACTAACTGAGCTCCTTGGTAATGGAAATCAAGACCTAATCATCTTTGAAGCTGCAATGCTTGGCATGGGCCAGGCATGTGATGATCTAAAGGCTGTTTCTGAGGGATCACATAAGCTTTTATTTTCAGAATGAAGCTGGGGAGAGGAGAAATGAATTTATAGAAGAATTAGGGATATAAATGGAGTCTACTATGTAGAAACTTCAAAGTCAGCAAAAGAGGGGTTCTAAATGTATTCGAAGACAGAAATTTAGCTAAGGAATCAGTAGTACCCTCCAATTATGTTGTAAAACATTTTCAGATAGAAAAGCAGATAGCAAGCATATTGAATTTTTTCCTTAGGTATTAGGAGCTAGAGGCCTAATTTCTGTTTTTCTTTATGGTAAAATATATATAAAGCAACTTTTAGCATCTTCACTATTTTTAAGTGTGCAGTTCTGTGGTTTGAGAACATTCATGTTGTGCAAGCAGTCACCTCTGCTCACCTCCAGAACTTTTTCAACTTCTCCAGCAGAAGCTCAGTCTTCTTCTCAGCCCTTGGCAACACTATTCTGCTCACTGTCCTGATGGACTGGACCATTCTAGGAGCCTAAGAGTGGTCTGACAATATGTATCCTTTTGTGACTGGCTGATTTCACTTAGCATACTATCTTCAAGAGCTTAAATTTTTTTCTGAGGCAAATAGTTTGAAGGATGTTTTGTGCTTAGGGTGCACAAGGTCCTGGGTTTAATCTGCAGCATAAAACAAACAAACAAAAAGAAATCAATATTTTCAAATGTATTTATATGTCAAGTTAAAAAGTTGGAAAACCAGTCAACTCTAAAAAACCTCCACCCCCCCCCCCAAAAAAAACACAATATTTTCCAAAAACCACCAATATTTTCCAAAGTATCAAAGAAACTTCTGGATATAATTATTTGCCAAACTATATAAAGTCTAATTGATCAGTGATTTTTCTGTGTAATAAATAGTATAATCATTGACTAAGGAAGCAACTGTGAAGTTAGCCTGCCTCTTCTAGTAGAATCTACTAGCTGTATCTGAGAGGGGTATATTTACCTTCAAACAAGCAGAAACCAATGGGCACAATAGTTTTAGATTAAGAAAAAAATCATTTGGCAATATTTTTATGCTTAAGACTTAAAAACGAATTCAGTAAGGCATTAGAAGGAGTGATTTGACATGGGACATCTGTTTAGATACCACAATGAAAAAGAGAAGTTAAGTATGCAGTTGTGGAACAGGAAGATATAGCAGTGGTTTCTGTTGGGAAACTGACGTTGGCAATATGTGTACTATTTTTTGTCCTTTTAAATAAGTGACTGGATGATGAACTGGTCATCTTCTGTTTGTTCTTTCAGATTTGAATTTTACCCTTTTCCAGCTTCTGTGTTCTCCCCTAGGAAGTGCCAGTAGACTCTTGCAGTCAGCAGTGGGTCTTGCCTCTCTCCTGGGGTTGCGTGTAGCCCACGGGAAGGAGCTGGTGGGAGGTAGGAGGGTGTGGAGAGTGAGTCATCTGGCTGGGCCTCTTCACCAAACCCTTTTCACCTTGCTGTGTAAGTAGCTCCTTTACTAAAATTCTCCTCAAAGTATCTAATTTTTGTGTGGGATCTGCTTTCTGCTAGGACCCTAAAAATACACATGACAGAATCTAGAGGGTAGTTGAAAGAGAGGAAGGATCCACTCTTCCAGGAGATCTGGATACTAGTCCCGGCTCTGCCCTAACTTGTGAGAAAATGTAATCTCTTCATGTCTAAATTCCTGTGACAAGTTAGAAATAGTAATATTAACCCTCCCCATCTTGAGGTGGATTTATGGTTATATATACATACATACCTACATATGTATGTTTGCCTGAAGTCTTTTTGAAAACCAGCCTACCACATATGAATGGAATTATTATGATGATGTTTATCACCAACATAAAGTGCCAAGTGAGAGGAAATAAACCCTTTCTGGAGGGCAGAAAGGTGACATCTGAGCCTTAAATGGTAAGGGCTGGCACTTGACTGGGAGTCCCAGGAAGTAGCACTGAGAAAGAGGGAAGTGTTTTCTAGAAGGAAATGGCTGATGCTGCGCCATGTTGTGCCCTTAGGGTTTCCTTAAGTTGACTATGCTGCTGCTTCATCCCTCCTGGTATTCAGCTCCTGACATGGGTGATGACTTTTGCCTAGAAGTGGCAAACCCAAATGCTTGTGGTAGGAGTTAGGTAGGAGGGAGCTGCAGGAATGTATTTATTCTAGCCAGTGGGGGAATGTGGACTGTCTGAGGATTCTTATCTTCTACTTTTCATTTGTACATAAAGTCCTCCAATTTACAAATGTCAGCAACTAATTAAAAATGATAAATACAGTATGGGCTTAAGCACATATGAGAGTGAGTATGATCTGTGGGCTGCCAATTTTTGATCTCTGATATGTAGATTTCCTAGTGACCTTAGAGGATTAAACTGGAAGTGGGTTCCTTCCACTTCATGAATAATGTCTTCCCCTTTTTGGTTTCTAGTATTAACTCTGCACATTTCTAGGTCTTTGTGTTTGAGCCTTATGTCCAAATTGTGTGGTAATGCATTTGGGAAACACTGTCTAGAAATTGAGCTAGACCCTTTCCAGCTTTTGTGGAGAGAGAATGTGTACTTGTTAGTGCCACTTCTCCTTATCAGGCCTTGTTTTTGTAGATACACTCTCTCCTTAAGCAGACAGGACATGAAATCTTTATTATGTTCTTTCCTCCAGTCCATTAGTTGTCATTTTCTGAATAGGCCCATTAGTCTTTATTGATCTTACAGTGTCACTTGATATGATATAGGTATTTCAGTGTTTCCCTCACATTACAAATGAATAAACCCCATTTTGCCAAGGTCTGTGGATAAAATCCTTATGACATTAGATATTAGTTTTACTTTCTAGTATTCAAATGAGTGCCTATAACTGATTTTTTTCTTCCAGTTGGTGTCCCATAAAACTTTAGTTCTGGAGATGTTCCAGAAGCAAAGGGTTCTAACATCCATTAATTTGGAGAAATACCACTACCCTATGGCTTGGAGAGTCACAAGGCAAATTTGCCTGCAAAAGTTAAGTCCTACAGGGAGGACTCTGTGAACTTTGTTTAATCCAGAAGTATATTCAGTTGCTCAGTCATTCATCTGTCAACTATTTATTGAGCATTTACTACATGCCAGACACTGTGCTGTTCTTCCAGGATATAGTGTCCTCATGGAACTTACGTTCTGATAGGAAAAATTGATGATGAAGAACTGAGGTAATAAATGAATTCCTCTAGATTGAGGGAAGTAGCAGGAAGGCTATGAAGAGTATAACCAGGGCACGTACTGTACTTGAAGAGGCAGGGAAGGCCCCACTTAGGAGGTGACACTTAAGAAAAGAGACCTAAAGAAAGAGAAGGAGCTGGCTCTGTGCCCTGTCAGGGGACAAGTATTCTCAGCAGGAGGAAGAGCAGGGGCAAAAGTAACATTAGCAAACTGCTTTGTGCTCCTGCCATTTGCTGAGCACTTTGCATGGATATCTTTTCACAGATGAGAACCTCAGCTCATGATACCTGCTGCCTATGTTCTCAGAGCTTGTCGGTTTTGTGGGACGGGGATGGAACTCAGGCATGCTCGTGACGTTCTTCCTTCCAAATTACTAGAGGTTGAAACCTACATACCCTCCCTTTTTAAAATAGTAGGTCCATTAATAAACTTTGGTACTTCAAATTGAAGAACTCTGGTTTACAGGGAGTTATAGGGAAGAATCACTTCCTTCTTAGAGCTTCAGATAGTAAGAGGTAGAAAAACACTTCTATAGCCTTATCAAAGGCTTTTTTTTTTTTTTTTTTTTTTGAGTACGTGGGCTTCAGCTTAGGGGCACTTGACCACTGAGCCACATCCCCAGTCTATTTGTATTTTTATTTAAAGACAGGATCTCTCTGAGTTGCTTAGCACCTCACTTTTGCTTGAGACTGGCTTTGAACTTGTGGTCCTCCTACCTCAGCCTCCGGAGCCACTAGGATTATAGGTGTGCCCTACTGTGCCCAACTATCAAATTCTTTCAAAGAGTTTATATACTAAACATCATAGATACTTGGAGTCCAGCTTTCTGGGCCCTTCTTGGGCACGGTTCCAAAGTGTGTTACCTGTGTGAACAGCAGACCATGAGGAAGAGTATTCAGTGACAGATGAAGATGGGGCAACCCTGAATTTGGGAGGAACAAATAGACATCTGTATCTCTGTGGCTTCAGAAAAGCTACACAGAGCCACAGAACAGTCTTCCTGTATTAAAAACAAAGTTTGGCCTTAGTAGGTGGTGATCTCTAGAGAAGAAAGAGGCGAGACACATTACTGGTATTATTTCAACCAATCAGCATTATATTCCAGAACAGCTTATTAGGAGACACTGTAAGATCCATTGTATTAATACAAAACAACTTGTTCTAATATTAAATTTTCTATTTCCTAATGATGCTTGTGTTTGGAGTTTTGTTCCAAGCCAGTTGTTAAAAAAATGTTTGGTGATAAACCGTGGATTGCATAAGTACTCTGTTATGTCCACTGAAGAAACTTGGGTTTGCTATGGACCACCCTCAAATGAAGAGGCAGGTCATATGCTCAGGAAGCTTAGGGCAGTGTTGTCCAAGAGAAACTTCTTGCGCTAATGGAAATATTCTGTGGTATAGCATCTGTTTATTTCGTGACTGGGCAAATGAACTAAATTTGAATTTGAAGTAAGCGCAATAACTGGTCAAAAAAGCGGAGTGACCTTTGGAACTTTTTCAAGAAGCTTGCTTAATAGTCCCTTTAGGTGTTATCTCTATATTCCACATCACTTTCATTTGCATTTGCAGTTAATTCTGTAGTCTATGAAAATAATTGCTTAATAAGAGAGGCTTCTCCTGAGCTTTGTGTGACTTAAGAAGGTAGAGAAATACATATGAAGCCTGGGAGGGCAGCCCCGTACCACCAGAGGC
The DNA here is from genome assembly GCF_902686455.1 of Sciurus vulgaris. Taxonomy (NCBI): domain Eukaryota; kingdom Metazoa; phylum Chordata; class Mammalia; order Rodentia; family Sciuridae; genus Sciurus; species Sciurus vulgaris. The sequence continues at coordinate 36,531,985 of NC_136468.1, read as the reverse complement.
CACATGGAAATGTGCATGTGGACTTTGTGTTGTCACAGTGACAGGTCATTGCTACTGGGCTTTAGTGCCTGCTGGGGTAGGGAGGCTAACTGTAATTTTAATTTTCTTAAAATATGTATGGTGCCTCTTTGAGAAGTACCATTGGCTTTTTCTTTTATGGTGAGAGTTTTATTAAAACTTAGAAATCGTAGGATTCAAAGGATTATCTTTTTTCTGAAAAACTTCTGTGACTGGTAGACATTCTTCAAAGCTCTGGACATAAAGGTTTTCTGTGGTAAAGCCTGAGGTGTTATGAATCTAGGACTTTATCTCAGCACCACGCAGGTAGTAAAACATTTCAAAGTTAATGTTGGAAGATACTGAAGAGCTACTGCTGTTTAGAGCAGCCACAGTGAAACTACCGCCTTGTCTAGTGTGCACACAAATCCATGGAACCAGTGAAACACTCTTGTGCTGTAGTTGAAGGGAGCAAAGCAGGAGACCTCATCATGTGAGCTGGACCTCACCCCAGCAGCATTTACCTTCCTACTAGAGGACAGATCAAACTGCTTCTGTACTGTGGAGAGCATGTATTTGTAGAACACATTTCCAAATTTACAGGCACCTTCTTCAAAGAACATAGTAGGAAACTACCAATGCTAAGTGCAGTTGAGTGGTTTCCCTGCTGTTTTCTGGTTGAGATCTGGAGCACGGCTGTCTACCTGGAAAGGAACTGGTCACTTGGTAATGAGCTGGAAGGAGAGGCTTTATGTTCTTGTGAGTTTTTAAGAGGACAGTCCCTCAGGTGATGAATTGGCAGGGGTCAGATAATGATACTTTCCAAAGAGATCCATATGGGATGTTAACAGAGCTTACAAGCCTTCAAGATTGTTCATGGAGTTTCAGCTTAGAGATCTCTCTTTCATTTTTAGTTGTCTCTACAACTCTGAGGTCAGGGTCTCTCAGTGAGACTGTTGCTATTGTCTGTTGTCTACTTTCCACATTGAAGAGATTGACTTATGTTATCCTACTATCAATCCTGTTTGGGTTCATTATTTTTTCTTTTCTTTTTTAGGTTTCTTTATTTTTTAGCATACAATTTATATTTATTTTTAACTCATTTACAACCAAGGATGCTATGAAATTAGGTTCTTGAATGGTATACATTTGTATTGGTGTATATAATAGAGTATTAAACTTCCGTGTTTTATCCCCTTCAAAAATATCATGTTCCATCATTTGTTGAATGTATCAACATTGCCTTATTTTTTTAAATTTTATTTATTTATTTTTTAATTTATTTATTTTAATTAAAAATCATAAATTTACATAGGGCAATGTTGCTTGATTCATTCTGTTTTTTCCCTCCCCCCCCACCTCTCTTTTCCCTCTATACAGTCCTTCCTTCCTCCATTCTTACCACCCTCCTTATTCCTAACCCTAAACCTAACCCTAACCTAACGCTAAACCCTCCTACCCCCCCTTATATGTCCTCATCCGCTTATCAGCGAGATCATTTGTCCTTTAGTTTTTTGAGATTGGCTTATCTCACTTAGCATGATATCCTCCAATTTCATCCATTTGCCTGCAAATGCCATAATTTTATCATTCTTCCGGGCGGAGTAAGTTCCATTATATATATATGCCACAGTTTCTTTATGCATTCATCAACTAAAGGGCATCTAGGTTGGTTCCACAATCTGGCTATAGTGAATTGAGCAGCTATGAACATTGATGTGGCTGTATCTTTGTAGTATGCTGATTTTAAGTCCTTTGGGTATAGGCCAAGGAGTGGGATAGCTGGGTCAAATGGAGGTTCCATTTCCAAGCTTTCTGAGGAATCTCCATACTGCTTTCCAGAGTGGCTGCACTAATTTGCAACCCCACCAGCAATGTATGAGTGTACCTTTTTCCCCACATCCTCTCCAACACCTATTGTTGCTTGTTGTTCTTGATAATCACCATTCTAATTGGGGTGAGATGAAATCTTAGGGTAGTTTTGATTTGCATTTCTCTTATTACTAGAGATGTTGAACATTTTTTCATATATCTGTTGATTACTTGTACATCTTCTTCTGTGAAGTGTCTGTTCATTTACTTAGGCCCATTTGCTGATTGGATTATTTGTATTCTTGGTGTAGAGTTTTTTGAGTTCTTATAGATTCTGGAAATTAGCACTCTATCTGAAGGATGAGTGGCAAAGATATTCTCCCACTCTGTAGGCTCTCTCTTCACATTACTGATAGTTTCCTTTGCTGAGAGAAAGCTTTTTAGTTTGAATCTATCCCAGTGGTTGATTCTAGCTTTATTTCTTGTGCTATGGGAGTCCTGTTAAGGAAGTCTGATCCTAAGCCAACAAGTTGAAGGTTTTGGACCTACTTTTTCTTCTGGGTCCTCTGGTCTGATTCCGAGGTCCTTGATCCATTGTGAGTTGAGTTTTGTTCAGGGTGAGAGATAGGGATTTAGTTTTCATTCTGTTGCATATGGATTTCCAGTTTTCCCAGCACCATTTGTTGAAGAGGCTATCTTTTCTCCATTGGCATATTTTTGGCACCTTTGTCTAGTATGAGAAAATTGTATTTATTTGGGTTTGTGTCCATGTCCCTCTATTCTGTACCATTGATCTACCTGTCTATTTTGGTACCAATACCATGCCGGTTTTGGTTACTATTGCTTTGTAATAGAGTTGAAGATCTGGTATTGCGATACCCCTGCTTCGCTCTTCTACTGAGGATTGCTTTAGCTATTCTGGTTTCTTATTCTTCCAGATGAACTTCATGATTGCTTGCGCCATTTCTGTAAGGTACACCATTGGGATTTTAATTGGAATTGCATTGAATCTGTACAACACTGTTGGTAGTATGGCCATTTTGACAAGATAATTCTGCCTATCCAAGAAGATGGAAAGATCTCCCATCTTCTAAGGTGTTCTTTAATTTCTTTCTTTAATGTTCTGTAGTTCCCATTGTAGAGGTCTTTCACCTCTTTTGTGAGACTGATTCCCAAGTATTTTATTTTTTTCGAGGCTATTGTGAATGGGGTAGTTTTCCTAATTTCTCTTTCTGAAGATTCATCACTTATGTATAAAAATGCATTGGATTTATGGGCATTGATCTTGTAACCTGCTACCTTACTGAATTCACTTATGAGTTCTAAAAGTTTTCTGGTGGAATTTCCAGGTTCCTCTAATATATAATCATGTCATCAGCGAACAGGGATAGTTTGAGTTCTTCTTTTCCAATTTGTATCCCTTTAATTTCTTTGGTTTGTCTAATTGCTCTGGCTAGAGTCTCAAGAACGATATTGAATAGAAGTGGTGAAAGAGGGCATCCCTGTCTTGTTCCAGTTTTTAGGGGGAATGCTTTCAGTTTTTCACCATTTAGAATGATATTAGCCAGAGGCTTAGCGTAGATGGCCTTTACCATGTTAAGGAAAGTTCCCACTACCCCAATTTTCTCTAGTGTTTTGAGCATGAAGGGATGCTGTATTTTATCAAATACTTTTTCTGCATCTATTGAATAATCATGTGATTCTTGACTTTTAGTCTGTTGATATGGTGAATGACATTTATTGATTTCTGGATGTTGAACCAACCTTGTATCCCTGGCATAAAACCCACTTGATCGTGGTGCACTATCTTTTTAATATTTTTATATGCGATTTGCTAAAATTTTGTTGAGAATTTTGCATCGATGTTCATTAAGGATATTGGTCTGAAATTTTCTTTCCTTGATGTGTCTCTATCTGGTTTAGGTATCAGGGTGATATTGGCTTCATAGAATGAGTTTGGGAGGGTTCCCTCCTCTTCTATTTTATGGAATACTTTGAGAAGTATTGGAATGAGCTCTTCTTTAAAGGTTTTGTAGAACTTGGCTGAGAACCCATCTGATCCCAGACTTTTCTTTGTTGGTAGGCTTTTGATAACCTCTTCTATTTCATTGCTTGAAATTGATTTATTTAAGTTGTGTATGTCCTCCCCGTTGAGTTTCACTAATTCATATGTCTCTAGATCGTTGTTGATGTCTTCGAGGTTTTTTGTTTTGTTGGAGTATAGATTTTCAAAATAGCTTCTAATTATGTTTTGTATTTCACTCGTGTCTGTTGTGATATTTCCTTGTTCGTTCCGAATTTTAGTAATTTGAGTTTTCTCCCTCTTTCTCTTTGTTAGTGTGGCTAAGCGTTTATCAATTTTGTTTATTTTTTCAAAGAACCAACTCTTTATTTTGTTAATTTTTCCGATTGTTTCTTTTGTTTCAATTTCGTTGATTTCGGCTCTGATTTTAACTCTTTCCTGTCTTCTACTACTTTTGGTGTTGGTCTGCTCTTCTTTTTCTAGGGCTTTGAGCTGTAGTGTTAAGTTGTTTATTTGATTTCTACTTCTTTTGTTGAATGTACCCCATGAAATAAATCTTCCTCTAAGTACTGCTTTCATAGTGTCCCAGAGATTTTGATATGATGTGTCTTTGTTCTCATTACTTCTAAAAATTTTTTTATTTCCCTCCTGATGTCTTCTGTTATCCATTCATCATATAATAGTGTATTATTTAATCTCCAGGTATTGGAGAAGTTTCTGTTTTTATTCTGTCATTGCTTTCTAATTTCAATCCATTATGGTCTGATAGAGTACAAGGTAGTATCTCTATCTTCTTGTATTTGCTAACAGTAGCTTTGTGGCATAAGACATGGTCTATTTTAGAGAAGGATCCATGTGCTGCTGAGAAGAAAGTGTATTCGTTCTTTGTTGGACGGCATATTCTATATAAGTCAGTTAAGTCTAAATTGTTGATTGTGTTATTGAGATCTATGGTTTCTTTATTCAATTTTTGTTTGGACGATCTATCCAGCGGTGAGAGAGTTGTGTTAAAATCGCCTAGTATTATTGTGTTGTGGTCTATTTGATTTCTGGAATTGAGAAGGATTTGTTTGACGTACATGGATGAGCCAATGTTCGGGGCATAGATGTTTATGATTGTTATGTCTTGCTGATTTATGCTTCCCTTAAGCAGTATGTTATGTCCTTCTTTATCCCTTCTGACTTTTTGGCTTGAAGTCCACATTATCTGAAATGAGGATGGATACTCCAGCTTTTTTGCTGTGTCCGTGTGCATGGTATGTTTTTCCCCATCCTTTCACCTTTAGTCTATGGGTATCTCTTTCTATGAGATGAGTCTCTTGAAGGCAGAAAATTGTTGGATTTTTCTTTTTAATCCATTCTGCCAGTCTATGTCTTTTGATTGATGAATTCAGGCCATTAACATTCAGGGTTATTATTGTGATATGATTTGTATTCCCAGTCATTTGACTTATTTTTGTTTTTTGACATGATTTGGTTTCCCCTTTATTTGGCTATTCCTTTAGGCTAGTTCCTCCCTTTGCTGCTTTACATTGTTGTTTTTCATCTCTTCCTCATGGAATATTTTGCTGAGAATGTTCTGCAGTGCTGGCTTTCTTTTTGTAAATTCCTTTAGCTTTTGTTTATCATGGAAGGATCTTATTTCATGTCAAATCTGAAAGTAAGTTTTGCTGGGTATGAGATTCTTGTTGGCATCCATTTTCTTTCAGGGCTTGGAAATTTGTTCCAGGCCCTTCTAGCTTTTAGGGTCTGGATTGAAAATCTGCTGGTTTTCTTATTGGTTTCCCCTTGAATGTAATTTGATTCTTTTCTCTCGCGGCCTTTAAAATTCTGTCTTTATTATGTATGTTAGGTATTTTCATAATAATGTGCCTTGGTGTGGGTCTGTTGTAATTTTGTATATTTGGAGTCCTATAAGCCTCTTATACTTGGTTTTCCATTTCATTTCTCAGATTTTGGAAATTTTCTGATATTATTTCATTGAATAGATTGTTTATTCCTTGGTTTGTTTCTCTAAGCCTTCCTCAATCACAGTAATTCTTAAATTTGGCCTTTTCATATCCCATAATTCTTGTAGATTCTGTTCATGATTTCTTACCATCTTTTCTGTTTGGTCAAGTTTGTTTTCAAATTAAATAATTTGTCTTCAATATCTGAGGTTCTGTCTTCCAGGTGTTCTATCCTATTGGTTATGCTTTCTATGGAGTTTTTAACTTGGTTTATTGTTTCCTTCATTTCAAGGATATCTGTTTGGTTTTTTTTCAATATCTCTAACTCTTTATTGAAATGATCTCTTGCTTCCTGTATTTGCTCCTTTAACTGTTGATTGGTGCGATCATTTAATGCCTGCATTTGGTCTTTCATCTCCTCGTTTGCTTTCCTGATTGTTTTAATTATGTACATTCTGAACTCCCTTTCTGACATTTCTTCTGCTGTGCTGTCATTGGGTTTTATTGATATAGTATCTAGGTTTGTTTGGGACATTTTCTTCCCTTGTTTTCTCATATTGGTCAGCTGTCAGTGGGACTTTGTGATATTGCAGAATTCTTCTATTGGCTTATAGTGACCCTGTAGATTTCCAATGTATCACCTTCCTGCCTTCAGTAGTCTGAAGTCTTGGAGTAACTTGATAATGCAGTGCTTACAAGGAAAGCTTCCCCTAGTCCTCTACTGGTTCCAGGACTTGGAGCTGGCTCTGTGTGAAAAGGCTCTTACTGGGGGGTCTGCTCCGAGACGCTAGCCTTGAAAGGCGCTTCTTGCGGAAGGGGGCCGGGCTGCAGGCTGCATGGGGAAGTCCCTGGCTGCCCTGTCCTGGTCCTTGAAGCAACCTGTGGGCAGAAACTTACCACCCTGGTTCAGGGAATTGAAGCTTGGTTCTGTGCAGAAAGGCTCTCACTGGGGAAGCCTGCTCTGAGATGCTGGAGAATCTGGCCCTGTGGGAGGAGCCCAACACTGGAGTGTGCAGGGTTGCCTGGGAGGACTCTAGCTGCTCTGCCCTACTCTAGTAAGCCACCCAAATCTGGGTCTGCCACCCAGGCAGCGCTTCACTGGGTGGGGGAGACTCACCCCGATGCTCTATTTTAGTCCGAGTCTCTCAATGCCTCCCCTTCTTGAATCCTGGGTTCTGGAGCGACTGGAGATGCAGTCACCCTCTAGTCCGCCATCTTGATTGCCCCGTGTAAAAAGCCTGCGGCGGTGGGGCTGGGGGGCAGGTCCACCTGGAGAGGTCTCTGGCTGCCTTGCCCTTGTCCCAGAGGCTGCTTGCAGGCCCGAGGTCACCGCTGGTTTGGGGACTTGTGGCTGGCTCTGTGTGGAGACGCCCTCATTGGGCGGTCTGCTCCAAGAAGCTAGCCTGGAAAGGTGCTTCCCGCCGGACTGGGCCGGGCTGCAGGCTGCTTGGGGAAGTCCCTGGCTGCCCTGTCCTGGTCCCTGAAGCAACCTGTGGGCAGAAAATCACTGCCGTGGCTCAGGGAATTGAAGCTTGGTTCTGTGCAGAAAGGCTCTCACTGGGGGCCTGCTCTGAGATGCTGGAGAATCTGACCCTGTGGGAGGAGCCCACCACTGGAGTGCACAGGGCCGCCTGGGGAGGACTCTAGCTGCTCTGCCCTACTCTAATAAGCCACCCGAATCCAGGCCTGCCGCCCGGGCAGCACTTCACCGGGTGGGGGAGACTCACCCCGAGCTCTATTTTAGTCCAAGTCTCTCAATGCCTCCCCTTCTTGAATCCTGGGTTCTGGAGCAATTGGAGTTGCAGTCACCCTCTAGTCCGCCATCTTGGATGCCTTTTTTAGGTTTCTTTACATTCCTAAGGATTGTACCTTTTCATCTTTGTATGTCCATCAAATGTTATTGGCAGTGGCAGTACATGAAAAGAAGGCACACAACTCAGACTGGACGTTTCCAAGGCTTTCCAAGACAGATGATACTGGTGGTCCTTTACTTGTTTCACTTCACTACCTAAGTTTTTCCTTCCTCTTAGTTCACCGAAGTATTGTTGATACTCAGCACTCAAGACTGGGCTTATTATTTGTCTCATAACTAGAACTCAGAGGATTCTCCCAAGGTAACTGGGAAAATGTTTAATAACAAGGGAGAAAAAAGAACATTCCTGTGTGTTCAGAGGAGGTGATTGCCAGAGGAGGAACTAATGGAGAAACCAGTAGGAAACGCTGAGGGGATGAAGGTATGGGGTGGTGTAAACATGACTGTAGAGATGGGGCACAGTAGCTCAGTGATTGCCTAGAAGTGGGTCTAGAGTGGGACTGACAAAGTGTGCAACTGCACAAATACCACAACTTAAACAGCCTATAATAAGCACATCCTTAGGTATTGTATGAATGTTTACATGTTGCTTTCCAGCTCGGTGAGAGAATTGGTCTTTTGATTAGAATGCAGCTTCATAGGCAATGGTTAAAGAATGAGAAAGTGCCTTGAAGACTGCAAAATACTATAAATCCCAGGCACTCTAGTAGCTTGTTTCCCCAGACTCTTGTATTCTATAGGCTTGCATCTCACAGTGAAATGACAGGTTAAAATAGATAATGGTATCTCTTATGCTGGGTATGCTTTCTCAGATTGCACTAGGCAGGATAATGGGTTATTGATTGGACCCACACTACTGAATGTCTGTTGTACCCATCCATACTGTATATGAGATGTCATTGTGAAGATGTCTATAATGGGTTTTGCATTTTCCAGAAGAGATAAAATGTGTAATAAAGTGTTTTTTTGATGTTACAGTGGAGCAGGACAGTGGCTCATGCGTTCCTCTTTTCCCACCATTTAAATATAGCAGGCACTATGTACTGCGCTAAAATAAGAAAGTGAGGAGGCCCAGTTTGTTCCAGCAATGTTTTGTTAGCCATGACTGTGGCTACAGGAATCACTGTGTAATTTTAGTGCAAAATAAGGCAATATTTATTCGAGGAGCGTATTTTTGCCCTCTGAATTTTAGGAAACTGGAAGGGTGCTAGTTACACTCATACTCTGTAGAGAACTCTAACTTTGGTTCCCAACTTGATCTCCAAATCTTGTAAAAGCTCTGGGTAAGTGTCTGTCTTTTTAGAAGTTTTGAGCAAGCCTGTGGAGAATTAAAGGACTTTAAAGGACTGTTTAGGTCAGGAAACAAGGCCTATTTGTTTTGCTATTTAAAAAAAAAAGTGCTTAACAATTTAAAATACCACAGTAGAAACACAGAGGCATCAAATAGTCTTAAAAATGAAGTAACTTTTACACATAAGCAATTTGGGTCTGGAGTTTGTTCTTCAGGGGTATTTTTAGTTGGTTTGGCCACAAAGTCAGTATTTTATTAGTAATAGATACAAGTAAAGTTCTTACAGTTTGTCTCTCTGCTAAACTTTTACAATTTCTAGTCTACTTGTTTTGGGAATAAGAATAAATTTTATTTTCCCTCCAAAATTGGTCTTTCTCATTTATTTGATAGGTGTTGTTTATTGAATATTGCCAATAGAACAAATAAAATAATGTTGTTGGGGTGTTTTGCAATTTATCACACCTATTGACTCAGTTGGTTCTCTTTCTGTGACATTTATTTAGATTTGTAAAGTGTTACATAGTAAGAATTGGTATGATCTGGTTTGCACTTTTCCAAACCAGAAAAGTTTGGGATTCGTGGGCTGGGATTCGTGTGTGTGTGTATGTATAGAATTATCCTCTGTGATTGGAATCCTTTAGTTTAAATAAAACAAATTATACTTTTCTTAAGTTCAGGCTCAAAGCTGACATTATGGTTCAGAGAAAATTTTTTCTTATGTATGTTGTAGAAATATTTGTTTGTAATGACTCTTTGAGGAAGGGATGTTTTAAATTGTACCCTTACATTTGAGAGTTGAAGTATAAGAGGCTAAAATGGAATTTTAAACATTAGAAACTAGCTTCTCAATTGTTTTTCCCCCAAATTGGAAGTTATATATGCATTATTATAAAATAAATGTAAAATGTATTTTTAAAAATCTTATAACAAATCTAATCAATTGTAAAGCCACCACCTAAGAAAAACTTTTTATTTCTCTTACATTATTTGAACATAATCTTTTTTAGAGGGAGAGTTCAGACTTGATGACAACATCAATTAAGTTTGAGACAATCTATGTAGACATTAATTAGTTTGGGACTATAAAAGAATTCCTATAAATGTTTGGTTTTTAATGGACTTATTTTTATATAGCTATACTACAGAAAATAATGCTACAATTTCTGGAACTTCTAATGAACAGTTTAAAGGAACTAAAATTCTTAAAAATAAACATTTTTAGTTTTATTATGAGAATAAATGTGATAGGGAGAGTAAAGAGATAAAGAAGGTAAGATGAATAACATGCTACCATTTGGGGTAGAGATCTAATTCAAAGCTTCTCATGGCAAACTGGGTCAGTCTGTTAAGAGAAAAATAAAGATTATTATTTATTAATAATAAATATTAAGTAATAATTATTACTTATTTATGAAAATAAAGATATATTATTTATTATTGTTAGAGAAAATAAAGAATTTATTATTCTCTTAAAATACAGCATTTAAGAGAAACCTTAAATGACTGTCTCTAAGCATAGTGATTAGTAGGGCAAGGTATTGTTGTGCCATCAGTGGTTATAGGCCATGGCTTTTCCCCTACTATTTCCTTGATCATTATGGTCATACTATATTTCATGTCCCAGCTCACTTTCTAGGTATAAAAATGACGTACATGTAATATGGGGTCTTGGTGGTATTGTAGTTATGTAGCAGGCTAAGGCCCCTGCATTTGATGCCCAGCACCTACAAAAAAAAAAAAAAAAAAAAAAAAAAAAATTAAATTAGAAAAAATAAAAGCTTTTACAAAATTGAAATATAAAGAAGTATAGAAGTGTTTCTTTTGTAACACCTGCAAAAAGGAAATAGTATAGAAATTATATAAAAGATTAGATAGTACCTTTTTAGTGAATATACAATTTTTGTTGCAGCCATTTATTAGTCTGTAACATGTTTCATTTAAAAACATATACTGTTCATATATGAATGCGTTGAAGCTTGGCTTTATAGAAATCTTTTTTTTAGCAATTGATTAGTCAGTCCAGAAGATTGAAAAATTGAAGGTGAATAGACAAGTGTCAGTCCCTTTAAATCAATTTATTTATTGAAGGTTTTAATTAGTTTAGGCAAAGTTCAGAGAGCCCTCATAGGCAAGAAGCCCAGCTGTGTATGAAATGAGGTTTCCACCTTGCATTTAAATGACAACAGTTTCCCTCCTAGTCCTGGGGCACATATGCTTTCAGCCTTTCTGAGACACCCTGGAGAATAAGTAACTATTGCTTCTCTCAGCAGCACTGTGTGCCTGTGAGTCCTTGTCCTAGATTTTTTATGGAAGGATGTAGTAACTTTTTCAAAACATGATCATACAATTCTCAATCATAAGAAATGAATGCATCATGTTACTTTTAGTAAATAAGATAGATGTTAGGAAATTAAACCACCCGTGGTGGATGGCATATAAAGTGTTGTAAAATATCAAACGAGTCACTTGGAGAGTTTCTTTCTTTTTTTGCCACTAATCCCAAAGCCACTCAGTGTCTGCTTTCTCAGGCTATATTTGCCTAGAAAAAAGACTAAGAATGTGAATAAAATTATAAGCAATTCTGAGTCCATTCTCGAAGGCCCAGCAGCACTTCTGCCTACACCCTAGGTGGCCCTGATGCTCACCTTCCTTGTAAGTTTTCCAGCTGCACTACTGTTACTCCGGGCTCCTGGTGCTTAGGACCTACTGCCTACATCTTCTCTTTTCTTTGATTATTGTTGTTGGGACATGAAAGAAGGTCTTCATGGAGTCTGGTAAGTCCATGTCCTGGGGGCAGGTCTGCAACCCAGTTAGTTGGTCAAGTCCCATTGGGTCTTTCTGCTAATTGTATCCAGCCTTTTCACTACAAAATTACTGACCTAACTGGGCGGTGCACAACCTGTGAGACCAGTCTCGCAACTTAGTGAGACCCTCAGCAACTTAATGTGACTGGGTCTCAAAAAGAAAAAAAAAAAAAAAAAAAACCAGAAAGGGCTGGGGATGTGGCTCAGGGTAAAGCAATACTGGGTTCAATCCCTGGTAATTAATAAATAAATACATACAAAAATAAATAAATAACTGACCTGCAATCAAGTAGACAGTGCCCTTACCACATTTTAGCACAAGGTCATGTGGGCTTATTTATAAGTTTTGTGATCTTGACACTAGTTATCTTGTTTACACCTGAGGATAATAATAGTAACCATCTCATAGGATTGTTATGAAGATTAACTGAGGAAGATGAGCAAGGCCCCATTTAAGTGCTCAGCACATTGAAGATATTCAGTTATAGCCCTCTGTTGCCACTGCTTCTATAATCCTTTGTTCTAATGATTCCATCTGATTCAGCTGAAATTAATTTCTAGATTGATAGTTTTTAAAAAATGCTTCTGTTCTCCTTTTTCATACTTGCTTACATATATATCATCATATATATATATATATATATATATTTCTGTTTCCTTCAATTTTGAGGAGAAATGTAAGAATTGAGACAGCAGGAGCTCCATTCCTAGTCAAAATGAGGAAGTTTTTATTATGTTTTCTAACTTTACTGCTTATCTCTTTATACCCTGTGCCTGTTTTCATGAATTTTTTTGGAACTTATAAACCTCAGGGTAATTTCAAAGTCAAATTCACTAATCTCTTCCCAGACCTTGTTTATATTGATTTGTTACACCTGCAGAAAAAGGACTTTTTATGTTGTACTTCTAGTTTCTTACCATCAACTAACAAATTCATTGAGTCACACTGTTAGCAGTCACAGCTGGATGTGGAAGAATGGAATGATGACCAAGACGTGGTCTCTGTCCTCAGTATTTTAGGTATTTAGCACAGTAGGAAAGGGAAAAGACACACAGCCAACTCTAATCCAAAATATAATGTGTCGAGCAAAAAGGAATCTAGCAGTACTAAAGAAGGAGATGAGAGAAAGCTTTAAGTTTATGGTGGTAGTTATTGAGTTGCATTTTGCTGTAGAAATTCCCAGGCCCTTGGTGAATGTGAGAATGTGAAAACTCTTGGTGCCTTTAAGAAAACTGCCATGTGTTTGACAGGAGGGTGGAAAAGGAAGAAAAGGTATACTCCATTAGTCTCAAGTTGGAGTTCATTTTTCAGGATAAATAATAATTGAAACTCTGATATATTTACTTATATAGAAAAGAATCAGAGGTTGATGTGGTGGTACATGCTTGTGATTCCAGCAACTTTGGAGGCAGGAGGCTTACAAGTTGGAGGCCAGCCTGGGTAACTTAGTGAGACCCTGTCTCAAAAATAAAATATTAGAAGGACTGTGGGTGTAGCTCAGTGTTGAAGTACCCCTGGATTCAATCCCCATTACCACATACCACACAAAAAGGACAGGAAATAGTAATACTTTGAGTAGCCTACAACCAATATTTGAAGTATGTTAATTTTAGAATAACTTTAATAAATTTTTCAAATTACTGTTTACTCCTTTTAAAATTAAACTATATTTTTGGAACACTTTAAGATTTTCAGAAAAAATTATGGCAATAATATAGAGTTTCCATGTTCTTTACACCCTGTTGCTAATATCTTATGTGGTATGTAAGATGGCACATTACCGTATGTATTGTTGTTACAGTTCGTGAGCCAATATTTATACATTATTATTATTAACTTAGTTCACTCTTTATTAATATTTTCTTAGTTTTTATCTAATGTCCTTTTATTATTCTAAAATACCACATTACACTTAATATAATAGTCGTGTCTCCTTAGACTCCTCTTGGCTCTGGCAGCTTTCAGTACTTTCTGATTTTGGTGACCTTGATTGTTTTGAGGTGTACTGGTCAAGAAATCTGTAGACTTTCCCTTAGTTGAGATTGTTTGATATTTTTCTGAAATTATTGGTCTTTGGGAGGAATACCACCAAAGTAAAGTGGACTGATTGCTACAAAAGTTGTGTGCTTAGTCAGATAAGGCTGTTCTAATAGATATAGGTTAATTGGGGGTTTAGCAAACATTAATTACTCGGTTCCAGAAGTTGGCAAGTCCAAGATCAAGTGCCAGCAGATCTGGTGTCTGGCTTCCTGGTTTGCAGCTGGTCGTCTCCCTGTACCCACATGTGGTGGAGAACCAGGTGTGGGAGCTTTCCTATGTCTCTTCTTGTAAGGACAGTGATTTCTTTCATGCGGGCTCCACTGTCATGACATAATTACCTCCTGAATATCCTCATCTCTAAATATGATCACTTTGGAGCTTAGACGTCAATGTATGAATTTGGGGAAGAAACAAACATTCAGTTCATAACATTATAGTTTGCCCTTTGAGACTGGTTGTTGCAGGTTGTGGGTCAGAGGTCTGTTTTTATATATGGTGTGGATATTATTTGTATTTATATTCAGTCTTTCACTCACCTCATGAATCTACATACAATTTGGGTATAATTTTTGCATATCCTCTTTTTTGGGGGGTGGGTACTGGGGATTGAACTGAGGCCACATCCCCAGACCTATTTCGTATTTTATTTAGAGAGAGGGTCTTACTGAGTTGCTTAGCACATCACTGTTGCTGAAGCTGGCTTTGACTGGAGATCCTCCTGACTCAGCCTCCCGAGCCACAGGCATGCCCCACCGTGCCCAGCTATATGCTGTTGTGTTTAAGAATTCAAACTATTATGTTAGTTTAGGGAAGACTTTACTTTGCTCAGAACTTTACTGAAAATTTACTGAGAATTGTTTACCATTTTGGAAACTCATGACTCCACAAGCAATACCATTCATAGTATCTGTTTCACTAATACACCTGTATCAGCCTGCATTCACAGGGCTTGCATTCATGGTGACTCCATGTAGAGGTATAAATATCTACTTCATTAAGGCCTCAAACTGAAGTCACAAAAGCATTTGACTTTTTAATAAAATGAAATTATTTTACACAGGGCCAGGAAGAAGTAAGACAAGTGAACTTGCCTTGCTATAAAATTTAAGGAAATACTCTTATGGTCCTGCAAGTTCAAGTTCAGTGCTTAAGTTTTGCACCCTAAGCACCTTGCTTGCCTCATCTTAGTCCTATTTTTCCCTATTAATTTGTGGGATATTGCAATCAGACTAGCTGGACTGGATTCTAGACTCCATATTCTGGGTTCCAGTCTGCAAATTTGATTGAGTTTAAGTTCAGGTCCACTCCATTTCTCTCATTCTCCTGGACAAATAACTAATCAGGACAAATTCTTCTCATGGGAAGTGGCAGAAGCAAAAGAACATAGGAGAAAATATGTAAAAACCTCATATTTGTCATGCCTAAAACT